>NC_137696.1:34539644-35284644 GCF_964034855.1 Anser brachyrhynchus
CCAGTTTCAGAACAGTGTATATGGCTTGTTTTACATAGTATGGGTGGACCATGACAGATGAAACAAGCACCACCATTATGTAATAACCTGCAATTATTTTTATGGCTATTGAATTCCATTCTTCCTATGCAATACATATAATGCTAATGTCAAGCAATAGTATAAATTACAAGCCCTAACAAGGCAGTAAACCTGAACCAAGTCACGCAACATAACATATCTACAAAATTTCCCACCATATGCAAAAAAGGCTTTTCAACTTCAGAAGCTTTTTTTTGTAAACTTTTTTTTTTTTAAAATGAAAAATGAAAAAAACTCTTTCTACTCATCTCAAAATAGCAAATTAATAGTTCTATTACATTAGGAAAAAAAACAAAGAAATTTATATGAACACTGTAAGACTTAATATAACAATAGATATGGTAGCCCTTGCCTTCACTACTGCATTATAAAAATAAAATGTTTAAATATAACTGTCATCAGAAATACAGTTGATTGGAGATTGTGATTCACATTAAGATCATAACCTATAAAAATCATCAGCTGTGCAGAATGAGCTGTTCCAGTTGACAGATCCTATTAGCAAAATCTGCCAATGAATTACAGAAAAAGATTTTAAAAATTGCTTTTGGCTTTCAGCATATGGAGCTTAAGGTGCTCCTGACTCTAATACATTTTATGTGGTTTTAGTAACTACTTACTACAAACAAATCACATTGTTGTGAAAAAGTTAGTAGTAATAATATTTAGTGAGAACAAAGGGAACTGATCAGTTTATAAAAATCAAATATAACCTGTTCTGATTATAAATTATAGAGTTTTGCTTCCCTTGATTTGTGTGCAACAGATATTAGAATAAAATCATTAAAGGATGACTAATTAAATTGTAGTTTCTGTAAATATTTTGGAGCTTCACTGAATTATAGCAGTAACATTTTACTTTTAACCTTCCGGTGCTAGAAATAGTCCAGAATCTGTAGACTTCATGGCAAAGCCAAGAGGGCTGAATTATTCAGCAAAACTCTGCAAGGTTAGTAATTAGGCTGCAGTAATAAGAGTAGCAAAGAAGAATAATGCTTCTGTACAGTGGAATAGGTAAGATCTTACAGTTTTACCTACAGTGAACACTGAAACTTCCCAATAAGTATAAAAAGAAAAACAAAAACTTTACAACTAACACATTTGATGTTTTTAAGCTGCTATAAAAAAACACACTTAAAAATATTTTATCGCCGAAAAGTCACTCTTTCTGGCAGTTTAAGATGTTTTTGAGTCAGAAACACTCCAAGACATGGATAACTTTAAAAAATATATATTTTTTTTGACTTCACATACTATTTAAGCTTCCCTGTTTGGCGTTTGTCTGCTTCTGGCAACAGAGTGGTAACTCTGATGCTGGCCAGAATATGGAGGAAAAGCACTTTGTTGATGGTATTCCATTAAGCATGTTCTGATGAAAAAACTGGACAGTAAAACTGGAGATTTTGGGGCACAGGCTACAATGAAGGATTCTTAGAGACAAGGATCAATGATATCTCTTCTTGATAGATGCCTTCCACACACGGGTTACATTTATTTTCATGGCCTCAAGATTGTACGATTTACTGGCTTCAGCTACTACAAACTGTTCTGTTTCAAACGCTGCCAGTACTAACTTGCACAGACCTATTTCTAATCTAAAATCTCAGTGGCTCATTATAATTGCATGCTATAAAGTTTGCCTTTAAACTATTAACAGAAGAAATCCAAACAATCTTTGACGTTTCAATATTCTGTTTAAGTAATTTAATGCTGGTACAATAAGTAATTTACTGAATATCATACTGACATCTACTTGTATAATTTAAAGTATTTGCTCAGAATGCTTACATATGTCCTAAGATTAGGAATGTAATTCAGGAAGTTAACTTCATGCCACTGTCACAAAGTCTTTAGTAGTAAAAGATTAATAGCAATCTAGGTATTAGCTTAGAAGATCCCCATGGAAAGCATGGTCAAAGTATTGTGAATTGTAGCTATGTACTACTTCAGAATTAACTATAAGTCTTATCAACTGTCAGTTTCCCTATTTGTAAAAGAGGTAAAATGACAGCTGACACCACAGACACGACAAGCTTCAGAAGACATACAGGTCCATCACTCTACCCAACATAAAAGACATATGCACAGTAGGGAAGATATGTTAATGGTTATTTACTGCATAATATTCAATGCTATTTTGAGAAGCAGCTGCTCAGCACAGTATAAAAACAGGGTAGTGTAAAAAGGTGAGGTCAGGTTCTGGTCTCTAATTTCTTCTTGCCATTGACTTTGTGACTTTAGGACACTAAACATTAAGTTTTATTAAGCCAGCTAGCAACAAAATTAAGTTTAAAAGCAGAGGAAGGTTTTCAGTACAGGCTAATATACTTTTTCAGAATATTTAGTTCAAAAATTTGAGATAATTAGCAGAGGTATTTTTTTTTAAACAAATGTATTTGTATTTTGGTATTTGCAGCAATTTAACACAAACCTTGAAGGATGTCAATTGAATCAAAGTGCTAAATTGCAATAGTAAAGAAACTGGCCTGAAAAAGTCTCCTCTGACCCTTCATGCTACACTTCTGTTTGTTGTCTGCTACAGTTGATTTCTCAGACATACACAAGTAATACCGTCTTTTCACTGTACCTGGAATTTGGTCTACTTCGTAAACAGAAGTTGTCCTGAAGTCTTTAACAGACTTCCAAATGATGAAATCACAATAAGGAAAAACACAAATATGTGCTCTTATCTTTCAATTTGAACTTCAGGATAAACCTTTTCCATTGACAGTCTTACAAACAACTGTTTTGCCCCTGGCAATGTGTCTAGACAATGTTTATTATTTGTTTCAGTTCTGAAAGATATGCGTCGAATACAATGGTCATCACAAAAATCTCTTTAGAAAAAAGTCTAAGATTAAAAAAAGCCTTCTAAAAAAAATTGTCTGCTTTGTGTATTTCCTTACACTTGAAAAGCACAATTGGTCCAGATATTAACTATTCACCAGGACACAACAATCAGGTATGTAAAGATAGGAAATCAATACATATATATAATATATATATAATATATATATATATAATCAAATCATATAGGAAGGAGGTGGCAATCAGGGTACATATTATTTAATCAAAACCTAAAAAAAAGTGAATAAAAAATATCAAGGTCTTGTTTTCAACAGTGTAACTGGCAACGTGCTCTAAAGTCCATTCACTCTGTGCAATTATGCTATAGGCACATAATCCAGCACAATTTGCAAATTACTCAGAGATGTTTAATGAGTTATCGTTGATAACTCATGATAACATAAGTCCGTCTCATTAAAACTGCAAAGAATAAAAATAAAGTTGGATGAGGTATTTTAGATGCTAAGGCTATTACCTTCATTATTACTCTGGCATACGTGGTACCTGTAAAGAGACAGATGTGAAGTACCAACTGACTTTCAGAAACTGTACATACAGTAAAGACTTCCATTTATCAATGCTGTCTCAAAATGAAAAATTATGCAGTGAACAGAAAGGAATTTAAGCCAAAATGAACGTGGTGATTGAAAATCCAACTCAAAAAAAAATGAAAGGGAAAGTATACTAGTAAACAGATACAGATGCAAATATTTTCCTGAACCAAAGCCAGGTTCTTCTCAAGTAAGAGAACCTTAGGGAAAGATTAACTGGTAATGAACCTTGCAGTAGTCAGAGCCACCAGCTTGATTCTGCAGTTGTTTAATGCTTAAAAGTTTCACTTATGTCAAACAGATTTGCATAAGAGAAGTAAAAGTTGGAACAAAAGGTCCACATTCAACTCAAAACCTTGTATGAAAGCGTAATTTTGTAAACTGAAAAAGATACAAAAGGGTGTCTTTTCCTAGATGTACATTTTCACTGTAAACCAACATTTCTTTCTCATCAGTTATTCAGCATGCAAAATAAAGCATGATACATTTTCTTTCAAATATGAAGGAATGCATCACAGAAACTTATGAAAAGAGATTGATCTGCTGCAGTCATTACTACAACCAGCATTTTGCTTCCTAATAAATTATATCCAAAGAACACTGAGTAGAATTTAAGAATTCAAACCAAGAGACTGTGCACTCTGCACTGCTCTTTTAACCATTTTTGTACTTTTTCATATACTCAGCTACTTTCCTTAAAACATATGCACACTTGAACTGAATTTTAAATTTAATGCAGCAAATGCCTTTAAATAACCTGGTAAATCAGCCTTTCCAGTACGTAACAGGCCAACTCGTGTTATGCCTTCAGTTTTTATTCATCATAAGGAAAATATTCTCACCAACAACAGTACAAAGTTGACAGAGCAAGATCTAATAAATGAGTGTATTATCAGGTTCAAAGATTCTGTAACACTACTGAACATTCTCACAGCTTACAACCTCTAACTCAAATATTATAGTTGTATTACATTATTATTATATAGTTATATTACAAATATTACAGTTATATTTCTAATGTGACTACCTAATGAAATAGATAAAAATTTCAGACGAGCATGACAAACCACTGGGGTGCTAGGAATGATCAATGAGGCAAGAACGATGGTCTTTAAGTATTTCAACAGATTTTAATCCAGGGAATATTAATTAAACATAAAAAAGATCCCGTGACAGGGGAAGCATAACACAGGTCTGAACTTTGTAAATCATTACAGAGAAGCTACTGCACATTATGAGACTGGCTACAGACTGGAACATAATTCAAGCACAGCATTCAGTTCTCCACTTTTAACATTAATACACTAACAGCCTTCAGTTACTGACTGCTCTTCCACCTTTCAGGATAATATATTGACAATTACTTCCTCCACATTAATGGATGCTCCATCATGTGCCATAATTCAGCAAGCAGCATTGAAGCCAACATAACTGGCAGATATGATTGCAAATAAATTCCTATTTCATTACAAAAATCAGATCTATTTATGTCAAAAGTATCTCCAAAAAAATACATGCGGATAGCTTAAAAAAAAAAACAACAATTTTTTTAATACCTCTGTAAATTTGAAATAGTTGGAGCATAATTATCTCAACCACAATCTCTATCTGCATTTATATTGTTGCCACATGAGATGACACTGATACTGCTGATGATGTCAGAATACAAGGAGCTAAAGGCAATAGGGGCAAAAGATCTGTGCCTGCTACAGCGTACTGTGTCATAGTCCATGCTGGAGCCTGAGTCAAACCATTCTTTGCTGTCAACAAACACTGCTGGAATAAAACTGTATTTCTTCTCCTGTGGCTATTCATCCAGACTAAACATCAGCCTTCTACCACAGACAGTTAACCTATTAGTTTGCATATCAGAAGTCTGTGTAAGAAATCTAAGGATTTCGTCAGTACACTGTCCATCAAAAAGGACCTGCCATTTTAAAAACCCAGGTTATTACATGCAAAAAAAAACCACTAATTTTAAAACTGTAACACCAAGACATTAAGATTTTAGAAATGTTAAAATAAAGGCAGACTGGGAAACTCTGATTCTGCGTCCTTCTGTGCATGCCTCCTCACATCAAACAATCTACATACGCATGCAAATAAACACATTCTCCTTCAGACTACTGAATCATTCAGTACTCAGGGTGAATAATGCTCTAGGAAGCAGTGGTGGAGCGCTGCTGATCTATCCACAGGATATCATCGTTGCTTACAGCAGGTGGAAGATGGTTAGTGAACATGATAGGGGATTATAGTAAGAAACAGTGTATTGACACGCATTAAAATGTTACTGTAAGAAACACAAGTATAAACTGTTTCTATCACAGGATTTCTACATGATGACAGTTACTGAAATAAATCATACACCACCTTTCAATCCCAAGTCTTGTAATTTCCTTAGAGGCTGAAAAAAGGTGACAGACAGCCCTTTGACTGAAGCTATGGAATATACTGGCTATGCACGTCCTAAAATTCTTCACCAATTTAAAAACTGTTCCTGGAAAATACAGCACCCTGGACCTCAGGAAGGAACACGATGATAAGGAACAGGCATAGCTCATGATAGCCCAGCACAGCCTCCTTTTTTCCACAGTGTCTTTCAGAATCCTATCCCAAAAATTCTGCAGTCCAGGTGAACTGTTGCTGCACCCTCCTCCTAAGTGCCACCACTCCTGAAAAGCCCATGGCCAACCCTCTTACCTCTGACTTTGCCCCATCAAGTGAGTAGAGAAGGCCCTGATGAAAGACAGATGCTGCAACAGACTGAAAATATCTGGAGGCTTTTGAGAAAGGCAGGAACAGGTCATTACTCACACAGTGAGCATTCTATAGAAGTTAGAGCGATCACAGGAGCCTGAGCTCAGATTGCAATCAAAAATTTCAGTTATAGAATAGTTGTGCCTGCCTTTATTTTCATGGTTCTTAGCTTGAGACTCTATTTGGAGAAACACTCAGGATTCACACTTGCAGTTGTGACCTAATAGTTGAAGACTTGTAACAAAAAGATGAAGAGGAGGTCATTGGATCTACACTGACATTTTCATCTCAACACATTAATTGCTAAACATTAAGTAGCTGCTCTCCTTAACAAATATTTAAAAGTAAAAAGCTGAGTAAGGAGTCAGACGTAGTTTAAAGGAAAGATAGGTGTTGGCAGCATCAGCTGACTCAAATCTTGTCTGCAGTAAGAGTTCTGGCACTTTATTCTGACGTTAATGTTAGACACATCTTTCACTGTGTACTCTGAATATAGTAACATTGGCCTTGTGATGGGCTTCCACAGAAACTGATTGGAAGAGTGACTGCCCACCTGCTGTGAAAACCACTCATTTCAAATTATTCCATGTTGGTAGTTTCTCAGTTTTTTCTTTCCCAGCAAAGACAGAAATACTTTTTTCCAACTTATGCCAATACTCTACTCTCCTACATCCTTGCTAAAATTATGTAAAGTGTCTGGTCAACGTAGTGTTTATTTTAAGACCAATGAAGTAAAGTAATCACCAAAACCTTTAGTTTTTGTCATGAGCATTTGCTTTCATTCCCTGTTAAGAAGTGGTACATTTGGTTTGCTTTTCTGCTTATACTGTCAAGACTACTGGTGCAATTTGACTGTTGAAAAAAGCCACAGAGCACAGGTATTGCACGCAATCTTCTACAAGGCTCTTTAGCATGACAAGTGTATGTTTACTATCTGGTAAAGTGGCATTAAAATAACAATATGTCCAATACCACATTAGCAAATCATCATCTAATCAGGTTTAGACATGGTGCACTTGCAAACTCTTGGAGAGGAAGAGGGCAGGAAAGTAAAAATAGTTACTAAGAACATTTCAATAATTCATTATCTCTCAACAGACACTGTCAACTTAGACATTCATTTTACCTTGAGAAGGTATGTAGGAATATTGCTGAAATCTACAGGCAACTTCAAGAGGAAGCGAGCTGAGAATTCACCAGTCTGCGGAAAAAGCATAAGACTAATGAGAGCTGGTGTCTAAAACAGAATCACAAATTGAATGCACTAAGGATGAAATATTAACCAAAAAAATGTGTAAGAGCTCATACCAAACAGAAGGGCTGAGTTAAAAGAACATTTCTCAATGGAATTACTGAAGATGAAAAGAAATAATTTACAGATTCCACAGGTATTACATGATAAAACACTTTAAAACCATAAAACATCACTGCTGTGAAGCCTACAGCAACAAGTAGCCAGAGTGCAACAATGTGAATGACAAAAACTAGACTATTCTTTGTTAGGCCCTAAATACAGTTCTATCTGGTCTGTACTCATTTGTGCACAAAGGTGAGACCTGCAAATGATCTGAAAGCAAAGTTAAAAAGTTGACAAAGTTGTACGAACAGTCAAAATACACACATTTTCCCAAATACTGCAGGTATACATAACAGAATAAACTTTGAGTTGGGTAAGGTGAAAATGTATCAGAATGTTTGTGTTTTTTTCAGAAGACACAAAGAACTGAGCTAGAATGCTCTCTGCACTTTCTTTTCAGAAATATGCAATTCTTAACACTTAGAAAACAGTTTATTGAAAATTTGCCAAGCGTCCCCTACATGCTGCTGAATTTTACGCATAAAGTGTATGCAAAGGAAATGGAAAGGATTTCCTTTCTGTTTCATACACTTCCTTAAAGCCAGACTTTGTCCACCTGGTTATGAAGCAATGAAGTTGGCTCTTTTTGAAAAACAAATGGTTGTCTGATTTCCTCCTGTATTAATTTTTTGTCATCCCTATTTTGTAATTCAATAAAATAGCCATAAAGCAGCTATATTTGTCACACTGAATTGGCAGCACCAAAAGCATTAAACATTACTTTTTTGCAATTGAGTGCAAAATCTTGAGACAAGTTTGCTTTTTCACTTTAATGCTGCCCTATTTTTGCATATGCATGCTACTCAGTTACATAGTGATCTGTAGGTGAATTTCATCTTAATATTTTAAATGCTTTGCATTGCCAGAGGAATCAACAAGAAAAATCCCATTACAAGAAACGTGCATTAAACAAATTTAAACATGCGTACATACATAGTATATATTACAATTCTCATTAGAAGTGTGAATGTAACTACTGCAGTAGATTTATACAGGATCTTCTTTATTGTATATGTAGCTATGACCTTGTGGTAGGCAAAAACCTGCAATGTATTTAAATAATGGAATTATCCTTTCCAAAAAATGCAGCAGCAACCTGAAGAAGCAATCACTGACTTTTTGCGTACGCAACACAGGCTGCTTTGATGACAGCTAGGGCACCTGCTTTTTAATCAGATCAAAACAGATATTACAGATAGTGCTTCTTGTCCGGGCTTAACTTTCAAAAAAAAGATGTCATACATCACTGGCCATAAAATCCAGAAAATGATTTCTAGTAAAATAGCAGCTCGAATGGTCTGTTTATGGCCACTGAACGTACAAATGGCGTCTGATCAAAACATCAGCTGCTCTGAGATGTGGAAGAAGGTAAGAACGTGCAGGCTAGGTTTTTTATGTGATTCAATCAAGATTATTTTGCAATGTACTACTGCCAGAGAGGTCTTGGACCCAGAGAGTGCAGTCCCTGCTCACATTGCTCAACATCCCCAAACCAGCCAGCAGCTGACCTGACATTACAGGTGAAATCAGATGTAACTTCTGGCCACAGAACTGAGAGATTACATTCAGGTAGCTAATGGACATCTGTATCAGCTGGTACTCTGCCAACATGGAGCGACTACACTAAATAACAGTTTACCTCTTTGTCATAGTTCTTGGAGATACTGGTATAAAGGTACACAAGCAGATTTGTTCCATTTTGGGACACAGCACTGAACTCAGGCCTTTTCTTCAATGTCTTTTATTTATGTATTAACTCATGTACTTAAGATGATTTGTTTTCATAACACTGTGCAAAGTTCATTCACAAATGACTATTTCACAAGTCTGTTGAGCCACTACCTATTCTTTAGAGACAACAGTAACATGAGTTTCAATGAGTTCCAAAAAGCGGAGGTAACATTCAGTTCCTCTTGATTTTCAGAGAAACACTGCTATTGCACTGGTTGTCAAGACTTAACAAGAGAAGATAGTTGTAAAGGATAGAAAGGAGAACCACAGGTTAATGTCATAGTTTTGTGTTTTAGATATTCATAAACAAGCCTCTGTCACGTAAGTACCGTGTTCACAGAATCTCCAGATTAGACCCTAGAAGGTCATCTTAATAGAGAATATACTTTGAAAACAAAGCAGACTCTACAGAAACCTCACATAGCTCTGCAATGATTAACAGGATTTGCCTCAAAATGTCTTTAAGATTTGATTGAAGTATTTTTTGTTAAGATAACATTTCAAACACCAAAAAAAATCTTTACTCATTCAACACGGACTGATGAAAAAATCCAAAGGCTTTAGTAGATATGACTTTTCCATAAAAAGGAGAAAAAAAGTAGTTTTCTACAGTCTTGTGTGCAATTTTGGCAGCTGCCAAAAGTTAGATAAAATCTGAGTATGGTACAGAAAGCCTTCTGTGCTTCAGTAAAGCAGTTTGATGTTTACAGATGTGGCGAGTTGTTATTCTCTATAGCTGGCATCACAAACATTTAAGAACAAATATACTGATCTATAAATATAGAGATGTGAAATTCTCTCAAACAAAATTTTACTTGGCTTAAAATAAAAAGAAGCTTAGATGGCTTGTCTGAAGACAAAAGAAAAAAATATAAATATAAGTACTGTCAGTTGTAAACATCTTCATGCCACCTGTAACTTAAAGGCAATAAAAGTGACAAAGCTGAATTCTAGGCCCTGAAAAAAGGCGTTGAGAATTCAAATTTCAGATGACATCTATTTCAGAAGATGTTGTTTCTGAAGACTAGTATACGCTGAGACTACACTGTTGCTGCAAGTAAGAGGAGTACATGTTCAGCATAAACACAATTATACATTTCCTGATATACCTTACTCCAAAAACTCCATGATAAATACATTACCAGTGGGAAAAACTGATTTTTGCAAAGCTTGCTCCATGCCAGAGAGATCAGTTTAAAAAAAATAAAATCACACACTAACCAACATGCCTACGCTGCCAATAGCCTCAGTTTAGAAGACTGAGATGGTATACATGGAATATTTCTACGTAGCATGGCACATCGCCCAGGCAAAGGATGCACTTTCAGGAAGCAGATAAGCCAGTTTAATGTCTGATTGTCATGTGAAGCCATGGCACTACCAAGTCACTGCTCTTGCCTGTATTACCTCCTCCCGTCCTTCTGCAGGAAATTAGTATTTTTTTTCCATCTATTTAGGCTCCTGGAACAACGTATCTCAGCTTAGACAAGTCCCAGAGAGATACAGACAACTGCAGATACCTATTAAATCAGCTCAACCTTAACATGGAACCACGCTCTAATACGTCCTACCTCTAAGCAGGGCATCCTACCCATGCAGCTACTCTGCCTCTCAAATCTTCATAGAGATAAACCTTCCATGTAGCATTGTATTGTACCCTGTAAATGCTGCACAGGCTTTTCAAGAATTTATCATTTTGTCTATAAAGCAGATGAACTAAGAGATCAGGTTGAAAAACAGTTGCTCACCTGAAAACCTGGTTCAAGCAAGGTAGAGGAATGACAGCAATGGACAAAACAGAGAGCACTGAGAGTAAGCTGGAGTCAAACAAGATTTATTCAAAGGAAACATATAGCAAGGAGATGCACACAAACTTGGTTTTCCAAAGCTGTTATTTATTAAAATAAATAAGGCTGTTATTTATTAAAATAAAAAGATCACTAAAAGCATTTTAGTAGCAATATTCTTACCCAGTTGTTCTTTTTGCCAGCATAGATTTCCATGTTTTCTCCATACTGGGGCTCTTCAAGTAAAGTCTGATATTCAAACATGAGACGTGAGCTCTCACGCAATCGGCTGCACTGAAATTGGTGATACTGCTGCACAAGCTCTTTCACAACAAGCAGGAGGCATTCAGGATTTGAAGGATTCCAAGAAGCTAAATTCTGTTGAATTATAAAATGAAAGAGACTGTATTCATTTCCAGCAATAAAAAGATCAACACTCTCCCTTCCATATTGATACCAGAGGCAAGTATGCATGTGGAAGCTTGGTGACAAAGCTAAAACAGTATTATATGCAAAGGTTATAACATGCTTTGGAAGGAAACCAGGTCAAACAGCAAATGCAAGCCTTAATGTGAAATGAGAATCCATATAGGGACCGACCATAGAACAGGTAACTGGGTTAGTACCAGGCATAAATAGGCTCAAATCACTATACCATTCTTCCCTGAAATTACTGTTGCACCTGAGGACTTGAAAAGTCTGAATTCAAAAAACTAAAACTGATATGAAATATAAATGTATCAGATTAAGTGCAACCCTGTGTAGTATCTGACTCCAAAAATGGTCATCCAATTGAATATGCCAAATTGATGCCAACTATGGAAACTAATTATTCAAACAGTCGATACAGTATTCTGACAGTGACACAGCAAATGAACTCAACGTTGTGTTTACTTCACCTTGACTGTGTCTTTACTACCTTGTTGCATTCCCTTAATACAAACGCCATCCATACAGAAGTCTCTTCCATCTGCCTGGCAGAAGTTTTTATTGCAAGTTGAACAAATATCAAGAAACACAGGTAACAGAAAACAAGTGTTAATACAATTGAAAGTAACTTTTTCAGTAGCAATCTCTCAGCGCAACTACTCTAACATCAACTCTGACCGGCCTTCTATGCAAAACAAGCTCTAGCTGGGAATGCTTTCTGTGTTACAAGACATAGCTAACATAATCAGTGTTACACACCTACTTCTAATTGACCTAGAATGGGTCTCTGTTAATGGCAAATGAGAGCTCATCCTGTACTCCATACTGATAAGAGATAAGACAGTTCTGATGCAAAAAAACAAAAGACAACTCCAGACTGCAGCAAAGCCCGTGTGCTTTATACTTAGGTCCTCAACAGGTCTTGAAGTAAGCTCAGGAGATGTTAACAGCAATGCAGCTTTTTGTCAGCTATGAGCACAAGCAAAATTATTCTGTATTTCAGTAGATCAGACATGTGACAACAAACTAGTTGCAATGGGATTTTAAATTGCATGGATTGTACAACTAACATGAAGATGCTTAGAGATAGTAAAGATGCCTATTTTACAACTATGTTAAGATAAAATATAGAATTTTCAAATAACATTATCTATCAGTATCCAAACTCAAAGTAATTACACGGTTACTTTTCCCCTGGAAATTGCAGACATTTCAGATACAAATTATATGCATAATATACATTCTTCTGCAATGACAAAAAAAAAACCCAACACATTCCTTTTAAAAGTCTTCAGTAGAAATACTGCTTTGGTATGTAGCATTTTCTACAATGAGGACAGAAAATATTTCTGTATTTTGAAGTATTTATCATAAAACTGCTTTGTATAAAAACATATACATAATTATGTTTCCTAGCCTAGGTTAAGTAAAGGAAAGAAGTTAGATTAAAAAAAAATAAGTGTCCCCTAAAACATAAAAGCTATTCCTAATTTGTGTAACACGGGTATCGATAAATACAAATGGCACAGGCTTCCCATAGAGGTTGTTGAGTCTCCATCCTCGGATATACGCAAAACCCAACCAGATGCAGTCCTGGACAACCTGCTTTATCTGATCCTGCCCAAGTTGGCTCCTCCCAACCTCTGCTATTTTGTGATTCTGTGAAGTGGTTTACAAAAAGATCATCAACTGAAACAGGATCTTATCAAGAGATGACTGCATAGTTCTGACTTGAAAAAGAAGAGTTGTGTACAAATTTTATCTTCTCATACTTTTCACCATGCACCTTCAGGTCTACAATGAAGAATACCTGTAGCCTAACAGCTACTGATGTGGCTATTTCCTTTCAAAAAGCTTACGGTTTTTCTTATCATGGTTCGTACCATAACCCTTTGTAATGGTGTTGTACAGACTTCAGTATATGTGCATGATAAAAATACTTTCTCTTCCTTTATCTTTCCACAACTTAATATTTGTTTTCCTCTGATGTCATATGTTATGCTGTTATCAACATAAGTTTCATTTTCAGCATGCAATTTGTGATGTTCACAAGTCTAATTTGTAAAAACACACTGTCTTCTTCCCCGTAGATGGTAAGAGCACCTATAAAATGGGAATATTAGTATTGCCATATATCTGAAAAGGTGTAGAATATTCTATAGTAACTGGTGAATGGGTGAGATAGTAATGAGGTTTTTGTAAGCTTTTCATGTCCACACTAACAAATGACCAGAAGCCCTGTTCTATCAAATCTTCCATCTGCAGCTGATAAAAATTTACTCCTGACTGGAATCTGTTTAAGCTTATCCAATTCTACAAAACATTAGAGAAAATCTGTCAGGTAGACAGCGTCTTCTAGGAAACACATTTTTGTATCATGCAGTCTGAAACCAGACTGTGTATAACCTTAAATTTCCTGTTCCCAAGCTCCTGCTCAAATAAAGCATTTCCAGAAAGCCAGAGGATGTAATATGCCAGTATGTATTGATATCAGCCAGACAAGTGGGAATAACCTTTCCTCCTAATGACACTGCTATAACACAATAGAAATGTTCTGTCAAAGGAAATGACCAACAATATTTTAATAACTGACCTAAATGCGACTGTACCTTTTGTTTTTTAAATAACATTACACTACAGACCAAAAAAAGAGCAAGAGGAAATCCATTGTCATTTGTCCAGCCTGGAGCTGCAGTATTGCTCTCTTTAAAGAGTTCAAGAATGCTGCATTAAAAACAGTGTTTACGTTGTACTGCTTTACAGCTACAGGAATTAAAATGAATGATTTGACTCTAGGATCTTTACTAAATACTTTCCATTCAGCAACTGAAGAGTCCAAGTATGAACTGGTTATAAATACAGGTTGCCTAGAGAAAAACCAAACTACCCACCTAGTACATACAGCAATTCCAGTGCATTCTCACTGATGCAAGAGTAAATACTGTGTCTACACAAGTTTTCTATAACAAGGGTTCTGCTTTAAACATATCTTCTTTTTTTAACTTTATAGTTGTAGTACTTGCTACCTGGCAATTGGCCATGACATTTCTAGTCAGTTTGCTAACTTTTCAGAAGTACTGTTCCTTTCAGAAGATCTAAATTTATGATTTCTAAACACAAACTCCTCAGAATACAATGACATACTTATATGTGAAATCTTTTAAAATATCTTTAAGTGTTATTTGCCCTAAGCACTGCTCATTCATCTGAAAAGCCTTTAACCATTTCACTGTTATCCAATTTCAACAGCATGGCAAAAACATGTTATATTGCTCTTTCACAGCTTCAAAGAGTACCTTCTTTTATCTTTTTATTTTTGAAATCAAAGAAAGTAAGCAACCACCTAAAACATACAATGTAGAAACATAACTGAGGCAGAATTTGATGTTTATCAAGCTGATCCCTTGTAAAATATCCTAATCGGTACAGCTTCTGCATTAGTATTCTTCTGAGAACATACACAAATTTGTCACTTCAGTCAACGACAGCAGTGTCCCTGCAACGGTAAACTGGCCTCTTTCTTTAGAGATAAAAGGATGTTCTAAATAACATTTTATTTAGCAACATAGTATTGGATAGTACCATTTGGAAGTTGTTTTAATAAGTAAAATCTTAAACTAAAGGCTTCAGAGAAGATGAAAAAAGAGGCAGCATGTTTCCTTCATTCTGCCTGCCTGTTTGCCTTAAGCCTGCTTTCCAACCATGGCCAACACAGTTCTCATAAGAAACAATATTTTAAAATACTTAAAGCATAAGAAGAACAAAGTGAGCTTCCAGTGTTTCCGTGTTCCATGGCTTCAAGTTTTGCCACAAAGAATTGCATAAGAACTATGCTCTGAATGCAAATTCAGAATTATGAGAGTTTTAGTCATTGCTGCTTCAGAAAAATCCTGGACATACAGAAACACACATAACCTCATTTTCTACAGCCAGACTGCTAAAACCTGTCAGGTATGAAAAACCCTATTAAATAAATAACCAGCAAACATGTACACAGTAGAAGACATGTTATTTTCCATGGTTTTTACCTATATCTCCTGTTTTGCTCACCAGGACCTTTAATTTTGTCTCTGACAAAATGTATACTTTCATGTCATTTTAACCAAATCTCACATATGCTGGAAAGAGAAACATTTTTTAACTGACATTGCTATAAAATTGCAATAAAAATCAATTTTTTATCAAAGAATTGAGCACACTGACTGGAGTATTGACAGTATTCTAAATTACATATTTCACTCAATAAATCTTTTCTAATTTGAAATGAGATTTCTGCAGACTTTCCAGAGAGTTAATCAAATTTTACAGAACAATCAGTAATGCATTTAAAATAAAGAAATCCAGACTTGGATCCAATTCCTTGTTCTGTTTGCCAAGAGATATTTTTAAATGAACCCTGCAGTGAAAACTCTACCTTACTCAAAAGTTAGCCAGTAAAACAATATACAGCTGTGAACCAACTCATACCGTGCATCCACCACTAGTTCTGCATTCATGGCCATGCCCACTCTTAGATACACATCTCAGAGTGGCTGCAACCATTTTTAATATTAGTACTTTTTTTTTTTTTTTTAACTATATTGTGGAAGCATTTGCCTCTCTTCTGAGCCCATGGATGAGGCTTAATTAAAAAATTCTCTTCTGTCTAGGCACCAACTCACACTTCCATCCATAATTTCCACTACAGCTAGGAGCAATACCACACTTTAAATCTTAACTTAAACCTTCTAATTGGCTTTCAGCTTGCCAGACTACAACTTGTGTAACTTTAATTTTCTAAAAAGGGAAATTGTTACCTCATCTTGAGCAGTTTATTTACTATAGTAGCAGGTTAAAAGCATGAGAAGATGACTACGTATTTTTTGTGGAGCCTGAAACCTGGTGATGTCTTCTGTGATGGCTAATCCCCATTTTTCCAGTTGGTGAATTACTTTAAAACAGTGGGGTTACACTGCTCTACAGGAAAAGTAAGGGAGCTTGACCTTCCATATGACAGAGAATGGACTCCAGAAACTTCACTACCAACCCACGTAGCTACGGTCATACAGAAGCTGGCCACTAACTACCTATCCATCAGTAAGCATCTCACCAGAAGGAAGGTGGATATTCTACGGTCACGGAAGCTTCTCTGGCAATTGCTAACTTGATTCATCGGTGGATTAAGTTACAGGAAGAGGTCTTTCAAGAAATTAGTTATTTAAACCTCGGAGTAATTATTAATAGCATGTACATCCACTACATGTACACTACATCCACTGCTCAACCTCACATGTGCTGAATGGCAATATAAATGAAAATACAGCATCCAGTTACTATACAGAGACTAGAAGAGCATTAAACTATGTCTAAATTAGCCAAGTCCAAAGTGATTCAGGAAATCTGTTCTGAAGATTGCCAAATATTAAACAAGCTCGCTGAAGAGCATAAATTTCACTAAGAAGAAAACCCTACAGATTTTGTTGGGGACCAAAAGTCCATCTTCAAACTCCCTTGCTCTTGATCCTGTCTACTGACGGAAGCTGGCTGCATTATAAGCCAGCAGTTTGATAGGGAGAGGTTTTTGGACCATGAGATAAGACCAAAGTGTTGAGAAAAATCAATTCGCTTCAAATGTACATAAAGAGGCAGAGTTAAGATATTATAAGGCCACCCACAGAGAATGCAATCTACGCCATTTCAACAGCAATTCATTTGAATAAATACCAATGATACCAACTGGATTTCAAAAAGAGACAAAATTTGCAGCCAGACTATATCACTTTTAATGAGATCTTCTTAGAGGTAAGACAAGTGAAACAAACAAACAAACAAAAAAAACAGTAGCTTCTCATCCCTTCTATGAAAGCCATGCAAAATTTAGCTTTCCAAGGTAGCCACAATGTTCAACTTCTGGCAAAGTAACCCCATTTAAGTTTTGTTTTGGAACATTCTGTGCTTTGCAGTCCTTCCTGTGTCCTTTCAAAAAGCTAATCAAGAACCTATGCAAACTACTCAGTGTCAGTGATTACCCTTTCCCCCTTTTCTTCAAACTATGAAGTGCATACTTTTCAATAAGCAGCTATTTCACAGCCACTGTCACAAGTTATTGCTTATTTCATAACTTCAGGCAATGTCTACAGCAAACTATAATTCTACACTATCAGAAAGAAAATACGATAATTTCTAATTGATCTGAAGTTGTTTTTCTTTGAAATGTGTTTAAATATCCAGGTTGCCAGAATTTCTTCCAGGAATGTGATTTTAAAGAAGACAGATTGTAACTGTTTTTCCTGGCTATACTACAGGAAACAACAGCAAGATCTTATTTTAAGTTGGTGTACTTTTATATTTCTAAGCAAGAAATTAAGTTTCACAAGAAAATGTCAGTAAACAAAACCTCCCAGGCCTATAACAGTGGTAACGCATTTCTATACCATCTTCCATCTAGAATTACCATAAAGAATAATGTAAGTACAGATTTGCATTTTGTTTATATCTCTGCACACCACACACACGCAACTTGTATCCCATGGTGGCTTAAAAGCAATACCCAGGGTAAGTTTTTACCTGAAATGAGAAAGATCACGCTGATATCAGTGCTTACGCTCCATATAATTACAAAGGAGATATAGGTCCAGTGGTTACAGTATTAGTCTACAAACTGGGATATCTGGTTTCAGTTCCTGCTCTGCTACAGTCTTCATGGGCCACCACGGGGAAATTGCTCACAGAAAAAGGCACAGGATAATTATCTGCCATATGCTCACATCTTTCTATCAACAGATATTTTTCACAGTATTCACAGGGCTGGAGTGTTATAACAACTTTAAAGGCTTCAGTTTCTTAGCAGCCAGCACTTAAACATCCTACAGGCTGCAGTTTCAAATCAATCACTGTAAACCTACATGCCATCTACTTGTCATCCTGTTTTCACAGGTTCTTCTTATCCCCCTCCCGCAAAGCACCACTGGTACAACTTTCTGGAGTGATATACTTGAAATGATCATTTTTGGGCATAAGCAAACATCAAAGACTTAACATTGCATGAAAACAGTTCAACTCAGGAGCACTTCTGTCATGGTAAATATCACTGAAGAAATTACAGACCTGGTGTGCTCGACTTGCTGTTATGTACAACAGATGAAAAGTTTGCATAAAGCAACACTTGGGATAGTCTTTTTTTTTTTTTTTTTTTTTTAGTGAGAGGCTGTAAAAACTGGATGCACAAACTATACGAGCCTGTAAATGCTTTCCCAAAATCTCAAATACCTGAAGGCCTTGAATTAGCATGAGAGTATGCAGCAAGTGAACAACACATGAATAGAATATTAACAATTTAATTCTGCTTTCCATAAAGTACCTTACCTTTGGTATACCCAAATGATTTTCCATCATTTCTTCTACTGGCCAGACAGTGTGATTCTTGATTAATGATTACATACCCAATGCAAT
Organism: Anser brachyrhynchus; assembly: GCF_964034855.1. NCBI lineage: Eukaryota > Metazoa > Chordata > Aves > Anseriformes > Anatidae > Anser > Anser brachyrhynchus. Next base: position 34,558,619 of record NC_137696.1, read on the forward strand.
TCTAAAATAACACTTGGAAAATCTGACAAACAGAACACTCTTCAGAATTCACTGAGAATAAATGCATCGCTTCCTCTCAAGTACCACTCACCAGAAATAGGAGAGAACACAACTTCCAAAGGTTACTACAAATTACTCCTATGCCTTGCTGTGGAAGGCTGCTCTGGAGATGTAGGAACTGTGACACTGAGCCCAGAAGAGCATTTTGAAGTTGTGTACTCTTCCTGAAAGTCTGCTTCTGCCACGGAGCACTCTTACAATATAATCAGACGCTCAGAAGCTACTACTGCCTACCATCACAAGAGAGAGAGTACAATACTGTCTAATTAATCTTCTGAAGACTTGGCATGCAAGATATTTCTCATCCTATTTTGCTAAGGGATTACAGCAAAATCTGTCCCTTTCCAGATCTGCCAGTGGAGCTCTCCCAGACTGGGCCTTTACCTGCTCTGAGAAGGAATTTCTTAATTCCCTCAACACACAGATCCTGGGATAGGGACTCCAATCTACTCATCATTAGTTAACCCAAGTCAGCACACAGCCTTTTTTCCCCTTGGGAGTCTGTTACCAGAGGTGGACGTGTCTAACTAGCACAGCAAGTAAAAGAACGAAGCATTAAGAAAAAAATAATTTCAAAACAAGACACACGCACGCACATCTTTTACCTAAAGATCTACTCATCATGCATGGATGGCAGCATGAACAGGCCCAAGCTGTCAGACCCCGAGCGCACCAGAGAGCAGACCACTGTCTCCATATTCAAGCTTTACCTCAAAAGGCCCTTTTAAAATAGAAAGTTTTTCACTCTTATCAGTTCTTGAGCTCTTCCTTTCCTGTGAAAACCAGTAATTTTAGCTACAGCTAATATTTTTGGTTGGTCCAGTAACGTCCCTCAAGCTTTTGTTTTTGGGTGGCATATACAGAACTGTTCCTTCTAACCATTCCACTCCCCATCCCCTCCCCAAATCCCATAAATTAAAATCAATGTATCATATTGTGGATCTCACTGGCGAAGCTAACACGAAGCATTTGCATTTTACTTCCATATTTGTACTACAAGAGAGCTTATAGAGCCTTGAAAATGCAGTCCCTGAAGAAAACACCATTTTGTAAAAGTGATAAGACACTGGAAATTATTTTTTTCTCTACTATATTGGACAAATTAACGCAAATGAGTGATCCCTTCTTGAAAAGCAGTATAACAAAAAACCCCACTCATTTGGTTCCATCATGCAAGTAAAAGCTGCATCTCTGTAAAGACAGGTATATATGGCAAAATTCATGTAAAATGATAATAACACTAATACTGCAAATAAAAGTTAACATGATGTTAACTTCAATGGTAATAGATTTCTGTAGTTATCTTTAAAAAAAAAAGAGCAGATATGCCTGAGGAACTGAGATGGAAGATAGGGAGGAAACGCAGGCATACAAGCATGTAAAGAATAAGTAAAATCAGGAGGTTTTGAAACAAATACAAGCTGAAACTTAGACCAGCAAAAAGTAAACAAAATATTGTTTGAATCTTCCTCCACGTAGGGAAATAATAGATCCTTTGAAAATAGCCTTGTGTGCAAAGATATTTCTTTGCCTCAGCAGTATCTTGTGAACGAAAGAACCTGCAGGGTCTTAAGCCATTCCCATGGATAAAAAAATAAAATACAATTATAAGTTTTAACAGAATTCACAGCCTAGAACTTAATCAAATCTAAACCAGCATTATCAGAGAATACTTATTTCGCACTGACCTTCTGTAATCAGTTAATTTAAAAGTCTGTTCTGCTTGCATATTCATAAGCAATGACTGACTGTCTCTACAGAAAAATGAAACATGGCTCAACAATTTGAATTCAATAGGCGTATCACGTTGAATTTAAACGTACACTCAATTCAGGAAGACTGTCCTAGATTTTTTTTGGTCTTCCTTTGAAAAAAATAAAACCCTGAAGATGTGTTTCTAGAAAACTAACAAGCTGTTGCCTTCAAGCCAAGCCATTTCTTATATTCTGGAGTTCTTATGAGAAAGTGGAGTGTACTGTGCCAGTAACATTACACACCAGGGCCAGAATCCTTTAATTTTTGCCAACTTCTCTAATACTAGCTTTGTTTTCCAAATTTTATTACAACATCGTTCAAGGCATGTACAATTACATTTCAATTAAGTAAAGCAAAAGAAAAAGAAAGTTGTAACTATATTGATTTTTATCAGTTTGATGGTTGACAGAAGAATTATCAATACCAAAACTATTATTCTACTTGCAAACTTAAAAAAAAAAATAAAAAAATTTTGCTTTCATACAACCAGCTTGGGATATCCAACCTTGTATTTTTGGTTTAAACTAACAACAATCTGAAAATCACTGAGATTAACTAGGATTTATTGTATTACACTTACCAATAGCAAGGTCTTTATTTTCTACAAAACAGATATATTATATATACACATATAAATACATAACCATATTTAGCCATATCACCCACCAAAGAAATGAGCCTCTCTAAATTAAAATGAATTCAAGATGAGATCCAGAAACTCGAGAGTCCGATGCTCTGGGCCCAAGTCTAAACTAAACAGACAAATTGAAAGAAACATACGCCTCAACATCTGTTTCAGCCTTTAAGATTTAAGCATCTTGTTATTCTGGTCCAAGCTTCTGGCCTATAGAACTGTATGATCAAAGGAAAGAAAGTGAGGTGAATGCACACAATAATTTTACATGAGTACAATAGGACAGAGAATTATATAAGGTATCTAAGTCCCTTTCAGACTCATAAATATTAACAATTTTGGACAGAAAGAAGGAACAAAAAGAAAAGGCTAGCAAATAAATTCAGAAGACTAAACCAAGGAGAGAAAAAGGAATAATTTACCAACATAAAAAGACCTTGCAGGAAGAGGAGTGGGAAAGGCAGTAGGGAAAACATGTCTTCTGTCGTCTCTCTTGAATTCTTGGTCAACCCCACCTCTGCTTCCCAAGGAATCCACCAGCCTTCCCAGTGCGATCCTCCTGGGGGATTTCTCATTTTAAACCACCCAGTACAACTACAGCAAATAAGAGGCAGAAAATCTGTGCCTGGTTTATGATACACCTCTCTAGTCGGGTCAAGGAAACAAATTAAGATTCTCTGGGGGAACTGCATGGAGCTCAGGCACCAAAACCAGACTGAAATACACCCAAAATAAGGGTCTTCCAGGTCTGGCCCATACAGGAATGCTGTACTGGCATAGTTCCTTCTTACAAAAAAACAAACAAACAAACAAAAAAAAACACAAAAGGCTAAAATGCATACCATAAATGCCAACAAATAATACCACCACCAGCAAAACAGTCCTGATGCTGGGAGAGTTCCTGAACAAAAGTACTCTTCTGATGGTATAAAATGTGTATAAGAAGGAAAGGGATAAACATGTTTCAGAATTCCCATTTGCTGTTGGAGAATCAACAGTAAATAGCACTGGATTATAAATAATCAAAACACATCTTGATGTATGAAGTCAAGAGATAAATGAAAAGTAAACACAAAAAAGTGAATAGAAAAGAATTTCAAAATAAGAAGAAAGCTTCAACGAAAATCCAGAACCCAGTCCTGCATTCCATTTCACTTAAACTCCCTGTGATCAATTTAAACCAGGGTAACTTAAGGCTTTTAGCGCAAGAGCGGTAGGTTAGTGGTCCAGGAACGGAATCCTCAGCTGACATCCCAAATACAACAAGCAGAAGGGATGGCAATGCTAAAGCAGTTCGAACTCACCCACACATTTCCCAGACAAATCAAAGAACTCTCCCAACCCCAGCTTTAAAGTCATATTCTGAAAACCATCATACTCCTTTGCCCTTATGTAGGGGCTTTCATACTAAGGTAACAAGCATCTGCACCTTTGCCAACAACACAACAGCCAGGCCTTTTAGAACAAAACTGTTCAAATGTCATTAGCTAATACAAGGGTTGGTTGGTTTTTTTTTTTACTTCTGAGCATAGGAACAATTGATGCTGTCCAACAGCTGTCTCATGCACCTGATGGTGAATGAAGAACTGCTACAGAAGGGGAAGTTATTTAAAGGAATCACTTCACTACCTATTAAAAGCTAACTCAACAAGAAGGCAGTAACAACGATTACGATTTTGAGCACAGCCAGAGAAGCAATATAGCTTTCCTGACGGTCGTCATACGGCCGTATGATAAATACCACGGAGCCTAATAAATCCAAACGCAAGAACTTAAAATAAATATTGCTCTGTACAAGATACATAGCATGACAGCTAATACACTCAGGTAGCACAATTAGCTGAATCAACTGTACAACGAGTGAAATCTGTACCCACTATTAACAATTAGACGAGGGGAAACTATTTGCAATGCTAGCTACTGGGCTGAGAGCAGCAGTGGCCCATTTTCTGTAGTGCTGTGATGGCAACGCCCTCCTCCCACATGAATGCAGCATACGTATTCCCACATACACTAGCCCATAAGGACACATTTGGGCTTCAGGAAACGTTAATGTCCTCTTGCCTCCCTCCCCACTAAGGCTAATGAAGCCTTTTCAATAGCAATGGGCGGGCAGAACCTTTCTGGGGTGACTAGCTGTAGACCTGATGTAGGATGCTAAAAAAACAAATCCTTAAACTAACTGCTAGCTTGCATCTACTACCCTGTCTCCTCTTTGCCAAACAGAATATACTTCAAAATCACTGGAAAAATGGGGTTAACATTTTGCATAAGCACTTCAGTTATTAACTGGCTCACATTAACAATCAACTAGGCTAACATAACAAACAATTCTTGTTACTCAAACTGGCGTCATTGTAATGAGCTCCAAATTAATCTCATCCGTACACAATCACTAATCTTGTTTTGTGCCAACTGAATTTTTAATCAGAACAGAGTGAATCATAGGTTGTTTTTAAAATACATTTCTAATACTTGTCATCCAAAATGAATAAACACTAGAGCAGGGAAGAACTTTTCTATTTACATTCTGAGAAGCTGATTTTATTTATGCATACTATACACGGAAGTATCAAGTGCATACTCTAGCTGAGTATATTTTTAATAAAAATGAAAAGTAAAAGTTTATTTTTAATAATGCCTCAAGTGTGCATAGCATCACTAACCTAAATAATTTAGCTCTCACTGTAATTAAAACAGTATGACAAACTAAAATAAAAGGAAGTCGCCCCTCTAAAGTATAACACCGACCTCTACATCATTCTAGAAGATCAAAATACACAGAAACCATGCCCTCTGACCAGCTGAGTAACTACTTCTGGAAGGCACACAACGAAGCACAGATTTTGCAGTGCTGAACTGAGACTTAGCCTGAGATTCACAGTGATTTTAATATCTGTTGGAGATACAGAAGCAAAGCAGAGTTTCAGCAGGCATTTTGACTTCTGTAATTGTAATACCATTTCAACAGAAGAGTTGATTAGCTCTGCATATAGAGAAAAGAGTGCTCAATGTATTACCTCATTACTAGAACACAAACCCACCTATTTAGGTATTCTTTGAAAAAAACAACACAAAGTCCTCACGTAGAGCATCTACTTTTCAAAACGCCATACTTCTGGAATCTTGGTTTAGCTGCCTAGCAGCTGCTTAACTGAACATGTTAAATGCCTGTTATGGCATTTAGATGAAAACGTAACTTGAAGGTCTGCCTACGGGCATGGAAACCGCACGAGGGACTGATGTGATCTGCAGTACAGCCATTCACATTTCGGTAGGGAAGTCTCCTGACAGCATCTATGAGAGCTGCACAAGCTTGAAGAATCTAGAGTACCTGGTTTTCATTTCAAGTTGAACATAAGGCCTGACTCAAGCCATGGAACAACATGTGATGACTTCTGCTTGACAAACAAGACATGCAGGCAGACGAGAGCAGTGCAGGAAGGCCCCATGTCAGAATTCCCACACATTCCGCTGCACGTACTCTTTCTTTACTTAGAGACTCCCTGGACTTGGTCCTCATTTAACACCATCTATGTGCTTTGTGAATTGTAGATTCCGTTTTGATTACCAGGAACTGGTGCATCAAAAGTACTTGTAGATTGCTCAAGATTAGGAGCGCAGAATTACAATCAATGTGCTAATCTATTTTCACTTGTAGTTAGTAGAAAGGTATGTTAACACATTAAAAAATTCTGCTAATATCTTCAAATTCAATTACAATCATCTTCATTAAACAGCTCTGAGATATGTGGGAAAAGGGAAGTCATTAAAATACTGAGCACAATAAATGGGTTACTGTTAATGTAACATTCTGGAGAAAACAAGTCTGCAAACCATGTTGAACATTAAAAGGCAAATGCAAAAGCAAAAGATACAACATAGCTGCAAAGTGGAGATAACTTCTTCTGATAACATCAGGACAGACTGGAGCAGAATGACCAAGGACCTTATCAAAAAAGGTTACATTAACATAGTGAATACTATAGCAAGGCATAGTGACCAAAGAAATGCTGTTGGGTTGCCAATTTGTTTTGTTTTGTTTTTAATTTCAATATAGGCTAGTAAATATCTTATTATGCATCAATGAGTGAGTCTCCAAGCTGCTTTCAAACAAAAAGGGTGAGAAGTTTGTTCTGTACTTAAGCAGAAGAAAAGCAATGCTCCCAAAGGACAGACTTAACGAGCAACGTAAGAAAGAAAGAAAACTAAGGATGTTTTTATCCTTATGGGTCTGCCAATGGATCACTAGTACTAGTAGCTTCTCTTCACACGAGAAATACGGCACCATATCACACACTTGGCAAGCTTCTCCATCTGAACAGTATTTCTGCAAGATGCCCCAAATTCTCTCTGAACATTTAGTATCTCTTTTGCTATTTGTTATCCATTAAAAAGTGCTCCTCTTTCCTTAACAACAACTGGAGAAACCGCTGCTACTATGAATACTTCTCAGAAGTTTTAACTTTGTGAAACAATAAAATTGGAAAAGGGAAAAAGAGTAGGACTGGTAAATTCAAGACTCTGAAAACAGTTCTAGAATTGTCATATGAAGTAAAACCTGTCCTAAAAATGAGCCTAATTAGACAGTTATTCAGCAGCACCAGACTCCTTCCCAAAGGAGTTTGCAAGCGTCACAGGAAATGGATCAGGGGAGCAAAGAAATATGACATTCACCTTTTAAAAACAAGAGTAAAGAAAAAAACACCTTATGTGTCAAAAACACCTCAAAACAAGCCTTTAGTAACAACTAGTAACTTCTGAGTGGGAGAAGCATGTTAGATGCATAACCAATGCTAGCTTCTTTAAACACGGCTTTACCAGTTTGGACTGGCAGTGAACAGCACATTTGAATAGTGAACAGTACATTTGGCTTCAGGCTGCGGTGTATTTTCTTCCATAGTAATATGATTGTGTAAAAATATTTTCTAATTAAGCTATTTTTTGACCCTCCCACCTTTTAAAAGTGCATTTCTTTGTCTTTTTACCAAACCCATACAAGCGGATAGCTCTGTCTCTGCCCCAGTGCTTCCAACAACATACATACTGGTTTTACCATTCCTCACGGGAAAACAGAATCAACATTACTGTACTACATTATGTTACTTTTTGTGCAACTAAATGCTTTTAAAAGACACAATTGGTGTTCAATCTTCTTTGCTAAAAGATCTTTTAAGATGGTCAAATATTAAATAGATATATTTTAAAAGAAACTGAAGTTTTTGTAAATGTAATCATCTTGATTAAAATACTTTAAAATAAAAAACCACATTTATGCATTCAACTTAAAATCACATTAGAAGTCAACTTGTTTATATTCACATGACAATGAGATAAAAGGTTTTTGTTTTATTTTTTTCTTTATTCTGCATTATTAGCAAATTCCTGTTGCTGAAGCTATTCTACATGTCTCTTTGCATGGTATAAAGTTCTCAAACAGTGAAGTACTTACATGCAAGGCAGAAGGATCTGGCAAAAATTCAGCATCTTCTCCAAAGATAAAATCCGGTGGCAGGTCAGGGTAGTGAGCATTGAAAATTATATCCCCTGAAAAGCAGTAAATGAAAACACTGTTTGCACCCTTATGTATGTGCTTATAAATAAAATATTGTATATGGGATACACATTTTATATAAAATTTGATAACGACATTTCAGGTACATATCCCTGCAATTTTTATAAAAAGATTACATGCAAGACAAGTATCAGATGTTTTGGGGGATGAAGTCAAATTCTTGAAGCACTGCTTCCTCCTCCTCTGCAAGCACTGTAACATGAAATACATTATTGCTTCATATCTCAAATGGTAATTCAAAGGACTATTGATCACAGCCTCAAAACACTGAGTTAAAAAACTTTTCTTAAAAGTACCATATTTAGATTTTTTTGTTTTGCACATTGAGTAAAACTCAGATGTAAACTACTGAGATTAGCATTTTCAAAATACTGGAGCTTTTAAATTTTAGTAGCACTTACTCCCTCTTTTTGTCTCCATCCCCAGCTTTAAGGAAGAAAAACAAGCAGTTCAACAGAGGTCATTCCAATTATCCAAATTCTGGCCAAGAAAAATGCAGTATTGTGCATCTAACCCGAGAGGCTAAAATTAACTAAAAATAATAATAAAAAAAAAAACTTCATCACAGCCTGGCACTGAGTTCTCATCTTGCTGGTGTCACAAGATATACAATTAACTACCGATGTGATAGTTCAAAAAAATTCGGTTGAATTATTTCACTAGTAAACATACTTCAGAGTTTAGATAGGTCAAGAAAAGGTCACTTTCACGCGAGCTTTAAAAAAATACCACCCACGATTCAAGAAAAGCTATATCTAGCATCACTTCTCTACCTCTGAATCACTCTTTCCTCTTTAAGAAGACATGAATGAAAAACTCTGAGCTTTTGCATAAAGCAGACCGGTGAGGTATCACAAAGAGCAGGCATTAAAAGGAGGAAGTCAATACCTACTATGTGGTAACTTGTTCAAAATCTATATAGCAAGGTAAAATCACTCGTTGTGGTAAGCCTTATAAATGATTCTGTTCAGAGTAATTACAGCCACTTTTTTTTTCTTCTAACAAATATAAATACAGAAGTGGAGAAAAGCATTAAATTAACAAGTCTTACACAGCCACGTTGTGTGCTCAGTAATGCCACCATCTCAAGACCCTCAATGTGACAGCTTTAATTGCCAATATTCTGTTAACATACAACTTGGCTCTACCTGGAAGCGAGGATGCTATAAAGATTAATTTGCAGAGGGCGAGGGCTCGTGACCAAGAAGCCAGCAGTCAGTCTGGGGTAGGTATGCTCCACTGCATCATTCCGAAACCACAAACGCACTGATCATGCGACTCAGTAGAGCATGGCATGGGTTTCTCCTGTCTGCACTCCCACCTGCCTTTCACAAACATCAGGAGCACAGGCGAGTACGGGATGCATGAAAGAGTAGAGGTCTGCCAGTTAAAATACCCTATACAGTCAACATAAAATCACTCGTATTTAAAATAAGATCAAAATAGACACCAATCCTAGAGGAAACTACCTAAACTTGTAACAGGAAATACACCTATATTGAGAGAAAATAATTACTACGCTGCCTATACTGTAAAACAACAGTGAAGAATTCAGAAAAGTTAGTGGTCACTAGACTGGATTTTCCTACACCACCATAACTCAATCCTTTCATTGTATTTACTACAACTGGAAGAATCATGTAGAGCTCCTTACAACCACCCCATCAGTTTCCACGTACAGAGCAGACAATTCTTGAGGCTGTGTGTTGAAGGAGACAGCACCTTAATACATTCTCCTTAACCCTCACAGACGAAGAGTTCAGTTACAAGTAACCCAGAATACAGCACAAAGAAAAAGCCTGGCCTGTGACTTAGGTAGCCCAATGTCACTCTGAAGGAAAGGACTGTATGTGTGCTTTCAACACGATGTTCTTATGTGATGCTATGTAACTCATTAAACATAAACTTTTGGTATTCAGTTGCTAGTTGAATGGTTTTCGTTCTCTGGATGTTTCCTTTAAGAGAGTTGAGGGAACCAAGTGCACATAGCTACAACTCAGCTCACCAGGAGCTGCACTCCAAGTACATGAATATTACAAAAAGCTGCTTAGAATAAGAAAAGGACCAAAATAACTGCCTATTTTTATGTAATACCTCCACATTCAATTAGTGAAAAAGTATTAAAGAACCTTCCATCATAGGGTGGCTCCGGGACTCTTAGAGCACTGAGATTAGGCACACACTGCATTCACCTTTGCAAGCTCCAAAGGAACAGGTGAACCGCGAGGAAGCTATGGCAGCGGGCGCAATGTGAAGGTTCGAGCAGGTACAAGCACTTCTTTCCGCCCTGTGCTCTCAGTTCTCCAGCAATAAGAAGTGAAGAGGACTCATAGAAGCTTCCAGAACACCACCGCATCCAGTGCTCAGGTATGACAGTCACTTAAAGCTGGCACTAACACTTTGATATGCCTGGTGGTGGATTTACACAATTTGGGGTTCAGGACAGCCGCACACTGCGGGCAGTGACTCCTGCTGTGGGAGCGGGTCCAACAGCTGGGGAGGGCACCCTCTGTGACCCCCTGAGGTGTGATGCATGGCCACACCGAGAACCAGCACCGAGGTCAGGCTCATCACGGCTGTAACTGGCCAAACGTGTCTACTACCTCTCTCCTATGCTCATGGCTGCTCTTGGCTACCTTCTTCTGTCACGCCCCCTCTTCCATTGAGAACTAGTGGCATATCACCCTGTATCAGCTGAGGAGTGACTACCTCTGCAGATATTTTCGTTTAAAAATTTTGGTGACCTATTGACATCAAAGAACTATTCAGTATAAACCCTATATCTGAGTTTTGCTCTTGTTAAATAAAAAAATAATAATTAAAAAAAAGAATTAACTCTGCATTTATCAGCTTGCTTGGCTAGGCTATCATGCATAAATAAAAAAATGCATTTTTATAGTCAAAAGGTATTTAAGTAATCACAATGGCCAACTCAACAGTAAATATGATTTTACTTCACATAAATGTTCACACTAGTCTCTACAGTGAGACTGAAAAATGTAACGTGTTTAGTATTTTGAATCACCGTCTCCCAGTTTGTCCTGGCCTAGTAGAAACATTTCTAAACAGCTACTTTATTTAATACTGACATGATATTACCTGTGGCTTACCATCTTCTAATAAAATTGTGCTGGGGTAAGAATGTAGCATTTTCAACCAATAAAGCCACTTGCAAAATGATTGTCCTCAGAGTTTGAGAATGGCTGCCATTTTATTTTTGAAACTATAAATACCAAAAATCAAAATAGCCCTGCATTCTCTCCCCATCTTGTCTAAACAAAACAAATACCCCTTTCCTTGCATCTCCTGCTCTTGAGAACGTACTTCCTCTGAAGTTTCAACTCTATTTGCTGTTATTCCCTTGACAGAAAGCAAACATGTAGCACTTCAGGACATCAGTGACCACGTCCATTCCAGTTTAAGAACAATGCAGGCAAAACCTTCACACTCGGACCAGTTATCTCAGTTTTATAGACACACTAGCCAATGATTACTTTAATGAAATTATATTTCCAATTAAATAGTACTACAGAATTTAAAATTAATTCAATAAAGTTAAAGCCATGAAGTTAAAGATAAATTAGAAGAAAAAGGGTGTTTTATACATCTTTTTGCTTCTCACTATCCAAAACCCACTTCTCACTATCCCCTATTCTTCATATTCCCTCCTCAGGCAAATAGCATTAAATTTTGAAATATTTTACTTCACAGGATTTCAAAGGAAAAGTTAATGTGCTCCCAACAGACGAAAAGATAGAAATATTAATACTTAAATCTATCATTTTCTTTTAACACACACATGGAGTTCTTTTCTCATCTGTTCAGCCAAAATACATGTCTAACAAAGGGGTTAGAAACTCAGAAGTTTCTTAGATGCTTATAGCTGCTTTCCACTGGCCTATCCTATATGTAGTTTTTCCTCTCCTGATAACTTCACCTTTTCTTTTTTCTTTTTTTTTTAAACTGTGCTGTAAATTTAGTAGTACAGAAAGATGTCATACTGCTAGTACCACAGCATTTACATCTCTGTTTACCTAACGAAGGCAAAAATTAGGAAGCAACACACCAGTTACTGACCTTGAAATCCACAGACTTTACTTTTGAAGGGAAACCTACATCCTTCAGAAATTCCTGGGGTCAGAAAAAGCTAAGTCAGCTCTAAATATGTAGAATGAATGCACCTCCACTGCAGCCTGGAATAAGACCAATTTGGATATAATTTGTATGTTGGATATCAATCCTTTTGGTTTTTAAAAAATGAAAAAAAAATCCAAGTGTAATTCGATCACAAACTGCATTCGCAGGGAACAATGCTGAAGCAAGAGACCAGTCCTACGTGGAGAATCAGTTTTGGGAAAATAGAGAAACTGTCCTTGTTGAATATTAAGAAGACTGTAAGTAGAATGACATTATTCATGTATTCAGAATGCTAATCTATCTCCTTCAGTGGCCACACAGATTCTGCATAGAAACACTGATCCATCCCTTCTACAAACAAATTGTTACGTAAAGCAGCCCTTGGCAATTGTCTGTACAGGTAGAAAAGGAATCAGTTACTCACTATGATCTGTGACCAAGACCGTCAGCAGTATGAAAGGATTTAAATGAACCATTGGAGACCTGCTGACTTGTCACTGGATTTTACCCTAAAGGTTTTTGTTCTACAGGCTTTAAGTCAAATATAGTAATACACTACCCATAAAACCAATTATTAATTTTTTGACAGAAAGACAAATAGCTCCTGAAATAACAATTCAACTTTAGTAAACACAGAACTACTACTGGAAGAAGAAATAGGAGCAACTCTATTTTTGCTGTGGTGTTGCTGCTGTCAAGCCATTCACTGTCAAGTAGAGTAAGATGATTATACCTCAGAAGCTCCTCTGAAAATGATCTGTTGAATAAGGAGTTCGGCCCACATGGGAGGGCAGCTACCCTCAAATGGCATCTGGGAATACTGCGGGACTCCTGATCATCTGGCCATAAAACACAACCCTACTACAGTAAACAACGCATACCTTAAATTTCTTACCATTTTTCTTTTTTTAAGCAAAAAGTCAGAACTATTCCGGAAGCTTAGAGACATCTGATAGCGAGAAACTGTAATGCTGTTAAGCTTAATTTCTTACTTTTTATGTGAATCAACATACCAGCTGAAGAAGGGCACAGGAATCAGCATTAAAGTCTCAACAGCATTTCTTAAAAGAAAAACAATTTTAAAAAAGTTTTTGTATATAAAAAATCACCTTTCTTCTCTGTACTGCTATTCCACCACATGCATAGCTGCCAAGGAGCCTGGGTCAGCTGTCTAACTGTGTTGCTTATGGCCATTTGAGATGCCTTAGGGCATCTGGGACATCTATGGCAGATATAATGTGTTTTTTTAATGAGATCAGTGCCCTGTGGGTCAGCAGCTGGAAAGGCCAGGCAAGATACTCTCAGGCACCTCAGACAGCATTAGACACCTCTAGTTAGGCAGCTGAATCAAGTCCCACTTCTTCAATCAAGACATTGTAAGAAAAAAGACACAGGAAGGACTTGCGGGATGGTTATTTAGTTCTTAGGGGGGTGGTGGGTGGCAAAGGGTTGTGGTTATTTTTTATTTCTTTAACTTCAACTGACAAATACAGCTATAAGGAGGGGGAAAAAAAGTTCAAGCCAGTGTACAGAGAGAGACATAGTGCTCTGTCATAAAGGGCTGAAGGTGGGCAAATCTGCAAAAATGAAGTAAATGAGCTGGATCCCAGGCTGAACAAGAAAGCAGCTTGTTCTACAAACAATCTGAGCTACTCGCATTTAGGTAGCTGGGCAACTGCCTTCCCCAAAACATTAGTACTAGAAGTGAAGAGGACAAAAGAGAGCAACAGATAATACAAGAAGAGATAAGACACTGGTAGAAATTAGAGACAGACATCACGGGAGTTGTTGGTAGAAGCAACATCGGAATTGTAACAGACACGGGGTAGCTGAAAAAAGGGAAGTGAAAATGAAGGACAAAAACACCTTGAAGCAAACAGAATGCAGAATCATCAGTAACTGGAGCCCAAACAGGAGCAGAAAAGAGAAGAGAGCAAAGGAGAAAGGCACTACTACAACACAAATATGGGGGCCTAGCCTAAGCCTCCCTAATTCCACACTTGTAGGTATATAATGTAAGGTCATTTCTTTTGGTGAAGAAATATACTATTTAAGACTTTTACCTGCAAAAAAAAAAGTTCTGCCCATTACGTGCTCAAGAGAAGTCCAAAACGCAAGGAGAAGTGTCAATAAGAGTAATAGTGCTAGACATGAAAGTGAATATTTAAAAGCAGAAAGTATTTAAAGCTTTGTAGTCTAAGAGGAAATAAATATAAAAAAAAGACTAGATTATCTCTTGATGTTTCCCATTAGTAACATTCATTTGACATTCATTAGCAGGTTCCCAAAGAAAGAATATTCATTACCCTTACCACATAAATTAAGACTCAACAATTCTTTAGAAAACACATTGCCAGGGAGAATCTTTGGTACCTCGGATGACCCAACAAAAAGACACTTACCATGCAAATAATGATATCACCTAAGTATAATCTAAGTATTTTGTAAGTATAAAAAAGTTCCTTCCGGTAAGAGCCTCAACTAAACCACAACCTGAGCTAATGACCTAATGCTGCACAGAGGGCTGACATACACACTGCAGCAACCTGGTTATGCAAATCTTAACTCTTAAGATCACTTGCAAAATCATTTTTCCAAATGTTTGCTGGCACAATAAACAAGTGTTTAGCAAATAAAATTAGCAAAGCAGCTTTTAGAAGGGCAACAAGGTCAGGTACTCCTCTATATTTTTCATTTTCTGTTCTTCTTATTACTTCCTTAAAGCAGAAAGCCACAGGAAGACTAGATAAACTTACTGAGATACTGCCATCAAAGGAAGAAAACCAACTGAAATTCTACAAAGTGTACTATGGGGAATATTTTAGACCAGCTAGTAAGGCAGCAAGACAGTGATTTCTCATTCTAAGGATTGTTACTGAAATTTGTAAGAAGCTAAGAAAAAAAAATCAGGAGCAAAAAAGAAGAAACGAAAAGAAAAAGAAAAGCTAAGCTTCAAATGAGACAAAAGAAACATTCTTCAGGATGAAGGAAACCTAACAAAGTGGTAGCAGCAGAACCCTGAGCTGCAGTCTACTCACAAGAACAGAGAAAATCAGACAGAAGACGAAAATACTATAGTTCAAGAGGCCACAGAAAACAGTAGCATCACAAGGGCAACACATTGTTTAATCACCGTTAAATTCCAGATGACAGAACTCAAGGACAGAGAGAGAGGGAGACATCAGTGCCTGAAAAAGAAAATGTGAAGAACACAAGGGAGGGGGGAAGCAGGGGGAAAGGGTCAGGTTCACTTAGCAGCAAGAAGCAGCAAAATCTTGAGTGCAAAATTAAAACCAAAAGCAAGAGATTCCAGGGTTCATTGGAACAAAATTGCAGTGACCAAGCAACTAATTCTTAATGATGCATTTTAATTACAAATATTATTCAATAAAGACTATGAGAGCTTATAATCCAGCAGAAATTCTCAGGATAAGCAACGACATCTGCCTTGATTTTTCAGCAAGGAAGACTACTATGTCCAAGAAGTACGGAACACTTCACCTCAAAATATGCAAATACTTCTCCAGAAATAATACCAAACTTTACTCAGCAGATATTCAGTTTGCAATAAAGGACATACTGGAATACACCACTTACTCTAAGTTTTGTCCCTGGAACACAGATTCAACCTTACTACACCTTACACTGATTATAGAGTATCATGGACACTTAGTCGTCTTAGAATTTAAACTCTTACTAAGAACTTTAAAAATAATCAGATATAAAGAAAAGCAATGAGTTGAATGCAGCAGCACTGAGTCCTGGATGGCTTCATTAAAATACTAACATTGCTGTCTGAAATCTACCAAGAAGCAGCTCAATTTTTCAACCATCCTGGCCATAAAAACACAAAATTTACACTCAGTTTTCTTCAGTAAGGTATCTCTGAAAACATAATTTGAAATCTTTTGAAGTATGATGGGAGACTAATTTAATAACCTAATTTATCTCCAACACTGACATAACATTTTCTCAAGCATAAAACTGTGGATAACCCAAAGCTCTTATTCCTCACTGGAGTTAAGTAACTGGTAATAACATTCCAGAAACTCAGAATAAATGCAAAAGTGAAGTGAACATGATATCTGAAAAAAATGACTATTTAGTTAACTGGTGCTCTATCATAGAGTCAGGAGTTCAGCTCAATTACCCTCATGGGTCCCTTCCAACTCAGGATATTTTAGGATTCAATGGATCTCAAGAAATTACATTAATTGCCAGCAAGGCACCCTAAGCCACTGGATATTTGATGTTACTAAAGCTCAAAAACACAATTATTTTATACTACAGGTAGTCAGCCACTGCATTGCCCGCATGTACACTTTCTCCTTTTTCAAAAAAAACTGAACTGCCTGGTCCTTTGGAAAACAGGCCTGTGACTATGCAATTATACTTCCCTAAAGTAGCGTACCAACAGTTTTCAGCATGCTGGGATTAATACTTGGGTACTTGTACAGTGGCAGCGGTTATGATTGATGATATGCAAAGATCTGATCTGTTGCAAAGAGGATGCAAGAGAAACCACAAAGGAACTACACATTTCAGCCTGCATTTGGTACCACATAATGAAGGCCATACACTGAAGCTTCTGAACATTTTCAGCCAATCTTTTTATTCTAGCAGATTTCGCAACTTTCCTTTGCAGAAATATTCTGCCCTTAAAAGATAAGGTATCTAGCAACAGCCTACAACAAAGTATCTACAAATCTTTGGTTACACACCATGGCAGTCTTCCCCTACCATCACTAGAGATCTGAACACATAATTCTTAAAGCTTTCTTGAACCTGCTGGCATCACTTTACTCCACATGCTACGAGACTGAACGACACACAGCATTTTCAAACATGTAAGGCTGAAATGAGGAGAATCATTCTCCATTGAATTCATTGCTACTATTAGGTACCTGTGAAAGACAGACACTTGTTTAGGCCTCTTTCTACATTCAGTTGGCCATAATGTTGAAATATGTAGCATGATAAAATTGTGCCTTTTATTTTTTTGGGAAGGTGAAGACCACTAGCATGACAGTTGTTTTATTTAATTGCTTATGAGATGTTCAAAATACAAGAACTGTGAGAAAAGAGGATTTCTAAATACTGAAGTTTAATGTATAGTCCATAATCATATTTCCAAATACTGTAACTGCAATATAGTCATTAGGTGTATTGGTATTGTCTGTATGCCCATGTCCTTGCCTGTGTGCATTTTAATCTACTAATTCTCTCTTAGGAATTAAGAACAATTCTAGCCACTACTTAAAAGCAAGTAGAGACTTGAAGCTCTCAGAATATAATAACAGGTCCCTGTAAAATGATAAATTAGAGGGTTACTACAGTCTCATAGAAAATGCGGTAGCATTCTCTATAGCAACATCATGCAATAAAGCTTCTTCACTGCATCTTGATTGTAGCCATGAAACAAGTCTCAAGTAGAATCAACTACACATTGTAGTACACACCAAGATTGAACAGATTCAGTCTGCCATTCAAATTATTTGTAAGTTTAAAATAGGGACAAAAATTCCACTTGCTACAGTAGTAGCTTCAAATAATATGGCCTTTACTTACTGAAATAGGGTCATCCCCCATGTTTCATACCCCACCCCCCTTTTTTTTTGTAATAATTGCTAGCTAGGGCTTAATATACCATTTTTCTCTTTTGGAAAAGAATTAGATCTCTTGAGCCATAACTTTGTACTTTTAGAATAGAAAAAATATTCATAGTAGACTGATAAAGGAAGCTAGCTCATCTATCTCACAAACATATGCACAAATTTCCAGACCAACTTCTGAGAAGAACAACTTTACTTATAGGTGCCAATTGGAAGCTTTTAACGTACTTGTAACGATAAGAAGTTTAACTGCATCGATTTCCATTCATAAAGCAGAAGGGTTTCTAGTGCACTATGTAATGAGAAGAAAAACTACTACAGAAGGAATACAACACTCTTAATATTTAAAATGTCTTAGAGAGACATAGCATGTGTATGATGCAGTCTAAATGGATTTTATCTAAGCAGTAAGAGTTTTAAATGTTTAATATTTCTGTTTACATTAAGTACTTACTCCTCCAGATAGCAGCTTTTCACAGAATTGCAGGATACTTGAGGGTGGCAGATGTGATAAATTAGACACCTCTGGAGGCTGTATAGTTCAATCCCCTCTGCTCAGACATAGATCTACTACAGCAGGTTGGTAAGGGTCACGTCCAGTTGAGTTGCAAGTACCTCCAAGGACGGAGACATACAACCTACATGAGCTCTCAGCTCCGCTTCTGCTGTTGGGCCACACTGACAAGTAAGTTTTTCCCTAATATTCGGATGGGACCTTCTGTATTTCAGTTTGTGATCATTTCCCCTGGTCCTTTCAGTGGCCACCACTGAAAAGAGTCTGGTTCTGCCTTCCTTATTTCCTCCTCCCCACCCCACCCCCCCAATCAGGTATTTATACCCATTGCTAGTATCTGCCCTAGGCCTTCTCTTCTGGAGACAAAGCAGCTCCAGCTTTTTTGGACTCTCCTGGTACAACAGATGCAGCAGCCCCTCTATCATCTTCACGGTCTTTTGCTGGACTCACTCCAATATGCCCATGTCTTTCTGATACTGAAGAGACCAAAACTGGACACAGTACTCCAGATGTGGTTTCACCAGTGCTGTCCTAAATCTAAAGATACCAAGCTTCACATTTTACTTTATCTGAAATTCTTCATCCTCTCTCATATTTCAGTTAGACACAAACAGCACAACTTTACCATTTTCCATATGCAGATTATCAACAACTCGGGCGTTTAGAATATAATTTTCTATCTTCTAAAACAACAAAAACCCCAAAACACATAAAGCAAATATTATTCTAATCGTTTGAACCAAAACACAGACTAATTGAAGATTGAGCAAATAATCCAGCACAAGCAGGACCTCCAAGAGGAAGCCAGATTTAAACACAACACTAAATCAAAAAAGTGAGTGACATCTCTCTAATCTGGTAAAACATAGCTGTTACTATTTAGAGATACCTAATAAAACACCAGACTGTCTTTTGCTGTATCTTACTAGAGAATTCTTCTTATAAGAGAAAGAAAGAAACAACACCAAACATATACAAGTGAGACTAAAAATGGTCATCATATTGTCTTAGTCATAACATTTATTAGAAAAATTGGGGAGGAGCTTGTGACTTCTGACTTTTGGGATTCATGTTTTCAACTTTGTCACTATATTAAGGAAGGCTGTAAACTTATCTTAAAAAGGTATTCTTACAGTTGATTTTTTTTAAAGCTTCATCTCTAAGAAAACAAAATGTATTTCAAAACTCATAAAATTATTTACAGACACAGTAAAACTCGACAGAGAAGACGTTGCTGAAAGAACGTCCAAGATGCAATTACGGTAGTTTTAAACTTACATTTGAGTGTTTCTCCAGCATAAGGGATATGCAGCTTAAACCGATCACAGCTAGGTCCAGGAGTCAAGGATGTACAGCTAAAATGAAGATAAGAAAAGAATGTTTTAAGTTGTTTTTAAGTTGTTACAGATGGCAGCAGATGCTAACGTTACTCTGCAGCAAACAAACGACTGACAAAGTAACGATTTTGTGAAGACTAAAAATACTCATCCTTACAATTTGGGGAAAAAGAAAAGGTAGGAAGGATGCAGACGGCCCATTCACTCCTGAACAGCAGTTCTCGCAACATCATGAGAAAATTTAGGATCTGTGCCAACAGTTCTCTTTCCCATTTTAACACAAAACATACACATAAAAATGCCCTGTTTTGAGGATGTTATTAGAATATCCACTAAGCAAAGCCATCAAAGTTCTCTATGATGTATACCATTTTGCAAATGACAATTCTTTACATATACCATAATAACATGGTTGCACGCTCTCTGTCCTGCCATCCTGACACCTGAGATTAATCTTACTTTTAATACATCAACAATTCAGTCATTTTCACCTATTTTAACCTTTAGTTTCTCCCTTCTGCAAAGTCTCACAGGAAGCCTCCAGGTAAGCAAGTTGCAGAATCTGCTTGGCTCCGACAACCAGGCACAGAGGTTTGTGATCTGTGACCAGCTGACAACTCCTGCGTACCTGAATACTGCAATGACAGTTGGGTCCCACGGTGATGTGCGAGCATTTTACCAGCAGAAGAGTGACTGAAACTGTTTAGGGTCTAGGCTAGAGATGACTATTTCATACCTTATAAGTCATATACCAAAACCAAAAATCTCAGCTATACTGAGAAAAATGACGACATGAATTGTTTCACTGGCAGGAATGGCAATGGTCCCTGGAGCTCTCACCACTGGAGGCCACTGGGCACAGGACAGGTTCCCGTAGCATAACTGCTGGAAGCCCTTAGCAGTCCATTCCTTTCCATACCCAGGCATCCTGATTATCCAGCAATCTTCTTGCCAGTCTAATAACATTGAGAATTGTTTGTAGCCCCAGCACAAGAGCTACACTTGTTGCAAGCCACATAAAGCTCACAATGAAAGAGAGGCTGACTAGACAAAATAAACAGTGAAAAGAAGTTAGACAAAGGTAAAATAACTTCCCAAAGCTCAAGTATCAGATCACTGGCAGAGCTGTAATACAAACCACTGACAACATCATGAAACAAACGATGTGTTTACTGGGCCACACACACAGCCAAAGCAAAAAGAAACGAGTATGCCAGAAAGCACAGAAAAAAATCAGATCCTACACTGCAGACACAACACAGTAACTCCTGCAGCTGTACCTGCCTTACTGCAGAAGCAGCAGGAGGACAAACAAGGTATTGCTTGTTTGCACTCGACGTGCCATTTCCATCAGACACTGCCAGTACAGTCTCTTCTCTCTTCCAGCTTCCTAGGGAAACTATGTGCAGTGCCTTCAGATTGTTTGCATTCAGTAAGCTACACTGACAATTTAATCAAATTTGCGCCCTCACATAGCTTCATCAAAGAGGAAGCCATAGAACTACAGATAATTAATTTCACTTACGTTTCCACAAAACTAGACAGAAAATCAGCAATTCACTTGTGTGCACCTAGAATCTAACACAGGTACAATTCACAGCCTGAATTGGTTCAGCAAGAATACACTGTGCTATTTCAGTATCAAAGACATGAGATAACTGTCCTTGCAAAGGGAAGCAACAGATGTCCTATCTTCACCCTAGGAAGGTTTTTGCAATGTCTTGTGAGAGCACTGTGCAAAACAATCTACAGAAACATGATTCAGATACAACTACTATCAGATGTGTACAGAGCTTGCTGAAAGGCAAGTTTCATGAGAGATTAGTTCTCATCTTGCTTCATGCAAAGCGCACTGAGAGGGGGGTGTCTTCTGGCAGAACACTATTCAGAACGTCATTGAAAAGCTCTGACAATGGAAAAGAGATGTTTTTTAAACCTGCAAATGATGCCAATGTGAAAGGGAACGCAGCACGCTGGATGCAGCACCAGAACTGAAAAATATTTTGATTTAATGTGCTACACTAATACTTTTTGAATTACATCTAAATATGGCTTAGCCAGAACAAAAAGTATCATTGCCCTCACTGGGAGTAAAATTAGCTTCTGTTTAAGAACATGCAAGATTGGAGACCCAACACAATAGAAGTAAGGGAACAACATTTTTTCAAAGATGCATTTTATTAGTAGGTGAGAGCAGCAATAAAGGAATGCCCACTGTTCGAGTGTTTTAATGGCTGTGGATGAATTTAACAGCATAAATATGAGAGTTATTATCTACTTTCAAGTCATTCCTAAGACTCACATCACATAAGGCCAATTCTAGGAAGCATACAAAAAAAAACTCATTTACAAGTTCCAAACTGTATCTGCAACATCAGTTAATATTTAGTGGCAGCTTGTTTCAAAGTATCACAGGTCACAGTTATTTTTTCCACAGTAACATTATTACTAGCTTTTCAACAGAAAAAAAAAATCTGATCCTACAATACCCTACGATCTTTCCACACAATGGGCCATTTGGAAATACTTAAGGAAAGTACAATATTCTTTAACATTAAAATAAAATAAAGCTTGATTTAATGGTAAATGTCCCTAAAAGGAATACTAAGTATTTTTCCTAGATTATTATAATCCACTAGAGATGTTTTAAATTTTACAGGTCTAGAAGTGATGAAAAATGACAGTATTCAGGTGTTGTTTTTTGTTTTGTTTTGTTTTTTTATTTGCTGTTAGTGGTGATGTGTTTTTTTGTTGTTGGTGGTAGGTTTTTTTGACAAATTACACTCTCGGATTAGGCTGCGAAAGAGACTTCAAAAACTGCAATAGTCTGAGCAACCAAGCATAAAATCTTACATGCGTCCATTTGGAAAGAGGCAGCTACTTTTTAGTATAAACAGTAAAAGAACAAAACTCTTCAGGCAAATCACAATTTTGGTACAACTAGCAGCCTGTCTGTGGCCATATTTTTACCGAAAGTCAGAAATAACGCCATGGATATGGGCATCTCCTCTTGCCTTATTTTCCTTAATGCACGGAACCTCACATAATTACCTGACCCAGAAGCTCGGCCTCTATCCTCTCCAAAACGTAATATTTCACTTTTGATGATCCTTTTACTTAGCATGGCCCCCACAAAAGTGACACTGAAGAAGAATGATACAATAAGGTCTTTTAAAGATTTTTTTGTTGTCCCATCTTCACAGGAAATTGATAGAACAACAATATCTGGTGTTGAAAATGAATTTCAGAAGCTGACTTCATCTCATGATGAATAGACATGCTACCTATTCATGGAAAACATTACATTGATTTGCATACCTTCATCGAAGTACTTAATGTTTTACATAGGAAAGCCTTGAAGCAGAACAGTAATTAATGTTCTGATGCTCAGAGCAGTGATATGAATGTCTTCTTCCCAGAGTATTTCAAAAGCATCTAGAAAGGCAGTTCTAGTTGAGCTTAACAACAAGGTTCTCTTACACCAACATATCACTAATTGACTATTTATAATTTCTGTTTTGTTAAATATAAAAAAAGGTTATTCCCTGTCTTTCTGGGCTACTTTAATGTTTTACAAGACTGAAGCCACAATAAAGAAGACTCTGGTATCCCCAGATTTCAGTAAGACTCTCCTATCAACTAGTCATCTACAATAGTCATCTAGTCTAGTCATCTACCTGAAAGCGTTCTCAAGTTGAGCAGTTTTATAGTACCTGGGCCCTAGTAAAACCTTATCCAAAAATAAGTTCTACACCACATCACAACTAAACAAAAGCTCAACTACTTACCACCTTAATCCTTAAAGTCTGGAGATGACTGGTTATTCTATCAAAAAAAAAATATATAAAAAAACCACTTCTTTATATCCTTAAATATTATATTCCAGTCTGAAGCTCACTTTTAAAATCAATCCTAAAACTCTGCTGCTTAGAATCATGTAATCCACAGCAAGTGTTCAGAATCATCAACAGAAGTACAACAGCTCTATCAAAGAAACATACAAATCTTTTTTTTTAAACTGGTGATAAAAGTGTATGAGTCAATATTCATGCCAGATTTATTTGATGACTATCAAACTTCTTGATTAGAAAGGTATGTGATGTGTTTAGTGATTCAAGTCTTTGTTTTCCAATCATACAGAAGCTTTTATGCCACTACCACCTGCAGATAAATCATCAATAAATTTCACTGTGCAACAGCAAAGAAAATTAGACTAAGAATCTGAGCCACTATGATTTCAGGAACTTGATATTGAGGCTGCCTAACCTGAATAGCCAGAGATGCAAAATCTCCTTTAATCTCACGATGCTTAGGTTGTTACAGCTGCTGTCCCTGAGGAACAGTATTTGTTTAGATAAAGGACAACATTCATTGTTCACTGGGCTATTGATTTAAAAGCCATGTTTCAGTGGCAAACACTGCTAAAACACACACAAATAATGAGCAACATGACAAAGGAAGTTGTGACCACTGGCTGTACTCCTAACCATTCCCAGCTCCAACATACCTAATACAAGTTTCAAATAGCTCCTGTATATGCCATAGAAAGACAAAAGACACTGTTAGGGGAAAAGGAGGTCAAGTCCCTTCCATGATGCAAGAGGCCGAAGAAAATGAGCTTTGTGTCAGCAACAAGGAGACACAACTCAGCCAGGGGTTCAGAGGCTGAAGGTTTTTGTCAGTAAGAGTCAAACAGCTCAGAGGCAAAGACAGGCAAACCCCACTCCTTGTTACTAACAAGACCCTTTCTGGCTGCGGTTATCAAGAAGCAACCACCTTCAGTAGCCAGCCAGTAGCCTGAGAAGAAACCACAGCACCCTGGCACACAAGCTAGCTGCCACGGATAGAAATTTTCTGAGCAATGAAGTGCGAGTGTCCCTGATAACAGGTGAACTGCCATGGTTTATAATAGCAGCAAAGGAACTCTGGAGCTCGACCATGTGTGTCCCCCTAGCAAAGGCAGAAAGAAGAAAGTGTTGGTTGTTTTCGTATTTCTTTTTTTTTCCACAGGCAGCAAAGTCAGAAGTCCACCAAAAGCTCATATTCCAGCATTTGCCAAGAAAAAAAAAAATCAATGTTAAGATTCTGTGGAACGGCCTTCGTAGAAGCCTTTAGATTCTTTCTTCCCATCTCTGTAGATGGGGATCTGCTCCAGTGTTCCTTCCTTGAAGACATAATACTTCATCCCATTTAATTAAGAACTAATTGCAACAGATGGGTAAGTCATCAACAGAACCATTAAGAATAATTACAAGTGGGAAGAAGAGTGAAAGGAAGGCCAGCAGCAGGTGACAGTTTTAGTTTTATTTTTTTAAAGGGATCGGAAAACAGAAAATTGGTGGAAATCACAACTTAGAAAGCTGACTTGAATGGTAAAAATCTCTATCGTAGTCCAACTCCCTATCACACACAAGGCACAAACCTTTACAGAGTCCTGCAGATACACAAGAGTAGCACCGAGCAGCTGCTGCTGAAAAAGAACAGATCTAACAAAAATTCTATCAATTGGGCAAAATTTGAAATGGGAGAGATATTCTAATCAACTAACGCTCAGCTTCAGTTCCCCTTTTTTGTACAGGCATACATATTATATAACATGATAGAAAGAGACTTCCATTTAAATGATAAAACTGTACACCACCGCTTCTGAGAAATATAAAGACCCAGCCACATTTAGAGTGATTGCTACTTACATGTATACTTTCTTTAAAATATGGAAATCACAAACCTGTATCAACTTTTTAGGAGTTAGAGACACTGTTTTTGTAAGACTCATTTGTACCCTAGCTGGTTTGCTCAAACGTAGTATAACAATTAAGCTATACAAGAGGTCTACTCTTGGTATTGCAAAATAGATGATGATGATGATGTTGATTTTCAGTCCTGTTAGCATGGGTGATACTCCGTAATTGCAATAGCATTTCAATTCATAGTTGGGAAACTCCAACGTGTCACCAGATACGCCAAACATATTCCCAACAAGACCTTCACCTGCTGTAAGTGCTAATTTTCCTATATATACATATTCATGTTTTCTTGTATGCATTGAATCTTAATTGGGACCTTTAGAAAGGAGTGGGATACTAGGCAGAACATATAGCCTAGGAAAACCACCCCTCACCTTCCCACTGCACCCATGGGCATATTCACCTTTTATAAAGAGTAAAGTTCAAAGAACTATTTAAAATTAATTCAGCTGCCAGCAACCTGTTTTCACTAAAAACAATACACAAAGGCATCTAATGACTACTGTCATTAATAAAACAAATTATAGCAGCTGTATCTCAGCAGTAGATGCAGATTTGCTTAATGTGAATGGGGTCTTTGCCAAAACAGATGTTGCAGGCAGGGAAAGCTTTGGGCCTGTTTCTAGAACTTCAAAACTTTCACATCTGCCACGATCTTGCAGTAGCTGCCCTGCAGTCTCCCAAAGTACGGCTGCCTCTGCCAGAAGCAGACATTCAGCCCAGCCTCTACAGGGAAACTGCAAAGGGGGGAGATGAGCAAGCGCACCTATATACATTTTGAAATCACCTCAGAGAATTTCTACATTAAGTGAAAGCATGCACAAAGCCCAAGACTGTGATTTGGTTAGTACCACAAGTTCCTGTTCATTTTGCCTAGGAAGGCTGCTTTTAGAATATTTTTTCCAGTCACAGTACAGGTTGGAAATGGCCACCGCAAAAAAGAATAAGGAAGACCGAGTTGCTAACCAGCACCAAATCTAATATACTTGCAAGTCTACTTGCAAGGAAAGCTCTGAAGAGCAAACTATCTCAAAAGTCTGCATACGTAAAATCCCTAAAGTTTAGGGTTGGAGCTCTCTATTGTTGGGAGCCAATTATGATACAAATTGAGAAAAATAATTAACAAGCGACAAAGGAAAGCCACCAACAAAACATGCTTTAGAAACATCTATTATAATCAAACTCATTATTTTTGTAAGCAGGATCTTTTCTTTTATACTCTGGTAATTGACTGCAACTCCCCTTAAAAACTACACACAGTGCACATACTCCCCAAAAGAACGGTAAAAACCAGAAAATGGAAAATGTAATGAACAAGCAACTGAAAAACTAACAGGAACTAGTGAATTGCAATGGGATAACACTTGTAATACATACTCCAGTGGAGTAATGTTTTGGTTAGTAAACTAGCAAATTCACAGCATCATAAACTACCCTTCTGTTAAAAGTTCAAGCAAAGAAAAGGAACTACTTTATTGTACTTTAAGACCAGCTGTATCCCAAATTCTTGGAATTCATAAGCAAAGTTTTAGAGAAGAGCACGAAAGAATATGCACCCTTTGGATTTACTTTATCTTCTTTCCCTCCTGTCAAACTCAAACTCTTGTTTCGTATTTCCACAAGTGCCATTTGATTATGTGTTACTTTTTAATGAATTAGAACTTAATCATCTCTCACGTTCTACTGCTCAGTAATGTGAATTCAGTTTCTGAAGAAAAAAAAAAAATCACACAAGGTACGTTTTCACTTTCATATTACTCAAACAAAACAATTCTTTGCCAAGTATGAAATTACAGTCTACCACCTGGAGTTTCATATCTTTTCAGTGTTCACAGAAAGCATATTCGTACAGCAAGTCTCAAAAGCCAAGCTATTATAAACCTAAGTTTTATTAAGTCAATTAGTATTGCTCCCAATACTGCCTGTAGTAGCCATAAATGACTTAAGAAAAAAGAATCTGGGAGTCTTTATTTCACATCGCAGAACTGTTTAGTTTACTGGAAAATGTAATGAATAAGCATTAGGAAAAAACACAAGGACTAAGAGCATAGTCCATGTATATTTATTTCCTCCTTTAACTAACCAAACATTATTAGGAGGGGTCCAGTGATCATATATCCTTTCTTTTAACGTTGTCTTTCAAAGTCCAAATCCAACTGTATATTGTCACAGCTCCCTGGTCACAGATCCCTAATTATGTCATTTGCTGATTTTATAAACTCTGAGAAGAAAGAAATTAGGTTAATGCAGCAAACAAGAATTCAGTTCTTTGGATATGAAAGTTAGGCTAAGCAAGGATCACCACATTTTGAAATTCATAACTTCCAGCTGCATATACATTCAATGGGGCAACTTTAAAGCGCATCTAGAGGATCTAATATTAATATGAAATATTACAGAACTGAAGACACAGCTGAAAGCCTGTTTTCCATTGAACAAAGAAATGACCATCCACAACAGAGCAACAAGTACTCTGTCACATTTTTGGTTTAAAAAAATAATAAAATATTGCAGGGATTCATAGGAACACACTTCTTTCTTTTTAGGGAAATATACTTTTTTTTCCCCCCCCCATCTGCTCCATAATAGAATTTCGCGATATCCTTTAGTTAGTTAAATTTCATTGGGATTCTTTTATTTTACAATAATAAGAACACCCAATCCTAGTGGTCTAATTTTCTTTTTTCACTCCTGTACCACATATTAGGAAGATGAAAATCTGTGAAGTATACTTCCAAGTGAACTCATATCAATTCCCCTCCCTCAGGAAAGACAAAATAGATATAATTCCTGTTTATGATTTTTTTTTTTCTCCTATGGATTACTGCAAAAATTGACCTTTATCTCAAGACTGAAATCAGTACCTTCAATAAACATATCAATTTCAAGAGCAAAAGAAACTTTTTTCACTTATATTAATAACTCTAAGCATTCTTTTCAGATGTTTACTTCCAGTCGGATGATAATCGCTTCAAGGTATGTCTACACTGTGCAATGCGATGTCAAGAAAATGCCCAAGCTGCATATCTCAAGCAGCAGTGTAAAATATCTTAGGCATAACACTGCATTGGTGTGGTTATTCAATTTCCAGTTGAACTTGCGATATTGTACCAACTTGCAAATCCAGCGCTGGACAGTTACCTGAACCGTCAGATAAGTTCATTTCTCCATAGGTCAGGAAAAAAAGCACCATGAGTGATGCTTCCAGAGATCCCAAGGCATTCATAAGGCTGCATTTACAAGGGCAACAATAGGGAGATGCCAACCAAACTGCCAGCAAGAAACTCCTATAACAATGAAACTCTCCTTTGAAGAATTTTATTCAGTCTTACATAATGATCAATATATTGTATGAAAAGGCCTACACTGTATTTGATTTCCCACACTGTTAGAGAATGGTTGTGTAGTTAGACAATAGCGTACGGATTCTGTTTTTAAAAATTAGTGGTTTGCTTCATTGTTACTGACTCACAGAAATAGCTTACAGGACCATTCCCGTTAATTTCTGCTTGCTGTGATATAAACGTGGCAGAATCAGATCTTAAATGCTGTTGCATACTGGTGCGTTGAGTCTCTGATGATCTCCTATGCTATTAAAGCACCTAAACTTATCAGAAAATGAGAGCAGCAAACAGACTAAGCCCAAAAAGTCATAACCTTCAGCTTCATTACAAACGTACATTAGACTTTTAATGTTATGCCATGTATGTTTATATGCACATGAGAGAGTCAAGCATACATGAAGTGTAACTGGATACATAAGGCTGGAAGAATTTACCAACCAGCTATCCAGGAACATATTCTTCTCTACTCAGCAGAAGAAAAAAAAAAATTTAAAGCCAGTTGTTCTTAGCTTCTGATCAAATGTACCATACATGCAAGATCCATGCTACACTAGAGATCTGTCCAGCTTAGATGCAGCATTACTTTTTAATGTATGTGATAGAAGGGTTTGGAAGATAAAGAAGTTGGACCAGGTACTCAACTGTTGTTGTTTTGATACTTAGCAAGTTCTCCTAATAGTTAACTTCACAACAAAGAAAAGTTTTTTCTTCCGCTGTGATGCACAAAGCAGAGAATTAAGACAGGTATCTGCTATAACAGCAGGAAGACCTGGACAGATTTACAGCATATTAACAAAACCTCTGGCTTTCAAAAAGCGTTCCATGAGTTACCAAGGTACAGATAGCCATGACATACATTTAAATAAATTGCTAAGGTACTTCTTTCCAAATATATTTGGCACACACATTAGTATTAGAACACATCAAGCTCTCTTTAAACAAATTATAAAAGAAACAGTTGGCATCCGTACCAGAGAGTTTCTTCTCTTTCTTACCGAAGCACAAAACTGGTAGAAACTATATGCAGTTTCTGCTAGGTCAAACAAGAGGAAGTCACTCGTTGTCCCAGCCTAATAATACCAGCAAAGACATACTGTGCAGAATTTAAACTGAACTAACCTGAACAAAACTGAAAAAAATGTCTCAAATAAGTCCAAGTTGCACAATTAAATAATAAGATCTTTACTTTTTAAAATCATGTATTTACTCATAACACTGAAAACTGACAAGCACTTCTTTTATTTCCTCTGAACAACTTCCAAGCACCTTGTTTAAAATTGGTGTTAAAAATGCTAATATTTTTGGAGAGTATTTGCAAAACCATTAGAAAATTTATATGAAACACTGAAAATTTAATTAAGACATTTACTTTTTGTTCTTTCAACATTCAGATACAAATGCAGAAGAGAGCAGTCCTGTAAACAGTACATCTTTTTGGCCCAGCACAGAAAAATTCCCAACCCTCTCGCATTGTCCCATCAGAACAATAGAACAGGCTTCAGCCTGCTCAATTTCACTTGAAAAACAAAACTGATAGTAGTACAAACTACCAGTAATCAGATTCCTTGTAGTGAACAAATACACTCGCTATCAGAAGCTGTGATGAAACAACCTACTCTGTAGAAAAGGTAAGTTTGACTTATCCAATATAACAGTAAAGAACACAAAGACCATACCTTCCCCAGAATCACAGAATGGTTTGGGTTGGAAGGGACCTTAAAGGCCAACTAATTCCAAGCCCCTGCCATGTGCAGGGACACCTCCCACCTGACCAGGCTGCCCAAAGCCCCATCCAGCCTGGCCTTGAACACCTCCAGGGATGGGGCATCCACAGCTTCTCTCTGGGCAGCCTGTGCCAGTGCCTCACCACCCTCAGAGTGAAGAATTTCTTCCAAATATCTAATCTAAACGTTCCCTCTGCCACTTGAAAACTGTTAACCCTTTCCTGTCACTCCAGAGTCCCTCCCCAGCTTTCCTGCAGGTCCCCTTTAGGCACTGGAAGGCCGCTATAACATCTCCCTGGAGCCTTCCCTTCTCCAGGATGAACAACTCCAACTCCCTCAGCCTGTCTTCATAGGAGAGGTGCTCCAGCTGTTTATCATCCTGGTGGTCCTCCTCTGGACTCGCTTCAACAGGTCCATGTCCTTCTTGTGCTGAACGCAGGGCCCCAGAGCTGAAGGCAGGGTTCCAGTTGGGGTCTCAGAAGAGCAGAGCAGAGGGGGAGAATCCCCTCCCTCGTCCTGCTGGCCACGCTGCTTTTGATGCAACCCAGGACACGGTTGGCTTTCTGGGCTGCAAGTACACATTGCTTTTGTTGAGCCGGCAACCAACATCAACCAGCACCCCCAGGTCCTTCTCCTCAGTGCCGTTCTCACTCACTCATTGCCCAGCCTGTGTTCATGTTTGGGATTGCTCTGACCCAGGTGCAGGACCTTGCACTTGGCCTTGCTGAACCGCACGTTGTTTGCGTGGGCCCACCACTTGGGCCGGTCAAGTCACCAAATCCCTTCAAGTATACATTTTACTCACAACATAATTATTTAAAAAACTTTTCATGGTAATCACATTCAAAAGAGTCAGACTTGTTAAACTTTGTAAGCAAACAGAATGCACATGAAAAAACCTACCTATGCATGGGAATGATGGACTACGAATTTTCTTGAATTAATGGAAGTAGAATCTTTCAGTTTAAATTAATCAAAGGCAAATGATAAAGTGAAAGCTTTAAATAACTGCTACAGTACTGTAATAGTTTTTCACAGCTAAAAAATAACGTTAAATATGCATTTTACGTGAGTATTTTATGAAATACTTTGAAAAGGGAAATGCCCAAAAGAAAGGGAAATACCAAAGCATATTGCAGTCTACTTGATAACACAGAAAGGCAAATCATCACTGGGAAGCGGGGCAATAAAGTTAAAAATACCTTATTACAGCTTGATAGTGAATGTGCACGTTAAAATCTATTCCAGGTAGTACAACACTCTTTCTGACCCCTCCTCGTGTAGATTTCTTTCAAGAATGTAACTAATTGTAAACATAGCTCAGTATCAGGAAAAGAGGCAGAGATCAACGGAGAATCAGACAGATGTAAGGAACAAAGTACCACGATGACTTACTACAAACCAGTTACATAAAAATTCCACAACTACTTTCATCACAAATATGGAAGAATTAAGTATAACCAAACAAGTACAAAAATTACAACTTCGTTATGAGTAGATATCTACAGAAACAGAATCTTAACATCTAGAATTTTAAATCATTACATTCATTTTGAAATTCCACCTGGCACAACACATCAAAGTAATTAAAAAAATAAAGTTTGTTGAGTAAAAACAGGCTTGCAGTGTAATTTAAGGCTCTATCATGGGCTCTCAAACAGCTGTATGGAAAAAAAGTTCTCAGAGGCAACCACCACCACAGATATGTCTTGCACCACTGTAACAAGCCATAGGAAAAGCAGCTGCATCTTAAATAATTGGATTCTACATTATACAAGAATTAAACAGCCTTTAGATAGGAAAATGTCTTCTATTTCTGAATTACTTAATAACCGCTTTTCCCTATTCAACCTCTTTCCCATGATTAATGTATGTATGTATAAACACAAAGAAAAATGCCTTAGCCATAATCCAGCTGGTTACATGCAGATTTTAATATCTAATTAAGATGGGTTTCAAGGAAACACCATTGGAGATTAACTGAACGATGCAGTCTATGGCATTGACTCAATTGGCAGCAATATTTTCTTTGGGTCTAGAACAAGGTAATATCCTATGCAAGAGTCAAATGCTTTGATCCATTCTGACATCTGAAAGAATGTCTTTTATTAACGCAACAGAGATGCCTGCCAGGGTTTTCTTATCATCAGAATCAATGCTGCTAAAGGTGCTGTATTTCACATGTGATCTAACACTAAGCTTCTATTTTTGTTCACTGTGGAGCCCTTTTGACAAGAAAAGAGATAACAACCCTGCAGACTTGATAACATTCTACTTCAGGTAACTACGCACCACCTAACTTTTTATTACTGTTTCCATTGAAATGTCTCCTTCTTTCCTGGCATGCCTTTTTGCTGAGCCCAATTAAGGGGTACTCATTTTTTTATTCACCGTGCATCAGCAGTGGCCATGTAATTCATGTGAACAGAACTTGATCCTGAAGGCCCTACTCACAGATGTAAATCTATGTGTCTGATGAGACTAGTACTGTCTAACGAGTTTGTAAAACACACAGACATTACGGAACCGTAACGTGTTATTATAAATTATTTACATACTCAAAGACTGCAAAACAATAGGATTTCCTTACTGTGATCTATTTCTGTCCCACACTCGGAAGCAAAGCAAATTAACATATCATAATTCAAACTTTTAATCTAACATCAGCTCTTTACTACAATTTATAACACACAACAAGTCAGTCTTAGCAATAAGTTAGAACAACCGGAAAGTAAGTTCCTTACTAAAAGCATCTGGCACATAGATTGGCTCTTCAAATAATTAAAGACTATATATATATTTTTGCCACTTGCAAACCAAAAATCAAGTCATATGATAGGCTATAAACTTGGAACGCGATCTTGCACCAATGAAAGGGCAATTCCTTCCACTTTTGAGTTGAGAATGAAGAAAACAGAGCACTGAATAGGCAATGGGCTGGAGATGTTACTGTACTCAATATGTTGCCATTATTCCTGTGAACCACAGCACCAGCTTCTAAAACTTAAGAATAGAGAATGGATGGATCTTCAGTCTGTATATTTTGTTACACATTGTGAAGCCCTGGCTCCTCAGGGAAGTGGAGTACCACATTAACCCCTATTTTGCTATCAGAGTAACAGTGTGGTACATGGCAGTGAAGCAGCCAAGCAGTTCCTTGCCTCAACCTTCTCATCAGTATCAATGCAACCAGAAGCTTCCAGAAGTCTTTGTTTTCAACATTAAGAGCTATCAAGATGACCACCTTAAGGTTATATCAATTGTCTTATATCAATATATCAATTGTCAATATCAAAATATCAATTCAATATCAAAATATCAATTCAATATCAAAATATCAATTGTCTTATTATCAATAATCTTCCACACAACCTAAGAGTTAAATCACTAAATATCTGCACATTCTGTGATAAGTTTAAGCTAGCCTGTGGGGAGATGTTCCTTTCATATGTCAATAAACGTAGTCACCATTCCAAGTAAAAGTTTCTACACTGACAGTACTTACAAATGGTCACATTCACTTGAAGTCAAGAATTGCTCTTTATTTAATTTCAAACATTTTATCTAGTGCCTCTTCTCACCATCCAGTTCCACTTTCTAAGTGCAAAGCCTGATTCAGCACCATTGAAACTGAAGGGAGTTTTGCAGTTATGATTCTGAACCTCACCCCCATTACTCTAACATAACTGCTCTCCTCATTTCTCTCTGTCCAACCTCTACGTTCTTACACTTCTGTTTCTTCATGCCATTATCACCCACATTTGTCTCTGCCTCCTACTTCCTCAAAATTGTCATTTTTCTTTTTCCAAAAAGCTTAAAGTAGAAGTATACAGGAGTCTGAATAATTGCATTAAGTCAGGATAGGACAATAGAGTAGACTAATGGTTTTCAATCTTTGGACACTCAGAGACCTACAAAGGTCTCCTTTAGAAGCAATACCCAGTGGCAAATTTAAATCTATCAACAACTTGGGCAAGTTTGTGGTTTTTCTTGTTAATCAATTGACTTGAGCTTCTCAGAAAGTCTGTGGATTCCCAAGGCTCTTATGCCAAAGGTTAAAGACCACTGAAGTAGATATCGAGTTATGCATGGGACTTCTCCAATTCTGTGATGCAGCCATGTTACGTACTTTAAGTAATTTTATACTGTTCATCTGCTAAGTGACATCATAAAGGAATAAATCACATGGAGCTTCCACAGTCATACATAAGTTCAAGACATTCTACTACAAATAAGTCAATAATTTCTTTGCATCAAATAAAAACCTTCCCTAAAACTGCACATACGTGAAATTTTACATTTTAAAGAAATTTCAATGAATTGTTTGCTAATGACCCATACTTCAGAATAGCAGTTTAGATAAACTTAGTTGCACAAAAAAATAACACCTTATTCTCAAATAAATGTAAAACCTTGATTATGCTAACTTCAGCTCCTAGCAACCTCAAGCTATACAGAAACCTCAACGTAAAAATGAGGTGTATTTCTGTGTTCCAGAAAAAGAAAAAAAATATTTCTAGCACTTGCGTATAGCAGAGCCTATGCCTTTAAACAAGACGTTGGACAATCTCTCTCAGGGGCTGTATTTGCACTCTACATTCCATATTCAATACAGTTACTACAGAATTTGAATCACTGGGTTTGGCTGACAGGCACAGCTGGGGGCAGGTTTTTAGTTTAATAAACCCTTGGAAAACATTCAAGAGTTATCAAAGCAAACTCAAGATCACCGGCTGAAAACTTTAGACACTTACTAAAAACGCCTCTGAAAAGTCAGCTAGAAAACACTGCTTTATTTTTATCTATTATTTTAAAGGCAACATAAGCAGCTAGTGGGCACTGAGCAAAACCCTTATCTACGTCCTGACAAGCTGATGCCTTCATTACCAGACTACAGCCGTGCTTTCTCTCTAGTTTTTTTTGTATTCCTTTTTCACAGATACAATAGGAGCAATGTAAGATAGCTACCCACTCAGCCTTCTGAGATCAGTTCAAGAGAAAGCAAGGCCGAGTGTGAAGCAAGAGTTGCAGATACATAACTGCTCAGCCTGCCTTGCATAATTCGCGAGCCTAAATGCCAAACCAGACAACACAAAGTCAGAGCTTCTTAGTCCTCCAAGCAAACCTGCACTCCGTCACAGCACGTTAAAGAGGAGGGAATGATTCTTTTCAAACTAACCATAGAACTCAGGCCTCCTTCCCGAAAAGTCATTGTAACTACCGGAAAAGCACCTCCCAAACTGCCCACGGAACCCTAACAAAAGGGATTACAGAAGCGCATTAAACTGTTTCAGTAGAACTGAACTCTAAACAATAGTGATTTACGGTGGTTCTCAAGATCTATTGGATTAAGCTATCATTCAAAATGATACACAAACAGCTAGCTTGCATCAAATGGTGATTTAGACACCTTAAGCCAAAATAATTTCAGGCTTTGTACTCCAGTCTCAAGGAAGTACCTCCATCAGGGATGTGGTTAGATGCCCCACTCTGGAAGAATAAAGCAATTTCTGATACCTCTCATCTGAACAATTCTTTATCTGCCACCTCGAGAGCCTGCCCTCTCTGCACAACATCCAAAGAAAAAGTCTATGTTTAACATTTCACTTCCCCCACGTATTACTCACAGAGATTACACATCAGAGTCCCTTTCAACATGTGGACCCCAAACTTCATCATCTTCTGAGACCTACCAAGCATCCTTCTAGAATTAAAGCTAAAAATAGTAGCTCGGCCTATTTCAAACACTACAGCCTACAGCCACTTGACGTACCGATCTCAACGAAGGTCAGATAAAGGTGTTTTTTTTGTTGTTGTTTTTTTCTTACTTACCATATTCATGACTGTGGTACGGTCATACAAAATTATCTTTGAGATTTTAATTTACAGGAAAGATTGAGTAAGCAAGTGATAAACAAAAGGAAAAAGTGTTTATAACTATCTTGCTGCTGAAAACCAGCACTATCAAGTGGCAGCGATGGAAGTGTCTTAACAAGATTATTATTGCCAACAATATGACAAATTAAATTCCATAAAATACAAAATGGTAATGAGAAAAAAAAACCAATCCAGATAGTATGTCACTTCCAGATATACTGGAAATGCTTAAATACTTGTTGACCTAATAAAAATGAGTCCTGAAAAGACATCTGAACTGTTATTAGGGGTTGGATGTTCTTTTTAGATAGGAAACTCAAACACTTACCCAGATTTCAAGTCTGTAATACGTAAACAATTAGTAGCATCCAAGCCTACTTTTCCATTTCTGACCACACTGGAAATGAAGGGTGAAAGAGCAGGAGAAATTCTGTTCAAGGCAACTTCAGGTGACATTTTAGGGCGTTCCTCTTTCCTCTTGAGCTGTATAGGAGTAATAAGGGAGAAAAAAATTACTG
The DNA here is from genome assembly GCF_964034855.1 of Anser brachyrhynchus. Classification (NCBI taxonomy): domain Eukaryota; kingdom Metazoa; phylum Chordata; class Aves; order Anseriformes; family Anatidae; genus Anser; species Anser brachyrhynchus. The sequence continues at coordinate 34,595,453 of NC_137696.1, forward strand.
ATTGCAATGGAACCAAGGGCTTCGTTGTGTCTCCATATTCTCATTTGTAACATCTAATACAACTACAATGGGTATAACCATAATCAGCGTTACTTTTACAGTACTCCGCTAGGTTGCTACTTACAGTATTTGAAGTTTCCTTCAAAGGCTAGCACTGCCTTTCTTTCAGTGATATCACCACGCTCTGAAAGGCATCCTCAGGCACAAAACTCATCAAGAGCCTCATACATACAAATTTTAAGCACAGCTTTTTCAGAGGTGCTTGCAATTGCATGGCCTTATGCTAAATCAGTTGGGCCACTAACCACACTAAGAACCTGCTGCTTTTTAGATGAAATGCAGACACTGAGCATGCTGGTAATTTAACCCAGTCCCATGCAGAAAGGCTAGACACTGTGGACTACAACAGACTGTGGCAGGTGAAGTGGAAGAAGAAAAGGGTAAGCAACCTATCAAAACACAAATGTAATACATTTGATCGTGTTCTTGGGCACTCAGTTCCATCTGAAAATTAACTGAACTTCGCAGTTTCACAAAAATGCAACCACAGAAAAAATGAGTGTAATGTCATAATGACAGTGAAAAGTTGGGCAGAAGACCCAATACTTAGACTCTGACCATTAGTGGATTTTTTTTTAAACCCATTCAATTGAAAAACAGCCCTCCAGACTGTATTTACTTCCTTACAAAATTAGAGACATGACCCACTAGTGGGTGGCACCCGTGCCCATAGCAGGGGGTTGGAACTAGATGACCTTTAAGGCCCCTTCCATCCCAGACTATCGTGATTCTATTCTATGACTTGACAACCTCTTAATTACTCATCTACATTCACAAGTAACACTGCATATGGAGTGCTGCATTCACAGTACTTCTCTGTTGTTTCTAACTTTCCGTTTACAAGCATTAGTTGGTAACTAGTGGATATTTTGCAAACTGATCGTTCCCTGTAACTGGTAGGAACATTAAACATTTGAGTTACACGTTTTGTTCTTATGAAAGCCATTCACACTGAAGTAGTATGAATGAACGCTCACCAAAGAGGATTTATCCTAGCTATTCTGAATAAAGCAAAGGCCACGCTATTTCAGAACAAAAATAACAAGAATTTCCTAAAAATAGCAATTACCTTTAATACACTGTTTTTTACATTTTATGGCAGCTAAAGAAGCTGAAGAGTGAACACCCATACACTAATGTAAAACTAGCTCTCTTCACATACATGATTTACCCTGACAATGGGCAACAACTGAAGTTTGCTTGGCAAACACCTATGGCAATTCAAGACGCTACTTCACATTTGTTACTCCTCTGCCCTAAACGACTGCCTACTCACCTTTATCCTTACCTAGAGAAGCTGAGAACACAAGCCCGGACTTGACCCATTTCAACGCAAAGTCCAACAGCTTAGCTTGAATGGGTAATGAGCTTAAACTAAAACGCCAGATTTTGTGCAAGGCTGGCTAAAACTGGGCACATTTCATTCCACCAGCTCTACTGCAGGGAGAGTAACATCAGGCAGAGGGGACAGCTGGACTGCTGAAGGTTTTGGAAGCCATGAGAAGCATGCTGAAATTTAAGTTATCCTTCTAGCGTTTTATGCGCAAAGGTCTCACAGGTGGTTCTGCTTATGTGACACGTTTTGAGGGAACTGTGAATGTTATGAGGGTAAGGCCACAACACAAAGAGAAACATGTGGGGACAAAAGATGAATAGGCACCTTCCAAAATGAATTACGGGATGAGATTCTTTATCTTCCCATTAATAAAATCTGCAGATATCATCAAAACAAGATGTCAGTGACTCCCAGGCATGGCTCCTGGTTTTATTACGCCGTTTTTCCAGATCTGTAATATCTCCTATGTAACGAGCCAGTTAACACACAGTACTGACAGGCTCGCTCTGGGTTCAACTCACGCGTTTATTTTGTAAACAGCGGGCTTTACAAACCATAACAAAGCAGCATAACTCCTGTAAAGCTCAGCCCCCACGCACAGCATTTTTCCCCCCAGCGCTACTGGGAAGAGCGCACAAACCAAACGAACCTAGAAAGGCACAGGACATTAAAGCTCGCCAGGCTGCTTCCCTCCCGGAGCCCGGCACCGGGAACCGCACCGGGGCCAGCCGCAGCCCCGCAGCCCCGTCCCGCTCGGGGTGAAGCCCTGCGGCCTGCCCGGCCTCCAGCCACGGCGGGCCCGGGGCGCCCCCGTTCAGCCCGCGGGGAGCCTCCCCTCCGCCCCCTGGGGGCTTTTACCCCCCGGAGGGGCACGACGCGGGCCCGGGGCCGGCTCCCCCCGCTCCCCCGGGGCCGCTGGAGGCGCTGCGGGCCGCCCGTCCCCCCCCGCCCCGGCCCCGCCATTACCTACGGCCCCTTAGCAACGGCCGCGCCCGGCGTGCGCGCCCCCGCGCCCGCCCCGCCGCCCGGCGTGCGCGCCCCCGCCGCCGCCGCCACCACCGCGCCTCCCCACCCCCCCCTCCCCCGCAACCGGGCCGGAGGGGGCCTCGCCGGCGAGCGGCCGCCGCGCTGCCGGGGTGGGGTTTTCCCGCCGCGAGCAGGCGTTCGCGCGGGGCAGCCCTGCCGGCGGAAGGCCCCCGGCGTGCGGGGCCGGGCGTTGCCATGGTGACGGGGGAAGCGCGGCGCGGCCTGCTGCGGCCTTGGGCGCAGGGGGCAAGGGGCAGGCCCGGCCCCATGGCGGCCGCGGTGGTGGTGGTGGGATCCTGCGTCACAGACCTCGTCAGGTCAGTACCCGCCGCCTGCTCGCCGCTTCGCCGGGGGAGCCGGGGGGGGGGGTCCCGGCCTCGTTACTGCGGGGCCGGGGGGCTCCGAGGCGGGCAGGAGGCAGGCAGGAGGCAGGCAGGAGGCAGGCAGGCGGCAGGCCGCGTCCCGCAGCGATCTGCCTGGGAGACCTCCGGCTCTGCCGCTCCCCGTCAGCACGCGAGTCTGAAAGGGTTTGCGAAGGTAACCGGAGGTGGTCGGCTGGGGCACCTCGGTTCAAAGCACTTGGGTCCGCCAGAAAAGCGAGGAAGAAGGCTTAATGTCGGAAAGAAACTCCAGCCCGTGAAGAAAAAAAAAAAAAAGTAGGTCAGAAGTTGATTATTTACAGACTTCATTTCATGGGACAGCGAGAGAGAGAGAAAGAGAAAGCCTGCCGAGCTGTTCGCAGCCATTCAGATCAAGAAACGGAAATAAGCCCTCAGGAAATCAAGCACCTCTGCTTTTTAAACTTATTTATTTATTTATTTATTTATTTATTTTAAGGAACGTCTTCGTTCCTCTTGATTCATCTTCTGGGCATTTTGCTTTCAGGAGGAGGTACTTGGGCCTCATTGTCATTTTTTGGTGCGTACGTAGGGTTTAGAAACTTTTTAAAAAATAAAACAAAGTTTTGGTCCGAGTAGCCTGGGTTTTATAATGAATACTAAATATCGAAAGAATTCAAACAAAACTGCGAGAGTTGGCAACGGCGCAAATGCTAACCTAAACGGCCCGACCTTGTCAGCCCCGGTAAACTTGCAAACCAGTCCTTTATTTGCACTATATTAAACACATCTGGTTTTAAACTATGTACGCAGACTTGGTTAACATAGGATTTAAAAGTATATGTGTCTGGACTGCATCAGCTTGCTCTGCTGGGAATTCTGCAGTAAAAAAAAAAATGCAATTCCTCAATGTGAATCAGCAGACAATCAAAGCCTGTGGGTCAAGAAAGTGTAGAAGGCGTGATTAGAAGGTTATGCTGGGGAGTAAGTGCAATGTAGTCATAGACATGCACTGTAAAAACACTTTAAAAATCGTAGAACCTTTGTCAGAAAGATTTAATGCTTTATGTAATCTGCAGCACGCACTGGCAGTTTTCCAAGTGGAATAGTTGTGTTGTAAGTCAGAGTAAGATATTGGAGAACCGATCTTGACGTTACGTGTGTGTGAGCGATCAGATACTTGTGACGTTACGTTGAAAAACAAGGCATGATGCTTTAATCTCAAGAAATTCCTTTTCCTTTCTCTCTAAAATGTGGAAAGAAAAAAAAAAACTTCAAAAATTGCCTACCGCTTTAAGCACTACTGACCACCATGGGCCTGGGTTTTTTCTTAACAGTTAAACAAAACAAAACAAACAACGCCAACAAATAGAAAGCTCCCATGGTTTTTTTTTAGCTTCAGGTTTGCTGTGATGGAAATGCAGGCACTTATCTGAAGGCTCATTAGCTGGCCCTACTGTAACTAGAGATTAAACCGTGGGTTGTAGCCATAGATGCTGTAACACTGAGATTAAGTGGTTGAAAAAAAAGCTCTTTCGCTCTTCAGTCAGCTGAGAGTTTCTTAAACTGAACAAATGCTATCACAAGAATGTATCTGACTCACCAGTATTAGCCTCTACTTAAGGAGCAGCGAAGGGCTTTTTATTAGTGATAAGCTAATTTGATTCAACTGGAAAAGAACGGCCAGCCTCATTCTCTGTTACGAGCACAGGATTTCAGGCACTTCATAAACTCGGGAAAAGAATGGGTTTAAATTTAGCTGGCAAGTGTTCAGTCAGACTGAAATCTCCATTTAATACCTGTGTAGACAGAGTTTGGATGTATCCAGCGTTTCAGAAATCTTGGTAAAATGACCTGAAAGCGTTAAGCTGTGGGCAGGGATGCCTCTAAGTGGGGAGCAAAGGAGTGAAACAGGGAATGATAAGCAAGCTTTATTAAAAAAACAGCCAGATTAGGACTGATTCCAGAAGGGTTTTTCTTTACTGTTTTTATGCCTGCAGTGTAGGGAGGCTGCATATTCTAGGTTTAAAGCTAGGGTTCATTTCAGTGGGGACAAAAGAGCGACGGATTTTCATGAGTTTGTTATTTATGTTGAGGTTTTAGCTAGGAGAAGATGTGGAGAGCGAGGCGAGCGTGCTAACTGCCGGTCTGTCATCCGCTGGAAGAGACTGAGTAAACCTCAGTAGGAGGGAGAGTGGTGTCAAGGAGGTCAGGCACATTTCTGGACACGTTGCGTTCGACGGGCTTATTCACCGCTCAGGACTGAAGCCTGTTTTTCCTCGAAGATAAGCGCGTTGCCAGAGGTTAAATGCTATGTTATAACTCGAGCTGGTGGGGTGCGACGCTGGCTCTCCAGAACTTCACCCTCGTTCTGGAGAGCTAGAACCCGAGGGTGGCAGACACTGAGGGGTAGGTATTCCCAGGTCTTCAGAGGCAAGGCGCCAACAATCCAAAAGATAAGCCTGAAGCTGCCATCGGCCATGTGGTAGCCAGACTCACCAAACGCAAGGAGTTACCATCGAATGTTTTTACTCAGCGCAGTAAAGCGATGATTTGAAGACGCGTAGTGTCTGTGTGCAACGGGAATGTGCAATTTGAAATTTGCTACGCCTTACATAATGAATGAGAAGGGAAAGAAAGGGGACCTTCTGTTGAAGACAGCATTCGCATGTCATTTTGAGAAATAATCAAATTCAGAAGAAAGGGTAGTGTGCCTTAACGTTCTTTTAAAGGGAAGGGGCCCAGCGGTTTGCTTTTAAAATACTGTTCTCATTGGAAATTCTTCTCTCATTGTCCTGTAGCGCTGCAGTGGCAGAATGTGGCTTTTCTAAAGTGAACTTAGTATAATCAAAACAGCCTCACGTACATACATGCAGTAAACCACACTCTTTTGGCTTAATAGGACCAGGAACAAAACATACTTGTGGTCACAATCACAATCAACACTTCATCGGCAATACCAGGCAATAGTAGTAGAAAACAAAACCAGCATTATTCTATATGATCTAGATATCAAACCAGACGGGTGCCGTCCATAGTATTATTGAAACAGTTTCTCTTCTGACTCATATTTACAGACTGGTCGTGGCAGTGGCATTTTAATTCGTATTAAATCAGGACAAGACTAAACATATAAACCAATGAGAGTCAGACACACTAAAACAATTAGAATAAACAGGAGAAACTTTGGCATGGCAATTGAAAACAGCAGAAGCAAAGAACAAAATGTAAGATGGAAAAAAAGGCCTTGGATAGTCACAACAGCAACAGTTTTTCACTTGAATTCAAGAGAACAAGACCACAGCCCAAATACTGGAAAACTACATTTGTTAGGATGTTCACAATTTGAAATCTTAGTTTTTGGTGGACCTCTTCCCTCCTCTCAGATTGCTTTATTGCCTCTAGGGAATAGAATTAAAAATTTTGGCTTCCAGCCCCCTGTTGCGACCACTGTCGTTAGTAACTTCTACAGAAAGCAAACTGATTGACTGAAGGTGCTTAGTGAGAGAAGAACAGGATGGTGGAGAAAGCACCGAGCTGCAAAGTAGTGTGTTGCCAGACTGGACAGTAGTGACAAATGTGCAGCTGGAATTAACATCCCGGAGCAGCCAACGGCTGCGTCGAGTCATCTTCCCTAAGAGCACAATCTCTGCTTGTGCAAAATGGCAAAGGTACCTCTGCGGGGAGATTCTGCATCTTCCTCTTAAGCCTCTAGTGGTGGCTACTGTCAGCAAAGTGCTGAAGTAAAGGACTCCCTGGCTCCTTGGAAATCCCTCATCCTAAGCTCTATATGTACTTTCTTCCTTGAAATGCAATATTTGGGACAATGATTTCAGGCTTTTGCGGGAATGTGAAAAGGAATTTTCGTATGTTTCTTTTGAGGTAGCAGGGAAGGTCTCACGTGTGCGTTCATTTTCTCCTTTGCTTTGTTTCCAGGTCTTTCACACATGTTCTCATTTCCACCATTTCTCAGACATGCACAGTCACCACATTTTAATGTTTTTATTCTTGCTTTCATGTTGTTCTTTTTTTTTTTCTCCTCTTCTGCTTCTCCTAGCAGCAGAGAAAAGTGTTCTAGAATCCTTCAAATCCATTTCATTTGTGTTTTTGTTTTTATCTGTAATGCTTCCCCTGCAGCAGCCACTCCTCATTCTAGTCAATCTGCCGTTGCCAGCAGCATGGGAAAGCACAACTGTGAAGGAATACAAGCTTAGTCCAGTTGAGGAAATTAATCTTTTGGATCCAGAGAAAGGCATCAAGGCATGAGAGAATGTGTCATCTGTGAATTGTTTGGTTTATGTAATAGTGAAAAATCTGGGCTTGATTTCAGCGCCTTCCTTCCCTCCTCTTCTCTGACCTAGCAAAGTTTGCCTGTACAGCACATGCAGGATGCTCAGGCTCTCTGCTTTGGTGCTCTGCCCTGGTTTTAGAGGATCTAAAGTGTGGTTTGGGGCAGCTCCCCTTTGCCTTCTCTTCCCTGGCAGAAAGAAAGCTGTATCTTGGGGTCTGAAAAGAAAAATGGGGTAAAAATCAAGTTGATGAAATCCTTAATAATGGACTTCAGGAAGAAAATTGTTCCATTCATGTGCAGGTTTGAATACCAGAAATGGCTCAGATGTTGCTCATCTGATGCAGGGCCTGATCGATCCAAAGCTCATTCGTGTCAGAAGAGGCTTTTCAGTAAATTGTAATGCGACATTAATTAAATTGCCCCCTAAAATCTAAGTGATCGGTTTATTCTAGGGTGCAACACAGTTTAATGTTTTACTGTGCTAAAAGTATTGGGTATCACAGTCCAGACATGAAAAGCTTCCAGCAAAGTGCTTCTAACAAAACAATAACAAAATATTAAAGAGGTGAAGCAGGTTGGGGAGGAAAAGGTCTGGATGGGTTTTACTCAAATTAACACAAGGTATCTAGGCTAAGGCCACCAAGGGCTGTTTTTAACCCATTAGAAGAGCCGCGTTTGCAGCCAAGTTTACGAATCACAAGGAAGAGACAGCGCACCGCTGAGCAGAGCTGGCACTTTCTGAAAGAAACTGCTGTTTGTGTAGCAGAGGATGCTGTCTGAGGAGGGCCGGTCGTGTTAGAACACCTGCTCGACACTTGTCTTTGGCCCTTATCCAGGAAAACGTTTTTTTTTTCCCTTTCTTAAACGGAGACGTGGAAGTTTTAAAAGCCTTGGGAAATAGGGATGTTAAGCTGATCACGCAGCGTCTTTTAACTTAAGTGGAACTGAAGTGTTGCTTTCTGGGTTCCATGTAAGTGCAACCTCCCTGCCTTTTATTTGGCCTCACCATTTCGAGCACTGATCTCCTGCGTGCTGCAGTTAGGTGCTGTCTTCCCCTCCGAAAGCGACCCCATTTCAGCAGTCACTAAGGAGGCTCTCATGTTTTAGACTTACCTAGTTCAGTTTTAATAGTATGTATTTGCTGGTGCTTTTGAGCTAAAGAACACCCCTCGTGGTACTGCAGTCAGGCCTGCACGACATAAATGCCGTAGCCGAAGTCATTTCTTCCCATTACTTGTCCTCCTGCTCACATGGAAAACATTTTGGAGTTTGGGGAGCAAGAGTGGGTGGAGTCGCCTTTGCAGAGAGGTAGGAAAAAGGTTTTGAACGGGCAGAAATGCCAGGCAAGGCATGAGGTTTTACTGCAGGAGGCGTGAAGAAGCTGCGGAGCTGGGGCTGAGAAACCAGGCAGGGAAGCTACAAGGCTAACAGTGACAGCTCCCCAGCTATCCAGAGGGCCCCTGTTTTTCTGCTTCTCTTTCTGCCAGCCCTGGCTGCCTGCTTGCTTTCTGCAGCTTTCTCACAGGGCTGCTTGGCAAGGTGCAGAGAAAAGCTCTGCTCTAGCCCTGCTATCTTCTCCCAGCAACAGCATTTTGGAAGATCCAGCACCCAGTAAGGCCTCTGTTACCTCCTCCTTCCCATGAATGAGTTCCCAGATGTCTGCTTCTGCTCCTACCAGCTGCAGTGTCTGGTCTGGTTAAGTTTGTAAATTGCTTTGAGATCCTTCGAGATGAAAGGTTCTCCTTAAGTGAGATCATTATCGCCTTCTACATTTCTCCACTCCCTGTTCCCAGCTCAAGCTCTTTTCTCATCCCAGCTCAGGGTCCTGCACGGTACTCAACATTCCCAGCTCACGGCGACACGGAGCTCACCCACAGGTTTCGGCTTCCAATCCATCAGTTGTTTGACGCCTCTCCGGTTACTTCAGAGCTGAAGGTTAAATATATGGATTTTCCTGAGCTGGTGCCAAAGTGCTTAGCACTTGCCACACTGAGAGCGTACTTCTGAATTTGCGTCTGACTTCATGTTATTTTGTGTGCTTCAAGAGGCTGTATGGTTCTCTTCCTCCCACTTCTGAGGCACTTACTCATTCTAGGAAGCATTCCAGCTCCACTGTTGTTCTGTGATCCTGCCCTGCGTTCTCAGAGCCATGCTTTGTTCATGCTCATGTGGTTACCCTGTAAGCCTGTCAGGGCAGGGATTTCACTCCTGTCTGCAGCGGGTTGATGGAGAGGAACCCTGACATGAGTTCAGAGGGCTCTGTGCTCGAAAATCCAGAGGCAGTGATAGGGTGCTTGGACAGGAGAGCTCCCACGCTGCTCTCCTCACTGTCGTCTTCCTCTTCTGTACTTTACCCAGCTAGTAAAGAGAGTGTTTTCACTGCATAGTATCTCTGGGTGTTTATTCCCAATGCCATTCACATTCCTCTGAAATTTCCCTCTTTCCTACTAAAGTGAGGTCATCTTAAACCTGTGTTTATGGTACTGCAGTCATTTCCATGGCAGTAGACTATGATATCATCAGCGGAGGATTATGCCCTTCCTATGTGTGTTAGCAATTAAAAATTATGGTTTGTGAGATAAAGCTAATGTTTACCAAGCTTTTAGGTTTAGTCCATATGAGGCAAGGAAACTATTGCTTAATTCTCTAGAGAGTTCACTTGGGTAATGGAGTAAATGAATCCAGAAACATTTTGATCCTAGCAGGTGATAAGTTTTTGGGGGTGTATTTTCCAAGTGGGAGAAGAAAATCAGCTACTCCATCTTGCGTTCTCTCGCCACGCAAAGAGCACTTGTCTGAAACACTCTGGCACTCCTCGCTGGTTTGTGTTATTCAGAGCCACTTCTTGGCTTCGCTCACAGCACCGCCAATTCCCAGTCTCATGTGACTGGCATTTTTCCCCCTTGGAGGTCAGTAAACTATTAGACACTACCCACAAAAGTAGAACAATGCGCCTATCGGCCTTCTCATCTCTTTAATGCGTGCCCTATTTGCCAGCTATCGGTAGCTGAATCTCTTTGGTGAGCCTTCCTCAGTATGCGCTTGCTTGCTCGTGGTTTGGTGACAGCAGAGGCTGGTTTCACCACCGTGATGGCAAAATAAAATTCATTCATTTGAAATGAGTCCAGTGCTAGAGCAGTTGCTACTGCTGCAAGATGCAAGTGGTGGATTCACAGCACTACTGACTTCGTCCCTTCAAATACTTAGGATTTTTTAAGCCAAGGAGGTAGAATTTCCTAAACAAGTGCGAAGAGAGAGGGAAAAGAGATTAGATAAAAGTTTCCAGAGAAAGGAGGTCATCAGTCGGGGTGTTACAACGTGAGGCAAAATTGGTAGCCGTTTCTTTGGTTATGTACTTTCATTACAGAAATCTACTTCTCCTGTGCGCATTTCGTCCTGCCTGCTTTCCCACATAATAGAATTGAACTCTCATAAAATACCTGCTTGAATAATCTGGGGCAGAGCGTTACAAGAAAATCTCAAAATGCTGTGCCCTAATTACATACAAGACTTGCTTGTATCCATGTTCTCTGAACATCCAGGATGTGAAAAAGTTCTCCCTGAAATTATTACCACATTAGATGCTACCGTACAAAAAAGCTCCTTTTCCCACTGCAGATCATGGAGACAGAACCAGGCAATGCCAGGCTGGAATGGAATAAAGAGAGAAGGAAAGAGAGAGAGAGAGAGAATTATTGTATGCAGTTTTTTTGGAGACTGAAGTGCCACAGCGGACCTGGCCCATATTTACTGGGCATATAGCGAGGTGATCGTTACAGCAGCCCCAGCGTCCAGCTTCCCCATCGTTCTGCATTCGTGCTGAGGCTTCACCTGCCTCTGGAGAACCCAGAGTGATCCCTCTGTATGAAGACAATGAAAGCCAGAAAGTACTAACCTTATGATCAGGGAAAGAGGTTGTTGGGATAAAAGCTTTTTTGCCATTTTTCCGATATCAACGCCAGGAGTGAAGGGTCCGTTTTAATTTCTGCTACAGGAATTTTGTCTCAGCACTGTGCAAATAGCACGTGGCCATTGCTTCCCATTATAACATCCTCCTTCACAGACGGCACAACTCTGTGGTCTTCTGCTTTTGGTAGAGTCCCTGGATGCTGTGCAGTTGCAAATAATTAAATGCAAACCAGCAATGCACTGGATGTTGGTATTGTCGGTACTTCAGGGTGTTCCTTGGGCTTCTGCTGTACTCTCACGACACAGATTGGATACTAGGTTGTTACTGTGTCTATAATTTCTTGCCCTGCTCTTTTATCATATAACTTCCACAGTTTTTTATTGTTTCGGTGATTTTCCACACTCTTACTGGAAATTGTCTTTTTGACTATTTAAAATAATGCATTCCTTGCCTTTTCAGTCTGGAGCTGTTTGCCATGCAAGAATCACTGCAGTCAAAGGGGAGCTCTTCTAAAGAAACTCCTTTGAAAATATTTGCCACAATAAATACAATTGTTATGTATTGCATTTTAACACCCAGCACTGAGGCTATTGTATTTTCTCCCGCCTTAATGAGCCACAGAATGATATGATTAATACTTCTGTTCTGTCTTGTTAACGAATTACTTGCTGGCTGTTCTCTTAATGCAAATAGCTGTTTTCCTAGATGCATTTCGAGACATAAATGTCTTTGGGTAAATTTTAGTACTCCTGACGCCGAAGAGCTGCTGGCACAAATCAAAAGCTGCAAGAAAAATCGTACGGAGTCGACGGTAACAAATTTGTGTAAAACCACTCTGGGCAGGCATATATATGCTGTTGCCTCTAGCAGCTGTCTGAGCTGTTCCTTCTGTAGGAGTTTGCTAGTAAGGTTTTGTTTGCTTGTTTTATAAAGCTCCGGTCGTTAGCCCCTCTATCAGGCTCCAGTAAGTTATCTGATGCTGCCGTCCCTGGTTCCTTCCCAGCCCAGTAACATACACTTGGAGCCTGGAGAAGACGCAGAAAGATTTTTCACCGGTGTGTTGCCTAAGTAGTTGCAGCTTTAGAGAACACGTTGATCTTTGTGACAACTAATTATAAAATAAGAAGGTGGTAACGTTCCCGAATATATCAGTTGTGTGCTCCCTTATGGGTTTCATTATTTCTGCTTTCCATTTCTGACTTAAGTCCATTTTTCTCCCTTTTTTACCCATACTAGATCAATAGCATGCCATCCCTCAACCATGTATGATTTCCTCTTATTTGCCTTCACCTCTTGTTCTTATCTTTCTGCATCATGTTCTTACCGTGCACTTGTTTTTCATACTGCTCTTTTCCTGCCTCTCATCTTTCCAAAAATAACATTGCTTCCAAAGAATCATAATTCCCTTTTGCTAATTTACTCTATCCGTCACTTTCTATACTTCTATCCTCTCTCAGGTCCCTGTTTATATAAAATGCGTAAAACTTGATAGTATACACAGCAGAAAGAAAACAAAAGATGGAAAGGAAAAGAAGAGAGATCAAGTTCAGTACTTGGGTGGAAAGGCAGGCATTTTCCAAGTTCTTAGCTGTAAGGAGAGTGAATATACCTTCTTCCTTCAAATTGCTTGATCCCGTTAATATTATTCATTGGGAATATCCTGCTAGTATTATTCAATCTTTTTTTTTTCTTTTTTGGCCGGGCGGAAGGAGAAAATGACCTGTTGGGGAAAAGCAGCTGCTGGAGCTCATTAGTGCTCCGTATCGAGGCAGTGAAAAGGAGCAGATATTCCTTCAGTTTTCATTCCCCATTGCTCGTGAAATTCTGGGCATTACTGGAGACATGAGAGTTGTCTGCTGGCAGGTGTAACAAGCCAGGGGTATGCAGACTGACATCTTTCTGATATTTAGAGATCTGTCTTTCACAAGGGAACTTAAATGGTACAAAAGGTGAAGGCAGTTAGGTAGAGGAGGTGCCTGCCTGCCCTGGCTGAGGTAGGTGTTGCCAGCGAAACTCCAGCACCCCCTGCACAGTGCAGATTCTCATATTTGCCCCACAACCTTCATGTTATTGTAATCCAAGGCTGTAGGAGATGCCTTTATAATTAGATAGAATTTCAGGTACAGCTTTTTAGTGGTAAATCAAGGGTAAGCTAGTTTCAAAGTAAAAACTTGTCTAGTGAAAGCATGAGAATTTGGCATATTACTTATATGGATTGCCTTTTTTATCTATGATAAATTGGGTCAGCATACGTAAACTAAGTATTCTTTTGTTTATACTTTTCATTTGTGACCCATCTGGATTCTGTGGGAGGCACTGTACTTAGAAAATTGATGAAAAACTTCTTATTTGTCAAAATTATTCTCTTGGGTACAAGCTTTTAGAGCAACTTCTTACTGGAGAAAATGAATAGCATTTGGATTGTGCTGTACTGTGTCTTGATGACTGTGTAGTGAAAACACATCTATGATGTTGCTTTTAATATTGTAGTTCCTAAAGCACAACATGCTTTTGCACAAAATCCCAATACATAATGGGGAGAGCAGCGGGGAGCAGGGAAGGGCAGTCCTTTTTATTTTTACCTAGAAAAGACAGAGGACCAAATTTGTAAGGGGGTCAGCAGGCAATCTTTTTTCTGCATGAGTGAAACAGGCTGCTCTCCAGCCTCCCGTCCCCCCGCCTGTACGTATATCCAGGGTATCCATATATCTAAATCCATCCTTGGGCATGTAAAGATCACCCTTTGCTTGGGTTGCAAAGGTTATTTTGATTTGTGTTGTTTTTTTCTGCTTTAAGCCTGGTATTTCATCATGATACAACGTTCTGTTCAGCATAGGAACCGTAGGCAGCCTTCTTCAGTCCTGGGTGAGTACAGTATGTTTCAGGCAGCCTATTCTAACATCACCATCACATTGCCTTGAAAATAATTATGTAACTGCAGTTCCAAAAATAATGTAATCGAGAGACATCAATGAAGAACAACGTGGGAGGGAAATAAAGTTAGCGAGTAGTAATTTTGAAAATTTCCACAATCTTTCTTAAACACAAAACAGATGTTTGGTACGAATGAAGGAATTTTTGTTAAACTTAAATATCTGAAGATACATTCCTGTTTGGTTTGGGGTTTTGAATCTCTTCAGAGCTTCAAGTTCAGAATCACACATTCCACAGATTATGGAAGCATCACTGTGCCCACCTTTTCCCAAAAAGTTAACTGCTAGAGATGTAAGGAAAAGCTAATTGTTCCATGAGAAAACTTCTTACTTTTGGCAGTTAGTCCAATAAATAATTCCTTTGTGCTGAAGTTTTCATGCTCCTAACATAATTTAGGAATTTTGATCTCTTGGTGATATCGTCATTTCAGTGATGTGCACCACAGTGCGCTACCGCAAATGCTTCAGGATATTCATCTGGGTGCCTTCTTTGTTACATCTTTTAAGATCTAGTGCGGTAAAATTTCCTTCTGTGCAGTGGCTCAGCAGAAATATTCATTGAAGTTCTCGTTGAAGAGCCGTGGACATCCGTTCTCATTCTGCAGGTTATGTGTTTTGGTCTTTTTAAATTGAGGTTGTGATTGCACAATGATATTTTGGAAGAGTCAAAACTCATATAAGACGATACCACTCTTGAAATCCTGTAGTCTCAGCCATTCATTTCATTTTCTCCCATCCTAGAGATTTTCACCACTTGTTTCAGGTCAGCTGTTGATCCATTCAGTAATGAGATCTATGAAATAGTCTGTCTTTAAAATAGATAGAAATATGTTTGATAAAGTACCTCTTTTCCCTGATTGAAAAGATTCCTGCTGCTCTGCACCAATTCATCATTCACTTGTTTGCACTGCAGTGACAGACTGTAGTTGTGGAAAATCAAAGAAGTTTTTAAAAAACCCTCAGCTGGATGATGGGGTAAAGTTTTTGCAACTCACACTGCCACGGTCCATCAGCACTGTCCTGTGAAGGGATTGTTCTTTAACCCTCAATTATTTTTCCAGGTAACAATTTGGGTGGTATTTTTCCACTATTCATTACTGTGCGCTAGAGCAGGCACCAGACCATCAAACATACAAGAAATGATAACCAATAATATGAATTTTCTGAAAAGTTACCTTTTGTTAAGGAAAGACTTGTCACATTCAGGGAAATAGGGGGAAGAATGCCTAGAATATTTCCTATTATTTCTAATTGTCTCCTAATGATTTTTTCAATCATTAGAGATGTGAAGTGAGACTAAGAACCTAGAACCTGATAGCCCCGTATTTAAATCAAGCTGTAGTTAAGTTCCTGAGGTAGTCTCTTCACAAATCCTGAAAAATGTCTACCTTCTAATAAGATGTTTTAGTGGATTATTAAAAGGGATGAAAGCACGACCGAGTCAAGACCATCAGATTTTGAAAAGAACTGTGGTCTTTTTGTCTCAGCGTTATGGATACTTTCCCATAGAACATGTTCAAATCTTTAAAAATTATGCGAGACAAAAGAGACCAAGGCTAAACCAAAATGTTAAGCCAGATCCAAAAGAGGTCGGAGGCTTTTTCACCACAATGATGTACTAATATTCCTAGTTAGAGGCAAGAACTGTTCTTTCCTTTGTATTTGTCAGCTCAGAGGATCATGAAAGCCCAGCAAATTGTATGTACTAGACAGTGGCTAGTTACACCTACTCTAATCTCACAGGGATTTTCCCCATTCTAGGGAATTCCCAGGAGGGGAGAAGGAGCCAGTTTTGTTCAGGGGTTCAAAGAGAAGAGAATCAAAGCTAAATTCTAGGCCTTTACATTGTGTTCTGTTTTATTAAGACACTGACATGCAGCGTTTCTGCTACTGTTTTGATACCCAGGATTATCTTCACCTTTCTTCAGGAGAAAAAAAAAAGTTTGAATTTTTCTTTTGATGACATGACAGTCGTCTTAGATAACGTGACATCCCATCTAACGTACAAATTCTCTTCCCCTCTGAATTGCCTGATGAGAGCATTGTTTTCTTTTTCCTATTTTTTCTGAAGAGAAATGTCAATGTAGGTTTTTTTTCCACTTATTTTCCTTTCTCATGCACACCAAAACCACGTCCTTTCTCAGGAATACACTGATGCTTTCTGCTTTTCTTCCACATACCTGCTGAGCTGAGCATACCGTACTCGTTACGCAAACCCTCGTTAGGTAGCATTCAGCGTTTTCAGCATAGAAAGCAGCACGGCTGGTGCAGGCAGCGTCCCCTCACTCACCTCCTCCTCCGTCCCAGCCCACCCTGCCTGCTGTACACCAGCTTCGGTCAGTTTGCTGATCCTAGTTAAAATGACCTGGGGGGAAAACCACGGATTTTGTATTAGTAAGCTCCCTGAGCAATAAGGGCACTGGAAGATAAACATTGGATAAATGCTACTGTATCAGCATGGTTTTGCAGCAGCTTGGGCTGGTGGTAAAAATGCATCTTTGTGGTACTCTCATGTGTTGAAAACACTGAACAGACACCGGTTAGGTGTCAGGAATCGGAAGCAAACCATGATTAATTTCAGGATTAGTTTATGCAAATGCTGCTTCTGTACACCTTTCCCTTCCCTTCCTCCTTCCCTCAGACTCTTCCTCTGATTACGATCTAGTCACTACTTAGACGGGAACTGTTCAAGAAAACCCAGAATACCATGGAAAGTGGCATTAATGACTCAGTAAGTTGTACTTTCACCTCTGATTCAGTGCTTCAACAAGGTAGTAAAGGGTTCTGTTCTTTTTCTAGTGCTGCCCTCCTTAAGGGACGTCTATCTAAAAATACATGTGCTAACCAGCTCTAGCCTTTAAGGGCACTCATGGCACACACTGGACAAGGGGTTGAAGTTATTGCAATGGCAGAATTCTTACTTGTGTGTTCTTATTTACCCCAAATCCCTGGAGCATGACTGAATATAAGATTCTTCGTTTCCCATGAAAACCCGTGGGTAGTGTTGCCATGTTCTTCCTACATTTAGATACCATTTTGTAAAAATTCTTGAAATTTTGAGTGACTGTATTCCTTTATTTGTAATGTCCGAAGTGTTTCAGGATGTTCCAGTCTAAAGTTCCTCTATAAATATGATTCAGTAGTACTGTGCACAACTTGCAGAACATTATACAGTCATTTTATGTCCCATCTAGTAAGTGTCAGGGGATTTCAGGTTTACTTTCTGGTTACTGCTAAGATACGAGATCAATATTCTTCATACCATTTATCCTCTCAATGCTGAGCAGAATTTGTCACACGAGCTGGGAGCAGTCTGTTGGCTAGTAATTTAAATTTAGTTTTTCAGGTCAGCATTTTCAAATTATGTCGAAGTTGTAAATAGCTTTACAAAACATTTTATGTAACAATTCTGAAAACCGGCGTGACAGTTTTTCTAATTAACTTATTTAGCCTAGTTTTGGAGTAACATTAGCTGTTTCATCATTTTTAGGCCATTATGAGTATTCTTTGTGGTACCATCAATAAGCCAAGAATTTATAGGGTTCCTTAATCATACAGATTACTCATCATTGCCTGCTCATAACAGAAGCCTGAAATGCTCATTAAAATTGTCTGATGTGAATCGAAAGTTAGTGCAGTTGCAGAATTAAATGACAAGAGAACAACATTGTATGGGGGGGGGGGGGGGGCGGGGCAAGAAACTTGAATACCTGTGTCAGTGAAAGTGAAACATCCAGGCTATATATAGAGATCAGGGCTTTGAATTTGTTTAATATTGAAAATACAAACAGGCTTCTGGAGAGGAGAATTGTTCTGAAAGGATCAGCGATCATGCCTGAAATGCAATGAGGTGGGTTTTTTTGTTTACAGTGAGCTACAGGAACTTGCTGTGTGTTCCTGCCTAGTCTGTTAGCCTATTTTTAAAATTGGCTAATTACAAATCACTGTTCCAACTTGATCCTTTGCCCTTTGCCTTGTGCCTTTTCATCAAAACAATAAAAAAGGTGACCTTCCCGTCTTTGGCAAGCTGTTGGATTCCCACAGGCAGTTGTTTTGCTGTCCTACTTGAAACACCGAGGCCCGGATCCTCATCTCACCAAGCCTGTTTTTTCACCAGTGTAATTACTTTGCTTTCGTTGGAGTTGCTTGTCGATGCCAACATAACTGAGAGAAGAATCAAGTCGTGGTCTAGCCACTGTTAAAACAAGAATATGTATGGCTGAACATGCTTCTTGAAAATGCATATGAACTCAGAGCAGCACTATTAGCAGATGCCTGCTGGGATGTCACAATTGTTAATCTTCGTCTAAAAATATATTGGCTTTTTGTGGAAACAAATTCTATTTAGAATAAGCTATAATCTCCTAAAACACCCTAAGGAAGGAAGATGAATTGAGACTTGATACCATTCTACTTACTGTAGAATTTAAATGAGAAGACAGCGTGTGCTCATGGATTGAGCTGATCTCTATTTTTGGTTTTGCCACTGGCTTCTTGGCTGACCCGAGGCAAAAAAAAAGGCAAAATGACTTGCCTAAGTTTCACACCCACAAAACAGGAATAACATTGTTCTGCTTTTTAAAGTGTAGCGAGATCTGTGGATAAAATGAATTATACAAGAGCTGCTATTACTATTTCTTACCAAGGCTGAGTGAAACAACTCCCCTTTGCTGAATGGCACACAGTTCTGGAAGTATATATGCAATAGCCTGGCACTGACTGCACAGGAGCTTCTCCCTCTGAGTTTTGTGGCCCTCCTTCCTTCTCTGGTCCCCAGCCACCGCTATTTTGGCTTCCGATGGCACATAAGCTGATGAAAATAGCAATAAATTATAGATGGTCCTATTAGTAAACATTAGTTATCCGCCCTCATTACACCTTGTTCCCTGACACCTAAGTTGCTGACTGTTGTAAACAAGCTGCCAGATGCTGCTGTGGGCAAACTGTTTTAACTTAGCAGCCTTTTCCACCTATACAAGGCACTTACAAGTCTACTTGTAAAAGGCTGCTACATTTTCATTTAAAAAAAGCTTAAACATTTCCTAACAGAGTGTTACCTTGCTCTAAATCTCTGGAAACAAAATGAGTGCCACTAGCTGTACTTGGGAGCCCTTCTGGGCTCCCCGTCATTGGACCAAATGGGTTCAATTCTCTCCATGTGTGCCGTGAACTTGTTTGTAGCTTAACAGATAGAAGGAATTCTGGTTTTAGACCTTGTCCCTGGAACGTATGGCTTGAAGGGGCAGAAACTTGGGGAATCCGAGTGTTGCAAACAGAGCTTTGAATGACGAATTTTTAATAGAAGGGGCAAAAGTAAGCTTGCCTTTTGCATTCAGAGAACTTCTTCCCCATAGGTTCGTGGTGTCGTGTCTTTTTTTCAACTTCTGCTGGAGATAGCAAAACATCTGGTAGCGTTAACAAAATTACAGTTCTGTTTTGTTTTGTTTTGTTTTCCAAATGGAAATGAAACCAGACTGTCTTGAATACACCCCTGATGGGTCTCCACTTGTATTAGTGCATCTGGTTCGGGGCACCCATCCCCAGAAAAATGTAAATGTAATTGGAGTCAGTTCAAAAACCAACAAAATGTTAAAAAGTTGCAAAGTTTGATCTAAAAACGAGAAAAGTTGAATATGTACAGTGGCCTGAGTGGCAGCAGAGGGGAAGAAGGTTTTGATAATGATCTACAATTTTCAGGGCTGTAAACACCAACAAAGTGAAAAATTACTTAGGGTGGTTCAAGAAGGTATAATTAGCTGTAATGAAATTAAATGAACAATATGTAAAGTTGCACTGAATGTTACAGAAAAACAATGTGAACAGCGAGACCTATAGATTTATTATTTATCTGTATTGTGTTAGCACCGGGGAATCCCAGTCAGGGCTCAAGAGCTTCTATTCCTGTAGAAACATGAAACAAAGACAACAGAAATGCAATCCCTCTCCTGAGTAATAAACGAGAAGCTTGACGGGGTGGCATGTAAGGGATAAACTGGTGGTTTGTGGAATAGAGACCCTGAAGGGTCTTTCTGTTCTTTTTTCTAGTCTTTTTTAATTTTTGTTTACTGGCTGTCGGACCGTTTAGGATTGTAAGAATGTAACTCTTACTTTGAAGATGCTTGCTATTTTCAGTCGTTAATGCATGTAAATATTGCTTTAAATTGGAACAGCCTTACCACGCGATTGCCAAGAGCTGGAGAAACTGTCCTTGGACAGAAGTTTTTCATTGGTTTTGGTGGGAAAGGAGCCAATCAATGTGTCCAGTCTGCTCGACTCGGGGCCAAGACCTCGCTGATCTGCAAGGTAAGCACTGGCTTGCTCTTGGATTACAGCTGAACTAAATGTTCATGCAAACTCCAGTAAACCTTTAGGTATCTTACAGAAATGGTGGTTTTGTTTGTTACTCTTTTGTTGTTGTTTTTTTTTTGTTTTCTTTTTAATCCTTCTCTAATTCCTGTTTCTTCTCCTTATTTCAGCTGTAAATTTAAGCATGAAATGTGACCAGGAGGCTGTTCTGAAAGCACTGCCAGAACCAAAGAGTAGTTGGCTAGAGATCTGGCAGAAATTGCACAGAAAGAAAGGCTGCAAAACTTCGATTGATAGATATACCATGGAAAAGAGAGTTGGGGAGAATTTGAGATATTCAAAATTCAAGTGCTAGCCCCTCCTCTTTATGCTCCCCAGCATTACAACTATCAGGGCTTCAGTGATGACGTTCAGGTGCTAGGCACTGTAGTCAACCTGCAGTTTACTTTGTAGGTGATTATGAAAATCAAATACAGGTGAGATAGTAACAAATTCAGGAAGAAATATAACATATTGTGCTTCAAGAATTAAATTGTTGTCTAATTACTTGAGATTAGGATGGGATGTTGATATACAAACTGTATCACCTTTGCATGCTATGGGAATTTTTTGCTTACTTCTCTGAAACTTTTGATGTACAACAGTTCTGAAGACTGGCTTACAGACCATCGGGCTGATCCAGCCTGGCAGATGCTATATATTTACAGTGCTTTTCTTTGATTTTTGCCATTAAATGCTATCGGTTTTGAGTGATCATTACTAAAGTTAGGATCAAATTTTATCTCTCTGTAGCCTTATTGTCTATCCGGTACTAACTGCAGATGAAAATTTAGATTGACTCGACACACTTTGTTATTGCTGTAGCTGGGGGAAGATGCTAAATTTGTTGGATCATTGTCTGCAAGGGATTTTTTAAGGAGTACTGGAGACATCTCAGGGAAGCCTTCCTTATTGGTTTCCAATTCAATATTTAGGCTAAAGAATGGTACCTATCAATCTAAATTATACCTTCAGGCATTTCTGTGGGTCATTATCACTAGTTGTTGTTCTACAGTGTTGTTTTTTTTTTTAAGTTGTTTGTTTTTTCTTTTTTTAAAATTTATACTGGGGATGTTTACACTTCTATAATATTGAGTATAAATTTGATCATCTTTGCATTCAAGAATGATCAGATTCAAATACAAGATGAATTGGTAATGAATTCTCTGCTAACATTTCCTGGTAAATGTTAAAGGTTTTTTTTTCTACTGAAAGTGTGAATTTTGTTTTATTTTTTAATGGTCTAAGCTATCTCAGTGAATACATGTTTTTGGAACCATTTGCATTCCTAATAAAATTTAGCAGTTAGTATAATTTCCAGTTACTTTCCAAAATCGCATTTATGCTATTTCAGAAAAACGTAGTTGTCTTTCTTTCTTTCTTTCTTTCTATTGTGTATTTATGGGAGAAAAGACTTAGTAGAGAAGGACAGATTTCTCATATAAGTTTTAGCCTTTTTTATTTTTTGTTTAAAAGTTAATATTTACTTTTTAAATTAAAAATGCAGTTTACAGCCTGGCAAAACAGTCTCGTCTCAGAGCAGTACAGTCTTTTAGCTGCACAGCTCAATAGGACACCATATAAAGTCATTTGCTGAATATAACTGAGAAGAGTCAGGTAATAATGTGACATTACAATTAAATTATTTTTACTTTAAGAGGTCATCTTAAGTATGCGGTGGTTCTTAAAGCCAGGTTGCCTTTCACACACACTCTGTGCTCAGTACATGTTTATGTTTTGGTCATAATTCCCAACATGAGGCAATTGCTTCTGCAGTCTAAAGCTGTGGGAATGGAATCAGTATTAGTACCAGAGGGACATTCCACTGGAGTGTGGCATCCTTTTACAAGGACTGTAATTTAGACAGAGGATCTAATCAACAAGAGGAGACAAAAGCATCTTAGGTCAAGTGACGAGACATTCTTCATACCTGAGAGCTTTAAAGCGTAAAAGACAGGCAGTGACTATCTGCTGATGGTTTGAGAAAGGGAATTTTAGGATGACTCGTAGGTATAACTAGAAATGCCACAGAATGCTGTAGATTTTAATTTAAAATCCAAATACTGGGTTTGGCTAGTGGAAATGCAAATGCTATTCTATTTCCTGCCTGGAAGCCAATGGAAGTGACTGCTGGTGCTCTGGGTTATCAATATCTATCATAGTACTGGTCTTAAGCTCCATGACTCAGTTTGCTTGGTACTGTAAAACACCATATTGATGGAATAGTTGCCACTTCAAAAGACAAGACAGTGGTTCTGAGAAGTGTGCAAGGCTGCAGTCAGGGAACTAACAGACCTAAGAGAACAAGTGGGTTGTTCATGTTGAGACAAGAACCCTGTTGCAGTACTGAAAAATGCACAGAGGTTTTGAGGGGGGTCCAAACTCCCCATTGTAGTGGCAATTACCAAAAAATCTGCTAAGTATCCTAGATAAAGAGCGTGGAAGAAGGTTGATCTGAAAGACATTGCATGTACTGTAAAATGGCCCGATTTTCTTCTGACAAACAATTTGAGATGATTCTCACTGGTCATTGGTATCGCTAGCCTGATAAATGCATATACTAAATTCTACTTAATCCCTGGCTGCATTTGATTCCTACTCAGGAATAGGAAGTGCTGGACTATGATGCTGTGTTGTCTTCTGTCTTTAGACGATCTCTAAGCCAAATTTAAGAATAAGTGCAGTAAACTCAAATAATTAATTGTAAGTAATAATTAATTGTAATTAATTAATTACAAATAGTTTTCACTTAATTGTAAGAAGTTAGATATATCTAAGACACAGCCCAGAGTATAATGGTTATCTCCAATTGTTTTTTCCTTTTGTATTAGTCTTACTTTTGTGTTTAGTACCTGTTTAATTCTCAAAACAAGAGAAAGAGTAAACTCTCAGAAAATGTGCATATAGAATAAATGAAAATTTGTTAAGAGGTACATATTTTTATTGTAATTAATTTTCAGGTACAGATGAGTTTGATTCTCTTAAGCTGCTAGAATTTTAGCTGTTACACCAGTCAGCTTTCCTAGGTGCACATGGAAAACTTGATGGTAAGCAAGGAAAACCCAGGTTGAAAAATACTGATGTAATTCTACTTTTCTAATGCGCAAACCTTGTGACCCTCATGCTTGTACAAACTGCTAAGAAATCAAGAAAGAAGAAATGCTACTTCAGCACGCGTAATGTTCTGTGGTCAGCAGACTAAGACGTTTAGTTTTCTATTCATCCAATAGTCCATCTATGAGGGTCTGAGCAAAAGCAGAAAATATTTAAAACAATGTTAAATAATTTGACACGGTCAGTAAATATGCCTTTAATCTAAAATGAGCCTGATGCCCAATACTCTGCCTTCCTTGAGGGTAAAGCCTGAATGGGAAGATAAACCCTTCAAAGGCACTAGGATTAACTGGGTCGGGTGCTGATGAACTAACATGGAGAAAAGTTTCCAGAGGAAAAGGACCTCCATGGAGACCCTTCCAAGGGCTTCCCTCCAGCACTGAGATCCCTTGCTGTGAGCAGAAGTGCCATGGCTGATCTCAGTTGTTACAACAGTTGAACAATAAGGGGTGTCTGTCTGTCAATTATATAGGATCCAGAGCAGAAGGAAGCAGTTTTCAGTTGAGCTTCTGGGAAACGGTTACGAAATACTTCATTTCTGAAATAACTGAGCAAATCCTGAGATTTGTTGTAGAAGCTCTGTAGCAGATAGGGAGGGAGAAGATGATACCATCAGGTGGAATGCATTCCAACAGTACATCTGTTAGGCTGCAAAGGTGAGCACAATTCAGGTTTAAATTGCAGATGGCTGCAGTCAGCCAGACAAAAGTAGTCAGAAGATGCAGCTTCTGACAACCCGCCCTGTCTGGCAAACTGGGAGTAGTCAGAAATACAGACATATTCTAATATGCAAACAATGAATAGCACAGTGACCAAAGAAAATGTTTATGTTTTTTTCTTTTTTCTTTTTTCCCTCCATTTGTTAGAGGAATGTTCCATCTGGATAGACTGTTTTAACCTACATTGATGTCCTCCTTTGGTAAAAGACCGGGACCATCCCTAATAATGCTTTATAAAAATCCCATATAGAGGTTGTAGGAAATGAAAATATGTTTCAAAACATGGATATGCAATACAGTAAGTGGGGGGGAAGGATCATCCGTCCATTTGTGACACTTTCTGTTTTACAATTCTGTACGGTTTGTGGAATTTTGCAGGGTTTGATTTGTGTGATCACTAGCTAGTACTCAGGTCTTCTCAGAGCTTTCCATAAGACCGAACTCATAAACAGAAAGATTTCTAAGCAGGCTTTAGAGGCAGCTGCTTTGTACTTCCTAACAACTCAAATACAGCGTTAGCTATTAGTGTTGTTTTATGAGAAGACAGGTCATTATTTATCATGCAATTCCTTTGCTGTCTAGACCATGACCAGGATCTTGATCTAGCTTCTTATCTGAAAGATGATTTTTTTTCTCTTGCAAACATACTTCCTATAGCATTGGTCAGTCGTTGATACTGATCAGATAGTTGTACAACTTGCGCTTGGAAGTGGGAGCACAAACTGTGAGTGCTGAAGACATAGGCTAAGACTGGTGAACTAAAAACTGTGTTGGCTTTATATACTAAATGCTATTTTGGCGTTAAGTAAGTTAGACCTTTTTTTTTTTCTCTCCATATACCTCACCTTCTTTTTTCAGCTTGTGTAATGAAACAAAACCAAATGTTTATTACCCTGAATAAACAGCAAGCAGAATTCTGTTCAGCTAAAAGGATTAGTGGAACTGAAATTACAAGCTTTTTAACTTGCTGTTAGAAAAACAATAGCGCATAGCTTGACTCTGTAACTCAACTGGGTCTGGTGTTGCTGGATAAAACAAACAAAAACATGTTAAATTCATAAATGGTACATTTAGTACTGAGAAATTACAGAAATCAGCAATGCTGTGTTTATAGTCACTTTCTAGAGCACAGCCACTGATGTTTTTCCACCAAGAAAACTTTGAGGTAGAAAATTCAAAACATGAACTGCAGTTAAGAGGAACGCTTAGGTTCCTTTCAGTTCAAAATTGACTAATGACCCAGGAGTACAAGATTCTGTACATTTCCAGATTTTACAGTCCCCAGAAAGCTTCAGTTTCAAGGGAACATAGTGGTTGTATGAGAATGAAACTTGAATATAGGGACATGGGTGGAGGCAGTGCGTAATAGAGGTGGAGAGATCTGCAGAACTGTATTCCAAAAAATAAAGTGCTGCAAAAGAGAAAGTGTTGTATTCAAATTGCATTAGAGCATTCTGCTGCCTAAAGACGATCTCACCTTTCTGTAGATAAAACCTGTCTGTTTATCTTCTGTGTAGGTTGGGAAGGATTCCTTTGGCAATGATTATGTTGCAAATTTGAAGAAGAATGGTGTTTCTACAGGTAAAATTTTACTTTAAACAAGCCTTTTGAATTATTCCTAAGCTTTAAACATTGGTAGTGGAGGATTTCTTATTTTATTGCTTTATTGGATATGTCTGTAGTCAAAATCAAAACTACAAAGAATTGTTTTGACACAAATGGGAGGAATGAATGAGTATGGGTTAGAATGTGGGGACTTCTAAAGTCTGCTGTACCACTAAAAGTAACATTTAATGTTATTACCTCTAAATCTCAGATGATTACATCAGTGCAAGTCACTTGAAGATAACTTGCTGTTATGTGAGTGTTTAGGCTGGCACTGATGATGATAATGCCTGGTGAGAAACTGACAAAATCCAGTCTGATTATCCTTTCTTTATTTCATGTTGAGAGGGAAAGGGTAAAGTGGAAATGCATTTGTCAACTCCATACATTTCATCTCTGCTCTGTTTTTTAAAATGATGTCCAAACATTCTACAGAATGCAGCTGATGTTTGTTAATACACATATACACAAAAATCAATGTTAAAAGGCTTTCAGGAAAAAGAAAAGTTAAGCATTCACAATATTCTATCATATTTGCACCTTTGTAACCCTAATTCTTTCTCTTGTGAAAATGTATTATTGTGTGCTGCTTAACTACATGATCTTTTGTCTGCAAGCCCCTTGTTTCTGTCAGTGTGGACAGAGTGGACAGATAAAATCACTAAGTGGCAATTCAATGTTCAAGTTTTCTGTTTAAAGTGCAGCCACCACTTTCATTTACTGCATTATTCAAATCCTGCTTTAAAGAGAGAATCACTAGTATTTTGTGGGCTTTTTATTATGCTTGTCAGTATAGCATCTAAATATTTCACAAATATATAGAGAGGCTTATTCATTACTTGTCTTCCAACTTAGCAAGCAACCAGGCAAGGATACCATAAAACTAGTGTCTGTTAGTGTCTGTTATAAATCTCTCTCAAACGGGCCTACCTTGTGAGTAAAGTCTTTGCTCATGTAAGTAAAGTTATTATGATGCATAGCACTTAATGAAAATGTATATTCCACAGACAACCTTAAATCTCATATTTTCTGGTTTAAATGATTGATCTTGTAATCTTAACATAAATTTTTAAATAGTCTTTGCGTCAAGAAAAGGGAAGTGAAGGAAAAATCTTCAGAAATGTCATTGTATTGCACTTCATTGATACCTACATAGATCAACTGAAGGGTTGGTCTGAAGTAAAGACTTCTGCTGGTTGAGTTAGAAATCTCAGAAATTATGTTAGATTGACATCTCCATTGGTGATCAGCCCTGGAGGATGAAAGGATGTTCTGCTGGTGAGGCTGCTCTGGGATCCCAGCTTGCATTCCAAGATTTGGAGGCAAGGATGATTCAGTGCACACAGATGCTTTCACATGGGACTGTCATATGTCTTTCCCTGGCTTTTCATCCCCGTTTAATCCTTGTCTAACCTATCCCTGTTATTTTCCATCAGGATACCGGGTACCGGATGAAAATCCTTGCCATAATGCCACTTTTCTCCACTTCATATCCTGGGTCCTTGTTGTATGGCTTCTTCATTTATGTTGCTCTTCTGTTTCTTAACATACCACCTGATCCCTTTTCTTTCCAATTCCAGGCTGTTTCATAACTTTCCCCTTTCCCAGTCTTCCTGTCTCCACAACCTATCAGCTACCACCAGTGCTACACAGACTGTTTAGACCTTTACTGATGTTACTCCCTCTCTCTCCAACTCTAGCTCCTCCCCTACGTTTGAACTGGGTAGCTTACTGCTCACGCTGCATATTTGCTACGTGAAGAGCATTGACAGCACAGAAGACACAAATTCTCTGCTTTCCATTCCAGTGTGCAAACCTAGGTCACAGTGAAAAGAAGCTATAATTGCAAGGAAAGTTCTGCTCTGATCCTTGTAACTCTGAGCTAGATAAGGGAACCTTCAGGGCAAGTAACTGCAATACTTGTGCAAATCTGCATAAGCATGATGTTGTTTTTTTCATCCTTGTTCGAATTTGAACTGTTTTTTAAATATCTTGAGAAAGAAGCCAACCCTTGCCCAGCCTCAAGTCCATGCTCTAAAATGCTCTAAACAAAAGGTCACTAGAATTTACCTCAAATAAAACAGTAGATTTTTCTTAGATACAGTACTTGGGAGAAGAAAACTGAACTTTTCTGACAGTTTTTTACTGCTTTATATCTGAATAAATCCACTGTTGTAGAAAGCTTTGGATCACTGGTTAATATTTGACAAATTATCTGACAGCTGAAAACAGGTTCTTATACTAGTAAATATTGAACAATCTTTATAATAGACAGTGCTGCCAGCCTCACTTCTAGTTGTCTGAATAATAATCCCAAGAGGAAACATATAGCCTCACCACTGCCTTCATAATACATGTTAATACTTCTCCTGAAATGCAAATCTCCAGAGAATTAAATGCTGTGTTATGTTAATATTTTAGGTTTCTCCAGCCTTGACTCTATTGTTTTATTGGATAAAAGAAATACTTCCATGTAGGAGTAGAGAGTGCCTGAGAAAGCTGTATAAATAACATGCTTTCTCTAAAGCAGAGATGTAGCCAAATTAAAGAATGTTGGACTCGCATTTCTGTTTTGTGGGTGTAAATTAACACTTTTTGTTGTTGTTAGCTTCTCTGGCATTGTTGCACATGAAAGAGTAATTAGCATTTTTAAATTGCTGGAGGTTATGGGTTCATTTCAGATTTAATTCAGTTAAACTGAATCACATGCTATTGGTTGAAAGTAATGTATTGAACTAATGCATGCTCTAACTTTTCCCTTTCTAAGCATTTGTAGGTCAGACTACAGAAGCTGCTACTGGAACTGCTTCAATAATTGTCAACAGTGAAGGTACATTATTTCTACTCTGAATTGTCTACTTGGTTTTGCCTCTACAGCCATAAAAAAAAAAAAACAAAACAACAACAACCTTTCCCATGTCACTGTTAACTATAGAAATATTTTTCTACATCTTTTGTCTTTTTCATGATCTTATTCGTATTTTGTTGCATTTAGTTTTATTACAGGCAACTTTGTAGAATGAGGTGCCTAAAGGCAGCAGAATCAGACCTTTAGACTAGCAATGTAACAGCCATAATTCAGCCAGCCAGCTGATCTATCCAGTTTCACACCGGCCAGCACACGGGATCAGAAGAAGGTTAAAGCTCTCCTTTTCCACCACAACTTACGTAGCACTTTTACTGTGAGGAATGGGTTTGCCTCCTGCATGAGTCATTACGCCCTGAATCAGGAAATGTAATTGTCCTTAGTATAAGTAGAAATATTTACATTGTTTATGTAATATTACAACAGTGCTTGATCCCAGGTTGCATCTGCAGTGATGAATACACGATGAGATGGCATTATTTGTTTTTTTCTGTGTCATTTTTCCTTAGCCTGTGCATTTACTCCTATGTTGCAGGGTAAGAAGAAAACAAGAGTTAGCTTGTTTCATGCTCTTCTTCAAGATAGCTAAATTATCTTCTGAAAACTTTCTGTTTATCTTTTCTTCAAGCAAGCTCTTAGGAGAAGCACTTGTGTCCAGATCAAAATTTTAGAGCATAGGACCAATAATGTTTATGCATACATAACAGATTAAGTGTGATTGAATTAGTTCGCTTTGGTGCAGCTAACAACCTTCATTTGAATAGTTACCACAACTTAGCTGACACATCAGTTTCACAAATTCCTATGTAACTTGATGGTACATTGGGCTACAGCTCAAGATGGGAAAGGAAACATGACTGTTGACTCCAGGAGCAAAGCTGGGAAGGAACTGTGACTAAAAGCAAGTCTACACAGGAACATTCAGGAAAATTAAGCAAATTAGTTGGAGATGTGAGTTTAATTTTCTCTAAACTAGATTAATCAAATGCATGACAGCTTTATTTCAAAAATAAGGTAGCTGTAATACACCAAATAAACTTGATACCTGCCTTCTCTTCATTTCGGTCAGCAGGTAAATTACTATACCAGCTCTTAAGATGTGCTGCATGTGGTCACTACTGTGACCATCATAAATGGGAAAGACAGTGAGAATCCAGGAGAGCACATTCTGAGGCCTCACTGCTTTGTACATGTAGATGTAGACATGTTTGGCACTAGATTTGCTGTCCAGAATAGCTGATAAGAAGCAGTCTTATTACTTCCTAATTCATATGCATGCCAAATAAGGTAACCATGGTTCAAATCTGAACAAGCAGAGGATGACCTGTTAAAATGAATTTCTGAAGGATAAGGAACAAAACCATCTGGTTGATATAAAACCTTTGTAACAATTAGGAAAGGGAAACTGACTTTTTGATACCATTAGGTTAGCCTTACCTGTTAGTGTCAGCGTGAATGGTCTCCAGTAGTCTTGTGATTCACACAATGAACAAAATAATGCATAATGCCATGCAGTTTGTTTCTTTCAGAAACTGAAAAAATCCTAAATTGAGTTACCACTGGCCTCAGATTTAATTTAAAATCTAGTAGAAGAGCAAACCTGGTCAGAACTATGCTGTAAAGCAAACAGATGCACCGAATTGGTAATGGTTCTGGTTGTTACTTCTATCTAAAACCATCTGGCGCCTGAATAGACTAAATTGTAATAAAATAGCAGTACTTATGTGCTTTGCTGTTGCAAGAGACACCTTTTTTTTTTTTTTTCTTGTAGAAACCTGGCTGATTTGACCTAAACAGGTTTTACAGCACTTTTCAAAGGGCTTGTCCACACATGCATGTTTTACCACAGTAGTTGTGCTGGCATAGCTGAAACACCACAGCATTCAATGCAGATACTGGTGTAAAGCAGTTTCTGCTAGTTCAAATTATACCTAAAAGAGAAGCATTTGAAAGGGGTGTGTGCGTGTTGGTTTGTGTTAAGATAATGAGGCACAAATAAAAACAAATAAAATTGGTATCTCTTTAAAATGTGAAGTTTTAATTGCTCTGTTTTCATGTACCTAACCTGCACTTCATCTTACCCATTTTTTACAAGTACTGATACTTGGGAAAAATACTAGCTCCAGTCAACTGAGTAATATCACAGGCAGGGGTGGGAGAGATCCTTAAGTAGAGGAAGCATAGTATGTTGAATGAGGGAAGGCAGAGGACAAGAAAGCTATGGAGAGCAGAGTCAGAAGAGGCTCTGAAGTTCCCCTTTTATTACCTGTGGCTGTCTAGCTGGCACTGCTGCTGAATTTCTGGGAAGAGTTTTACTGGTTACTGAATTACACAGGTGGAACTCTACTATTATTTTAATTGGCAAAGTAATAAAAAAAAATGAAAATTATCAGGTGCATTTGATATTCTCAAAATTGCATTATATTCTGAGACAAAGTGTAGTTTCAGTAAAAAAAAAAAAAGGGGGGGGGGTTAAATTCTGGCTTTAATGCAGAATGGTGGGGAGATGGTTAACAAGTCCACAGTGCTATGCTGGTAAACGTGCAACCCAGAGATGCTGCAAAGGTTCCGCCTGGGCTGGTCTCAAAAATTTGTGCAGGATTTCTTTTCTGGAACATGGTACACCACTTTGAACTCCAGCTTGTGCTTCCTCTTTCAGCCTGCCTTCTTTCCACTGGCTCAGCCACTTACCACACCTTCTGCTACTGGTGTTACTGTATGGTTAGAACGATAAAATGATGATATGCTTTGTGCTTCTGTGTACACACACGGAAAGGAACAAAACCTCTTTATGGATATTTTTTTTACATAATTCCCTCTAAAGTTTATTGCAGCTTTGTCCTTATCTGGTACTGACTGCTGACCGTGCCATTAAGCTGGCCTGACTGGGCCAGTAGTTTGAACCAGTCTGACAACTTGCATATTCACTGCAAAAATTCAGTGGAGGGACAACAGAGATAGGCAGGTCATGATTAAATTGCTCTTGATTGCTGCAAGTTAGAACTAAAGCTCACCTACACAGAACACTGCGAGATAACCCGCACTCGAGATAGGCATTATGCTGACTTGACGATAAAGTTATTAATCATTCATGAACAGTAAATAGGCATTTTTCTGTAAGTGAATGTACTTTCAATACCAAAGCACTAGTAGTGTAAAAACATTCAAAATATGTGTTTAGATAAGGCTAAATAAACACGGCAAACTTAGAATATATGTGCCAGCTTGATTGAATTATACTTTCCAAAGAGACGATCTTTGTTTTGAACCTTCAGGGTTATGAAGAAATGTCACCTGAATTTTTATAGAATTTCTATGTGTGGGCATTCATCATGAATGTGAATGTGTTGTGTACAAGACTATTCAATGCATCTACCAAGTAATTGCATAGAAATTATTGTACTATGACACACCCAAAACTTGCCCTCATATTCATGAACTGTGTGATTTGGCAGCAAATGTTTTCCTTGTAGCATTCTTTTCTGGTCACCAATATCATCTTTTTTTCCCTATGAATTATTATGCAGAAGCTCTATAGCTATTGTTGTATTGTTTGAAACTTTGGTGAGCTCTGAGCACTATTGGTCGCTTATAGGCTCTTCATCCTGCTTTAAAAAGTAAAGTGAGGATTGTTGCACTTTGGTGTTTACTGGTTTGCCTTTGATTTTTCCACTGCCAGTTCTCATCTGGTGGCATATGTAAAATGATACTTGTAAGAAAAATGTAGCTTGAGTTATCCATCCTTCTAAGAAGTGACAGCAGCAGGTTTAGAAGCCCAGCCGAGAACGGTATTTACATATACGGCATTCATGCTGTTGAAAGTATTGGTTGGACCCAATCCCCATCTGGTGTAAGCTTGCATAATTTTATCAGCTTTATTTAGCTATTCTGGCTTACAGCAGCTGTGAGCGTGGCCCTTAATATTTTATCTGACATCTGCAAAACTTACAATTCTATAGATGCTCCCATCAAAACAGAGAACTTTTAGTCTAAGTCAAGATATTTTAGAATTAACCGTAACACGGTGAATATATTTTCCTCATTTTTAGTGTGGGCAACATTTACCTCACTTGAGCTGTTTCAAAGTTAGGTGTACGGCTTAAGGCTTCATCTACAGTTAACAGAGACACACACAGGTGTTTCCAGACAACAGTTTGTGTCCTCCTCAAACAGATATCTAAGATAGCTATGAAAATACTTGTCTTTCCTTCTTGTTGAAGGCAGCCAGAAAACTCTAATCCTTAGAAATTAGTTTTCGTAGAATTTTCTAGAATGTAGAATTTTTTGGAAAACTTGAGAAATTAGTTAATGTTGGACAAGATGAATCCCTCCCCTATTTGCCATCTGTCTTTAACTCTGTTGTCCCTGGTGCTGATTTCCCATCTGATTTCCCTGGCAAGAAATAATTGCTTTCGACAAAATGGGTGCTGGTGATACAGAATTCTGGGTTTAGTCGTTAGCGCATGGGTCCAGATTCTGCTGTCGTGCGCGCTCGTATAAATTTCTGGGGACTGTTGCCATTCGCAGCCAGCGTGGTGCATTTAGCTAAGAACAGAATGTGGCTTTTTTCCTACCGCTTGAGTTAAGCCAGTCCGGGCTGTTACACCGCAGTAGGTACTGCACTTCTCTGGCAGGTAGGGTTTGCTTGAAAGCAGAGTGTAAGTCTCTGACCTTTTGTTGTTACAAAGAAAAGCTCCTGACTGTGATCCAGAGCAGCATGGACTACCTTGAATTTGCACATATAGGTTTAAGCAAACAGCCTTCCTTATCGCCTGAGGCCATTAGCTCTAAAGTCTAATAATAATATACATGTCAGTACAGCTAAATAGTTTAGCAAGATAATGCAGCAAGACATGTAGATAAAGTCTGAGATTCTAGGTAGCACAGAGTCCAGGCAGAAATTAAATATATTTTTGTTGCACTGGTTTCCTGTGTTTTACTGTTTGTACTGCTGTACCCTATAAGCTTTCAGCATATATGCTTGGCAAAATAGGTGCAATTTGCCTTTGAACGTTTCCTCAGCAGGATTCAGATATCTTTGATAGCATTTACTTGTTGCAGAAGGTTTTTTTCCTTCCCTTTTTCTTTTTCTTTTTTTTTTTTTATCCAAGATGCCCATCATTGTCTGTTGAAAAGCAGGGCGTTGGCTTTAAATGCTGAGGTTTTGCTTTTCGAATGCAGCTGTTCTGTACCAAACCATTGACAGCAGAATTGCTTTGGAAAGCTCGGGCCCCTCCCTCTGAGATCATTATATTATTCTTTCCATTGTCCTGCTTTCTTTTCAGAACACATTTAGGGAGACAAGCTTTGCACGTTTCATATTCAGAGGACTTTGAAGTCCTATTCAAGCAAAATAATGTATTTAAAAACATAAATATTTATTTACAGAGTAATTCAGTTCATTACAGAATTGGTAGCCTTTAATGATTGGCAGTCCTTAAAGGAATCTTCAGCGGGGGCGGGCTGAGCCTGTAAATCAAGGAACAACTGACTTATTGAATTTAATACCTGAGTGATTAATAATAAATTTTAATTTGAAGGCACCCATGCCTGAAGGTCTCTAGGTGTTGTAACAGAGATTAAAAAAAGAAACAAAGAAACTGCAATAAAAGAAGACGACTTGCATGTCTGAAGAAAAACAAAAAACTATTTGGAACCTACGTAAATGAACCTCCTCACCTAACTGTAAAGCAAACTACGAGGCTGTAAAGGATCTTAGAAGTGCTTTGAGATACTGCCACGCTTGGGCACATACAGCTTTGCTTACAATGTTCAGCTGTCCAGTTTTGAGTTCAGACAAGTCTGTCACCAACCTTTTTTATCACTTCTGGTAAAGCTTTCTGTACTCGTAGTCATTAGCTTTCTAGTCTTTCTTTTCTTCCTTTCTTCCTTTCTTCCTTTCTTTTCTGTTTTTGCTTTGCTTTGCTTGTGATGGTTAGGGGCCCTAACTGGGAGTGTTGCAGGTAAATGAAGCAAGCCTTTCCCCTCTGAAATTTAAGGACATGCATAATTTTCATGTGAAAATATTCTCTGTTTCCAGCTGAATGGAAGGTAAAATTTTGAGTGATCACATTAATGCCTTTCTCTTCAAATGCTATTGGAATATTTTTGGAAAATACAAGTATCAGCCTCAGTGTGTGTCCCGTATCTTCACTGTGATTGTATAGTGCTTCCTTAGAGTTCATAAGAAAACACCAAAATAAGAGTGGGGAAAGTCCATACATGACTTTTCCTGAAGAAACATATACACTGCATTTGTTGTGTAGTGTTGCAAGTGTTAATCCTGGGATTGATTATCTTCTGAAATCATTGGATATTTGAAAATGCCAGAAGTCCAGAAGTATTGATTTTTATTTTTTATTTCTGTGGAAAGCAAATCGAAATCATCATCTCAACATATTGAAGAAAAGTGATGAACTGTTTTACATAATATATCACAAAAACTTAATGTAAAAACACAATATTTTCTTTTTAGGGCAGAATGTTATTGTCATAGTCCCAGGAGCCAATCTGTTTTTAAATTCTGAAGACCTGAAGAGAGCTTCTGATGTCATCTGTAAAGCCAAAGTGGTTGTCTGCCAGCTAGAAATATCCCCTGCTGTTTCTCTTGAAGCACTGAAAATGGCACGTGCCAGTGGAGGTAATTTAACATAAGCTATTCAGTGTCCCTCATTTGTGTTGCATGAAAAATATTCTTTATCATGCTTACTAAATTAAGATCCCATGGTCTATTCTGGTTTCTGTCATACTAGTTGTATTTAGAAATGAAACAATAACCAATAAATTCATGCTATGCTAATGAAAACTGAATTCAGTTTTAAAATTCTGCTATGTTTACCTTGAATGGCAAATCAACCCCTACCCTTATAAACTCCCCATATATGTCTGGTACTGCCTTTTCTCTTGTTTTCATGCTGCGACTAAAGATGCTGTGATGTCATTAGGTCAGGAACTATGGGCCTGATTGATCTTATTCCAGTACAGAACAAGAATAACGAATGCAATTCAGTTAAGTTCCACACACAATAAAGTAATGAAATTACCTCAAAAATAGACTTATGCCCTTGTTCTTGTAGCTTAGCAGTAGTTATGACTGTGTTTTTCTGTGTAGAAGTTAACATCCTTAAACAGAAGTTAACATCCTTAAAGTAAAAAAAAAAAACAACAAAAAAAAACTTTTCTCTTTAACCAAAATTCGTGGTGTGACTTGGCATGCTGCCATTTAGTAGACACAAGGTCATTGTCTGTGAAATTATCAGGAATTGTTAGTGTGCTTACTTTTAAATGTAGGCCCTTGTTCCTTCAGTGTAGCATGTATCTGGATGAAAGCTGGATTTTGCTTGAACAGGATGGAGTTTCACTCCTGACGTGAAGTTTTAGTTGTTTAAGTGCCTGTAATGCTTTCAGTTACTCGAGCACAATTACCACAGTATTTGAACAGCACTAAGTAAATAATTATGCAAGTGAGGCATCCGTATGAGTTTAAAAATATATTGTTCTCATCTATCCAGAAGATAAGACTGGGAGGGGACAGCTCATAGCATGGTCAGTTGTGCAGCAGGTCGGGGATGGAACTGGGGTCAGAACTAACTGGTTCCTTGCAGCTGGGCCCAGACTTGCTCCAGCAGATCGTCGCACCTTGGGCTTGTTGGCTCGACAGTCCTCTGCTGCACCGAGCACTGTTGTGCACCTGTTGTGATCGCTAGTGTTCATGCACTAGCGAAGACATGAGGTGTAGCAGGACTTTATGCATCATTTTCATGTAGTTTATGCTGATTTAAGCAGTTATGTTAGATGCAAGGCTGAGAGCGAGTTGCTCTGTAAGTGGTAATAGTCCTAAGCTTTATAAACAGAACTGTGTGCACGGGGAAAAATATTTTGGCTTCTGTTTGAAATGTCAAAACTGGATTCATACAAATCTAAATAAAAATTAAAAACTTCAGTTAACTGAGTAGCTAGCACCTGAGATACTTAAAATATGTATGTGGAGGGGGAAATGAAGCTCGCTATGTTTTTTTCATTACATTTTTATGAAAAGGGATAAAAGCATTCTTTATCTAGTGACTAATGGAATATAGTTGAGTCATGAGTCAATACCCATGACTTACTTTGTCTACTTCTAACTCCGTGCATAGTTTTGGTACAGTTGCTTCACTTTTTTGTCATCCTCTTACGGCAAAATGCCAGCCTGTGACAAGAAATCCAAACCTGATACACAGAAGAGGCATGCAAGCATTTAGCAACTGCAGAGAGCACAACATATTGAGAAGACTTTGTAGTAAGTACGGGCCAGCTATAGTACTGTGCTGTCAGCCTGCTATCACTGTGCAGCTCTCATGTCAGGAGAGTTTTAGTTGCTTCTGCTTTAAAGTAACAGGCTACACATGTTCACATGTCATGTGCAGTCAGATTTAAGTAAACAGCTGAGTTTGTAGCACTGTAAAAATCTATCCTTAGCCAACTGTAAATTGTTAGTGCAATTTCCCTTCTTTTAGCCCACAATCCACTCATGTATAATGCAGTACTGGATGTTAGGATGTGCACTAGACTATTTTTGTTCAACAGATGCATACCCAGATGCCTCAAACCACTGTTTCAAGGGGTTTTTTTGCTTGTTTTTCTTCATTCTTACTGAAAGAAATAAACAATAAGATGGAGAAAGAATGTGGATGCACAAGCAAAACCCCTTTGCTTCTATTCAGTGAACATCACCTGGGTCTGTAAGCTAGAGATGGAGACATCTCGTCTCCTGACATCCTGTTATTGTGGCACTGATTATTAAAGATCTTGTGACAGTCTTGAGGGGAAGGAAAGCAAAGAAGGAAGAAAGGGTTGTGAATTATATTAAGTGGGTATAAATTGTAGTGGAAATCTGACTGGAAAATTCTGTCTTTTTTTAAGGGCTGCATGCTGTGAAGCTGTGGGTGCTTCCAAGAGGGGGGACGTTTCATAGATGGGCAAAATGTTACTGTATATCAAAGTCTGTAAAGCAGTTTTCAGTTTCTATAACGCCAGTCTCTAGAAAAGACATCTAATAACTCTAGCCTGTTAATATTGAAGGGAAGAATGGAAATGTATCAAAACCAGGGCTGGAAGAAGCCTCAGCTATTAATTTTACATGTCACTTGCAAGTAAAGGATCTATTTTTCATGTGCTTCAACTTTTTAATGTTGGGCTGCAATTTTTCATACCAGCTGTTTTTCTGTGGTTAAATTATTTGTAAAATTTCTGCCAAAGCATAGTGGTTGCAGAAACCAGGCCATGGAAAAATGCCTCCCACTCTACACACTTTTAAAATGTGTATACTGGCTACTCTAAAACTTACTTGAGACTTG
Organism: Anser brachyrhynchus; assembly: GCF_964034855.1. Lineage (NCBI taxonomy): Eukaryota > Metazoa > Chordata > Aves > Anseriformes > Anatidae > Anser > Anser brachyrhynchus. Next base: position 34,633,331 of record NC_137696.1, read on the forward strand.
ATACCAAGGGAGATTTCTTTTAAAGATAAGCCTCCACAACAGTATGGAAATCTGCCTGGGTTATGTGCTACCTGGGTTGTCTGCTACCTATCACATAACAAAGATTTGAGAAAATTTTTAGAGCTTCCCAACTAGCTTCCCCTGAGAGTCTGTCCGCACAGGGAGTTGCCCACTCGGATAGCATGACTTCCAGTGTAGTTCAGAAAAGACAAAGCTGGGCTGGAATGGTGTGGAGGAAGAGTAAATTTCAGATAAGGGAAGCACAAGAGGAATTTGCTTGATGTTTTGGGATGGCAGGGGAAGAAACGAGAGAAACTGAAAGGGGAACCACAGGGGAACAGAGAATAGGATTTGCTGAATAGGGATTGGAATATGGAGATAGAGGTAGGGAGAAGACTAGCACTGTGGGTACTGGAAGTGGGGAAAAAGAAAGCATGGGAGAGTAAAGAGGCAAGGTGTGATGAAGATTGAGTGAAAAAGGTTACTGTTGCATAGTGCTTATGCAAGGGTACATAAAGAATGGAAAATAGGTGAGGAGAATGGATCCTGGCAAATGACAAAAAAGAAATTGGGCAGAAAATAATTTGGTGTTCCTAAGTGGGACCAAGCAGATTACCCTGTTCACAAGCCCTGCTCTTCTTCACAGACTGAAGGACAATCTTGGGGTTCCTCCATCTCCCCCCTGCTCAGCAGATATTAAATATGGGAGTGAAATAGTAGCAATGTATTTCACCCTGTTCATGATGAGTCTGCATTACTTAAAGCCCAAGCTGGAGCATTGCCAGTGCTGTTCATGACCCACGTATATGTCAGTATGATGCCAGAGAACTGATTTTGTTTTTCACTATGTGCTGGTTCTTTTGTTTGTTTGTTTACCTAGGTAAGTATACCTTAAATATTTATGTTCCAAAAAAAAAAACCAAAACACTTTATTAGGGTTGCACTTTATTAGGGTTGCAATTCAGAAAATAGGAAATGCAAGAGTTAAGGTTGCCTGTGAAACCTTAATGTGTCTCCTTTCTGCATATGTATTATGTTGCAGTCTTTAATTATGTGATCACATGCTGTTTTTCAGTGGTATGTGATCATATAATTAAAGAGTTTATTATAATACATACTGTATTTTAATAATATAAGGGAGCCAAATTAAGATTTTACTGGAAATCCCAATTCTGGCATTTTCTGACTTCTGAATAAATGCCTTTGTTGCTTTAATAAGACTCTTTTTAACAAGACAGGTAGAGAGGCATGATAAAGTTGTACAGTCGCAGGCTAAAACTTTCAGAGTCTTAATCAAAAAGGTTATCCTCTAAACTTCTCAGTACCGAGATGTCAGAAGTCTCTGAACATCTTTCTCTCTGGGGGGTTAAGTGGGATTGAGAAGTGTTCAGGGTGTCTGAAACTATAACTACTACTTGGTGCTATAGATCAGGATCTAAATAGGCATTTAGGGCTGAAAATTTAGGAATCCAAATTGGAAGATTTGATCACTTACTATAAGGAGTATTTCTAAAGTAAGAGAGTATGCTTTATATAAAAACGATGGTCGTGTGGTTAAGACACAGAAATATTAATCATAAAATTGGCAAAATGAGAAACCAAATCTGCAGACTTCCTGTGTTAACAGTGAGTAAGTCACTTATACTCTGTCCTTATGACAAACCTTTCCTACTGTTGCACAGGGCCTTAGGCTACAGTTTCAAGTTTGTTAACTAACTTATTCTACTATGACTTAAGTTAAGGTTTAGCTCTGCCAGATAACATTAAAAATATACAGCACCTTGTCTACACTAGAGTTTTACAGTATGGCAGTTTGAACAAGTTAGGTAACACATTAAAAAGCGTGTTTAAATCCTTGTCTGGACATGTCCTTCATTACTCTATACCCCTGTTTCTTCATGTATAGAATGCAGATAACAACACAGAAAAAGTTCTAGAACTAAATCCATTCCTGTAATACTTATTAAAATCTTGCAAGAAGTATCATCAGTTAAACAAATTGTATTTACTTAAGACTTTTTTCCTCGGTATTTTTTTAATTAATAATTTCTTGCTTATTTTTCCTGTTATTCTTCTGTCATGTTCACATCATGTCAGGTGATTGCACATTAATTAGATAGGAATTTTAATATAATAAACAAAACGTTTAGCAGTCTATAAAGGGAAGACAGAAAATGAGAGACATTTGTGTTTAATACTAAACTCTGGGGGCTGCGAATGTAATCTTGGAAGATACTAGCCACATTGATGTTCCAGTTGATGGCTAATGAATCTAAAATACTAGGAATTTAGACCTTTTTCCTTTTCTTTTTTTTTCAGTAAAGACTTTATTTAATCCAGCTCCAGCCCTTGCTGACCTAGATCCACAATTCTATACTCATTCTGACATCTTCTGCTGCAATGAAACTGAGGTAATGATGATATGTTGCACTAGAGAAGGAGTTTCAAGCAGTAAAATTTCAGAGGGATTCCGTTCTCAGAAATGCTGCATAGGGAGCAGAAAAACTAAGCCGTGCTCCTCTCCCATAGACCTTCTAGAGGTGACAAGTTTAATCCCCGACATAGCGAACAAAAAGGAGTATTCCTTTAGATTGCACTCAAAATTAAATTAATCATTTCCAGCGGGAAAGTTGTATCTGGCCTTCCTTACAAGTAGATGAGTAAAACAAACCCATAAAAGGACACTTCTAAAACGCTAGTACTGAGTGGTAAATATTAAAATAGATCCTTGTCCTTGTTCTGCGGTCCCTTGATATGATTAGCAGGAATGCGCTAGCCATAGTGTTCTGACAGTTTTAAACTCGCTTGCCAGGAGGTGATGCACGCATGCTGCACTTTATGGTAAATAGCAGCTTCGTATGCCTCTTTCTGTCAGATCTGTTTGCAGTGAATCTGTTTCTCTGGCCCTTCAACTGAATGTTTTCTCTTCTCTTTTTTCCCTCCTTTCCCTCTCTTCTCTAATTCAAGTGTGTTATTTCTCCCAAAGCAAATTATTTTTGTCACAAGAGACAAATTAAGCTCTGCTCATAAGGCCTTCGTTTGAATTTCCTATTTATTAGCATTATGCATGCTGTGTTCCTTCCTCTCACTCTCTCTTTATATAAACAGGAATGTGTGAGAAGCAACATAGTAGATAGAAGCCATGCACTGATCATATTTAAAGTTATCTCCAGCAAACATGATTTCTGCAATAAGCATGATACCTGTGGGTGGGGAGGAGGGGGCAGAGCTAAGAGAAAAGTGTGGCCCTGTTTTCTCTGTGTGTGTTTTTATTTGTTGTTTTTTTGTTTTGTTTTGTTTTGTTTTTTGTCTGATGACAATGTCTGTCAGAATAAGCTCTTCAAGGCTCAGTTACCCTCTTTTGAAGTTTTCATTAGAACCCATTTCAAACCATATCAGAAGTCCTCAGTTCATGAGTCTTCTAGCATTTAAGCGCTTAAGTAACCCAAATTGACATCTGATTTTTATTCTGAACAGTTCAGTACGTGTCTCCAATTTCAGATACCCCAGAGTGTTCAGGAATTAGCAGAATAGCTGTTTTCCTGCAAGGTGGGAGATGCTGTGGTCTCAGGTCTCTGGAAGGCAAAGTTTCCAGTATAACTGGTAGCAATAACAGTTGTGGCTTAGACGCTAACCGCCATCGGAATTCAATTATATGTGATGGTAAGAATGATAAGGCAAAGTATTTATTCTTTTTCAGGACACCCATATGGTGTTTTCTTCAAGCTTTCAGAAAACACTTATGCCTGGACTATGCCCCTGCATTGGCTAAATGGTGCTATGGCACACATTTGGGGCTGAGAACACCCATACTCTCCCACCGATTTAGTAAATGTCATTCGTTGTTTGCTTTTTTCATAATGTCACTAGTTACTTTTTTTTTTCCCCTGAGAAAACTTACCCCCATATGTTAGAAACAAAACTTTGTTTTTCATTACTCGTCTATTCCTGACTTTTCTCTCATTGCTCTTTGCAACACACATGTTAAAGTTTTCCCTTTGTTATTGCTAGAGGACAGTCTTGAAAGAGACATTCTTTGTAAAGTTTAGCTTGCTGGAGCCAGTGTGTATTATTACCACCACATGGAGAAAAGAAAATTACTTCTATTTGGAGAACAAGAAATACAGGTGTATAATTATAATAGATCCCTGCTCACTCATCCACCTTTGTACCCACCTGCAGAGCTGGGGGTACAGTTTGCATTCTTTTCTGCTATTTTCTTTTAAAAAGTAATTACCATTTGAAGATGTCTGGGATCACTTTGTGCACAGGCAGGTACAGAAAGATGCTCTCTACTGTTGAGGAGGCTTATCTCTCCTGAATTTATGGAAATGGTAGACCTATGGAAGTTCTTGCCAGCCATATCACAGGAGCGCAGACCGGTTGTGGGACTTCTACAACATATTCTGAGAACACAGAATTGCACATAATTGCACATTTACCTTTGCTTTTAACAGTAACCTTTTCAAATTTTGCAATGAAATCAATTACATTACCATGACTTTTAATAATCAATTACGTTTGACTTCATCCTCTCCATGTCTGATTTATTATTGAATTGATGTTCAGGGATGAACTTTCGCCATTTTTCCTCTCTTTTTGCTGAGAATAGAGGAAAAATGAAGCATTTGTTTTTCTTATGTCACAAGATTGATTTTTTTTTCTTTTAGTAATTGTTATATATTCATGTGCCATCTGTTTTCTGTTTTCTTTCATGACTTTCTTTAATTTCAAATCACTGTAATGTATGCACTTGAGAAGTTTTATATAGAGATAAATGTTTACATACCCAAATAAAGGTTACTAGTCACATCTCTACATGGCATTTAAAAGCAATAAGTTAATCGCACAAATCTTAAAAAAATGTTGATTTTTCTTTCAAAATATATTAATTTTATCCATTCAGCCAATTACATCTGCATTTCCTTCATCTTCTTAAATCAAGAAGTAACTAATAGTTTAATGGTCCAGAACATGTACTGGGAAAAGATTGTTATACCTTTATTTTCTTCTTTCCCTCAGTATCTGCTAGCAGTCAGTCAAAAAAGAGGAGCTGGATAAGATAGACCTTTGCTCTGACCTACTGTGGCCCTTCTTATTTTGTAGATTTGGTGTCTGTTTTTGTTTTGATTTGGTTTCGATTCTCTGTGGCCAAATTTATCAAATGTACTGCTTACAACTGCTCTCCTGCGATTCTTGGTTCCAGCTCCATTGTCCCTCTCTAAGTCTCAAATAATTTCCTTCTAGCCAAAAGCCCTAGTTATGTTTGAGCCTTACCCCTTTTGGATGCCTTTTTTCTATTTGGTATTTTTAGGTACTATCAGAAAACAAATAGCTTATTTCTACTTCATCTTTAGTAAGCCCTATAAATAGCTCTTAATTTTCTCAGGTTTAAAGATGAACTCTTTAGAGCTATTCTGGTCAGCTGTTTCTAAAGCATTCTTTTATAACACAGACATACGTGCTAAGACAAGATTAAATTTACACTGATTCTTATTGTTGCTTGGTATGGCTTTCTTATGCAGTTAAATTTACAAGTATTTATCATATATTTTTATCTAAATGCCCCTATCTTTCTTGTTCATCAAGAAATACCTTTAAATGATTACGCCCTGTACTTTGTGGATATCAAGTGAATGATATGTTTGTAACAGAAGATTATGTTAGCTGTAGAACAGAAAGCTAGCCATTCAGCTTAAGACATTTCATAGACTGTGTGGAACGTTTGTGTTGCTAAAGATGAGTAAAAGGGGATAGTCCTTGTGATTAGCTGAATTATTACTGAGTCAGAAATTTCTGTTGTCTACTTCCACAAAGGTCAGCAGCTTTAATCTGCAATGCCTTTGTCACAGAATAAAAGTTTAAAAATGCCAGCTACACTTTCAGACAATCATGGGATTTCAGGTCCCAAACATGTAAGTATCAAATGCATCACGCTTTGTACTCTGTTCTTCATTAAATGCTTTAGGATTTAATGAAATCTCATGCAGTATCTGGTGTAACAGCACAGCTTGTTCTTATGGATTTATGTGCTACAGAGAAGCAAACAAAATTATACTATCAGTGAATTATCTACCATTAGTTTGTCTAGAAGGCTCTTCACAAGCTGTTCTTTTCACTCTTGCTTGTTGCAATAATATTTTTTTTTTTATGTCTGACACTACTTTCTTTTTATGTGGTTCAGGAACACAAAAACTCAGAACAAATCTTGCAAGGTTATCAGTTCTTTCTTTGCTTAGCCTGTAGTTCAGTTTTATCTTTTCCCAGAAAGATCAAGCTTGTTGAGACTAGTTTGTTAATTCCCAGATGCAGCACAGCCTAATCCCTGAGGTTTGTGCAGGAATGTGCTAGTTCTCCATTCCCTTAATTCTTCTAATGAAAAATAAATGTATCCAATGTCATCTAAGTGAAAACCAATGGTTGTTCTTCTCAGTCATCTATAAATGTTGAAAAAGAGACAACCCTGTACAAGATGAGCTCTTCAGAGTACTTACAATTTTTTCCCATGTATTTGTGTGCTTCCTTGCTGTAGTATGGCTCTAGGCACAACCACAATGTCAATACAGTTCATGTGTTGTTTTTCTTTTTTAGTGTGTGCGTGCAATTACATAGCCCTGCAGGTTAGGAACCAAAATATATTGCATGTCAGCAATTTGAATTTGGTCCTAAATGTTTTGAAGAACAGCTGCTTCTCCGTTCAAAGAATACGAAAGAGCCCTTCAGGAGAAGGAAAACTCCTAAATGGTTGCAGCAAATGATTTAGTGTGTCGAGCTATTTTGAATGCAACACTGGGAACTGTTTTCTTCCTAATGTAAAATGGGTATCAGACTTCTGATCTAAATAAGAAAGGCCTAGCAAAGATTTAATTAAATGCTAACAGAATACTTTGGTGTTTTGATGGTAGAAAGCAGTACATCTAAATATAAATTCATTGCAAATTTTGTTAAATGAAACTGCAAGATACATAAAAATAATACAAAAGAATAGATAGGATCCTATTGTTTCTTTTTAAGTGCTGTTGTCTATTAGTTGAGATTAAATAATTTCTGGAAGAAATATTAATAGTGGGAATTCTTGTTAATATATCCAAAATCAGTAGACAGCACTGACTTCTACAAGGGCCAGAGAATATCAAGCTTATAAAACTGTATCAGTTTAGGACATTTAAAATACTGCTTATTAATATAGAGGGGTTAATAATAGGGATAGTCTTTATTAAGAAAATAATAATTGATATCTCTACTAGTCAAAACAAAAATAGGTCCTTTAGAATTAAATTATTTCAGAACATTTCATGAATTTGCCTTTTCTGTTGTAAGTAAGGGAAAGCTACTATTTCTTCATTACACAGAAGTTGCTAGTAATTCATAGTATATTTTAATTTGAATTCCAACTTTGTTCTAAACCCTATTTTATCAGTTTCTGGAAAGTATGAAATTTCCCATATTTAGTGTAAAATGAAAGATGTTACTTTTGGGAGGGGAGGGAATAGCTTCAAGCCAATTCATTTCAATCAGTTTTTAATTATTCTAGCATAAGTTTTTTGGCATGTATGTATGTAAAAAAATTGTAATTTGAAACAACTGGAATTAGCTTGGCTTGTGGCCTGATCTTGCTTACACACCAAATCTGTCTCACTACTTCGTTGGGACTCTTCGTGTGTTAGAATAAATGAGATCAAGTTCTTGTTCTGGCATTCTCAAAGAAATCTCTTAAGGTACAAGCCAAGCTTGAAGCCAACTGGCTTACGGTGTTTAAATACTAAAAATTAAAAATACTTTAAATTGTTGTATGTAGTTTTAGATAAGCAAGCTTTAAAAAGTGGCAGTTTCCCTATTATTATTTGTTTCTGTTCCAGTAGTACCTGGCAATGTTTGCAAAGTTGTATTGTGCTAGGTGCTATGTGGACACTAAAGAAAAAGACAGACTGCTCCCCAGAGAATTAACATTTCTTGCCATCTAATACATATAAAGGATCAGAGGATCATAGAAGGTCAGAACAGACCTCTGGAGATCTCTAGTCCAGCACACTGGTGAAGCAGGGCTTTGTCCAGTCAAGTTTTGAATCACCAAGGATGGGGAACCTATGACCCATTACGGGCACCTGCTCTAGTACTGCATCACCCTGGTGGTGAGGAAGTTTTCCCTAATACTGGAATTTCCCGCTTGTGCCACTTGTGTCTAGTCTTACCCCTTTGCAGCTTCAAGAAGGGTGGCTTCCTCTTCTCTATTTCCACCCATTAAATAGTTGTAGCCAGCAATTAGACCTCCCCTTCGCTGTAGGTTCTTGAGGCTGAACAGACCCACGTCTCCCAGCCTCTTCTCATATGTCCTGTGTGCTGGCCCCCGACTCTCTTGCTGGCCTCCCACTGGATTTGCTGTAGTATGTCAGTGTCTGTCTTCTGCCAGGGATCCCAAAACTAGACTGTGCTAAAGATTTGGTCTCACAAACGCTAAGTGGAAGATCCGGCACTTCTCCCTGAAAGCGGCTGTGTAAGCCACAGGTGGCCCCAAATGCACCACTGTTAGGAACACTTGGCAGAGGTTCATATCATAGTTTCATTATCACTTTTAACCAGTGTAAACTAGTGCTGCCGTTGAAAGGAGTCAATTGTTTTATTTTATCTTATTTTACTTTGGGGTTAATTTTAACACGGTTCTGCCTTGCAATCCACTTTATTTCCTGGCCACACAAATAGCTGTGCTGGCAGAAGAGAATGGGCCGTGTGGACAGGAGTGGAAAGGAAAGCAGGACCATTTTTTTCTGTAGCAGTGCTGGTTTGTGTCAGCTTACTGTGACTAGACTCTACAGCCCAAAGAGACAAGGAGAGTTAATGAAGAATAATGAGGAGTATGGCCAGGAACCTTTGTAACAGTTAAATGTAAAAGCTTCAGTTAAATTTTTCTACTACTTGTGTAAACAAAATTAAGAAAACTCTCTGTAGATTAACTATGTAATATCTGTCATAGTTTTTTTTTTTTTCCTGACAGCAGGTTTGTGGAATGTCCTCTTGCTTTAGTAGGGCCATTTAACTGAGGAGTTTTGTGAGACTAGCTACAGAGAAAATAAATTTCTTAATTTGCTGTTCTTTTGTACAGTACTATGGCAAATGTCCACACTGAGCTTTTAGTATTGTTATTTAATTTTTTTCTTTACATAACTATTAGTTATTTCCTTCAATTGTACCACAGTTTGTTTGTTTTTTAAATAAGATTCTACTGAAGGGAGGAACTTAAAAGCTCACCACAGTATTTAACATCAGTTGACATTTACCGCAATCTCTAATTATTGGCACAGAATCTGTCTGGCTTCTGCTGCTTTTATGGTTCTTCCAGCTTGTTCCAGTGTTTTTTAGTTTTACCATCCTGCTGTAGATGAGTTAGATGATAATGGTTTCAAGCAGTTGAAGATCTACTTTTATACAGACTCTGTCTGGTTCAAAATAGTTTTTTTATTGGTATAAGCAGGATAAAGACAGAAAGATTTCTGCAAAACCTTTCACGTGTCAGCCCCAAAACAACCCTTTCACTACACAGCCAAAAAATCCTGTTGGCTTGGGACACAGCTGTCACAAAGAGGGTACAACATTACTACTAAGCAGACAGAATGTGTGTTTCATTAGGAAGAATATTATATTTAAGTACTTCATTTATCTTGCTCACGAGCGTAGAGAAGTGTAAATACCAGCTAAGTAAACCCAAATTAGATTGACTATTTCTTTTCCATAACCAAATTCACTTTTTTTCCTGAAGACTTTGCAACCTGTGTAGAAAGTTTGGAATTACTGCCCATCATGAAGTACATTAGAAATTCATTTGGCCAGTTTCATCCAAGGATTTGCGTGAGCACTTTGTTAATGCCTTTTTATTCTTGTGCTAGGTGTTATGAATACAGGAACACATTGTTCTTGCTCCAGAGATCTTAAAATTCAAAAAAAGACACAGATGTTTTAGACACTTAGATATTAGAATAGAGTATATGTATATTAATACCATTTATTATCTAGTCCTTCCAAAGCCATTATTAGTGTACTGTTTCCTTGCAAACCTTGCAGGAAGATTTATTCAAAAACTTGGGTGAGATGTTTTTTGAAACAAATTCTCTTATGTGAAAATACTTTTATACCCTTTTAAAAACTTAAATAGATTTAATTTGCCAAAACAGTTCCTACTGCGAGAGAATTTGAGCAGTGTGGTGACATGCCAAGGAGAAAATGGGGTACGTTTAGTTCCCTTCTCATAATCTAAAGCTTATTGTATTCTTGCCTGGGATCAGTGTGGTTTAAAAGAAGTAGTTTTAAATTGTGCATACGTGTTACCACACCTTGACCCTGCAGCATGAGTTTACCCACCAAGTCCCGCCACAGCGCGTTCTGCCTTGGAGCTATCAAACCGACAGCTCCCGAAAACGACCGTGTGTTTTTCCCAGTAGGGACTGCGGGGCTTGATCCTCTAAGTTTGAAAATTAAAACCAGTGAGCACTCTGTTAATGATAATATAAAGCCTTAGCCGCGTATTGGCATACGCTGGCCCTTCAGAGCCTAAGGGTGGCTTCTCTGTTCTGGGTCAGACTGAAACACAGGAAATGACAGTGGCAAGCTGTGAGGCCTCTGACTCACAACTGGGGGCGGCTTGCTTGGGATGGCTGTAGTAGTTCCTGTCCCCAGCTGTCTGCCCGGCCTCCCCTTACATGACAGGCATGGCCTGTACATCAGGGGGCAGTTGTTCAACCTCCACGGTTTCTAGTCCGTTTGGGCAAGAAATATGTGCACTGATTTCAAGCTTCTGTAACGCAGAGCAAGGTAGCTTGAAGTATGCCAGCAGCTGCTTCACGGGAAGCTGAGCTGTCCACGCAGCAAGGTCAGGACACGGAGCTGGTGAAAAGGTTCCAAAGTTGTCCACTGAAAATAAGGCCCAAGACTGTGGAAGTTATGCCCAGTTAATAGGCGATTATCTGAAAATACTTCAGACTCCATTTCTCAGGATCCAGCAGCCTTGTAGTGCAAGATAAAATAGGACTTCCCTCTTCTCAGGCAAGCAGCATAAGATTTAGTAAAGACAGCAATATATGATGTGCCAGTTTACTTAAAATTGAAGGCATACTCTAGTAGTCAGAAGGAATACTGCCTGCTAGAGTGTTTCAGATAAAACTCACTGTATTTTTTCTTCCTTTCTTCCTGTTCCATTCTTGTCCTCCTCCCTTCACCCTCTTCAAGAAGAAGTAGTACATGACATTGGAAAATGGGATGCCATCGAGAAAATGTATGAGGTGAAGAAAAGGATCTTTCATTCTGGAGTCTTCACTGCAGATTTTTGGGAAATTTTGCTCTTAGTTGGGTGGAACTAGAAGAGGTTGATTTTAAGAGCCAACTGGGAGAAGTTGACTTAAGGTCACCATCTGTTAGACAAAGAGTTTATCTGTGTTTGTACAGAGCCAACACAAAAGCATCTCAGCCCTGACAGAGGCCTATGGACATGTCCATAACACAAATATATAATAATCTTGTAATGGGCCTTTGCCTAAAGAGAACTTCAGATAACTTTTAGGTATTCTTATCTAAAAATACATACTAAAGTAAACACAGTGGTCAAAGTTGAGCAATTTTGTTTTTTTCCTTGAAGAGATTTTCCCTAGTGATTTCTCACTAGCTGAACCCTGAGAATTTAAAAAAGGTTTCTCATTTAGCGATAAATATCCCCCAAGAATAGTGACTGAGTTGCCATGTAGCATTTTTCACATTAGACAGCAAAATGCTTTTGCTAAGGCTATGTCATTGTGTCCATTTCACAGATGAAGAAACTGAGGCACGTGGGAGAAATGTGATTTATTCAAAGTAGCATGCCAGGCAAGTCGTAGAAGCTGGAACAGAACCCATGCCTCCTGCGTCTCTGCCTAGGCTGCTCTCCGTTAGTCTGCTGTGCCTGAAGTACACGCTGATTTCAAACAAGGAGCATGACATAGCTGAATATCAGCGTAGGAAGTAGTTTCTTGATCATCCCATAATACACATTTTTTAAATGATATTAAATACTGTTTTCAGATGCAACTGTTGTCCAAAAATGAATGCTGTCACATTATGATTTTCGTTTGCGTGGGTTATTTTCCAGGCAGAAATTTTAACGGGCATCCCAGTTGGCAACCTTGAAGATGCTGGAAAGGTGGGACGCATGCTGTTAGAAAGAGGGTGTAAGCTCGTAATTGTTACTCTTGGAGCAGAAGGCTGCGTGATGATATCAGTAGAAGAACCCATTCCAAAGCACGTTCCTGCTGGGAAGGTCAGAGCTGTGGACACTACGGTACGTTTTTGTGGTTTAACTGTCTTGCTTTGGAAAAGACTGCTTAAGCACTAAGGGAAAGCAATGAGTAATCAGCCAAATCTTTGGGCACTAGTACAAAGGCTAATTTATGATGTGAAATTGATATCTTGCTTCCAGCCTCTCATATATTAAATGTCAGTTCACTTGAATTTTATAGTCTGTATTGTAGATGTGCTAGAATTATTATACATACTGATAGTATCTCCATGTTCCTCTTTACTGAAGTCAGTACCTGTCTCTGACTGTAATGTGTGATGCCAGTGGCTTGAACTGCAGTCCTGTTTTTTCACCTTTGCCCAGTCATATAATTCATGATGTCCAGAACTCTAGTGTTGTGGGAGAAAGGAGATATTACTGCCCTCGCAGCCTGAAACCGAATGTTTGGCTCTTCTGACACAAGCATGAATTACTTACCAATCTAGCATAAGGTGCATCAAAGACATAATTTTTACAGAATATAGTATAAAACCAAACAGTTCTTGCTGCTTCACGACTTAACTATTTTATGGTGGTAGGTAAGGAATACTTGCTCAGAGACATTTTATTATTTGCCATTAGGGTATCCCCAGCAAAAAGGAAGAACAGGATAGGCAATAGTTAAGATTGTATTGCTATGAAAACCTTACCACATTGCACATATGGGGCTATTTTGTGTTCCTAGTATTATCTGACATAAATCCAAAATAATTCCAGTGGAGTTACTGAGAGCAGAGCAGGTCACGTTGTATGTACTAACTATACATTTAAATGCCTGTTACAATAACGTCATATTACATATGTTCTGTTACAATAGTTCATTAAAATCCTGGAGATTTTACCATCTGGTGCATTCCATATCTGAATTGCATTAATAATAACTAGTTCTTGTAGCATGTTTTTTTATCCATGGACCTCATACTGCTTTGCAAAGGAGGAAAGCAACAGCTTAAAAGATGAGGAAACAGAGGCAAGAGGCATAGGGGACTGAAATCACCTATCTTGGTAGCGCAGTGGCAGAGCTAGGAGTAAAGTCTCTTCTCAAACAGGAAGTCACTGATAGATTTGGACTGTGATGTGTTGATACTGTGGAAGGTTTTGCTTCACTGTTAAATTTAATCCTTTTCAATTTAACTCTGAAACAGGGATACTGTGGCTTTACTCTCCTCCTTTGCCCCTTTTGTCTTCTAGAAGTCTGAACTTGAGTTAGTGCTGATTTTGGAATGTACTAAAGTTCTGGTTAAGGGAGGCATCACCGTACTGTACTGCACATAAGGCACTTACTTTGTAGGGGACTACAAACACCTACCCGCCTCTGGCTGCTTTTGGCCCAGAAATAGACATGCCAAGAGAGTGAAAGGCAGAGCTCCCAAACCTGCCTTGATGCCTGCTAAGAAGCAGGATTTATTGGCTTGGGAGCAACACCTTGCAAACTTGGCCGTATGGCTTCTTGCTCGGAGTTGGTAAATCCACCCTGTCAAAGCTCAGTGTATGAGTCTTTCTTTTTAGTGTACATCACACAGAAGTGATGAAGAAAAAGCATGTGTGATCTGCTTCTTCAAAAGAAGCAGAAAATTACTGCCAGATCAACTATTGTTTGATATCTTAAGATATTTGCTGCTGTTGGATTAAAACAGCAATACTGAAACCACACACTGTGGCTGAAAAGTGCTTTTTATCTTGCCTAGCAGTTCAGAGTTTCATGACTGAACTAATTTAATGCTCTTTTTTTTTTTCTCTCTCTCTCTCTTTTTTTTTTTTTTTAAGTAAAAGTAATTTCTTTGAGTTTACTGAATCCTTGCCCTGCCTCCTTGTGGCCAACAGGTTATTGGCTTTCATATAGCAGAAGATTTTCACAGTTAATTTTGTTAATCTACTTAAATACCAGTGGGTTGTTTTCAGTAAAACAGCTGTGCTCAGTTTACTCTTGCAGACTGAATGAAAAAAGATGTGTTGGCCTTCCATTATAAAAGTCTTACACTGCTTAGACTGATTATCGCTTTGCCTGAAAGCAAGTGGTTTTAAAGCAGCCCTTCTGAATAACAAACAAAACAATGTCATCCTCAACTAACCTGGATAGCTCTATAACTAAAATAAATACTAAAAGTTCTAGTAGGACACATTGCTCTTCTCATGTGCATGTCTGCAGTGGATCCTTTCCCCGGGGAATAAGCTCAAGCTGTAAGGTAGCAAGTAAATACCCATCTAAAGAGTAGTCAGAGCTGGTCATGCACATGCTCTTAGCCCACCATTTAGCCCAAAACAAAATTTGCTACCTTAAACAGCCCTGCCTTCAGCATCTTGAGGGATCAGGCAGTAATTTTTTAAGCAGCCATAATGCAATCACATCTGATTATATGTCCGTATCCATATTGGCATTGCTTGGATCTGCTGGAGGTAAAGTTACTGTCAGACAAGGAGTTAAATGATGTACGAAAGCCATCATAGGATTTGCAAAAGGTTACAGAACCCTTATGAAAACAGTATGCATTAAAATGGAGTTTGCAATTTAGAGGATATATATATAAGACACAAAATGAACCACAAAGGCCTATTCTACTGTAGAAAGTTTCCCATAGATACTGCCACTGACAGAGTCGTCTCTGCAGCACAGCTTCAGTCCTGATCATTTTGTTAACAGAAATTTTGAAATTTTTTTGTGAGAAAATATTTAGGTAGGTACAGACCCAAAGATAAAGAATTTGAGCTCCTTGTCCCAGGTAGTGTGCGTCCCATTTTCTGTGTTCATAGGTTTGTCAGAGAGACTAAGGGCCAATAGACCATAGAGCTCGAATATTCCTCCTAGCCCGTGAGATGGTTAATCTAAGAGTTTATTGGCAGAACACTGGGAAAAGCTGGCGCCATCTCCCGCTCTGTGGTGGAACATGAATCTTCGAGATCGAAAATCTGGCATTTCTCACCCACACTAAATCAATACTATAAAGGAAAAAAAAAAAAGGCTTGTTGATTTTTTTTAGCACTAATTATCTTAATGTGGGCTTTACTAATGTATGCAATGCTTCCCATGACTCTTAGCAGAGCTCTCCATGCACAGTCCAAAACTTGTAGAGCACGAATAGTCGTTTAGAAGGAAGTTTTGCAAGACATGGTATTGTAAAGCTGAAACATCTGTTTCTCCTGTTATAGCTCAATAGTGCAACAAGCTTTTGTTAAGAAAATAAACTTTCCCTTCATTTTACTGGCTTCTGCTAGCTATTTATATTTGCAAATTTTGAAGAAAAATAAAAATAAGTGAATTATTGAAAAATGATCCTCAAATTTTCCGTATGAAAGAAATACTTGATTAAGCCCATTAGCAATATCAATTCGTATTTGAAACAGATTAAATTCGTAAGAGACTTGACACATAACATGTAATAATATATAGATAATATAAGAAACCGAAAGCATACATTATAATCTATTTTCATTACTTTATATAGTTGCTGTAAAATCTACTTGACTACAAGAAGTTAAAAATACGCATGTATTTTTGGTAGAAGCTATTTCTACTTTATGTGAAATTAGGTACATGAAGCTGCATTAAAATAGCCTTGAAAGATAATTATGTAATTCCATTTATATGACGCTTCTTCTTCAGTTGGTAGCAGCGGGTTTTACAAACCATTCACAAATTTGATAAGCATTTCATGGGAATCAATAATATCATGCCCCCATCAGCTTGCTGCCGGAGCACAAGCACAGCTGAGGTGGAGCGTGGCAGCTGCGTGCAGGCACAGCTGTGGGACATGACCAAACACCGTCGGGTCACAATGGTACTGGAGGTGAAGCGGATGATCTGTGCGATGAAGCACACGATGAACCTGGATCGGGACATCTGCTGCTACCGTAACCCTCAGCACCGTGTCCCGGCAGAGGCGTGCCCAGCCTGCCGGCGGGGAAGGCCGCCTCATCAGCCATGTTGGGGAGCGGTGCTCCGCTCCTTCTGCCCCTTCGCCCCTGCGATCCCCCTCTGCTTCTGACAATCACGCAAAGTGTAATTTACAGCACTATTTACATCTATTTACGTTTACTAATTATATTCCATTGAAACTGCCAAGAAAAATTTGTCAGAAGAATGTAATTACCCAAAGCTGGAATTTGGCCAGCAGTGAGATTAGTTCCCTTCCATCTTAGCAAAAAAGCACGATGGGATCTTGCCGAGCCTCAGCACTTCAAGTGGCAGCTGCGGACAGAGCTGAGCCCCCGAGGTGCTGCCAGGTTGCCACGCTCCATGGAGGAGCAGAGGCCTGGCTCGGGCCTGGCACATGCAGGTGGGACTGGGGAAGGCCTTCGGGATATCTTGGAGCCCCGAGTTCTCGGCCTCTGGGCTGCAGAGGGTCGGCCGTGCCGGGCCTCCTCAGGAGGTAAGGCAGCGCGTGGCCAGGGGCTGCTCTCTCTGGGGCAGCACCCGGGGGCTCATGGCTTTGCTTTTCTCTCTGATTGCTCCCTGCAGGTGAAGGGGGGCCTCCTGTCTAGGATTCATGCTTCGAACCACAGGGTTGGCACAGGATGTATCTCTCCTGTGCAAGGCATTAGTGGAAGTGGGGTGTTCTTGGACTCAGCGAGCCCGAGCTGCCTGCTGCCAGTCCGCATTTCCAGGTTGCAGCACTAGGTCACTCTGAGGAGGGAAGCACTCCAGGGTTTCTTTTTGTAACCCCTGGTTTGCTCCAGATCCCAGTTTGGATCAAGAAGCTGAATAACATCCATACATGCTTGTACCAGTTGGGGTGACTTTGTAATTTCCATCCCATCCTGTCTTTTAAAAACACAGTGCAGTTGCTCTGCTTAAGATCTCTTCGTCGGCTTCTACTCAGCCTCTAGGTCTGCACATGCAGGTGTGTGCACAAAAGTCCTGCATTTGCATGCTTACAATCCAAAGATAAGGAATCTGCGTATCTGGCTTCGGCACAGATGTATTCTCTGTACAGGCAGATGGAGACGCTTGTGCGCATAATATTTAGATGAAAATTTGGAATCACTTTTCACAGTGGTGCCCTGGCAATCACAGCAAGTCCATGCTGTCTCTTAAATGAAGAACTTGGGATGTTTAACTTCTCAGTGTTTCTAAGCACTACCATGAAATTTCTTGTACTACCAGCATCTTCCCTGTCTGGCTGTGCCTTTCAGGTACAGAGGGTGCACAACCTACTGCAAAAAGCTGAGGAGATCCAGGTTGAGGTGACATGCTTATAAACAGAGAACACATTTATGAGACGTGATAAAATTCACAGTTTAATCTACTCAGTTGTGCCTGAAATTTGACACGAGCATATAATTCATTCTGTACAGTCCTTCTCTGTACAGCATTCTCAGAGCTGGATGATACACGTTGTTTGTCATAATCATAAATGTTACGATTATTTTTTCATGTCAGTTCTCCAAAAGGAAGACTCATTGCTACAATGTGAATTTGTCATCAGATGTTTTATGTTCAAATCTTATTAAGTTTCCCTCTGATTTCTTATTACAATATATTAAATCTGGCTCTTTTATGATGGAAGAGGATTAAAAAGGCTGCCTTTGAGCAGCAGAGCGCTCACTGAGCAGCTTTGTGTTGAACTCTGAAGATGTTATACAATCTTTATTTTAAAAGAGCCTCATATAAGTGTACAGCTATATAATTTTAGATATGTCACAGTATTCAGGCCTGTGCAGTAATTGTGGTCTAAAGAAGGCAGTGTGGTTTAACGATTTGAACAAAGGACTGAGTAAGAGTTGCAGGGCTCTGCCAAAGACTTGCTGTAAATCCTTGGAAGAGTTACTTGTCTTCTTTGTATCCCAATTTATCTATCCATAAATTGGAGCTGCTATTAATGTAGTGCATGTAAACCATGAGGAGTCTGTTAGAGATCAGGACAGAACCTAGGAGGCCTTTTTCCCAGGCTTGTCATTTAACCTCAGGCCACTTGTGCTTCTTTGGGGGCTTTACGAACTCATTGAAGTTCTTTTGCTTGAAGTTGAGAGGTCTTGTCTGTAAAAATATGGTTTACACTAAAATTGTCTGACTTAGCTGTATCTTCTGGTTTGGAGGAAGCCTGAGCCAGAGGAGTGAAGTGGACACTGAAATAAAGCCTTAGAATATAAATAAATCCAAAACAGTCCTCCTAATAACAGCAATTCTTTGTCTCCTGACTTTGTGGCCTAACGTCTGAGGCTCAAGGGGATATAAATACAACACTCCGTGCAATGACTAATTACTCAAAATTCTGTGCATCAGCAGAAGTGGGACTTGTGGTTGACTCTAATATTATCAAATGCCTTTGCTATTTAATAATCTTGTAGCCATACATTATTTAGCATGCCGTTTGCACAAAGAACAGTGATTTTATTTCAGCTATCTCTCAACAAAGTAAAAATGCAGCTGGTAGTAAATGAAGCATTTGGCAGACAATGTGTCTGATGTACAGTTCTGCAACTTGCTAAGAAGAGAAAAATGTTGTTGGGTGTTTAACCTCTTCCTACCCAAAGATGTAGTATGAAGGAGTAAAGTGACCATACAGGACAAGGTCTTTTTTTTCTTTCTTCTTTTTTTTTCTTCTTTTTTCTTTTTTTCTTCTTTTTCCCTTTTTCCCTTTTTCTTATTTTTTCTTTTTACTTCCTTTTTTCTTTTTATTCTCATTCTTTTTTCTTTTTCATCTTTTCCCTCTTCATTTTCCTTTGTCTTTCTCTTTCTTTCTTTTTTCTTTATCTTCCCTTTTCAAGGAAAGAGAAAAAGTTACTTTCGGGTGAAAAACTTATCTATCAGTGGGGTTTATTCACGCACCAACACAGTGTAATTATGCCCAGAGTGCCCATTAGCATCCCACAAACCAACAGCATAATAGCTTCCTTTCTTTAACGTGCAACCAAAATAGGTTAATAAATAAGCCTGGTTCCAGTCATAGCCCACTTTCTGACTTAGTCCTCTGCATTCCCTCGTTTACAAATATGGAATCCATTGAATTCTGGAACAGAAAAACCATGAGGAATAAATTAATCTGCCAGACACTCAAATCAGCAATCTGCACTGTAAATCTATTTAAAGCTGCATCTATTATTTTCTGAAGTTCAGCTGAACTGTGAAAGGGCACATGACTGAAATCACTACATTTGAGTTGACTCACAGTTAAGTGTAGATGAGAGTTGCTTGGCTCATCACAATTTTCTGCTTCTGATTCAGGCCTTCTAAACACACTTCAGCTTTTGAAGACTTGGTCGGTGGCCTAAGTGTGTATAGGTATCCGGTGACAAGAGGAACTGCATGTGTTGCGTCCATCTGCCTTGACTGCCAAATAAGAGGTGGAGAGCTATTACTTTTGCAAGCTGGATGCTCTCTCTTTCCCAGTGAGAGAAGAAGGCTGTATTATCCCCATTTTACAGATAGGAAGGATGGGACTGGAAATGTTAGCAATTAGGTGCTTTGAAGCACCGGCTAAAAATCATTCTGCTTCAAGTTACGTAAGGAGTTGGGGTGCCATAGCCAAAAATGAAGCGCCGACATGTATTGTCCCATGCTGCTCGCCGAACTTCTACACAACATTGTCATGGGAGGAAACACTGTTTATCTGCCTAGTAACTGTCTATTTTAATCTGTAAGTACAAACAATGTAAACAAAATGAGCAAACAGAAGCAGGCTTGTACCGAACAATTTGCAGCCTTGTTTTCCAGTGGAAGATTCCACAGACCACCCAGGCTTTGCTCTAGTCCTTTTCTCAACCACGGAGCATCTAATTAAATCCCTCTCCATTCCTGACTCTAAGTGGAAGAGAGCCTACAGTCCTGTATGGTTTTCTTTCCAGATGGAAATGCATAATTTAACAGAGATACAGCTGACAGGGAGAAGTGGGCCCAAAGCAGTATTAGCATTTGCCACAAATTGCTTTAAATTACAAGGGGATACTTAATGAAGATGTAGACTAGAAAAGAAGATTAAAACCAATATTTAGTTTTCTAAGATTGCAGAGTGCCAGGCAACAAAAACCTCATAGTAAAACTGAATTTCTGTCTCAGTTACTGTAGTGATACCAAAAATTACTTGGTTTTGCTGCCAAGGAGCAAACCATCAGTAGCAGGTCATCACATCTTGTCCCATTGTGTCCTACAGATTTGTTCAGTATGCATGTATGCATATACATAAAGTTGCTAAGCACCTTACATTGTTTGCTACTTCTGTACTCGCAGCACAAGGTCAAGTACTATTCTTACCTTGGTTTTGTAGATGGGGAACAAAAGCACACAGGGACTGGCTGGGCTGTGGCATGCGAACCTGCTTCCCTTGATAAAACCGTAACTTCTTGTCTGTGCTTCTCTTCAAAGGAAATTAGCCCTGGAGAAAAAATGTTGTCAGGATATCATCTGTCTCGTTACTAGAACTGGATGTCATCATAGATGTGCACATAAATGAGAAAGTAGACACTAGCTGCTTGGCATCGGATGCTTCTTGAGGAGGCTGCAGGGGGGTTGTGGCAAAATACTTTGGACAGGTGCTTTGGCTCCACTGCTGTCATATTGAGAAATATTCCAGTGTGGAGGTTAACCCACTGGTGAGTCTGGAAAAGAAAAAGTAGGGATACTGGCAGCAGTTATGCACCAACCCAAACATTTGGTGTGGGGGCCGGAAGGCAAGAAGCAATCAGCATCAGGGCTGAGATTTGGGCCTGAGATTACATTCTGATGAGGGCTGAGGAAGCTGAATTCCAAAATGTCTTGAAGCTGTCTTTGTGCCATCTCACTTCTGGGCTGCTTTCATAAATGAAGCAGTGGTGGTATAATTTATACGGGTTGAGAACTGATTAGGAAATCTTTTACTGCTTCTCTCGGGCTAGCTATGGCTTGTAAAACAAGTCAAAAACATTGCAGCAGAATGTGCCACATCCCTTTTCTTGATTTGCTCTCCTCTCCTTGTCTTTATGGTGAAGCCAACACGGGGTCTCCACCGAAAGGATGTTCTCAGGAAAATTCAGTCCTGGACATGCAGTTCACCCTGTGCTCAGCGCAGATACTGCGCCATCAACGCCAGCACACGAGACATTGTCCATTGTAATGGCACATACTGGGCTATCTGATCTGCACAAAGAATGGAGAGGAAGGAAGACCAACCGTGTGCAGCCATCCTTTCTAATTAAATTCCTGCAGTTAAAAATAGCTACTGGGAGCTGGCGCTTCTGGCACATCCAGAGCGTCACCTTCCCAAGTATCTTTTTCTGGCCTGTGCCGTAGGAAGTTGAAAATGTGAACCACTGTGTAATAGTGCAGCATATTCTTGGCATAACGACTCATCGTTTTTTACCTCTTGCATTTATGGTTAGACTACAAATATCGCATGCCTCCTTTTCTTCTTTTTTTTTTTTTCTTCTCTGCACAACCAGGTATTATCCTGGTTGTAGGACATCAACTCCTCATCTTCTCAGTTTGTCCACATTGGCTCTGACTGTTGTGAGAGGGAAGGCAAACCTGCCTCCAGAGCCCGTGGCCTGCTTAGTTACCCAGAAGTGCCAATTGCAGCAATGTTCATACTGACCTAAGACCTGATTTCCCCCAACAGTTTTTTTCTCTGGTAAGTAATTTTGGTCACTCCATAAACCATAAAGGTTTGCGTTGGATTAGTGATATTGCATAATTAGGTTTTCAAAAGAACAAGAACAGAGAAATGAGAATAATGGGGAAATCGGGCTTCTTGCTTTTGCAAATTCTAACCACAGAAAATGCCGGGTTTGTTTCTTATCAAGGGTAAAGGAATCAATCCTTTGTAGCCTGTCCCGGGGGCAGAATGCATGTTATAGCTTCAGCTAGGCAAATGAAAGGAAGCTAAAAACATAAGTTTTGGTGAATGATGGCAGTAACCTATGGTAATGTGCTTAATGGACAGTTTTCAGTTGACCATAATGATTTTGTCACTGCCCTCAGGGTTTTGTTTTGAGTTTTCTTGTGTGTAGATAGACAACTAGATATAAAATCAGCTGCTCTAGGACAACTCAGCTGTAGAAAAGCAGATTCCCAAATTCTGGCAGCAATGCTTGTCACCAGCCACAAGGGCTCTAAGGTGGATTATTTCTATTATTTTGAAAGTAGAAACAGATCCAGAAATACAGGGAAAAGGTAAGGAAAGTCTCTGGAAGTTTGTGCCTCATTCCTGGTATCTAAGATTCTGTTGCTGAACCCATTAAGGGGGCAGTACATTTGTTGGAAAGACCCACATGTTACAGGAAAGACCCAGTAAAGGTTCCTTTACAGGGAACCTACTGCTGAAGGCCATGAGCAAGCGGGGAGCCCCGTTTTCTGCCCCTGTGCCCCGCACGTGAAGGACAGCAGAACGGGTAGCGGGGAGCAGAGCAGCAGTTCTGGCTTGTGGGTCACATCTTGCTGAACTTCCAGAGGGGAGATGCAACCAGAGAGCTCGTCAAAAAAGCTCAGGCAAACTTGGTAGGAAAAAGAATGTGGGGAGTTGGCAAGAGGACAATGCGAGAGTGAGCTCAGACAAAAAAACTCCTGAAGTTTTGGGTTTGTTTTTTTTTTTCCAGGATATGTAGTTCAGAGGTAGGCGGGAGCAGTGGCCAGCCAACAAAGGCTAGATACTGTGGTTTTGAAAGAGGCATTCGAGCATATGGAGCTTTTGTGCAAAAAAAGAATGTTTTTTTGATCAATTCCAGGCGAGATGGCAGTTGTGTCATTCTGAGTGCATCTCGTCAGATTACATGGGATCACTAAGAGACTTTTGGCATTTTCCCTCAGTTTGAGAGAAAAAAAAACACTCATGTGGCCAGTGAAATGCCCAGCAAGGAGATTTCCCCCATCTGACCTGGCTGTTAGATTGTGGGGTCCCGAGGTCCCGTCAGCCCCTGACGTGACACTGGGTGACACAGCTGGTGACAATTTGGCTGGTTCTCTCCTAGCTGGGGAGCTCAGCGGGGAAACCCGCTGCCAGTCTTTGCAGCGTACTATCAGAGTGATGTGATGTGGTCTGGGCAGGGCCTGGGCTCTAGTTTCATCTGCTCATTAACTGAAATTGGTGAATTAACACCGAAGCGTGAGCTTTGTTGGGAAGAAATTACAAGTTGGCACGAGTGTGGTGTGAATAATGAAGGGAGTGAAGTGCTTCTCAAGGAAGTGATGTAAGTGGAGCTTGCGATCAGAGCAGGAGAGTAGCCGCGTGTTGCTGAGGCTTGACAAACCAGTTGGAGGGGTACGAATCAGCCTTTATCCATCCTGAGGAGCTGCTATATTTAGTGCTGAGCTTCCAGCACGGCTCTGCTTCCACCCCAGCTCAAACTTTGGGAAAGGTATCGACAGCTCCGGTAGCACGTTCAGCCGAAAGGCCGTCTCCTTCCCGTCAGCAGCAATGTCTGCGTGTGTCCCTGTTGTTGACACGTCTTGCTGTATCTGCTGTTCTTTGCAAGAGTGCCGCTGGGGAGAGTTGGATTGAGCTGTCGTGTAAGGAGAGTTTCGCAGCACTGTGTTTTATATGTCATAAGCTTCCTCTATGTACTTGAGAAAAAGAAAAAAGAGAAAAAAAACATTCGTGGAGGGTTTCCTTTGCTGTTTTTGAGTTTCTCTGTTAGGTACAAACTTCCAGTTCAAATGAAAGGAGGTCACAGATCATAGCTCAGCTGTGAGACCAAGGAAGAAGCAGGCACCAAGGCAAAAGCTAACTGAAGCTTAAACTGGAAACTTACACAGA
This sequence comes from Anser brachyrhynchus, assembly GCF_964034855.1. Lineage (NCBI taxonomy): Eukaryota > Metazoa > Chordata > Aves > Anseriformes > Anatidae > Anser > Anser brachyrhynchus. The sequence continues at coordinate 34,657,286 of NC_137696.1, forward strand.
AGTGTATCCTGAATAGAAATGGTCCTTGCCAAAATATCCAAATCGCTGTGGTGCGTAGGAGTCAGAGTAGTGGTGAATTGTCTGGTTGATGGGAATCTCACAGGTTCAGCAGCACGGAGCCATTGCTGTCAAGGCAGAGCCGAGGATCCTGGTTCGGTGTGCTTACTCCGTTGTGTAATAAAGAACTTTGTCACCTCCCATTAATGCTATCTGGAGTTGAAAGGAGTTTATACGAGCATCGCCACACTGAATTGTTTTGATGATTCAGAAGACAGAGTGCTCCCTGTGGGTGAACACTTTGTTGGCTTCCTGGAGTTGGCTTGTGACACAGAATAGCTTTCTTTCCCGGTGCTGAGTGACATACCGGAATACAATTCCCTGGCACAAGGCAGCTCTCCCGTCCTCTCTCCCAGGTTTCATCAGCGTGCACTGAGAGAAAGCCATCACCTCGCAGGCACCTTGCAGTGCTCTTCTTGTAAGCAGCGACGCAGGGGCTGCTCTGTTCTGGTCCTGACTGAGAGCCTAGCAGAGCTTTGGGCAACTCGGGGGAGGAAGGAGGTCCACTTACTAGTTTTGGATGCCTCACATTTGGGGTTCCCGGGCTGTGCCTCATTTTCAAAGGATGGGTAGATCGCAGGGCTCCTCTTATAGTCCGTGCTGATCAGGACCTCCGAGTTCAGCCCGCAGACGTGTCCAAGTGGGTGTCCCTAAAATTCTTGTTCTTGACTTCAGTTCGTTTCCCGTCATGTGAAATGAGAGCAGTATTACCTACCTCCAAAACAGCTGCTGTACAGGGGCTTTGAACACGCAGAGTGGGACTGTCTGATGTTACCAGATCTCTACTTTCAGCTGTGCTTTTTAGATGGCATATAAAAATTGCAGAGTTGTGAATGTTGTATGTTTTATTTCCAGCCTTCACCACAAACCAGATAACTTTCCAGGGGAATTCATGCATCTGTAATGCTTGCCTCTGATCTTTTTAGAAGCAGCAAATAACTAAATGTAGTAGGATGGTTCAGAAAGGGAAGAAAATGTATGCAGGAGGCCTTGCATCGAGATTAATCTCTCAGGAATGCAGGGGGTTAACGGTCAGGCCGATTAATCACTGTTAATGAACCATCAGGAAATCTGTCAGGAAGTGGGTAAAAATTCCTGACGGCTGATGCGAAGCGTTGTGTGGTGTGCTTTGGTTTTGATGTTTCCCAACGGAGAGCCTGCAGTGGGTGCCGTTGGGTTACCTCGAAGTTCTCAAGGCCTGTGGAGGGCTGGACACCGTGCTGCCCTTGTTCAGGACCCACGCAGTGCCCATGCAAGCGCACGGCAACCTCGATGCAAGAACGGCAGGGACCGCTCCTTCCCACAGCTTCCCAGAACAGGCTGGAAAAGATACAGAAAGGAAACGCGATCGTTCCTCATCCCTCCAGCCTGAGCCCCAGCGCGCGGGGGGGAGCGGAGCAGGCGGCTTTCCCCGCGTGGCCGAGGAGCCAGAGCATTAGGGCTTGGATACGCGGCTGAGTTAATGAATTGCTTCGTGTTGACCGAGGGTGAGGTTTCACAGTTGGCTCGAGTTGATCCAAGATCACGCTGCTGCCGACAGGAGTGTTTCTAACCTCTTTCTCCTTTGCCCTGGCCTGGCCGTGCTGTGGGAATCCAGCAGCTTGCTGGGCTGGGTGGAAACGAGCGTTTCTGGGTCAGTGCTGGCCAGCCTAGCCCTCGGCGGCCGGGGGAGCTGCTCTGCCTCGCCGCCGGGCTGCACAAGCGCAAGGCCTGAGGTGGGGGAGCGCGTGGAAGCGTGAGACCAGGATAAGGTATGAGTAGGGACTGAGCCGTTCAGACTCGGCTCCAGTCTGTTCTGAGGCTGCAGTCTGAATCACCGGGAGTAAGGGTGCACTGTCAGCCTGCGGCGAACACAGCCCAGAACGTGTCAGCTTACCCCTCCCGTGGTGTCGGAGCTGCGGCTGAGCGCAGCCCTTCTGCACGGGGCCAGGAGGAAGGGGCATGGTGGGGCGTAACCATCCCCCGAGCCGTGGGCTGGGGGCGCAGACCACATCAGACAGGAAGGGCAGAGGGCAGGAAGAAAGGACCAGGCCAGCTCCACTGCCAGGGACTTGCTCTCTGCGTTTTCCTTTGCCTTCAGGCAGCACGTTGGAGCTCGTCTTCCTGACAAGGCTGCAGAAGCGCCCCGCTTCCAGAGCACGGACTGAGCGCAGAAACGCGGTCATGATCCAGACCCTAAAAGTCTGAGGCACAGAGCGCCTCTCCCAGCACTTCTTTCTCTTCATCACAAGCAGCTTTGCTGTGCTCCCAGTCTGTGCTGCTGCAGAAGCCTAGGTTAAACCTAACAAGGTGGGCCCTGCGGTGTGTTTCAAGCTCATTTGTTGCATTTTTTTTTATTGCAAAAGGTAGAAGTTCCATTCTGAGGACTTCTTATCTTTTTGTTCTAGCTCAAAACTCCATGCACAGATACAGGAATAACTGTGCTAGTGGAAAAGCTCTCTGTAATTTCTGGCATTTCAGGCTTAAGAAGTTTGGGTCTAGGAGTCTGGCCCTGTGAGCACAGCTGGACAGAACCCCACCAGTGTCTGTGGGGCTCCCTACAAAGACAGAAACCCTTCCATGTGGGTCCAGGCACCCCAGACACCACGGGAGTAGTGGTCCTTGTTAGGCCTCAAGCTTGGGAGATCGTTTGATGATAGTCAAATGACTTTAATTTCAAGACAGTTTCAAGACAGTGCAGTTAGCTTAATTTAAAGACTGTCTTAATTCAGTCTGCCAGAATATCTCTCCAGCGAAACATAAGCAAAAATCGGGGAAAAAATATTAAGCCCCCCGCCCCTCCCATCGAACAAAAAAGTATTGCACAGGCAAATAAATGAAAAAAATCAAAAAGCAGCCAGTACTATTTCTGGAAATAAACAGTTCTCCATCACATAAGGGATAAACATAGAGTGTTTTAGGGAGAAGGAAATCATAGAGACCCTCCCAAAATGCCGTATAAGTGATTCAGCCACCATTACCAAGGGGTACTTTGCTCCCTGAGCATTTCATCTGAAATTCTCTCCCAGCTGAGACATAGACCCCCTTGGCACAAGAGCGTCTGAACGTATCCCGAAGGCTGGAAATGCTTCCCTGCTTCTACAAGTAACCATCAAAGCCCAGCCCCATGGTTCCTGTGTGGAGACAGAGGTTTTCCCTGCTCCCACGGAGATGTCTTTGCGGACGGGTATTTCTCTGTTGTTATGTGGAGTGACTTGTAGTTTGGGTCCAGGGCAGGCAACAAGGAGCACTGAGCAGATGTGACACAGAGGGGTGTCACCCTCGGCATAATCCAGTGCCGCAGTGTTGTGGACTGATAGAAATAAAGCAGGAATTCTCCAAGGCCTTCGTCAGAGCTGGGCATCTCTGTATGGCCGTGTATTTAGACTGCGCTAAGTCAGTGTAATCCCCGGGCTGCATTTGTTTGTGCGCTGCTGTGAAAACTCCTAGGAGACTGTAAACATCATTGCAAGAAGTAAAGTTGATCCTACGTTAGAATGCAGTTTTTGACAGCTTTTGGATTGCTGTTTTGACTTACTCACTAAATGAAGAGTTTATAGTTACAGGCAGTACAGGCTTACAACGTCTTAAATTGAAAGAATCCATTTAACATACAGAGTGCACACGGACTGCGACTTCTGGAAGAATCATCCGAAGAAAGTTTTCTGAGGTTCAGTGACAAGGTCAAGGCTTCAGGAGCCAGCCCCTGCTCCGATTCCTGCACTGCTGCCACTACTCTTCCCCAGGAGGACAGGCTGGGAGGGCAAAGGGTGAGCAAGAGGTCACCCTGGAAAAAGGCAGTGCAACTGCAACAAGACTGTGAGCTGTAGCTTTTGCCTCTTGGCCTCCAAATATTTCTGGTGAACAAGTCATCTGATTGTATAAGTGAAATGCATCCTATTATGCTGGGCATGACTGATTGAAAAACACTTTACTTGCTGGAAAGACTGGTGAACAATATAGTTTCCACTTACAAAGCACTTTCCATAAAAAGCTTTTCAGGGTAGCATCATATAAAAATAGTTAGACTAAAGTTGTGAACCAGCTTCTGACAAATCAGGGCTAACAAAAGCTAAGGTATAAATAGAAGTGTTTTCGTGGGTTTTCTCTTCTCTAGAGTCACAGAATCTCAGTCAGTGCTGGATTGTAATAAACAAAAATGCCCTTTTCCAGACACAGAGGAAAACAAGGACCTTCCAGACTAGTGGCTCAGCATATAAATAGGTTTTAAAAACTGCTGCAAAACCATAAAACTTAGTCAAGACCGTAATATTTGCATTTTAGAACTAGTCACACCATATCAGACCAACTTTTTTTTGATCTAGTTCTTTATTTCATTTCATACAAACTAGCATCTCTTGCTTTACGGAAAGGTTAAGCAAGTTATATTTTTATAATTACGGAATGAATTGTCTCCAGGCACTCAAGGATATGGGGATTATCTCGAAGTCTGCAATGTATTAGGATTCCTGGAAGACAAATGCTGAAGAATGTAAAATATTACAGATCCTGTGTTTGTAGTTTGTCAGTGGGCGGGATAAATGCGTCTTCCTGCTCATTTTCAAAATCATTATTCTTGCAGAGTACATTGTATTTTTTTCGTGTAGCATGTTTTGGAACAGCTAAGTATAAACCCAGTATTTGCTAATCCAGAGTTAAGCAAGCTAATCTTGATTTTACTCCGAGCCAGTTCCTCCTGCTCTGTGTTGACCTTTTCTGAATCCACCGAACTCCACATAGTTTAATCCACCCTACCAAGGAGGGACGGTCTGTTTCTGTAGGCCAAAAATAGTTCTTTCTGCAGCCGAATCAGTTCTGCTGTTGCTCTCGACATTGTGTTTGATCAGTCGCATATGCACAGACCAGAGGCAAGGCTGAACAGGGTATCTACGTAATCAGTCTGATACATGCCGCTGTTCTTGGAGCAGGAGCTCCTCTACTGAAACCACCCCCCACAGAAAATGCTGACTTACTAACAACTGAATTTATGATATCCCTGGGGTCTGTAGTAGCTGAGCTTTAGAGATACTGCTTCAGTCTGTCTATGGAACGTAAAGATTTCAGCCAAAATTTACTTTTATGAAATCCTTTTGTGTACTCTCCAATCATCCCATAATCTTTTCTCTTGAAAAAAAAAATACAAGGACGCCTTTTTCCACTCTGCATGGCAGTCTGCTGCTCGTCCCCTTTTCCATCGTTGCATCGTTTCCATCCCACGGCCACCGTGACTTTGCCAGGAGAACTTGGGTTCCCTCTCGCCGTCACCTAAATTAAGGCATGCCTACGTGCCGTTAGTTTTTCGTTGCTCCATAGCGAAGCAATTATTTGGGGTGGCATTCAGTTATCTCCATTAACAATAACGATCAAAAAGACAAGGTTCCATCCCGTGCTGCCGCCACGTGTAGTTTGTGCATTTGACACCGGACATTGAGAGTATTCCTCATTAAAACAATATTTGGCCGCTTGCGTTGCCCGGTAATCAACTGTGTGAAAAGCATTTCGTGTAAAAACGACGAGCTCTTCCTGCTAGCCCTGCGGCGTAACAGATCTGCTTGCTGAAATTCGACTTCTGTCTGTAACAGCAGTGCCAAAGTAACTTTAATAATTAATCATGCGCCGATTAGATTATAAACTCTGAGATGGGCCAAAGATTTTTGTATTATGCATCAGACAAAAGCTACTGGCAATGCTTAACCAGCAGTCACCTGTTGCTGCTCCACCTGCCATTGTGGGAGCGCTCTGGGAAGCAGGGGAGAGACAAAGGCCCAAGAGACCTCGATAAAAGCCTGCCCCGGCTCTGCCCAGCCGCACGGCGTGTTGGAACAGCTGCTGCCACAGGAGCTTCGCTTATTGACCTGGTGTTTGTCAAGGCGAGAGCAGACAGCATCCAAAATTCAGGCCTGGAGCGTTAAGAGGGGGGTTCCCTGGCTGGACCAGCAAGGCAAACGGCGCTGAGCAGGGCGAGGGGAGCGCGGCGTGGCTGGGGGCAACGCGTACCCACACTCACCCGCTGCATCGGGGCTCCTTCACGGCCGTGCTCTGCCCTATCTGCTGCTTATACAGATTTCTGTGGAAAGGGTGGTGGGTTTTATGGTATTTTTTGTTGTTTTTTCAGGAAAGATATTACATACAGCCGATTTTATGGTGCGCATGAGTGTAACAGTGAGAACCACTAGAACTCAGAATTGGAAAATTACTTCCTCTCCGTAATTTCCAGTTAGAAGTTTTGCTCGGCTCACATAATTGCATTTTTCCAGGCCCTTTGCTCTTGCCCCATGACTCTTGGGGCCTGTTGAATCCTCAGAAGTGTTTATTACAACTACAGAGGCAAACCCCTTAGCAGAGCTAGTCCATATGCAGCTTCTTAGATAAGTAAGATATTACCCATGCATACAGTGTAACACTTTTCCTGGTATAAAAGTATGCTTTAGAAAAGGGCCTGAGAACGAGCTTCACCATACCACTGAGAATTGGCCTCAGAAATCAAGCCAGCTTTACAGAAGGAGCGGGAAGGGACGCTGTGGAATGAAATGTGCCAGTCAAGTTAAAAGTGATTCATTTTGCCAGTTGTTCAGTGCGTTATAGAGCCCTGAGCATCGTAAAACAAGAGTTATTGTTAAAAAACATTTGAGAGGCAAACAGTTGTCTTCCCCTGCTGGTCAGAGCACAACTCGGGGCAGGTCTCATCAGTGACAAGATCTGGGGACCGGAGGCTCGAGAGCTGCCAGAGGCCAAGCCGAACAGCACCGTCCTGCAGCCCCTGTAGTCAAACTCTGCACAGGTGGCAAAGCTCACCCCAGGAATAAGAGTGGCTTACATGATAGACACAGCGTAGACCTTCATTAGCGGGACCTTCTTAATGAGAAACAGCTAAGGTCTGGAGGCATCAAAATGTATCATTCTGTGACTAGGAATTTACAGACACCACAAGCCACATGGCTTATTTTTCCCCTTTTCTCTGTCCCTTCTACCACTGCCCTTTATGAAAAACAGAAGTTAAATGAGAGAAAAATAGCTTTAATGAAACCTTCAGGTTGAGAAATCAAAATCGACATTCCAACAACAGGAAGTTTCAAAAGCAGTGTTTATAGCAGCACGGTAGCCGAGCTGTAGCACACTTGCCTTTCTTTAAGCCATATTGTGGCACGTACCTTGATTGAACAGTGGGGCATAAAGATAGTATTATGGCATTAGTTTAAAACTGCAGCATTTCCTAGGCATGGAAAAGTGAACTGAACTCTACTCCCAAACAATTTCCTGACTCCTGCAATCAGTGCTGCAAGTTTCGTCTTTCCAGTAAACACATCTGAATCGCTCCCCTGCGCGAGGAGGCTCTAACTTGTTTGTTATTTTATTCTAGGGAGCTGGAGACAGTTTTGTGGGAGCACTCGCCTTCTACCTGGCTTACTATCCCAAGCTACCCATGGAGGAAGTGGTCAGGAAGTCTAACTGTGTTGCCTCAGTGAGCGTCCAGGCATCGGGGACACAATCTTCGTATCCTTACAGGAAGGACTTGCCTCAGGACCTTTTCTAATTGATATTGTCTAGCTCAATGTACTGATTTTATCTTATCCCAGACTGCATTATTCTCCCGACTGCACAGATGTTCCCCTCCACTGACTGGAAAGAGCAGGAAAGTCTCTTTGCTCCTCATTTGAGGAGTCCTGTTAGCTCCTGTTCTACGGTTGTAAAGATGGGGCAGGCTGGTTATCTTTCAGACACAGCACAGCAGCTCTCTCTGGCTCCACACGCAGCCTCCGGGCTGTGGCCATCCCCCAACACACCATCCTGCAGGGGATACAGGCAGAGCTCACAGCAGCACAGTCTGGAGGGTATTGGGCCCCTGGTAACATTTTGACCTGGTTTTATCAGAACTCGAAGGGCGATGCCAGCACTGTGCTCTGCAGCCTGCCCACCCACGTAGGGTCCTTCGTATGGGAAGGGGGCTGAGAATGCTACTGAGCTGACCCTGAAATACGTGTCGAGCTGTATTGCCCTAAGCAGAGGTGGGACAGCTAGAGAAAACCCTCCAGCAAATCCTGTCAGAGATTTGGCAACCTACTTTCCTCACGTTCAGTAAAAATCCAGAAGTTAAAAACTTGGCCTGCTTACCTGGCCTGAAGCACTACAGCCCTATTAGCCCTGCTCACGGCTTATCCACCAGCACATCTTGTTCCACCAGGTTCCCACTTCTCCTTCCTGGCCCAGGAAGGAGCTGGCGCAGCGCTGCCCCTCCAAGGACTGACACCACGTCGTGGTCACTACTGTTGAATCTGCGGCTGGTAGGTTAGAAAAACTTGCGATCCTGCCATTGAATTCCTGCTGTGGAAAATGTTAATTTTTATTGCCTTATAAAACAATAGTTCCTTTGAAGATTACAGCCTCTTTCACAATGGAAAACACAGACAATGGGATTTGCTATTTAATTTTTTTTAATTGAGTACTGTAAAAATAACTCAAAAGATAAATAAATGTTACTGTGATGATCTATGTCCAGACATGAAGAATTTTCTCTCTCTACATTGTTTTATTCACAATGGCCTTCAAATCACAGGAGACGGTGATCCCAGTTCATTTCCTCTCTTTTCAGCCCATGCTGCAGGATTTCTGAATCAGCATTCACCCGGTTCTCCCCCCGAACCATCCTCTCCTCGTGCATAAATCAAGCGCAGTCATTGTTCAGATAGAGCGGATTTTTCTCTTCTCTGTGAAGAGGACACGTTGTTTCGCTACAGAGAAGAAAAAAAAAAATCTATTAAGAACCCTGAAGTGTTAAGACCCAATTCAACAAGCCTACATCCCTTTCTCCTGGCTGCCTTCGCTGCTGACATGACCGTGGAGCAACCACGGCTGGCGCAGCGCTGCTGTTAACTAGCTCCTGAAGGAGCTGAGCACTGCTTTCGCTTTACCACATGTAATTTTTAGCTCCTAAGAGGTCCCTTTTACCTCTGTGAAAATAACCATCAGGATTTAAGTGGCTGAAAACATTCACCAGCTGCTGTGTGCGACTATTCTGAGTCACAGCTGTTTGATGTAGGGACAAAAATAGGTTCTTACGGCTTTCTACTACTCTCCAGCTCCAGAGCCCAAACAACTACGGATGACAAGCTGGATCTAGGCAGTCTCACAGATCGACTGGAGAGTGAAACGGAGCCTGCCTCCAACACCTGATGCAGATGTTATAAAGTCAGCTCGGCTACAGGCTAAGCACAGTCGACGCGGTACTGCAAGAATGCGGACAAAGCTTTGCAGGGCCGTCTGAAAAGCACCGCCGTTCCGATTCAACTTCAATATTCATTCCTTTGAAAGTGATGCAAGGGCAATCCACGCAGTAACAAAATCGCTCCTTCCACATAAAAGTTTCGCTTTAAGAAATCCTCCAACTTAGTAACACGTTCTGCTGTTGCAGTTAGGAGGTAGTGAAACTTGGGCACTACTGCCACTACTTCACCAAACTCATTCTGTGGAGGGCCCAGGTTTTTGAAAAGTACAAAACATAAGGTGAAAATGCATGCCAAGTGAAAATGCTTCCTAACATATTCCTGATGTGAGTTGGTATCTAGACTCAAATTTACTTCCCTTCACACATGCAGCACTTTCTCACATCAATTTCTCACTTGTGTTCTAGTATAGGCTACAAAGATCAGAGCTTTTTTTCTTAATTACTTCCAATTTCTTACTTCAACAACCTACTACATGTTCTGCAACAGAAGCACTATGTAGCCTGAGCTCTCCAGTCTTCACATTTCCTGCAAGTCGTGAAGCTCCTGGAGGTACATTTTGCACAATGTTCTCGTGCAGTAAAGGGAACACTAAGTTAACATTTTCTTATTCGGGGAACAATCCCGGGGATCTCTGATTCCCCTGTGTATGAAATTCAGAAAGAAGGCCATAGCCTCTGTCAGCAGGAGTACTTTGATGAGTGCGTACAGTTTCCCCAGTAGTTTCTCTCACTTGACATAAAGCTCCTGGTCTGTTAGATCTGAGTATGAAAAGGTTAATTAACTAACAACAACAAAAGCCTGCACCACATAGCTGCTGGTCATGTATTATGTCATATACTCAGAGCTGCTCAATACACCTCTTCATGCTAGGTTTAAATAAATCTTTTTTTGCACCAGCTCCCCAATTTCTAGCCTCGTCTGGTTCAGTTTCTGAGTTTCCCCAAATTAATCTTTATAATGTTAGCTGCAGACTGCCTCCTCCCCCAGAAACATGAGCTCTGTCAGCTTTCAAAAAGCTTTGTGAGTAAAAGGCATCTTGTCAAGTACTATAACTCACCACCAAATCAGATTCTTAAATGGAGAAAATTTGCAAGGACCAGAGCAACATAAAACAACCCACAAACCGTTATCTAGAGAGTGGTATCATTCGGGGAGGAGGAAAAGTGCTTCTTTCTTTAAAAGAAAAAGTCCATTTTGTAAGTGATGGGCAAAATTAATTGTCTGGAGAACCCACGGCAGCTGAACAGAACATTCCTATTGAAGCACGCTTCGTGTCTGCTTGTTGGAGGTAGCAGTCTAGCAAACCACACAAAGAAACAGAATGAAAGAACTCCTGTGTCACTTTGCTTTGCCACTGACATGTGGCATGGCTGTCATCAAAGACTCTGAAGTGTTGGGCAAGTCCTTACTTTGTTTCAGCGCCACAATCTGTAAAATGAGGGTAACGTTTACTTCCCAGTGGAATGTCATGAAGAACAGCAACTGTACAGTCATCCGAGTATCAAATGTGTTATGACATACTCTGCTCAGATGGGAAAAATCCTGTTACTGTCAAGCTTTTACCCCAGACAACCAGAACAGCTTACATACACAGAGCAGGCTAACTTCTTCCCCAAACCCTTACCGATGGGATCGTATCTCAGCAGGACCAGTTTGTCCTGCAGTCGCAGTCTCCTGATGTTGAAACAGTAGCCAGTCTCTGCTGCGCTCTTCATCCTCACCAGAATGTACCTAAAGTCACAAGCGAGGCATCTGCATCAGTGCACAGCACACAGCCACGGCCGGCCGCGTGTCTGGCGCGGCACTGCCAAGTGGACAAGCTTTAGCGTAAGCAATTTGTCACATAATTCATTTCAACTCCACAGATGTTGTGGATGGGACCTTTAAAATGATATGCTACAATTATTGTAACACACAAAAAGAGCCTGCTATCAACTATAAATTCTAGCATCAAGCTGAAGTAAATAACTCTTAAGCAGTACACAAGCCCAGAGAGAAGTAGCTCCTCCATAAAACAGGGTGGGGGAGTAAGGGAGAAGAAGAGGAAAAAAACAGGAAAAAAAGAAAAAAAGGAAGAAAAAAAAATCAACACACAGTTGAGTCACTACAGCTTAAACGATAATGGAAAGAAAGGAAGGATGATGGTAGTTAGAGACGTTCAGGCTGCAGATAGTGCCGTATCTCAGACTATCACTTCCACATGCAGAGAGGAACCGGAGCAATGGAATGGAACGAGAGGCACGCAGAAAGGAGAAGCAGAGCTCCTCGGTGCCCTCCGTCCCTGCGGAGGCGCAGGACCTGACATTTGCCCGGCCGGCGGGAACCCCCTCCCCACCGGGTGATGCTGGGCACATGGAGCAGGCTGGCGGTGGCCCCGTGCCCCTCACCCTGCAGCCGTTCCAAGGCCTGCACGGCTTCCCGGAAACCGAGGGCACCTTCTGCATTTCAAAGGAAAGGTCAAGGCCTTTAGCCATCTGTAAATGACATCTTTCTCTGCCACTGCGATAAAGGTTTGGCTGCACCTCCGCACCCGGGCACTCGGTTCACTTTCCCGGATCCGCCTGCTTCCAGTTGGGTCACACCTCACCTTGGCGAGACCCCGTCCTCCCTCACTGGCACAGCTCTGCCCCGTGTCCTTTCCGGAGCTCTCCCTTTTCGGCTTTGCAATGTCATTTACTGTGAGGTACACGTAAACAGGGAATCACCAGCTTCCCTCCGACCAACTGCCCGAGCATCGTCTAGGGATCACCCCAGTGACTGCCCTCTCTCGTACGCCGCCGCAGGTGTGATGTGCGGCACCAGCACCCGCACGGACTCCTTCCCCTGCACCTGGCCCACTTCCTCAAAGCCTCTGCGCAGTTTCCCCTTTTGGGGGGAATCGGTGGTATCAGTATGACCAGGCATACTGAAATTCTTGCGCACCACATACTTCAGGCCAAGTCCTTTCTGAACAACACGCCTCGTTCGTAAAACCTGCTGCCCAATGAAGAGCTGTAACTGGGAGCTCAGGCAGAGGAGAGCTGTGGAAAGCTATCGGGACACGGGGATAAAAACAGGGGGAAGCACATAAGGATAAATAATGTAAGGAGATGAAATATTCCTGAACTATACACAAGACCACACAAAGAACAGAGGAAGGAACAGCAGGAAAAAAAAGGCAAGGAAAGATAGCACTATATTAGCAATACCATTTTTCACCTCAAGAAAAAATCCTGCTTTGCTGTGTTTGTTTCAGCAGAAAGCTAAGATGTCAAACTGCCCTCTTCCCTGTCACACGTGCTTGGAAAGTGACCCCTTAGTTTCTAACCCTGACAATTGTGCAGAAATCCTGTATCAGAAGAATCTCTTCAGACCCAGCAAATGGATGATACTGGCTATTTTGGGGGCTGATTCTTAAAAAATTCAAAAAATGTACCAAAAGTCAGTTTCCAAGGCTGTGTGGTACCAAATATTACTGAGTTGCACAGAATGCAGCTTCACAGAATGACAAGACAGAAATGTATTGATACAAATTTATCAGTTTCGCTCCATGGATTTGTCTAGCTAAATTCATTATAAACAGCATTTTGGATCCAAGTCACTCCCTCCATGTGATCTCGTCTCCTTGCACCCATGCTGTTAGTGTGCTGAAGTATATACTCTTTCCTTCCTTTCACAACCCTTAAAGCACATCAGCTTTCTTTACAGGTCAAAGGGCTGTGTAATTTTTTTCCGGAGCCCACTAACATCTCCCCTGAGCTGAACTAAAGAGCAAATCAAGATGTCCAGAGTACTGAGTGCACCCCTTCTGCTCCATCACGCAATGTGCTACGATCGGGAAGCCTCCCGTGCCCTGTCCGCGAGAAAGGTTCAGAGCAGCTGCCGTAAGTCCAGCCTGCAAACAGCATGAAGGTCCCCGCGGTACCTCAGCTGGCCCCACCTGGCTGGAAAAGCACCAAAGGTAAGCAAGAGGAAGATCCCGTGGCTGATTTACAGCTTCTCTTTAAAGGATAACACACCAAGGTGTGCTTCCCCTGCACAGGGCACTCTGGGTAAGTGACAGTACATAGGACAAAACTCACCTTTGCTGCAATTTTAGAACACAAGTGCTTTTTTTACACCACTCTGTACCTACCCATGTAAAAAAACATGTGGAAGGACAGAAAGGACGCAGCTAGACTCGAGGGCTGCAATTCTGTCATGTATGTTAGGGAATTCTACACAGGTCTGATATTTTGTAACGTCACTTGCTACAGGGGGTAGCAGAAATCAAAGACCGGTCAGTAAAACATCACTTACTTTGATTTGCTCTTGGCCACTGTTTGTTTGTGCGTTTGGTTTTTTTTTTCAGCATGAAGAAAAGAAAAAAGAAACAGTTATTATTTTATTTCTTTTTATTATGCAATACACATAAGGGTACAGTTTCCTACCGCCTGCCCCTGCGATAACCCCGGTCAGACGGGCAGTACGGCGGCACTCGGTGCCGCAGGAGACACCTCACTGCTTCTCAGGCTTCGGAACGGGCTGCCCGACCTCTCCCCGAGCACCCCCAGGGACGGTGACCCCACCGCCTCCCTGGGCAACCCGTCCCAGTGCCTGACCGCTCCTTCTGAGGAGAAATGTCTCCTCGTTCCCATCCCGAGCCCCCCCCGGCGCAGCCCGAGGCCGCTCCCTGCAGCCCTGTCGCCGTTTATCTGCGAGAAGCGCCCGGCCCCGGCCCCCCCCCCCCCCCCCCCCCCCCCCCTTCCCTTCAGGCAGCCGCAGGCAGCAGCGGGCTCTCCCCTCAGCCCCCGCCCCGCGCGGCACGCCGGGAGCTGCAGTGGCGGCGCGGTGCCCGCTGGGAGCTGTAGTCCCGCCGCAGGGCCCGGCCGGGAAGGTCACGCTGCAACCGCCGCTTAGAGCCGGGACCCCGGCACGGCACGGCACGGCACGGCACGGCCCTGCCGCCGCTCCCCGCCCCGCCCCGCCCCGCCCGGCCCGGCCCGGCCCGGCCCGGCCCCTCCCGCCCCGCCCCGCCGCACTCACGAGCCGCCACCGTGAGGAACATGGCGCCGCCGCGCCGCCGAGCCCCCGCCGCTCACGGCCGGACCGGCGGAACCGCCTCCGGGGGGCGGGGCGGGGCGGGGCTGAGCGGCGGGGGCGGGGCGGCGGCCGGTAACGGCCGGTAACGGTCGGGGCGGGCGCGTGAGGCGGCGCTGGAGGGGGACGGTCACTGGAAGCGCTTGTCCTGCTCTGAGCGGGGCTCGGGGGTTTCCTCACGTCTACAAAGTTCACGATTTCCTCTCCTCACATCTCCAGAACTCGCAGTAGAGCCGTGGCTTCTCCTCCCTCCCTCAGCGATTAGATAAACTGTTAATGAAGTAGTTTGAGTCCTCGAGTATGTAGCAATTACGGCAATAAAAATGGCAGCTTGACACGTTCAGGTGGAAAACAAGACTTGGGCATAACAGCACACAGCTCATTTGATGTTCTATGGCTTGAAAATCACAGGATCACAGAGTGGTTTGGGTTGGAAGGGACCTCAAAGCCCATCTAATTCCAACCCCCTGCCATGGGCAGGGACACCTCCCACCAGACCAGGCTGCTCAAAGCCCCATCCAGCCTGGCCTTGAGCACCTCCAGGGATGGGGCATCCACAGCTTCTCTGGGCAGCCTGTGCCAGTGCCTCACCACCCTCTGAGTGAAGAATTTCCTCCTAACCTCCAATCTAAATCTCCCCTCTTTCTTCGTTTAAAACCATTCCCCCTTGTCCTGTCATTATCTGAGCAAAGAGTCGCTTTCCATCTTTTTTAAAGTCCCCTTTAAGTAAACACAAACAGCCGGCCCTACAGGAGACGGGAGCAAAATGGCACCTCAGGGAAAGCAGTGTCGCTCGCATCAAGCACTCACTTGATTTCCCATTCCTTGTTTCAACTTAATTATTTCCAAATACTTTCTCTTAATGATACATTTCAATCTTTTCCATTTGGCCTTCGAAAATATAAATCTAGTTGTTACATAATCTGCCCATGAATATCAGAGTGAGAACTTGAAAACAGTCAGGATGCTAAAATGTGAGTGCTGTAAGACTTCTCTCCGATCTGCGCTATTGCCTCAGTCAGAGCGCAGACTGAAATGGATTGGGATTGCCAACCTCCTGACTTCACTGCCAGGAATATAAATCAACATTAAGGAAGATTTTTAAATGAAATAGCAAGTTAAACATTTGTACAAACACATCATCAAATAGAGGTTATACTGCCTCTTTTTAAACCTCTTGCCTGCTGGCAAAAATAAAACTGTTCCAGTGACATTTTCTCTGCTCTGCTGTGACAAGGGCTGCATAAATATAGACACTGTGGATTAGAATAGACTTCAGCAATCTCCAACTTCCTTTCTAACAGCCTCTCCTGCAGACAGTTTTCCATAGCTATGGGTGAAAAACAGGGAGTCTAAAACTGGTATGTATGGCAAGACGGTGACAGCATAGCACGTCCCTGATGGCAGCAGTCAGAGCTAACCTTGGGGGATGAGACACGCTGGCTAGAGAAAAGGAGAAGGAGTCAGGATTTCTGACCCCAGCTCCCATACACGTTCCTTGTGTGGGCTAGGATAAGCCATGTACCTTGAGATCTTTGATGGCATGTGCAGTGAAAATGCAAATTTTTCCTTCAACTTTGCCTAGAGAAAGCAAGAAGTGTGATGAACTGTAATGCCAGCCTAGATAATTCTGATGCTTGCTTAAAGAGAAGTCACTCATGTCTCCAGTGGAGAAGCTGCTGGTGCCAAATCGATCAGTGTCACTCAGAATCAAATGCGGCAGTTTTTTTTTTTTTCCCAGTTAGAAAAACAACAATTTGTCATGTTATAAGCTAACTGATTTTTTCCATTTCCACGCTTTACAGTTTAGGCTGAGTCCTCTTTTACCTCCAGGAAGTGAGGAGATTGCTGCTTTTTGCCAAGAAAGTGTGGTCAGGTTGCTGGCACACATGGGGCAGGCGAGGGACTGGCATCCAAGGCTGGCAGGGGTGATGCTTCTTCATGTGTGCATGGCTCTTCAAGTAAGTCACCACTTGAAAAACAGGAAAGGAGAGAGGGGCAGCAGGCTAAATGTTTGCAAAGTAAATATCCTATCGGCATTATATTTTTATGTGAGTTACCGTCAATTAAAGCATGCAAAAACCCAGTGCTTGAAACAAGAGAATAACGTTCTAAAGTCTGGGAAAAGCTCCACCAGTTTGTCCTGGTTTCCCACAAAAAAAAAAAAAAAAAAAAAAAAAAAAAAGCAGCTAACTAAGCCAAAAAATGCACACAGCTTGGTGGACATGGTTTTAAAACAGCCAGGCTGTTTTCTCCTATCCTTCTTGCTTTCCCTTCCTCAGCTAGTTACAACTTAGCAGGCTTCTTGCTGTCCGCAGTGCTACACAAACACTCAGTGGGCACAATTGTACAAATCACTCATCCCAGATAACACACGGATTTTTACATTCCTTCTGCATATCTGAACCCATTATCCCAAGGGGGCCCAGAAGAAAGTGGGCATTAGCTTAATGCAGCTCTGAAAGAGGAACTGTCCAGGTCAGGAGACTGGGAATGATGGAAAGAGCTGTCTTAATTGCTAAATCACTTTAAGCCAGTGACCAAATCCGTTTCAGCTGCTGGCCTGTTTGTGGCCTGTTTGAAGTGAGCTGGCTGTGGCTTTTAGCCCAGTTCTTAGAGGTGTCCGTGTCACAGTATCAGAGCATTTGCTAGCAGTCTTGTTAGGAAAGCCAGACAACCAGTGGGCTTGGATGGCTCACTTCTTGCCTCTGGAGCTCAGGCCCCCTAAGTCCAATGTGGGGCACCCCCGTGTGGCACAGCTCCATTTTCGGGGCTGTACCTGTTCCTTGCTTATTCCCTCCAGAGCTCCGGGCTCTGGATCTGTTCCTGGAGCTCCTTTCCCCAGCACTGACGTCATTCACATGTAAGGGGGGAAGAACAAAGACGGCACTCGCCTGTTTTCTTGTGTGATTTTTCAATACCCATTTCCCAATCCCAACCTCCAAAGTAACAACATCCTTTCAAACCGCCCCCTCTTGAAATGCCACAGTAGCCAAACAGCTGCAAATCAAAACACCTTGTAAACAAGTGACTGAAATCCCGTGGGATGCCCGAGGGCTTGGGCACGTCTCAGAGTGATTATAGTTCCTGCTATACAAATTGGAGTCCATGTAGCACAGTTCGTGCCAACTCCGAGCTCTTGCTTTTTATTTTTAGTCCTGTTTGTCGAGGGGTTCTCATGATAAAAAGAATGATGTTTGGTATCAGTGATACACTGATAAAATTAGATAGTAGCCCAGAAGTGATCATACGAGTAATCCTCCCCACTGAAACTTTTTCCACAGGATCTGGGATCCTGTGGGCCTCGAGAAAAGCTTTTCTCTGGGTGAATTTCAGTTCTCATCAGCAGGCAGCTGAAAAATTGGACTCACATGGGATATGTGTGGTGAGTCTCACGCAAAGAAATGAATGTCATTGTCATTGCTTATGCCAACAGCTGGGACCAGCTGGGGCACGAAAGACAACATTGTCTACATGTGTACAGCTGATCAAAGGTTGTTTTTAGCAAGCCTCTAAACCTTCTTCCCTTTTTGGGCCAGCAGAGTAAGGCTTTTGACTTCCAAGCATGGTGTTTTGTACACGGAGCAGCTTAAGTCATCAGCAGGGCTCAGTCCTGAGGCTTTTTAGTCCCCTAGATGTAAGTCACCCACACTGTTGCTGAAGGCATTCCTGTCTTTGGAAGAAGAGGCTGTCTACAGGGAGGATGGGGTAGAAGGTGCATTAGGTTACATCTCTAAAGTAGATCTCTCAGGAGAACAGAGTCGGTTCTTATTTGTTTTGGCTTTTTTTCTAAATGTTGGATTGCTTTCATTTTTACCACACTGTAAAACAGGAAAATAAAAGATGTAAACTGGTCAGCAAACACTCTCTATTGCTTAGGAACGTGTGCAATTCAAACAGGCAGCGTACCTAGTGCGCCAGCAAATGAATGTGGGATTGGTTGCAAATTAGCACAAAAGGGATTTAGCTGTGGTACTGTGGCACAGAGTTTATCAGAAACAAAGCTGTGAACCCATAAGACCAGTTACTTTTAAGCAGGATATGTAAAGGTGAAGGGAGAGGGTAATTATGCACTGTGAAGGTGGTGTGATGCTGACAGATTTTTTTTCCTCCTGTAGCTTATTGGAGGAAAATGGTTCAAGTGCCCGGACGTAGTTCATTTTATACCAACGAATCTCTTTGATTGGTTTATAACTCCCATCACTTCTTGGCAAGAGAGGTGTCTTCAGCTTTAAGCTGGAGCTATCGGTTCTAGGGGAGAAGAAAACAGGCAGGTGCAAGTGTGGCAAGTGGAGGTGGTCCTGCCCATTTTTCAGTTCTGGAAGAAAGTTTTCTTCTAGAGAACTAGGAGAAGAATAGGGCTTTCTGCCTGCCATGGCCTCCCTAGAGACTTTCTCACTTGGAAGAAGGTCACAGGGTTCAAAGCTGTTTCTCAAGTGCTGCTATGTAGTGTAGCTGTGATGTCACGCATCATTACAAACATGTTATTATTTCATTCATTGTTTTGGGAAATGATGGGACTGGAACAATACACCCACAGAAGTTCCCTCCCTCGTCCCAGCAGGCTCTTTTGTGAGTTCCTTATGATCTGTACCTGGCTAAATGATGGCTGTCTGCCTATGTCTGGTAATCGTCTGTCTCTGGGGAATTTGGAGTAGGAATATTGATGGGTTTTGTAAAGGGTGTAGAGCTGGAAAGGAGGAGAGGGACAGACATTTGTGGTGTTGTGGTTTATCAGCTGCCTGATCCGAGAACTCCAGGCTGAGAAGGCCCCAGGGCTGCATTGCTGCAAGCACTGAATGCACCGTCGCTCCTTTTTCTATGCGTTTGTGCCTCTGAAGCCAGTCAGTCATTTACACCTGACGGGACAGCAGAAAAACAGAGTTAAGCGGGGCAGTGTTCCATTCACTAATGTCTGCTTAGATCAGGTTTGAGCTAGACTTGGGATCAATACTTAAAAAAGTATGAATCATCATGCAGGAACAAGTGCTAGAAATGAGGCGCAGCAAGGGCACACATAAAAATCTGTCTGAAGCCATAGGCTCTTGCAAAACCATCTCTGACTAGTTCCCTAAACTTTTTTTTCATCTGCTGTAGTCTCTCTCTACCCATTTTACCTCAAAACATACAATTTGAACATCCCGATGACACACAAAAAGCATGCGGTGACCTTTGCGCAGTCTCTGCAAAGCGATTCTCTTTCCTCCTGCTGTTTCGTAAGCACTGTCCGGCCTTGCTCTGTCACATCCCCGGACAGGAAGAGATGTTCTCTCTCCTGTAGAGGGGAGGCAGTCCGTTTGGTTAACAAGATATGCTCTAAACAAGTATTCATAGGCGCCTTTTATAAGGGATTTGTTGATCGGCGAAGATTTATGTACACTCCTGTCACCCTTTAGCCCATCTTGAACTTTTCGGTGCTGTTAGCTCAGCCAGATAATTTAAAGGTAGCTCAAGCTAGCTGGCTGGAAATATTCCTTGCCTGACAAAGAACAAGATATTTCCCCACATCGTTAGATAGATCAAAACATACTTCAGCTGCCCACAAAACAAAGCTAGACTGAATCATATGTTTTCACCAAAAGTTATCCTACCCAAAGGAACCAGAAAAACCTTTCAACATTTTTTTTTTTCCTCCAGCTCTTACAACAGAGGCTCCAACCTCACCTTTACAGGAAAAACTGCTCTTTCCAGCCATGATGATCGATAAGAGACTAGGTGTTGCTCCCTAAATGTAACTGATTCAGTCACTCCAGTCCAGTTCATCAGAGGTGCCTTGCTATCTAGTCTCACCTCATTAAATGTCCAAGAGGCATAACTCCCAAAGAATCACGTAGGTAAATATGATGAAGATGCGGTCCATAGCACCTGACCTTAGACATAATTCCTGTTCAAACGTTCTGCACGCTCACACAACCCGCTCCATACTCCAGATGGAGTGGGAGAAAACGGGTGGGTTGATCTTCCCAGCCCTGCCCTGCACCAGCTTCTGATTACCTAGTTCTGGGTAACTGAGAAGATCCAGATCTCACCGCTTCCCTGGTACAAAAATACTCTTGCATCATTTTGCAGTCATGATGCTCCTGGTGAAGAGTGCACATACTCCAGTACTTAGCTGCCTGTAGTGACCTCGTGCCGGTATGCAAAATGATGGTCTGGGCTCTTCATGCTAGCAGTGAAACAGAAGGGTTTACTGGAGAGGGAGCAAATTTGTATGTAAAGTTTCTGCAGAGCTAAATCAATTCCCAGGGTTTTTTGAGCTGCTGAACAGCCTGGGGTAATCATTGCACTTCTCTGTTTCCAGTTCCAGCCTTTTCTCTCTTCTCGGCAGGGACTGTCTTCTTCTCCGTATTTGTACAGCCTCTAATTTTGCAGGGTCCCACCCCATCTGAGCATCTGCACCAGTATTGTGGTATTGGTGGCCCTCCGCTTGCAGGACAGTCTGCAGGACACCTCCGCAGCTGCCCTCCCGCCTGCGATACCTGTGGGTGAAATGCAGGCAAACGCATTCAAGTTAGACATAAATCTGATGCCAACTGCATCTGGCAACTGCTCTGGCACTGCGCAGGACTGCCCCAGGATTTCTAGTTATTTATAATTCAGCATCAGATTGGACCCAGTTGCTCCTGGTTAGAGATCTTTTTGCAATAACAAACTAAGATTACATGAAGAGCTTAAAAAAGAATTTCACCCCTCCGGGGCTAAATTACTTCCACTTATATACAACTGTCATATCTTTAAAGGGCAAATGCAGAAAGCTAACACTGGAAAATATAACTCTACAACTGAGATTATCTGCCTGCCCTCTCTAGGCAATCACATATCATATCTATAAGGCCCTTCGTAGCAAAAACCAAAATTCAGGCTAAGTGGATGGAAGATTTATGTACAGAGTAGGAAACAACAGCTTGGGAGGAGGTGTATTTGAATGCTAGAGCCAGTTACAAAGACAAACCTCAAACACCATACGACTGCTTTTACATAGCATCTCACTCATGTCTGGTAAAATCACTCCATGCTCGCCCAGACTTTGCAAACTCCTAGTCACCAACTGAGAAAGGCATGGTGACGTACACGTTACGGTAGCATCCGGCACTGACAAACAATCCGCTTCCATATGTAGCTCAGGATCCATTCCAGACATTTTAGAACTGATGTGTTTTTCATGAAATAAGAATGGGGAAGCAGGGGAATAAAAACCCTCTGCATCAACTTACCTGTCCCACAGGAGGCCTCATGCTGATCAACTCACCTTCAGTAAATTTAATCAGGAGCAGAGCTACACGAGAACATGAAGGTCATGCGTTCTCTACACTTTTTGTGAGTATTCCCAGTCATATGATGAGAGAGCAGTCACGCTTCACATAGTGGCTGTATTTAGCTCTGATTATATACCTGGATTAATAATTGAAGCACTTAACCCCAGGGGGAAATATATTTCCGTGAAGAACACAGAAGCTACAGAGGGGGGAGCTCAACATGTCAAACGCCAAGACGTGGAGCTGCTCATAGCCCTTTGTTCAAAAGTTTTCCCACAAAGAACATTATTGTCTCTTCAGAGGCCTGGGGGATGTAGGCTTTATTTTCAACTTTCCTCTTGCCCCTTTTTTAGTGATAGCACAGGAGAAAAGTGGAAAGGGAGAAAGGAAAGATGAGGAAAAGAAAAAAACATTTTGCACTTTTTTAAAAAATCAGATAATTTACATAGAAAAGACTGGGTTTCACATTTTCATCCAAGAAATGACAATGTCCGTGTTTTTCCTTGTTATTGTTGTTGTTTGATTGATTGATTTTATTATTTTTTAAGTTCTGCCTATGGGAAATATCCCCTGTTGAGGCCTTTTTTTGTGGTTTCTTTTTTCCTCTTTGTGTGTGAAGTTGGGGGTCAGCACTTCATTGTCTTCAGAGAACAGCACGCTGAGACCAGTGACTAACTGGTACCTTGACAAGAAGCCTAGCCCGTTCTTCAGCCACAATAATATCTGCCATCTCCAGCTGCTGTAAATGCATGGGTGGCTCTCCCCTGGGTTTGGGCTCTGCACGGTCCCTCCCAGGAACGATATGAGAACAGACTTTCAGAACAAGTTGCTGAAAGGTCTCCTCCACTGAGAGAGTTAAAAAATCACTGCCTGTTCATGTCTCTTTGTTGTTTGCTTCCCTCTTCCCGTCAAGTGTGCTGGTGTTTGATATCACTGACTTGATGGGCTGGGGGATTTTCTGGAAGAGTCTGAGATGATTCTCTGGGGTGCATGCCCCTGTTGTGCCTGAATTCCGCCCTGCTTTTACTGCCAATGAATCCTCAGCGGTCTTGATTTTGGCCCTGTGTGGAAATGCTCAGGCACAGCAGTGATGAGTCCAGTTTACGGGGAGTCGTGTGGTCCCTTGGTCAGCCATGCCCGGCTGTGCTGGAAGTGCGAGCAGCAGCAGGTTGGTCAGCAGTCCTTCCTGAGGGCACTGCTGTGAGGACGGTATGCTTCCACTGACTGCAAGGGGAGCTAGGATTCTGCACTTGTGGATGGAAGATGATCTACCTTACCTCTACTCCGTAGTAAGCACCGAAATCATCATGTGAAGTGAAGTGCGAGCTGTCTGCTTTGCACAGAGTGGCAGTGAGGCAGAAAGGGTAAATGAGGTATCCAAGGGCTTTGATAACATGAGGGTCGGAAGGAAGTTTAGTAATAGAGCGTTCCTGTCTCCCTATTTCTGTGTTCATATCACATGCAGCTGTACCCTTTTCAATAAAATCCCAAGATTTAGAGAGACCAAATCGCTGTAGGCCTCCCTGGTTCAATCAGTCTGATGCAATTTATCATTTAACCTTTTTAAGCAAATCTACCAGTTGCCAATCTTGGCTTCGTTTTGTCATTCCTAGAGCGGCTGAGCAGAAAGGTCAGACAGTATGAAATACAACAGTAGGCAAAGGCCATTTCATCGATTCTGATTGTTGCTTAAGAAAAGGAACAACTTGCAGTCAGTGATGCGGTCCCGGATGGGTAGGGTGTGTAATTTTTCACAACCCTGCTGCAATTTCACGTCAACAGAGAGGGTCGAGTAGCTGCCTGCTCTGCTGTGTGCACTGACATCGCTTCTTGCGAGGTCTTCTGTCTTCCAGAAGGAGCCTGCAACTCACTGACCGATTGGCAGAAATTAGGTGGGAGTAGCTGAGGATCTTGAGCAAAACTATTCATTTTCCAGTAGGTTCGTGGCTATATAGAAATCCTGGGCAGTGGAACAACGCACTTACACAGACCGTCTTCCACTGCGCATGCAAGGAACCCTTTGCATCCACTGCATATGCAGGGAATCCTTTGCATGCAGCACTCTGGCCAGTTTGTGCGACCACTCTTTGACTCTCATGCTTGGCTCAGAGGTGTCATTTGTATAATGCTGCGCCGTCCTAGCCTCTGACTCCCACAGGAAAAGACACCCATTCCCTATTAGGAATGAGTGGAACAGCCCTGGCAATGACTTGGTCCCAGCAGCTCAACTATTTTGAAAATCCAGCCTAAAATTCCCCAAACTAATTGGTATTCACTAAATCTAGGGTCGTCAGATGCCTGGCTTTCTCCCAAGCTCTTTGGCATCCCGAGGAGATTTCCCATTGATTTCAGTGAGTTTGGAATTCTGAGTTTCAGGGAGGCAGTTTCAGCTTAAACAAGGCGTAAGGAGGTTGGGGTGAGGCCTGACCTCATCCCATCTGGCCTCAGGTTACAGAGACTCATCAGCTACTAGAGACAACTGGGAGAGATGTGCTCTGCAGACAGCAGATGAAATCGTGCCTCTTTCCGTCAGCTATAGGTTGGTACGGGACCTACAGTTCAGATCTTTCAGTCGAACGCCTTACATTAGGGCAGACCTCCTGAGTGGTCTCAGGCAGTTCATTCTCTCTGTACCTCTTGGCAGCTCTAAGGACAGTTTTATCTCCTCACGTATTAAAAAGCTGGAGGTCTTTGAAAAGAAAGCTTTATAGAAGTACAAAGAATGATTATATTTCAGCAAAGGGAACCCACTGTCAAAGAAATCCACACACACAGCCTTCTGTCTTCAGCAGTCCCTCTCTTCTTGCCCAGTACGACCACATTACCACATTACCGACTGTCAGTTCTTGAGCATCTCAGCCATTGTTCATTCATATTTATTTCAGCTCCAACTAGTGCAGAGTCCAGAGGCTAAGAGCTTTCTGCAAGATTGGTTTCAAGTAGATATGCAAAGAAAGGCAGCTGGGCAGTGGGCCTATTTCCCTTCCAGCAGTTTTTGTTATGATTTTAGATGTGAAATCCGCTGATGGGGTGGAGGCTGAACTGATTTTCTGAACTGACTTGTTCACTGATATGAAAACCTCCTATTTTAAAATGAATCAGACCAAACCCTTACGATATTATCCCGTGACCCAAAGAGTGGCTTTACACTTGGCCACAAGAAGAGTGACATTTTTTAGCTACATGGAGCTGAGATTTCTTCATGCACTGACTCCATTTATTCAACGAGTGATGCACAGTCATGACTGAAGGAACTAATTACCAGATCAAGCAGCCTTGTTTAATCCCTGTTATAGCCCTTAAAGCTGGGCCACTTTTAATTTTTATTTATTTTTTAATTCTCTGCCAAAATCTATTTTTAAAGTTGTTATTGCTGTAGCTGCCAGATATGAGGATGCAAGTGCCTCCCCCCTTCTTGTCTAAGAGAATAAGTGAGTGGGATCACACGGGCATAGATTGACTCTTCCAGATGAAGATCCTAAAGCACTCTGCAATCATTAGTTAAACCTCACAAACCCTTCCTGAGACAGTACGAACCCTTCCTGAGATACCACTAGGTTCCTTTCATTGGTGGAAGGCAAAGAAAAATAGGCAGGGCAAGGGGCAAGGAGGATTTCACTTCTTGAGGAACGAGGGGAGTGAAGGTGTATCCTGTAGATGTAATTCTAAGCGATTTACTCAGGGTGATGTTGTCACTGGGAATCTTCCTATTGATCTCAGTGGGTTCTCAGTGCCCTGACTGCCGTTCTACCTCTTTCCCCTCGGTCATCATAAACATAATAAGAGCTTGCTGAATAACATTCAGGAATGGTGTATCAGTACATTCAGCCCCTTACCTTCTGCTTTCAGTTTGGAGTAACTTGCTTGTTCGTTCAGAGATTACAAAGTGAGAAGAAGCCAGTGTCATCATTAGTCTGAGCAACTGCTTACCATAGGCTGCAGGATCACACTCACTTGCTTTTCCTTGGAAACACCGCATAACTTTCAGTTTTGTTTGTTTGTTTGCGAATGGAGAAATCCACCACAATCCTTGCATAAACTGGTTAATTATTCTTACTTCGAAAAACAACATATATATTTATATTTTTCTAGGTGGGATTTGTCCAATTTCAGTTCCCTGTCATGGTTTTATTTATCTGTCTGCCAGTTTAAACATTTCTCCATTATCAAATCTCTGCTTTTAAGTAGGAGCTCAGAGATCGTGATCAAGTCAACCCTTCACCTGATCTGTGTTTAAGCAGATTGAGCTCCTGGAGTCTTTCACTGTAAGGCACATTTTCTAATCCTTTAATCAGCGCAGTATCTCTTCTCTGTACTTTTTCCAACGTGTTATCATCCTTCTGGAATTATTCACAAATAACCTTTTCATTAGTCAAGCCATTCTTCAGATGGTTGAATAATATTTGCCTGATGAATTTACAGTAACTTTCCTATTGGTTGGTTATATTGTTTGTGAGTTGTTAACACGAACAGCTGCAGAGGTCTCTTCTCCTACAGCTCCACTGGCCGTAGAAGACAGTTTCATGTGTTGTTAGTCCTACTTCTGGACAAGCCAATATGCCATCTGCCATCAATCCCAGCTGAGCCACGCTGAAATACCAACATGCTAACGTGTAAAAATGTTCCTGCGTCTCAGGATAGAAAGGGAGATAAAAAACAGCCACTCTTGGTTAGCTCAGCCCTTCTCGTTTCCTGCAGATTGCCAGAATCCTTTGGTATGCAAGAAATTCTGAGAGATACAATATTATATGTCAGCTATACTCCTGAACTGAGGAACTCCTGAAAGAAGGGCATGTTTATCACCTCAGAAAGCATCATAAGTAGCTGCTTCAACTGATGCTAGTTACTGTATCTTCTTAACCTCTCAATCCCAGTGATTTATCTTAGCTATCAAGCTCCACGGTAAGTGATTGTCCTAGTGGGGTATTTGCGAACAAACAGAAGGCTGCTGTGACTTCTGGGCAAAAATTCATAGTATAAAAGGCTTTCCTCTTTGAGAACGTCCTCAGTCGTTCTTGTTTACAACCGAAAGGGCTAGACGTCCACAGGAAAGCTATGCCTCTACAACAGTTACACAAGTTTTAGCTCGGCTGAGTATAAAGTCCTGTTTTAATTACAAATTACCCTGACTCCTTTCTCCTTGTCTACAGTGTTTTGCTGTTGTTTGCTGCAGTGAAACAGGCTGTGGAACTTCCCCTTTAGCTTTTCGTTAGAAAGCCACTTGTTCAATTTCATGTTCTAGGGTTCAGCTGAATTCTCCTTCCTTGCCATCACATGTTTCCATTGAACACACAACTTGGTGAAGAAATAGCCCCTTCCCTATCCTGCAATCTCCCCTGACCCTACCTCAACCAGACAGGCAGTTGTGGTTGTGTTTGCTCTTGGTCTCTGAACCATTGAGGAAATACAGCCCGATCTCTCTTCCCAGCTACATGACACTCAAATACCACCAACCTCTTCCCTTTCCCCTCCAAGGGAAAATCAGGATGATGGAAAAGCTCACATCGCTGGCTATCACTCTCCTGCAGTTTTGGGTCCTCTGAAGCAGCTCTCAGTGCCATCAGTATGGTAAAAAAGAGCCTCTTGCTGCTACTTTCAGCTAGAAGTTGAGAAAACCACAGCCACCTCCAGGCTTTGATCTTGAGCCAAAGCCAATGACAGTCTCCTTTGTTCCCCAGTTCTTTTATTTTTGCTTTGATAGACACAAGTGCTCTTCTCTGTGCTTTCCCTCTTCTCTCCATTCCCTCTTTTCTCTCCCCACTCCCTTGAACTTGGCTGGGAGTCTGCAACCATTTTGTCCCTGCAAGAGAAAATGCTTCATAAGTCACCAAGACAATACTGGGCCAAGGGAAGTGGGCAGACAGAACCTAGGTGATTTGGCCCTACACGTTAAGACAATGGGCTTTCCTGCCATTGTTTCCCATCAGTATGTCTTACTGCAGGAGGTCATGCACACTCTGTCCTGGAGGCTAAACATGCCCAAGAGGGAAAGGGAAGGGCCATATCAGACATCTGGGGCCAAAGACAAACCAATTTGTTAACCACATGTGGCAACAAATGAAGCTCTGAGGGAGGGGACTACAAATAGCAAACTGTCTCCAGATGTTCAAAGTCAATTCAAATATGCCACCTACTGGACCTGAGCTTGGAGACTTGGTAGAGATGGGGCAGATGGCACTGAAGAACCAGGGAAAATGCGCTTCTATACTCCTTAGGGTTTTCTTGTAAAAGATGGTCCTTCCCTCACCTCTTCTTGACTCTGTATTTTATGGTCAGTGTCCTCAACCCTACTCTGCAGAAGTCTTTCATATGGCCAAAAACTGAAGAGAACCAGGCAGATTTGGGATGCTCCAGCCTCAGGCGCAGTGGCCTGTGCTTAAGACGCACTGAGCAACCTTCACACTCATTAGTTTTAAAATATTGTGTGCTCAGCACTTCTGGAACATTTCATGTCTTAGTTTCTTGGCCTCTGAGGTAACCCTGGGCGTGACAGAGAGGAAGGTGAGCCATTTGCCCTGGGTAGAGAATGCAGAGAAGTCGGTGATTCATTACCTTCCTACACATCCCAAGGTAGTGCAAGTCGTAATCCCCTAGGAACCTTGTGTGCTGTGGTTCTCATGGAATTGAAGAAGGTAGAATTGAGGGGCAGATCTGAAGTATTGCCTGTGGCTCGGAGCTTTTTCAGCGCGCTAACTTGAAATACTGTCTGTGCTGCTCATCAGCAAATGCAATCAAAGGAACAGAGAAGCCAACCTAACGCTGAGGCAGGTAAATGTTCTTTCATACCTCTTACGTGCCACCAAGGGAAAAGCACCATCGTTACAAAAACAGCTGCTATTTGTTTGAATCCCTCCCTAACATTCCTGGTAGATTGTTTTGGTCATTTACGTTCCAGTTCTACCCTAAAGCTTTGCCACAGGGTTTTGGGCAGGAGTTCAAGTACCTGGCAGCTGGAACCATGCCCCTACTAAGCCACCTAAAGACTGACATTCCAGGCCTCCCCTCATGGAGAAGAGCCTTGGTCCTCTAACTGAGCTTCAGCATCCTGAGTACAAAGCCTGTCAGATTTCATTGTTAACGAATGAGGAAATAAATTTGCTCTAATTATTCTACGAAGAGCTTAGATGGAATTTTACAGGGAAGGAGCTTTGTCTAGAGATTATAAGGGGGAGACTCTGAGGCAGGACTCCCAGGTTTTATTTCTGATTCTGCCCCTGGTTCATTGATTGACCCTGACAAATGTTATATCTTGGTTTCCCCCACCTGTAAAAAGGAGTAATGATATCAAACTGTCTGACATGAGTGGTTTTAGGCTTGATTAATTAACAGCAGTGAAACAATCTGAGTTCTCCATTGGAAGATGCTCTAGTAATAATCAAAGAAATATCTCTGCCTTTGGTGTTTGGCATTCTCATTCTTTTTCATGTATAGATGACAGCCCTCAATGAGAGAGAACAGAGCTTTCAGTCTACTGACTGGTGCCTGGGCATTAAGGAAAACTGGTGTGTAATGGACTAATAAATTCACTGAAACTGCATTTCTTTTCAGGCTGTGAAGAGCAAGCCAGCAGACTTTTGCTCAACTATTTGTTAGTGTAAAATTTTCAATGAATTCTTTTATGCAAACATTTATTTATTTTTTTTTTCTAAACTGTTCACTGTATCTTTGGAGTAGTTTCTACCTGTGTGGAGTGATTGGCCAATCAACTCATATGGTTTTGTGTCTCCTTAAGTGGACAACTCCTGGGCTCCCAAATGCCTTTCAAAATCATACAATCACAGAATTGCTCAGGTTGGAGAGGACCTCCACAGGTCTCTAATCTAGCCTCCTGTTCATCAAAAGAGGAGGTCACCTATAAGATGAGAAGAGGTTGCTCAGGGGGGTTGACTCCTGAAAATCTCCAAGGATGGTGACCGCACAACCTTCTTAGGCCTGCTCCACTGCTGGACTCTCCTCATGGTTAAAAAGCTTTTTCTTAAAGCCAGCTTGAACCTCTTTTTTTCAGTTGTCTCTTGTCCTCACACCATGCACCACAGAGCCTGGCTCCATCTTCTCGGCAACTTCCTTGTAGGAGCTGGCAGGCTGCTGTTCGCCTCCTACAAAGCCATTTCTTCTGCACGCCAAACAACCCCAGCCACCTCCGCCTCTGCTCACAGGGCTCTAGCCCCCAGTCATATTGGTGGTCTCTCCTGAACTTGCTCCAATTTGTCAGTTTTTCTTGCACTGAGATTCCAAAACTGGATTCAGTACTCCAGTTTCATCTGAGTACCTTGGGAAAGGGGATAATAACATCTCTCAACCTCCTGGCCGTGCCACTGTTAACACAGCCCTGGAAGACTTTGGCCTTCTTTGCCACCAAAGCATATTGCTGGCTCATGTCCATCTTGCTGTCTGCCTGGGTTCACAGATATTTTTCTGCAGAGCTGCTCCTCTGCGCATCATTCTCCAGCCTGTACCACTGCAGGGGCTCTTCTTTTCCCCGGTGTGGGACTCTACATTTATCCTTGCTGAATTTGGTAGGGTATCTGTCAAGCCCATTCCTCCAGGGCCCTGCACTCCAGCTCCTCAACCGCCCCCCGCCACCCTCATGTCATCTCACAACTTGGCGAGCTAGCACTCCATTTCCTCCTCCTGATAACTGCTAAAGACATTAAATAGGACAGACCTCTGCGGTACCCCACTTGCTGACAGCCCTCAGGTAGAATATGACACATTACCTATTACTCTCTGAGCCTGACCATTGAAACCAGCTCTTTACCCATCTGATAGTCCACCCATCCAGATCATAATGTCCTAACTTGAATGTTGTGGTAGACAGTGTTAAGCCTTGCTAAAGTATTGGTAAAATGCCTGCCAAGAAATTGCAGTATTAAGAAAATAGTTGCATGGATTGTATTTACCTGTGTGTGTGTGTTTCTGTGCAGGCTCTTTTTGAAAACAGCCTTCTGAACCATTGTGTGCTCATAGTCTAAAAGCCAATGCGATAATGAAGTGAATTTGTATCTTAGAGTACAATTTCTTGAACATGTGTTGTGCTGTTTTCCACTCTGTGGTTTTCCATTTTACCTTTGACCAGGATTTTTTAAAGCAACTGTCTTTGTCCTTACATCCAACTCCAGTCATGAGTCAAACAGGACCTCTGCATTTGACTTTGACAGAGCTATTTCTAGCCATAAGTCATTCTCTGAAGATTTTCTATCTCTTAACATCAAAAGGAGTTCTAATCTTTTTAACCTCTGCTTTCCACAGTAAATATCAAACATATGGTCCACAGGAGATATGGACCACCAACAAAATCATGGGAAGCTCATGGACTTTGAGAATGGATGTGAGCAAGACGCTCCAGAACAGGATTGGCTCCATGCCCAGCCTGCGTAGGCTTGTCAACATAAGCAGTATGGATCCCAGGCACCATCCACTTTGTATATATCTAGGCTTTAAACTTAAACCAGGTCTCCAGCTTCAATTGTCATATCCTTGCTACTGATGTCCTGCTCCATCCTGTGCCTGTCATCCCATCTCCTGTTGTTTGGAGAACCAGCACAAAGAGTTGTTTTCCCCTGACACTGGGAAATTGAGGCTCGGTGTGCTCTTCATAATCTATCCTTCTTCTTGGTGGTAACATTATTTTTCTGAGGAAGTCAAGAATATGCCTTGAGTGCTCCTGAGGATGCAGGGCAAGGTCAAGCATGCAGGAAGGAGGAGGCTGGCCATTTGGGGGAGAAAGAGTTCACTCTTTCTTAAAGCCCTAAGCCGTTCAAGGAGGATGGTGCATGATGGATCTGCTCTACAGTGAAATTGGAGCTATCCTCCCTGTTATCTCAGTGGCTGCTCCTCAGCTCTGGTGTGGTCACACTCAAGACTGTAGTTTGTAATGGAAAACACGGTACCATCACAGACCCATGGCACGCTGAGGTGTGTTTCAGACTGTCACGAGCTGGACAGAGGAGACTGTCTGAGCCTCTCATCCCTCACCTGTCAGAGATCTCCCATCCAGGCTCAATACAGCTATACACAAAGGCTGGTGGCAGAGCAGCCAGGCCTGGTGCTGGAGGACAGGCCTCCCCACTCTTAACTCTACCCAAAACTCCAAAATCCCATGTTTGGGCAATTTGTCGAGCTTTCCCTCCTTGGACAATGATAGGTATGCAGTGACACCCAGCCACATAACTTGGAGGAAGTTGTTTGTTTCAGACTGGCCTGTCAGCTTGTGCCTGAGGACCCGTGTTGGGCAACGTGCTGTGGATGCATTGTCCAGGAGTCAGGCAGCACTGCGGTGATGAAATAGAGCACGTGAAAATTACCATATGGGAAAAATGCAGAGGTTGGTACTGGCATCTGACACAGCCGGTGCAGCGTGGGTGAGCGGATGGCTGGATGTTGTTTCTAGCTGCTCTTCCACCCAAAGTGCACCAAGGACCTATGTAAACATGCAGCTGCCTCCCTCTAACAGTACTCTCATGAATGTCATGGTAAGTATTATTTACATTTGCCAAGAGGTGCAGAACCAGCCCAAGGCTGTCCACGGGGACGTGGCAAAGCCATGTTATGACCCCCAAGGCCCTGAATTTCTGTGCAGTTAAAGACCGAAATCCTTCCCTTACCAATTCCATGCCACAGCACTCGGTGACAATCAGGCAGTCACCTGAAGGCCTTAATGAGGCCTTTAGAGTCCTGCAGCGAATGGCTGAACTTACTGTTGGATTTTCCCATCTTTTTTTCTGTCAGAGAATCAGATCTCTTGTAACAACCTGAGTTGCAATGTAGGTACTGCGATACGTTTTTTATGCCAGGGTTATTTACCAAAACTGGGTCCTGTTGGGGTCAGAGGGGATCTCGTCGTGCAGCCTGCCTACCCTCTCTAGAACTGGCTGATCCCCAGTCCCTTCCAGGACAGAGTCAAAGACGCTACTTTGCAAACAGCCTGCGTGTGGGGAAGGGTCCTGCTCTCCGCACACTGGGGACCACAGCCGCTGACCTGGCCACCGCTGTCAGGCGAACACGGTGTGCCTCTTGGACGAGGTGCGGTGACAGCCAGGAAGCCCCGGGGAGCTACAGGTGCTGACGACACGCTGCAGATACCGGCGGGTTTGGGGTTTTGCCCGGGCTGAGTGGCCAAGGGCAGGAGGAGCGAGAGCAGCCCCTTTGCCCCCGCTATCCGAAGTGTCGGCTGCCCACAGCCCAGGCTGTGTTGCCATGGAGACATTGCCCTGATGGCCCGCGATTTCTGATCGTTTCAGTGAAAATAATTTGATGCAATCAGCACAGACGTGGGGTTTGCTCTTACCACACGCCCGCACAGCTACGCACACTCCTGCAAGCATCTTCTTTGTGCCATGGTTTCAGCAAGCGAGCAGGCGAGTTTGCTTGTAAGGCACAGCGTGGCACGTCAGCCAGCGGGGATGGTTACAAACATGGCTTTCTCCGGCTCAGATTAACAAGACCTCCTCCTGCTGCTTGGAACAATGTGTTGTTACCACAACACGACATCTAGTTAAGTAAAGAAAGCCAAGCTCCATCCACCCAAACTTTAAAGCTTTCCCCTCCCCGTCACCACCAGACTTTTCTCGTCAGGTTCAAATTATTTGCCAACGAGTGGTGGAAAAAGCTGGTGCTCTGGTTTGGCCTCTGTTTGTTTGCTTCCCCAAATCACCAGAAGGTAGTTCTGGGAAGCTAACATAACGGGCTGTAAGAAAATGGCGTTGCCCTGTAGTAAAATTCAGGCTACTTCCTTGGAGAGCTGGGCCCCGGTGGTGTCTGTTTTGTCGTACTCCACTGCGGCTCCACTGCCTGGGCTGATGTAGCTGGGTGTAATGTTGTCATTTCAGGTTTTGGTGAACTGAGAGCAAAATCCCAGAGGCCACAGGCGGCACCAGCGATCCTCAGAGGACGGGCTGGCTGGGTCACCTCTCTGCATCTCAGCCCGCAGGTGAGCTACACTGGGAGGGCGGCGAGAGATGCCTGCTGCTTGCTCTTACTACGGCTCTTGAGGGAATCTGCGACATGTTTGCGAGTGAGCCAGGTAGTGGATGGGTGTTGTGCAGAACTTCAGTCTCCCAGTCTGTCAAGCCTGAAAGTTTTTCCAGCTTTCAATTTTGTCTAGAGTTTCTCTCTTAAGACTCCCCCCTTCTTCAAACAGAGCCTCAACTCTGGCTGGGTCCCAGAGATAGATACCAAATGGTGCTTTTTTCCCTTTCTTTTGCTCTTTCTTCCTTCTCGTGAAGCTGGCAGACTCTCCAAACACACATCCAACCAACGCACAGTGCATTCGAAAACAGGCCATCTGGCTGAGCACTCCTTGAGAATGAGGAGACAAGAAAAACAACCCTCTTGGAGCTGGCAGCCGAAAGGCAGGCAGCCCGTACGGGGACTTGATCTCGTGGTGCAATCCAAGAGCCGTCCAATCCAAGGGCATTGCAAAAAAGCTCTTTCCTAATGAGCAGAGTACGGCTGTCTCCAGAAGCGCTCCAAGTCAACAATTTGAGTGGGATGCTGTAACTCTCCTCGCTGCACATGTGCTCATTAATTAAAGCCACTTTGGAAGATGCCCCTGACACCCCCGCCGGGGCTGCCAGCCTACCCTCCCCGAAATCCTGCTCGCTGCTTTGCAGCCCCCTGCTGGGCAGGGAACTGCAGATCCCCAAGGGAAGGATGGGGCCATCAGCATCCAACTCCTAACCACAAAATGGACCCATTGCATCGCTGATGGGCAGCTGCACAGGGAATACAGCGCTGGAAGGAAGTTGCACTCCATTTGCTTTGCTGTCTTTTTTTTTTTCCCCATCTGAGTTTGGTAACAGCCAGAGTGCTGCAGGCATAAAACTGCTCTGGGAAGGTCAGCGGGCGACAGGAACAGAGTGATCTGAGCAACCCAGTATTGCAATCCTTAGCTATTTTTCTGATGGTTAATGACGAGGTTCGCAGAATTAGGGTGGCTGAGGTGAATGCAGACCTGTTAGTAGCCAAATCCCTCAACAGAAGAACAGGGAGCTCTCACTGAAACCAATAGCACACAGGCTTAAAACAGAATAAAGAAGTTACATGACATTAGGCAGGGAACTTCTGGCAGCTGCTGGCCCAGCAGGTTCCAGAAGCAAACACTATCAGCAGGCTCCAAATGGGAATAGACGAATTCCCAGACAGCAGATCTCTAAATGGACGCTAAAGGGAATAGGTGGGATGTACAATCTAGCATCCCACCCCAACAAAGGTGAATGCCGAGGAAATGCAAGGGGAAGAGAGAGGGAAGAGCCCAGGGCTGTGCGCTGTTCCTGGACAGCCTCTCCTCCCCAGCTGGGAGCAGACTGCTGGGCTGGGGGACCGCTGCTCTGGCCCAGAAGGGCTGCTCTTCGGTTTTCACTGAGGGACTCAGTCCCTCTGCCAGCCTGGTCTGAAGGTTATATGAACAGACTGCTGCCTCTTCAGATTATTGGAAGGAAGCTAGAATCTGATTTGGGGGGGAAGCTGGATTTGTGGAGTATGCTTCCATGAATGTCAACAGTCACAAGCCCTGGCTTAATCTGTTTGGTCTCCCAGTAGTTACGTTTCACACAGTGACATTTCCACGGGTAGTTACAGCTCTGCATCTCTGGATGGCTATTTCTCATGTTTCTGCTGTGGCTTCCTCCATGCAGTTGTGTTTCCAAGCTCAGGGACTGAAGCTCTTGATATTTTGACTTTATTAACTCAAGAGTAGAGGTCTGTAAATGAAAAATTGCTTGGTTATGTTGAAAAAATATTATAGAGGACAGACATAACCAGTGCAGGGCTTTAGGAACCCTGTGTTCCTCCTTGCCACTAAGGTGTAAGAGACATTCGCAGCCTCTTCCTTTTATCAACATACAATTTAGTTGTCCCCAGCTGACAAAGATGAGGTACAAAACTGAGATTTTGCATCATTATGTTTTTATACCCACTGCTTTATAAGATTTAACGATGACAGGGAGATGTTCCCAGACTGAAAAGAAAATAACAAACAGGGATTTGGTGAAGTCAAACATACCCCTTCTTCTGCGGTGACCTAATTCAAACAGCAGTGACTAGTTCAGGAAAACCTGGAAGTGACAAGTGATAGAGAGCAGAACGAAGTCAGAACAAAGTCCAGCACTTCCAACTCTAAACCATAATGGAGCAAATGTAAAGAGAACTGAGAAGCTTTAGTGTGAAAAAAAAATGGGGGAAGGGGCACAAAAAATGAGAATGGACCCATGGGACGCTGAATCTCCTCTTCTGCTGTCATGATATCCTACAACTGATTGAGATCTGTCTTCAGTTTTTTATTCCCATTGTTCCTCTTAGGAGGTTATTCTGAACTTCACTCTGCTGCTGTTTTGAAGGCTTCTGCTACTTTGCAGCCCAAATTTATTTATGACCAGTGTATACTTGTTTTAAGATCTTTCCATTTTAAAACTCTAACCTGTTATTAGCCACATTTAGTAAAAGTTTAGGGCATAATTCCTTTCCTCCAAATGTGTGTTCTGTTATGCTAACATTGTCCCTTTTTTATTTTTAACTTACAGCAAAGCAGAATAATACACAAAGACAAGATGAAACAGATGTTTCAGGCCTACATTACAATTCAGACAGAAATTTAAATTAGCTGAAGACATCAGAACAAAATGCTTTTTAAGTGCTTCTGTGCTATCAGCTACTCAAGGGATAGTTACAGGTAATATGCCTTTCAGCGCCTGTTGCTTCCCTTACAGCCTTTGATGTGATCTTATTAAGAGAGATTCCCTTTAGGAATGTGCTCAGAGCACTAAGCCTTGGGAGCTTGGCGTCCCAGAGACCAGATTCCAAACTTGACTGAGATATTTGTGTAAATAGGACTGTTGACACACAGAGAACATTGGGATATATCTCAAAGTTGTGCTGTATGTGTCATTTGTGCTTTATATTCCAATAAAAGATTTACATTTCGGAATTAGTTTTTCTTCAGGCCGATTCCAAAATTAGATGTAGAGAATGTCCAAACTAACTTCAGTAAAAAGGATGCCAGTTGGAACACTTTTCTAGTGAAAAAATGGGTTTGAAGAGAACAAATATTTTCATAGAAAGTGTTTGCTTTCCTTCAAACGTGACCCCCTCTCGTAAACCCAAAAAGCTTAAAAGCAAAAGAGATTTGATTGTTGGCAATTTTGGGATTGTTCCCCTCCCATTCCCTGAGCATTTTCCAATGGAAAATATTCAGGGTTTGGGTTTTTAGCCCTTTGCTAAAATGTCAACATTTTCCAAAGGGTGAAAGAGGGAAAAAGAGAAGAAAAGAAAAACATGTTCTGACCAGCTCCAGTCAGAGCCAAATGGCTCAGTCCTGGATTTGGTCAGGCAAGTATGCTGGAGGGGAGAAAATGGGAGTGCCTTGGTTCCAAGCACAGTCTGGCTGGGCTGAGGACTGTGTATCACGATCCATTTGTATGAGTCATTCCAGTCGACATTTCACCAGGGGAGTGTGTGTAGTGGCTTTTAAGCACTTCAGGTCAATATGTTAGTTGCAAACACTGCCTTGCTGCTTACTACGGCCACTCTGGCTCTCTGCGTGCGTGTGGGATGCACACAGGTACATTCTGTTCGAGTTCAGGTCCTCCAATATTTCCATGACGTCTCTAACTCACAGAGACAACAATAACACCTGGCACCTATCCAGACCTGTGAATTCAGCTCTCTGCCATTCATAAAAGAGGAGAAAGAAGAAAAATTTAGCCTTCAAAAGCCCCAGCCAGCTAAGGAATAGGGAGAAGCGCTGGCAGAGCTGACATAGAGGCTGCTAAACTGCACATGCACGCGTGTACGCCATCCTGCTTCTGGTGGGAAAGGATTGGCTTCGTTTCCCCAATGTGCTGCTGACCCCCAGCTGTCTCCTCGGTCTCCAGAAAGCTGTCCTGCTGCACTTGGGCACCTTCAGATCTGATGAAGACCAGGGCCATCTTTGCTTCTGCCTCTCCAAGGTGTCTCCCAGAGCTGCAACGGGAGAGCTGGGGCATGGTTGCACACCCAGATTAGGTCTTTGTCCCCCTCTAGTGACTTGACTGAAAAAGAAGTTTTCTGAGGGCTACTCCCTCCAAGCAAGACTGTCATTACTTTAGGCCAGGATGTTGAATGGTTTCCTTTCTCAAGGCTAGCAGGACATCTAAGCACCACTGGCAGGTCATGTAGTTATACGCACTAAGACATTATCCATTACCAATGTAAACAGTAATTAGGAGCTTGACTTTCTGCTCTAACAGGCTGTGTGTGCCTGCTTCCCTCCCATGGAGGCCAGCGGTCACAGACTTCAAATGACGTCCCGCGCTTGGCCCTCCAGGAGACCCGGCCAGGTCCACGGTCACCGTGCAAGAGCTCAAGCAGCGGGGCTCCCGTGCCCAAACACTTGCTGAGTCACAGCCCAGTCACCCATGCGCTTCGCGAGTCGCGTCAGCCATCTGTCACCAGCACATCCTCCTCGCCGCTCTGTGACTCCACGGGGAAAACAACAGGAGGCAGATTGCATTCTGCTGAGAAGCCAGGCTCTCGTGCATCGTGGCGCTGAGTAACCCCTGGCTTGCCTTCTAAGCAGCGGTAAAGCCTTTGGCTCCTCTTCGTTTGGCCCTTTGTCAGGGAAGAAAGTGACATTCAGGTTCAAACGCCGAACGCTTTGGCTGACTAATGAGTGACTGCAAACAAAGCAGACTCAGGCAAGACATTGATAGTATTTTGCAAAAACCTCCCGGCTACACACAAGTCATCTACGCCGGCCTCCACGCCGGCGCTCGCCTCAAACCAGAGTGTTCAAAAAACCAGCAGCTAAACACAGGGAGCCCTGCTTGCTACGGCCTCGGCCCCTTCCGTGTCAGCTAAAAGGTGCGAAAGCGGGGTCTTGGGGTGCCCCCGTCCCGGTTAACCTCCCTCCCGTGCTCTCTCTCGGTTCTGCCGTGCTGGGGGCGCGTGTGGGGGCCCGGCCCCGAGGGCAGGCCGCGTGTCATGCCACGTTCCTCCATCGCCGACCAGCTGAAGCCCTGCCCAGGTACGTGAGCCAACCGGGGCTTGTGCAAGAAGCTCGGCGCGGGGGGGGGGGGGGGGTGTTTGCATACCACGTATTCACACAGGATTTCACAAACCCTGTGCGGCACGCCACAGCCTTCACCGCTGGGGCTCCCTGGCCTCCTCTCTTGCGTGTTTGAAAGTCTGTTTTCGCCATGAGCTCCCCTCAAGGACAAGTCACCCACACCAGCAGTCTGACCGGCCTACTTCATCCGAAGGCGATGAAAGAGTGTGGAATGGATGTGGCCTTTTTTTGTTCTGGAGGGGAAAAAAGAAAAAAAAAAGAAGAAAAAAAAAGTGAACTCAATGCCAGGCACAGCTCCCGGGCTGCGGAGTTCAGATCGCACTCGGAGCACATAATTCCCATTTGTGCCTGTGTGCACGCAGGGCGCGGGTGGGGGCTGGAGGGGGGGTGACTATAAGAATGTAATTGTCATAATTTAATCCAAAACTACTTCTTGGAAGAAAAAAAAAAATAGGCCAACACAAAACAGCATGTTCAGTTATAAACACCACATGAAAGAGCCGTATTATGTTCTACTTGGTAACTGGCATCTAACTTTAATGTTTTCAGCTGCCCACTACTGGGCCAAGGCCTTTCCAACCTCCTCCCCCCCCGCCGCCGCCCCCCGCCAACAAAAGCCCCCAGCCAAACTGCAGCGCAGACACCAGTTTCTGAGGCGAAATTCCTCACAGAAAGTTTGTTACGGGCAGAGGAGGCGGGCCGGCGGCCGGGAGCAGATAGCCATCTGGGGCCCGCGGCGCTCCCAGCTGCGCCGGGCGCATCTCCTGCGAGGCCGTAAAGACAGCGGGCATGTGGCATGCGGGATGCAGAGGGGGTTGGCGTTGTTTTATTTGGTTTGGGTTGGTTTTGTTTTGCTTTGTCTTATTTTATTTTGTTCGATTTTGCTTTATATTATTTATTTTATTTTATTTTATTTTTAATTATTTTATTTTATTTAGTCATTTTTATCAGATTGCCCATCACCGGCCAGTGTGTTCACCACGGCCACTCGTTCCTGCTTGACTCGATGCCAGGCAGGTTGGACGCAATCGCAGCCAAGCAGGAGTGGCAGCGGGGCCCTTCGCGCCCTTCCCTTCTCCTCCCAGGCTTTCAGCTGGAGTGAGTCATTTCGTGCAAAGGAAGCACAGTCATCCAGGCTTAGGTCCTCAGAGGTGCTTCCCTACTCAACTCTGGATGACACTTCTCGGCCCCGAATGCTCCCAGGAATGCCAGAGAGCTGACGATTAGCGTTGCATTTCTTCCGCCCGAGCCCCCGTCCTGCCTGTGCGACTGGGGGATGAGGAGGAAACACGCTCTGAATCCTCGCCATCCCCTGGGGCGGGGTTGCTTTGGGGGTCTCATCCTAACTGGAGGCTCTGCGAAGCATCTGCTGGAGTTGTTGCGATAGGATATCACAGAATAAATGCCTTCTGCTTGAAGAATATGTTTCCTAGCTTCACGCTAACCTTTATTTTTCATGGGGCTGGGTGACATTATTAGCACCCATGCTTACTGCTGAAGTGAAGCATCTTTGTTGTAGCGTGGGCGGGAGATGGGTTACAGTCAATATGGAGCGGATCTAGAGAATGGCTTCTGTTATTTACTTCTTTTCTGTTCTTGTAGGATGTGTGGCACCGTTTAAAGAGAACTGCTTAGTAGAATCTAATTAAAAACTGAGTTGTCACCCAGGCACCCTTGGGAGACTTTGCTGGCTTGAGCTGGGCTACTTCATCCGTCCAGCACGGGTCTTCTCTGAGGGGATGGTCAACGACAGAGTGCAGGGCTTGGGGGAAAGCAGTAAAAGGGGAAAACTTGCTGTGCCCAGGTGTCTGAATAGAGCACCCCATGGGCACGGTTTCCCTCGCCGGATGGAAAAGTGCTGTTCTCCGCTCTTCCATCAGCCCAGGGGATAAGGGCTCCTGCTGTGCCCCTCGCCCGAAAGGTGGAATTGAACCACTCTGTCGCTAGACAGCTACAGGTTTGAAGCCTGCACCCCAGACCACTGAGGGTCATCCGGGCATCTAACAACCGCAACGGCTGGCATATATAAAGCCAGGGGCACTGTTTTCCGTCAGGTCAGGGCGAGCACCGCCGTGCCGGACCAGGCCGTGCTGAGCCGAGCCGAGCCGAGCCGAGCCGTGCCCCAGCCGCTGCCCGCCCGGCCCCGGCCCCGCAGCGCGGCTCCCGCAGCGGGCAGGCGAGCTCCCGGCGGCCCGGCAGCGCCCGCGCGCAATATGCAAATACCCGGCCGCCGATTGGCTGCTCCGCGCGGCGGGAGCGGCGCTTCCCAGAAGGGGCGGGGCCGAGCGGCGCCTGAGGGGGCGGCGGCCGCAGGCCCTGGTGCCCCGGGGGCTGCTCCCGGGGGGGGCCCGCAGGGGCACGGCCCCGTCCCGCACGGCCCCGTGCCCTGCCCTGGGCTCCCCCAGCGGCAGGCGGCTGACCTGCAGCCGTTTCCGTGGTGCTCGAAATAAAGCTGGGGGTGCGGGGAGGTCAGGCAGGGGCTGGGACGCTGCCCCTGCGAAGCATCGCGCGGGGAAGGCTTGCAGTCCGTGCGGAGGCGCTGCGCTCGTCTCCCGCAGCCCCCAGGACTTCTAAGCGAAGCCTGGCTCTCGCGGCTCGCCACCAGCCTCCCCGCGCTCTCCAGCAAGGCTCAGCCCAGTGCTCGAGGCCAGGTGGAAGCTAACAGCCCGGCGGAACGCTCCCGCCAAGCAACCGCAGCATCGCTCGGAAGGGCCGGCTCCTGAAAAGCCCCCCCGGGTCTCACCGCCGGGACGCGCTGAGGCAAAGAGCCCAGCGGATCCCGAAGATCGGGCAGGGCAGGAGGGTGCCCCAGGAGGGTCAGCAGCAACGTAGGAAATGATGCCGGAGACCTCGGGGCCGATGGGGAAGCCGTAACAAAGACGTTTGGAGAGTTTTCTCCTCGGCCGGATGCTGTTCCGTCTAGGTTCAGGTCTGCTTCTGCAACGGAAGCCCTGTCAGCTGCCCACTTCCCCAGCGCGGCCTGAAAATAACATTTCCAGGACCTCTGTGTGTCGGGTTTTTTGGGCCTTTGTTACCTGACCGCAAGGGAGGACCGAGGAGTCGCTGCCCCTACAAGGTCCCCCGGTGGCACAGGAGCTGCTGCCCCGCTGCGTGCGGCCGCCGCAGGGGTCAGCTCCTGCTCCACACCTGCCTGAGCTCCTTCGGACAGGTCTTTTTGGAAGCCCTCTAAGCGCCCGGCTTCATCTTCAGACCAAGCGTCTGAAAATCTTGACCCCTCGCCATTTAAAGTATGGAACAAATTCAGTTTATCGGCTTAATGATGGAAAAGCTCTCTCCCTCTCCTCAGTAATGCTTAATTAAAGCATTTCTCGGTGTCTTTGGACCTAATTCTCCACCTTATGCAGACAACTGCACTATGCCAAATGGGTGCAAAGCACTGCCAATTTCGGTTTGACTCAATGCCCGTTCCAGTTAATGGAAATCCTCCCACGGAAATCAATGGGATTTGGTTCAGGCCCCAAAGTCAATGGGGAATTCTGATCTGGCAGTGTTTTGTGCCCACGCTGCACCACTGTAAGTAAATATTCAAGGTACAAAGCCTTGGAGAATTTGGAAAGGGCATTGTGTGTGACTTCTGGGGTGGACCATAGCCTAGGCTGTTAAAGCAATGCATAGCGCCTAAGACTATCCAGTAAGGAAGACTTAAAGCAAATCAGTCTGAACTTTTCCCATCAGGTTTTTGAAGGGCTCTTACCTTTTAAAAACATGCTTTTTTTCCCCCCTTTTGTCCCAGCCTGACGGAACATGCAGGCGTCTTCGGTGCTTTGTTCTTCCTTCTTTTAACCACCAGAACCCGATTTGTGTCAGAAGAGATAAGCCTGCATCCCTCCTGTATTAATAAATAACTATTTGGTGCAAGGTGGGGGACGAGAAGGGCTGTTATTCTTAGCAGCAGCAATGAAATTTCAGCAGCTGATGACGTCAGTGCTAAAATGTCAGCGTGAAACAGGCTGGAACAAATTAAGAGCACAGCGTCGTCACTGCGCGAGCCACGCTGCCCTCCGCAGGGACTGTGGTTGGACGCTGCAGATGCAGCACAGGGGACGGAGGGACAGAGGCTGGGGGGAGCTTCTCAGAAGTCTTCAAAAAGCAACAAGTCATCTCAGCCCCAGAAAGGTCAAGGAAGATGCTGTCTGAGCATCCCTGCCCACTTCACTGCGTGAGCTTACAGCAAGGGAAGGGCTGCGTCTGCAAACCAGATTCCAGGAACTAGTACAGAAAAAAGCAAATACGACTGGCCCCCTTCTAGTCACTTAGCAAGCCGGGCTAACTCCTTCTCTGATGTCACTCCTGTGACTCAAAGCAAAGAGGAATTTGGCACGAGAAGCCTCTTGTCATGATGTGCTGCTTAAAAGAGGCTGACGTGCGTGGAGCAGAGGTGATCCTGAAGCGTTTTATCACTTCACTGAACTGTGCCACTGCATTCGAAGAATACCTCCAAGCTAACAAAAAATGCTGAAGTGAGGCAGGGTGCACAGAGCTTTGATCAAACCGGCTGAAATTCCACAACAGCTGCACTCATCCCCGCTCTGGACAGGCTCTGGTTCAGGAAGGTTTTTTGGCTAGTCTTGCGGCGCGCTGTTAGACCCAGCGCGGCCTCAGCGCAGGGCAGTGGCTGGGAGGTGGTGTCTCGGGGTCCCTTTGAGCCCTGCACCTCTCGGCCCTGCCTCGTCTGCAGGGCTCGCTGGGCTGTGCTCTGGTCACGGGTGGTAGGGACGGCTGTGACCACCCCGCATGGAAGGCTGGAGAGAAGTTGAGATTCGCTGGGTCGGTGTTTCTAGAAAACTAGTATCGGTGACCAAACCGCTCCGTGTCGTTGCGCTCCTTTCCAGAGCTGCTGCAGAGCTGGATGTGGTTACAGCAGACAGAGGAAAATGCACGGAGACATGTGCTTATCTATCAATCATGCCAGCTGCTTCTGGCATGCAGCGACCGGCTGACCACAGTAAGGAAAAGAGGATGTAATCAGTTAGCAAAGGCACTCCTTTCTCAGCAAGGACGATAAGGATTATTGGCAAGGCCACAGAGAGTTACGGGAATAGAGGAATTGGCGTGCTGAAGTCACTTCCTATCAGCCGGGAGTCCCTGTGCTCGGAGCATTGTGTTTGCTTTCCTATTACGGCTCTCGGAGTTTGTCTGCATTCGTTCAGGCTCACAAGAGCACTCGCCCTGTCTCGGCAAACAGAAAGCTCTCGGCGAGGCTGCCGCAGGCTTTTATCTGGGTTTGGGAGCAGGATCCGGGCCGACTGTAAGCACTGTAAGCAGCGGGAGTGATTCCTTGCCACATCCTCACACCAGCAAAACGCCTTGCTGCGGAGAGATTTGCCCCTACAAAAAACAAAACAGGCGTGACTTAATCAATGCAGGGAGGGGGCCCGTGCCAACAGAAACACGCTTTTGCCAACACAAACCGCGCTGCCACCGGAGGGGCAGGCTGGTGAGTGTCAGCAACCCCCCTCTTGTCAGCGCGGTGCCGGAGGGGCAGGCAGCACGGGAGGTTCCCCGCCGGTGAGATCACTCGGGGCTTTGCACCTCGGCGCTGGGGCGAGCCCCCGCCGCCTCACCTCCCGAGGAAGCGGCGCCCGTGCCGGCCGCACCTGTGTCAACAGAGGGTGTACGCAGGCTGGATGCGGGATCTGGACACGGGGCCGGTCGCCGGAGCAGCCTGCGGAAGGGAAAGCTGCTGCGTTGGAGGGAGTCAACGCAGGTCTCGCCGCTGTGAGGGCGCCTCGGGAGTAGCTGGTGTCCTC
Organism: Anser brachyrhynchus; assembly: GCF_964034855.1. Taxonomy (NCBI): domain Eukaryota; kingdom Metazoa; phylum Chordata; class Aves; order Anseriformes; family Anatidae; genus Anser; species Anser brachyrhynchus. The sequence continues at coordinate 34,701,672 of NC_137696.1, forward strand.
TCAGGGGTCTCGCTGCAGCCTGGCACTGAGGTTAGCGCTGCGTTCCTGCACCACGGCTTCCTTACCAGGCAGGCCGGAGAGCACAGGCAAGGAGGAGGCGATCAGGGGCCAAGAAGGAGCGCGTTGTCCCGCTGGAGGCACCTCAGGGCTAGCGAGGGGACCGGTAAAAGCAGGGGAGGCGACAGGCCGAGTGCTACCTGTACCGCGACTTGTCTAGTCCGGATTTCCTAGAGCTTTGGGTGTATAGGAATTAAATGTCTGTGTAAGGAAAATAAGACTTCTACATTTTGTCTCGTTCTTTTGATGTGGGTGTGAAAGCGATCTCTAACATGAATCCTTGACAGACAGTCAGTGGAGAAAGGATGAATCTTTCCTGAATGTGTTTGTAAATATCTGCCTGTATTGTTCAGACTTACCACTGCAGGAGACCCAAGATGATCTGTGATTTCTGCAATCTCATCTGAGAGAGCAAGTGAGTGATTCCATGTGGTAGAGACACGCAGCCTGTGACTCACAGCCCTGAGTCACAGCGCTGGGACACTTCAGCATTCAGAAACACTAGTAGTGACAGAAATCAGGGTGATGAGCAAGCAGCTGTTACTCATTCTCAGCTGGACACCGTGAGCGTGTTTGTACCAGTCGGTACGGCTCTGGATCTTCTTTGTCTCCTCTTGCAGACCTGCAGTCATCTGGAGAGCGTGGTGACACAGCTCACTTAACATGTGCCTCTGGGCAAGAGATGATCAAGTCTTGTCTCTGGCTCCCAGACTGTCCTGCTTGACTCTATTAGTCTCAGCACAGAGCTATCACGGTAATGTTCACTTCAGATTACTTCTTTCATCTGTGGACATCAGCTCACGTTACGGACATGGACGCACTGATCATCTCCCGGGGTTAGGCAGGATCCACATCCCTACTTACAGCCGGGGGAGCTGAGGCACTGAGCGAGTAGGCAACTTGCTTTTAGTGACAAAGGAGGTTTGTGGCAGAGCCAGGACAACACCAAACCAAACCAAACGACTCGGGAGTCTTTACCTCTCCTGATCTCCAGCCACCGACCCGCATGCTCCGCTGCATTCCTCTCTTGCTCGTGAGGTGGCAGTTTGGATAAGAACAAGTGCCCAGGAAGTCCCCCTGTTTGTTCTGCCTCGGCCCTGTAATGCCTGTGGAACTTGTGGACTGAATTCTTTTCGTGACCGTCAGCTCTGGTGCGGGAAATGATTTCCGAGAGACAAAGGCTCAGTTGTGTGTGTGCACGTGCGTGTGTGGCTGGGAGAGGGGAAGAATAAAAAATCTATTTCCAGATGGTTGAAAGGACGCATAGCACTTTGCTGTTGGCAAAAACAACCCCTTTCATTTTCAGGATGTGTAAGTCACAGAATCGCAGCTGGAAAAAACAGGCAGAAAGAGAAGCAGTGAGGTAAAAATAAGAATTACTAATGAAAAATAGCCCCGCCGTTATTTGCAAATCCGGCCGCTTTCTTTTTATTTAAACAGGGGGGGAAACATGCTTGCTGAAGAGGATCTTTGTAGAGCAGGTCCAAATGTGTATCATCGCGTTTTCTTGTTAGCTTCTTTGCTTTGCATTCCCAGCTCTAGCCTCACAGGAAATTCGGTCCCTGGCAGGCTTCGGCTCCAGACAGGAAACGTCTTGAGGAATTTCTTCCATGCAGGTACTATATTTGCTTGGAGGGAAAGCATGGTGGAGATATTTACCACGGCTGGAGCTAACTCGCAGGATATTATGCATGTTGATTGAGTCGCTGGGAGTGATCCCTGTCTGCAGCCACCAGCAGGCCGTGTTTAAACAAAGCGTGCTGCCCTGCCTGCCTGTGGGAAGATGTGCATCAGAGCCGGGCCTGATTCCCCTTCCTCCGACAGCAGCACGTCCCGGCCGATGTCAGAGACACTCGCTGATGTCGGAGTGCCAGAGAATCAGGTCTGGGCAGCAGGTTTTTAGCACACGACGGATCTGCCCTTGTGCTATGCGCCTCTAAGCAGGTATTTTGGCAGGAGTGCCTGCGCAGGGCTGCGGGCTGGTGCGTTTTGCTCGCAGGCGAAGGGAGGCCCTGCTCTCGGCTTTGTGCTCTGCGGGGACCGGGCACGCAGAGGGCTGAGCTGCAGCCCCGCGCTGCCTTTCCGATGAGTTGGAGGTACCGAGTGTGTCCCACCGAGGGGCGAGCCTCCTGCACCCCGGGGGCTCACTGCACACTCTCCCACCTTTCTCTGCAAGCGCAGAGCAGGGTTGTTCTGCTTATGAGTCCAGAGGAGATCACAGCAGCCTAAAAAACAAGTGCCATGCCTCACCTGGCTCTGCTTTTTTGGGGTTACCAGTGATGTGGGGGGCTGACTGTTTCCTGATGCACCCAAAAGAAATATTTCTTCCTGACCAAAACTGCGAGTGCTTTCCAGTCTTCATTGCGGTTCTCAGGACACATGGTACGTAGGGAGAAAGAAAGACTGATCAGTCTCAATCACGGTCTCCCAAGAGAAACGTGAGGGATTAAGTACGTGGCTGGGAACGGTCCTGTGCTGGCAAGGAGGCAGACTGCATGACCCATCTCAGAGATCTATGATTCATTACGAATGCACAGAGCGAGCACGGAAATGTGTAGTAACACGCAGTGCTACCTTGCCTGCTATTACAGCGCAGCCTCCAGCCAGAGACGAGCCGGCCACGGTTACAGGTGTGCCGGGAACGGGCTTTTGCTGTGGGGAGCAATGAAAGGCGGACGAACCTTCAAAGCCTTGCAGGGTCTCTGTTCCACCCTGCCAAGCCACGGAAACGTAACTGCGTGTGCACTGGTGCGGCGTGGATAATTTTTTTTTCTGTTTGTTTCTGGGGCAGGAAGTGCAAGTGCAGATCCTCCCACTTAATGCTATGGGTGGAAGAAAAGATTCACAGACTCCCCTGCAGTGTTAGTGAAAATACAGCTTTGGCCTTTGGTGCCCTTTGTTACATAAACACAAGGAGCGTAGACATATTAATCACCCTGCCATTGAGGGAGGAACAGAGCAGCAACCTCAAATGCCACCCACTCCCCATTCTCGCTCCCATTTGATGTTGCTATTTTAAGCCACACATTATTTCCTGCTGTGATTTTATTTTTTTTAACCCAGCTTCTAATTCTGGCTCTGAGGTAAGCTGTGACATACGTATCCCTCCTCTCCCCCTCCCCGCCTTCCTCCTCCCCCGGCACCCACGTACTCTTTATCGCCGTCTTTTAGAAACTCTCTCCGTGCCTCGTAAGCAGCCGGATCCCGGAGGTTAGCTATTGACTGCCCGGAAAAAAAGAAACAAGAACAAGAAGACTCATCTTCTTCACGCTTTTGGACTTCAGTGCAAACGATAGCGGGGCCACGGTTTGCAGGGCAGGCCGCTTTCAAGTCCTACCAGAGCTGTAGGGAGGATGGTCCTGCCGGGGAGAGAACCCACCGATGGGCCTCGGCCTCGCCCCGGTGCTCATCTGATGGGAAAGATCCCACACCGGCGGCACCCGCTTTGTGGGGCTGGGGACGCAGGGCAGAGCTCAGCGCCCCTGCACGTGGCGTCTCTCCTGAGCCTGCTTCCGCATGCGGGTGGCCAGCAGGTTCCTAGCCCCAAGGCAGGGTGCCCCGGGGCCTCATCCCGCCGGTGCCAGACAGCAGCTTGTGCCTCCTTGTTCTGCCACCTGCACGTGTCTCCTGCGGCTTTCGAGCAGCTCAGCCCCGAGGGAGGCTGCGGCTGTGCCAGGCCGGGGCAGAGCCCGCGTGGAGCCCACAGCCCCAGGACGGGCCCGGTGCAGCGGGCAGGGGCGGCTCTGTGCCCTGTGCTTTTGCGCGGCTGATAAGGGCTCCGTCACGCTAAGTTCGAGCCCCGGGAGGAAACCTGAGGCCTGCTTCTGCACCGCAGCTGAGGAGCGCTGCTGGTTTATCTGTCCTCTTCCACACGCACTCGCCCCTTCCCTCCCTGCCAAGCAGCCCATCCCAGAAACCTCCTCCGCCTGCCTGCTGGCTGCTGCAGACGCATCCCTGCTAGCACACGAGAGGGCTGGGCGGCGGGCAGGCCGGGCCTCGCTTCCAGATCCGGGAAAACAGAGAGGTCTGGGCTGCCCCCAGCCAGCCCCGGTGTATACGCTTCACACAAACAATCTCACGCCTTGCCCTTCCTGCGAGTTGCTCTCGGCGCTGCTGCACGTGGCCCCCGTCTGCCTGCCGTGGCAGCCGTCGGAAATCCCAGGCTGGGCGCCCAAATCTCCTCCGCGCTCCCCTTCCCCGGGCAGGGATTCCAGCGATGCCCTTTCTGAGGCTCCCCGAGAGCGGCAGAGGCACGGAGCCCTGTACCAAGCGGTTTGGTGTTAGTCACAGCCGCTGGAAGGCTTTGCCGTGCTCTCACCAGGGCCGTTATTTGTGTTTTCACAGCTTGGCTTCCACGCGGGTCCCTCGGGAGGGCTGAGGATTCGCATCCCGTCCCAGGAGCGGGGGGCACGCGAGCTCTGCACGTTTGCACAGCGTATCGCTCGTTTGGAAGCAGCGAGGAGAGGACTGCAGCCCGCACAGCCAGGCCACCACGGCCCTCAAACCCTTGCCTGCAAAGCGCTGGCAGCGGAGTCGAGCATGCCGATTTCCAGCGCAAGGGAGGGAGGGAGGGAGGGCAAAGAGCCTGGCTCACGAAATGGAGTGATCACACCAGAATAAAATGACTGTTTTTTTTCCAGCCTACCGCGTCCCCATGGGCAGCTATTTTAAAAGTTATTGCAGAATAGCTTATCCCACAACAGCGGTGCTGGGGAATTTCCCCCCGGGAGACAAGACCTCAGAAAGGATTCTAGTAAATGGCCTTCACAGAACATCGCCCCGTGCTGGGGCATCACGCCCAGCAGCTGACAGCGCCCCGGGGGAGCCATGTGGGATGAGGACGGCTCCCCAAGGACCCGTGCCTCTGGCACAGCCGCTGTCCTTGCTGGCACAGCCCCTCAGCCCCTTGGTGGAGGCCTGTGCAGAGGAGGGGAGAGCTGATGGGACGACGTTGGCTCACGCCGAGCTTCGCCCACTTGCCGGCACCATCTATCCGAGGCCAGCGCTGGTGTCGGCTCTGGTGGCCACTGGCACACCAGGAATACTGGGAAGGAGACTGTGGTTTCCAGATAAAATCACTGTGGGGTAGGGGCAGCGTAGGCAAACTGGTGCAATGGGCCGTATTCGTCGTGGCACTCTAGGTATGCGATAAATAAAAAGACAGACATCTTGCAGTTTGGTTGGCATGGCGGGACTAAGCATTGCGAAAAAAAACAAAAACAAAAACAAAAACAAAAAACCAAGAACGACAGCAACAACAAAGTTAAAAAGCCTGACCAATCCTGAATACCCACAGCTAAGCGTCTGGGAGTGGAACAAGAAGTCCACGAGGCCTGTGGGCTGGCTGGTACATCCATGCAGCCCCAAAGTCTCTCTTTTCTTGCAGGTCTGGCCTTCACGATTGTAGCTGCTGGCCGGCCACTGCTCCTCATCCCAGCAGCTCAGCCGTGGCTCATCCATGCCAGGAGAGGCTTGGGAAGATGTTCCAGCAAGCTCTGATTAGATCTGCTCCTCCCAGGGCACTTCAGCAGGGTTTGCTCCTTTTTCTCATTCCACACAAGGTTTTAAAAGGCTGTGTTTGTAAACAGCAGTCTCCATCTCGCTGCCTCCAGGGCATTGGGCTGAAGGCCAGGGAGGGATCTAAGAGACGACGGCAGACAGTTTTAAGAGGCGGTGGCGTCCGATCGCCGCCTGGGAGAGGGCACGCCTTGCAGTTAATAACCACGGTGTCGGGAGTCACCTAGAGTACCAGCAGGTCTCAGCACTATTTCGTGGCTCCCTGAGGCCGAGCTTGGCTTTTACTGAAATGACCTCTTCGCATGCTGAGGTAAACGCTGGGTGTCCCGAGCCAGCTCTGCCAGAATCCACGGGGAGTAATGTTGCCTCAAATGCCTGTACGAGACCAATGCCCCGTGATGATAAAACAACACGGCGGACATGTGTTTGCACTTGACACAGTGCTGGTTAAATATTCACCTCGTTCCACCTCTCCTTCCCACAGATCGCTTTGGAGAGCTTGGTCACGTACGGGGACGTGGGCGCTCCTGTCCTACTGGGGAGGCAAGGGCCTGCTGTGGCTTGGCGCCTGGTCACCGAGCACAGGCCAGGTGAGAGGCCTTTGAAGAGGATCTGCCCAAGCCTCCCAGGCTCCCTTTGCCTCAGTGCTTTCAAAAATTGGTTAATGATCACCGTCATTTGGCGCTGTGACATTGTGGAGCAGTGACGAAGCCCTGCCGCTGCGGGCAGGCCAGACCTGGGGGAGTTAGAGGCGGGCCCACCTCTTCGCGCCCGCTGCAGCGTTGGTGGGCGAGGGAGGCAAGGAGCGAACTCAGCCGAGCACAAGCCTGAGCCTGTCGGTGTGTCCAGAAGTGCTTCTCCCCACATACTTTACCAGCAGGCGCATGCTGGCACGGGTTTAGCTGGAGCTGCAAAGCTCCCAGGAAGGCGAGAGCCTGGAAAGCTTCACGTGGTCTGGGCAGAGAGGGCAGCACCAACACCCTCAGCACACACGGGTGGTCGGGGCAGAGCTGTACGGCTGGGAAGCAGCCCGTGGTCCAGGCAGGCTGTCCGTAGGGATGTCCTGCCTGCACCTGAGCTCATGCTTCCCTGTACAGCTGCAGCTTTTGTGCCCTGCATCCCGAAGGCCTGGAGCTTGGGTTGATCTTGTTTCCCGTCGGGGTAACTCCACACTGGACTCCTGTGGCTTCGCAGTGCGCGTGACAGCGGGTACCCGGGCCAGGCGTTACACCCGTGCAAAGGACTCGGCTGTTCCCGGCACTGGGAAATCAGGCCTGGCTGGTGGGGCCGCGAGAGGAAGGGAAAAGCCTTAAAGGATGGCTCCTTTAAGGGAGGAAGCCGAGAGGGCTGTGAGGGAAGGGAGCTCTGTGTTTTTCTCTCAGCGCCTCAGGGGCTGGTTACTAAATTTGGTTACTGGGCTTAAATAATGCAGCGTGGCAGAGCCCAGTGGGTTTGAACATTGTCATATCCACATAATCCTCTCCTAGGTGGCTGAGATCTCTTGTTCTCTGCCGCTGCTATCTGCACAGGAGTCTGAATGCGATGTGAAACATCGTCTTAAATAATTATAACTAGCAGAGAAGAGCCAAAGCTGCAAAGTCCCATCAATTTCCACTGTGCTCCGTCTATCTGTGTAATTTCTAAGGTGTCAATCACCAAAGCATCCAAGCACTGTCTCATCTGGATCCGAACTCCGTTGGTGCTCTTGGAGGCTTGAACCTTAGCATTTTATGCAAGCCCATCTCTAATGAGCAAGCACAGGGACAGAGCTGCATACTGCGGGCAAACCAGCTTCTTACTGCTGTTGAGGTCTTTGTGATTTACTGACCAAAAGTCCAGTGGCTGGAGGAGTCAGGACCTCGTGGTCACTGCAGCCCGGGAAGGATTAAATCCTCTTCCCAGCACTCAGGGAAGGCAGGGGCAGGTTTACCAAGGGGGGGCAGGGTGCCACGTCCCCTGCCCAGCATGCTGCCCAGCCTTGGGGCGAGATGCAGCCACCCCTCCGTGTAGGTCCAAGGCTCCCCGTGCAGAGACGAGGGAGGAGCACGAGACAGGAGCCAGCAACCTGGCTTTGCACCATGCCGGAGAAGGGGGAAGAGTGTGATGTCCCTAGCTATCTCCCAGCTGACCTACTGCCCCATACTTGCTGCAGACTTTGTGAAACACATCGAGACGTGCCGGATTACCGCCCACTGCTAACACAGCGAGTATTAACAGTGGCGAAGGGACTCACCCCGCTGAACATACTGAACATGCTCACCTGGAATGAAAATGGATTAAGCCTTTCCTTCATTACCAGGGAAACAGTATTTGTTTCTAATGAGAATCTGACAGGTACAGAGCTACTTCCCTCCCTGAGCCGGGGTGACACTTGACAGCAGGTTTTCATGGCAGAGGTTTCTGGGAGAGATGCTTTCCAAACCCCATTTGCAAGCACCACATCTGAGTCCCTACAGAAGCGCAGGTCCTCTCCCCACCTCCCCCATTGATCAGCCCTATCCTCCTTCCCCCATGACTGCCGGACTATTTTTAGTGATGTTGAATAAATACATGTTAAATATTTCCCCATTAGTGACATGTCAGAAATTAAAATGACATTAGCTGGAAAGCCTGCAGCAAAGCCAGCTTCATTTAGGGCACTTGCACACAGTCACCCAAGAAGCTAGGAACAATGCTAGCACAAAAGTCCTTTTCCTTTAATCCATTCTTATTCTCTGCAGACCCTTCCTGCTCCTCTCTCCCCATAAATCCTAATGCTATCTTCTTCTGCTGTTTACTCATCAACAATCCCCGAGCCTCCCAAGCTTTACGCCTGAGAAGAATCTCTGGGTGATGAGGTTTAATCCGCTGCAGTCACAGACATCACGTTAAGACATTTCTTGAGCCCCCCAAAAAAGGCAGTTGGAATTTTATTTGGCCCTTGCTAAGTCCACTGTATGGCAACTCCAAAACTGCTTCCATAGCTGGAACTTCAGTGTATCTGCGGTTAGATTTTTCCATCCATACCCACAACTGTGTTCATTTTATTCCATTTAATCTCCGCTCTTCCGTGTACGCTGTCTCCTCACCTCAGCTAGCCTTCGTCCCTGCCCTTAAGCCATGCCCACTGTCAGGCACCCTGCTCCTTTATTTCAAACCCTATTCCTCCCTAGGCACCATGCCTCTCCTCCACTGCTTGCTTGCTTCACCTTTCCCCCACCCCATGCTTCCGCCCTCCCTTCTCACGGCTACCCCTCCTGTCCTTTTCCTTCTCTGTGCCCCTCTTCAGTCTACCCTGCCTCCGTGTCTCATCCATCTTCCCCAGAGATGGACATCTCTGCTGTCTCTGGTGGTTCAGGCAAACGGCTCGCATCTTCTCCGAGTTGCCCAAGGCAGGAGCTTGCTCTCCTTTGATACCACTCCCTCAGGTGCCTGCTATGGATCAGCTTGGCATCCAGAGCTTGAAGCGAAGCCTGCACAATGCTAACAGCCCGTGCACCTTAACAGGAGAAGGTCAGCTCAGGAGCTCTGTCACGAGGGAGCCCTGGATAATGGATGAGGTGAAGCTTGAGGTGGAAGACACTGAAACACTACAGCTATCAAGCAAGCAAAAATATTTATAGCTGCGAACTGCAGGGTGACTGATTGTGCAGGGCAGGGAAAAGCTGCCATTAGGGAAGAGGGAAATTGCAAAACAAACATCCCCTTTGGGTATTTAGTAGCACACCCAAAAGATTAACATTGATTATAGCTCCCTATTAAGAAGCAAGATACCATGCTGCTTTCATTAACCAGGTGGGTTCTGAATCCTCGGCCGCTTCCCCCCAGGTATCAGGTGAGACATCAGGGCTGGCATTCCCCGTGGCATAAAGTTAGGCTCTGCTGGTTAGCAGGCTTATCCTGAGGCCCTGCTCTGCAAAGGTAGTTAGGTTTCAGGCAGCTGACATTTTTTAGATGCTTAAATCTTTCAAGGCTCTGAGCCTTAGGAGCTAAGAGGGCGACTACGAAACACCAGACTGCCTGGTTCCAGTCTAGTGAACGTCAGTCCTGCTGGATAAATGTTACTGTTAAATATCTGCACCATGTCAAATCCTTCTCTGAGGCTAGGTCATTCTGCAGTTGCCTGATGTTGCCTCTCTTTACCCTTTCTTTCTGAAGGAGTGGGTGATAGCCAGTGTCAAACTCCTGATAATGGCTTTGACAGACCTGTGTGGAACCGAAATTGTTTGACAGCTATTAATTGATTCGGACAAGCCAGCCTGCTGCTTGATGGGTGTTTTGTTTCACGTGGGGGGGCGGGTCGGGGACACGGGGAGAATTGGTGCCTTTCCCAGACTTGCACAATGGCAGGCTTGGAAGCAGGCCCTGTGCAATTTCAATTGCTCCGAGTTGCACGCACCGACTTCGGGGCTGCTCACTTTTTATTGCGGCAGCGGAAGGAGGTGCAGGGAGCAAGCTGGCTGCTGCGGCTTGGGTGCTGTGGGATTTTAGCAGTTCAGTGGCCTTTTCGTACCGGTTCTGAAGTCACAGCTTTCCCAACATTTGGCAATCAGTAAGGGTTGTGCACAGGTAACACTTCTGTTTCACGGCGCAAGAGGCCTGCGGAGACAGGAGCAGGAAGAAGAGATTGAAGAAATTGCTTCCTCCACCAGTCTCCTGCTTAATGACCTGCCTGAAGAATTACGCGGAACTCAGACCCTTCCTCCAGGTCAATGCTTCCCAGAGGGAAGGGAGATATCTCAATAATGGAATAGACTCCTTCCGCAGACTTGCAACCAGCCCTTTATTAATGACAGGATCTGATCCTCCCCTCCCTCCCAGCTCAGCACCTTTAATCTCTCTGGAACCGAGCCAAGCCTCTCCGATCTAGGAAAGCAAGGGACTTAGCTTTCTCCAGTGAATCTCTGAGCCAGGAGGAACAACAGCTCTGATGCTCGGACTCTTCTCATCGTTTTGCACCAAAAGCATGCTGCCATCAACGTGGGGAGCTAAGTCTGTGGTGGGGACCAGGCTGTGTCCTTTATGCCCCACACATCTCATTAAAAAAACAGCAGGTGGTTTGGCCGGAGGTTCTTAGAAGAAGAGGTCCCAGCAGAAGGCACCAGAATTGAAAAGAGCGTATTTAGTGGGGCTGTGGGGATGACTCCTTGCAGAAAAGGGCTTTAGAAGGAGGTCAGCTTTGAGTCCACCTGCACTACACCCAGGTTTTTGTGGGCTGTGCCACACTGCGCTGGCTATGCCGCTGGGGTGCAGATGGCCCTGAACTGAATAACCTAAAAATCATTACAAAGCACTGATATTCCCGTGTACATATCACCACTGGAACTGGGGAGAGAGGGAAGACTTCCTACCTGCCTTTTTGTTTTTGCACCACCACAATCCTACACAGAGCTGGCTTGCTGTGTGCCGTCATAGCTGTGATTATAGAGCACAGCTGGCCAGCATCACTTTCTGATGGTCATGTTTTAGGTCAGTTTCGAGTTTGAGCACCTGGGATTTGATTAAAAACCCCTGTGACGAGGAAGTCTCTAAGAAGTTGCTCCACCAAATTTTGTAGCTTAGCAGTTCTGCTGGAGCAGGCAGGGGTGGCATGGTGGGTGCAGTCCTTTGCTGTTTCCAGGGGCAGAATGAAGCAGCCCTGTCTTTAGGGATTCAGGTAAGGCTGCTGGGGAAAGCCGTCCCGGGGGGAAGATTCCAGTTGCCTGAAGAACAAGTAGTAAAGAGAGTGGGTGTGAACAGAAGTGCCTGAAGCTGTTTTATTATATGCCCAGTGCCTTGCTCCCCAGGGAAGAGCTCTAAGATAGCTGCTGGTTTGGCTGGCCCCTGCTCTTTAATCTCAGTGTGCCCAAATGGGCCGGGGGCTTTATTTTTGTATTACGCCTTGTTTTCCTCCCACTCACTAGAGCTTTCCTCCTATACGCCTGTGGCTGCTTTTGATGCTTCTCTACCCTCTCTTGGCCTCTCTGTTGGGCAAGCTTTGTGGTTTGCCACCTTTCCTTGCTTCTTTTCCTACATCTTTGATGGTACAAGAAAGCTTCTGGTTGTTTCTCTGTTCGCGTTTCGCTCTCTGTGGGGCTGTGTTTGATGTGCTAAGAAAATAGCACATTGGCTCTTTTGAGTCCTATTTAGTAGCAAATTAAACATCTAATAAGGAGCGTTTCAGCAAGTAAATGCAAGGAATAATGTAAAAAGAATCTGTTCATTCTTCATATTTCTCAGCGTCATGAAGACAAAGATATTTGCTATTTCCCCTCACGATAAAGCTATCGGCTGTATTTACTTTGTACTCTGTTCTTAGGTGACAAATTTTATCTGACAATTTCCACAAACCTTGCCAGTGCTATTTATTTAAATAAATTTCACATTTGCTGCTGTGTAAAAGGCAATTCTCCCCATTTTGCAGCTTGGGGAGCCAAAGTACTTAAAAGCTAATTAGCTTTTGCAAAACTGAAGCATAAACCAGCCTTAAGAAAGAGAACACGAACCTCGCAGTCCTAACTTACCCCTTTCATCACCTTAGTTAATGGTGTGTTCTCCACCTCGAGTTAATCGGCATTCTGATTTTACTTGAGGTCATGATCGTAAAAAGATCTGATTGTCTTTTTAAGTATGTATAATTAAAATATAATTAAAATGTGTGCCTACATAGTGACCTTCATCACAGTGTTCCAGCCCCTGTGCAGGTGCTAAGATGCTTGCTGCTGTATTGAAGATAATGAGGCTCAGGGGTTAAGAAATGTGACCAAGGATTTGGGAAATAAAAGCTCATCCTGTAACCTAGAATTTTTTGTTCTTGTGGCCTTGTTCTGAGCCTTAGACAACATTGTTTTCCCCGGTTGTTTCCCTCCCCCGTCAAGTTTCCTAGGGTCTGGAGGAGGCGGTGGCACTGTGCAGGTAACCTGCCCACCTGCTTGCTGGTCAGCACAGTGGTGACAGAGTTAATTACACAGACCAGGCTGTGTCCTGGAGTTTGGAAAACAGAGATTCAGCTAGCTTTTTTTTCCTCTCTTATGCTGTCAAAAATATGTGATCACCCCTTTTCAGTAAGGGAAACAGAGCAGCTGCGAACAGCAAAACACGAGTCGGGACTGACTCTGTACTGTGCAATAGGTCTAACGTGCCTTTCCTGGAAAAATCCCGTTCTGCCATAGGTGGCCTGAAGACACTGCCGTATGACGGCTGCGGCGTTTCCAGTAACCCAGCAGGATTTGGTGGGTGGAGGAAGGGGAAGGAACTCAGCGAGCCCTGACAATTGGAAATTCTTGGCAGGGACTTGCACACGCACTCTTGCGAGTGGCCCCGATGTCCCAACTTTTTTTTTTTTTTTACAAGAAAAGGGTCGCACCGCAGCGAAGGGAGCCCGGAGCGGGGTGTACCTGCACCCCGGACCCGTGTGCTCGGTGACATGGCGGCTCAGCCTGCGCTCCCCTCTGGCGCAGCGCCGCTGGGGTGCCGGGAGCCCTGGGGGTACCCCTTCCCCACCCCGGGGACGCGTTTTGGGGGAGCTGCAGGCTCCAAAACCGGGCACCGGGCCCCTTGGGGTGGCCCTGCCGGGAGGTGACAGCGCCCTGTGTGTGTGTGCGCGGTGTCCCCTCGGCGGGGCGCTGTGAGGCGCAGCCCGGCTCCTCGCCCCGCCGAGCCGCCTCAGGGCGGGCGGCCTCGCCCCGGCGGCCGTTACAGCCGTTGCGCGGGCCCGGCCGGCCGCTGGTGCGGGCCGCTGCTGCCCCCTGCCGGCCGGAGAGAGCCCGGGCGGCTTTGGGGGTGGGGGGGTGAGGCGAGCTCCGGGCCCCCGGAGGGCTCCCCACGCTCCGAGGGGTGAGCGAGGTCTCCGTGACCGGCCGCGCCCGGCTCTGCGGGGAGCCCCCGCTGCCCCGTGGGGGTGTGGGGGTGCAGAGTCCCGGCTGCGGGGCGCATCCGCAGCTGCTTTGGGTGAGGGAGCGCGCTGCCTGTCGGTGCACGCGTATGAGCGTGTCCCTGCGGCGCTGCCACGGAGTGGGTCATTTCCTTCTGACTCAGCGGCGTCAGTCACCGAGTGGGTCGCTCTTGGCTCGGGCCCTCGGCTGTTGGAGACACTCTCGCTCACCCGTGGGGTATGGGTAGCGTGGAGATGAGGCTCGCACTCCTGTTTGCAGGCCTCCTAGCGCTGACACGCACCAGCAGCAGCTGTTATATATTCCCCCTGGCATGGTTTGCTGGCTGGCCAGCTTGTGTGCCATCTCTGAAACAAGGTGACTGGATGGACAGGGGGTGTCCTTACAGGCAAGGTGGGCACGAGGAGAGCCCTGGGCTTCACGCTTCATGCTAGCTCACGTGCAGCATAGATGTAAGACCATGCTGGAAATTCACACAGCAAATCTCAGAAAAAGTCACCCTCCAAACACCTCTAAGCATGGAGGAATGCAGACTCCAGTTGTGAAGACGAGTGCAAAAAAGTAGCCCCAGGTTTTCAGTTATTCAGAATAAAATGGTCTGGAAAGGCAGAAACTTGAGGTTAATGTGGAAGGGAGGAATGAAGACACTTGGAAGTCGGGACTGCTGATCGGTAGTCAGCCAGCCACGTGAACGCCTATCCACCACATTCCTGCCAAGAAATCCTTCCTACACAGGCCAAACTTGATGCTTTTTATTTTTTCTTGATATAAGTACATAAAATTCTACGGAAGTATATACAGATAGTATATAAGTGTATGCATAGATACTGTACATGCATGTGATACAGATTCTGGACACATCGATGCCAGCAAGTGTTCTGGGGCGCTACATCTCCATTGCCTATGAAGTTATTAGCTGATCCCTGTTAATTTATTCTTGCCATGGGTTTGGTCTGTGCCAGTTCACACTCTTCCAAACAATTCCCAGGCATGGCTCAGGGAGTTAGCGTGGGCCAGGGGCCGTTCCCAATAACCACTTTGGACCAGACCGTCTTGCTCGAAGGATGAAAGAGTTTAATGTTATGGGTGCAAGCCATCCTGTGCCAGGGGCCTCAGTGCCAGAGAACAGTCCTGGGCACGTTTAATTTACTGGTATAGACGTAGTCTAGGAGCCCAAGGGATTAGGCAGGGGTTTAAGGGCTGCATGCCTGGACTTACATACTTTATTTCTCCCAAGATCCATTTTATGGGGCATTGCGTTTTTTTGTGGACATGGGCCTTGGTTCTTTAACTCTTCTACCACCTTAGCTAAAAAGTATGGACTCCTGGTGATAATGATCTTTTTGAGTTTTGTTTTTTTCCTAAATAGCAGACACTGTGGAAGGTAAAATGGGTTGTAATTACACAGTTGTATTATCACTGCCATCATGACAGTGGCATATAACAACAGTGAACTCTGCTTAATTAACATTTTTTGTTATATTTTTAGGAACAAAGGTACCCAAAACATAAGAGGCGAAAAAATAAAAAAACGTATGAAACAGCAATTTTTCAAAGGCTGGCTAATTTTCATCAGGCTGTGTAGAAAAGAGCTTTCTTTGCCTTCAGGTTAAACCTGGAGATTATAAGATTACGCTAATTTTGCTATATGAAATCACAGAAGGACTGGATAGATTTTTGCAGAGGAACACCACTGGAAGTGTATTCAGTTGTACTGGTCCTGGTGGTGTAACGTCTCTTGGGAATGGTGCTGTTGAATTTTCACTGTGTGAGTGGCACAGAAAGGTGTCTGACAGCTGCAAACCTACGTTTATGTGGAGGAACGTAGCTTCTTTGGTGAGGATGACAATTACAGTGCTCCAAGTCACCTGAGCCACCTGTCTGGTCTAATCATAGCGCTATTCTCGTACCTCTTTCTGGCTGTTAACCTCTCTTACCATAACTTGAACTTCATTTCTATCAATGTAGACACCACATTAGCATCAGAGTACCTAGGCCAGGGCTTGGTGACGAGCACTGACATGAGCGTCTCGTTACCTGCGTGAGTCTGGTCAGTCTGGTACTGCCCTAGGCGATGCGTGACTTGAGTATCCATCTGTCTGTCCTGACCACAGCCTGCTCAATGTGCGCGTACGCATTGGGATGGCTCTGACGCTGTGGTGATGCTTGGCTATTTTTCTTGTTCTTTGCTACACAGCTATGTGGGTCTCCCAGAGGCTGAATCGCATGCACCTGCTGCATGTGCTCCTACGTGAGGTGTGAGCAGGTTCACCTGGGGGGTCTGATGCTGTGTGTCTGGGCCCATCGCCCGCCTACCAGGGAGCCAGGACACAGCTGAGCAGGAAAAGTTTTTCAAAAACAAACTCCAGAAAACCACCCGTGAATACCTCTAGCAATGCTGGCCGCGGTGTGGAAGCTAAGACAGAATTTGTTTCTGCATTGCCTCACCCAAACGCAGTCAGGCTGGGCAGGGGCCGTGCTGTCGTACCCCTTGAGGGCCAGGACCATGGTGGCGGGCTGTGACAAGCGCAGTGCCCCTCTCACGGCGCTGGGCAACGAGCAGGCAGCCCTGGGTGGGATTTGGGGACACCGTCCCGGGCCATAAGCGCTGAGGAGGGCGCACGCAGAGCCTGGGACCGTTTCCCTGGCTGCCTGCCTGGGAGACACCCAGACCTTTGGCTAATAAAGCGCAGCTTCCTGCTAGATGCTTGCGTATGTGCTCGTCAGCCCGAAGCGGCTCCTTGCCGCTCTGTGGTAATCCCAGTTCCTGCCATCGGCCCACGGGAACGCGGGGGCAGAGCTGGGAAAACCCCCGAGCAACGAACCCCCCCCCCCCCGGCCTCCCTCCCTGCCCCGCCACGCCTGGGTGTGAAGGGGCGAGCGGGTTTAGAGGCAAAGTCCTGGTCTCTTGTGCCCTCTGGGGTCGGCTGGTGTATAACACAGGCAAAATGAAGCGCGAGCGGCTCTTCGCAGGGTTTCTCCCAGCCGGACCCTCCGCAGGTGAGGTTTGTAGGACGGCAGCAGGCCGTGCCTGTCGTGTCAACACCGACCTGCCAGCCCCTGCCTCTGTCTGACAGCGCCTCCCGGCTGAGAGGCTTTACCCTAGGAGCAAAGGGACATAAGGGAGGAGCGTATGGTAAAATTCCCGTGAAAATGCTCCGCTCCCATCCCTTCTCTGCCCTTTGTCTTCGCCCATCCCTTCTCCTGCCCCCTTTTCCTACCATTTTTAGCGTTAGCGTGCTTGCATGCAGAGCTTGCTGTTTCTGATCCCGAACTCATTTCCTGCCTCCCAAGGCCATTTTCATCCTTGTTTATACAGCCATGCTGCCTGGAGAACTGTTCCAACTGGGATTTCTGGTGGATAGCTTGCCAATAACTGTCCTTAGTTCTAAGAAACCGATAAAGGTTTCAGCGTTTGGCCCCAGCTTCTAGAAGAGCCTGGGGAATGCACAGATGCAGTGTGCTGTCAGAGTTCAGAAAGCAGAGGGTAGATGACAGGCTTGTGATTTATTCTCGTCAGAGAAGCCTTCCTTGGCAGGTTTAGTGATCTGAGCTTTTGAGGCAGAGGCCAGGTTGTTTTGTTCTCTTCCTCCAAGTGCCATTTGACTTGGATGCTTGGACCCCTTCTGTTGGCTTCTGGCTGGTTTGTGGCCACAAACCCTGAGTCATGAGAGCACTCTTCATTTCTACAGCTATTTTAAGGGCCGTATGTTTAACTTCCAAGCCTTTCTCTGAGGATTCTGCTGTGTTTTTACTGCTGCAGAGGCCTCAGGCAGTACTCATGTATCTCTCCCCAGCCTTCCCTGTCTCACTAAGAGCGTCTCCACAGCACGAGTTCGCACAGTGGCTTCAGTGGACACAGAACTATCGTCCCCCAACTGATGAGCTGGAGGTGGGGTGTGTGAGGCTGCAGAGTCTATGCTGTTCTGTGAGACATCACTGGTGTCCGGCTGGTGTTTTCTGATTGTCTGATGGAAATTTGAGAGCTCTGGCCAGGCTTGCATGAGGCACTGTGGCCAGGAGCCCCCCAGGCTGGCTCAGCCAGGTCACAGCGTGGGTGCAGCCAGGCTGTGCTCACGGAGGCACCCTGCTCACGCTAGGGATGAACTGCAAGGCAGCAGGATCAGACTTGCTCCTCCTGGAAATTCTTCCTGGAATTTCTTTCCCCAGTGATACGAACATGGCTTCCCCCCCCCCCCCCCCCCCCCCCCCCCTTTCCTTGGAAGTACTGAAACTGCTCATAAAAGCAGATTTAGATGGGGTGCCCAGCTAGAGGAAGTGGGAACCCTCTTTGATGTTGAAAGCTGTGTCTTGTTTATACACTTGGTATGAGCCCAGAGGCTGTCTGGGCAGCTGGGAAGTCCCAGAAAGGAAGTTTCCCCCATCAAACTAGCAACCATAATAATATTTTACCCTTCTGCAGAGAGTGAGTGCTCATTTCTTAGCACTTTTGCTTCTGCAGGACCCTGGGCCTCTTCTCTCCGATGCTGCCCTTCTAAGTACTGTAGTTTGAGGTTTCTTGTCTTTGACCTAAAGACTTCAAGCCTGAGGCAGCTGATGAGTAGGCTGGCCCTCTCTGGGGGGTGGGATGTGCAGACTGGATGGCCCATTCATCTTTAGACTGACTGCTCCTTGCTGGCTGCATGGCAGGGCTCAGAACCACTGTGTGATCCCAGCTGGGGATTGTTACCATTGAGGTGTTTGAAAAGAAATAGACGTCAGGTGGTTGCAGTGAGTGTATTTGGAGCAGAGGAGGTCGGAGACCCTTTAGCCAGAAGTCATGGTTCCTTTTCGCTTGCCATTTTGAGGACCCAGGCTGCCCTGCTGTCCTGGAGCTTCCAGCTGCCCTGAAAGTGCTGCCCATGCACCCCACAGCCCCGTGGGTCTCATGGGGCCCCTTCAGGGTCCCCTTTTGCAGAGGAACAAATTTTTGCAGCACCAGCTAGAGAAGCGTGGTGTAAACTGTGATGGCAATGCTGTCTCTCCCTAGTTCTCAGTGCATTAGCCACATGCCGACTTTCCAGTTGGCCCTAATCATTTGCAGGGTGAGAGCAGGCACCAAGGGGATTTTAACAGGTATGGGGCTGCCCAGCAGTGCTGTTAAGAGGATCATCTCTTTCTTACTGCACTCATGTGGCCTATGCTGGCATGGTCAGTGCTTCTCCATCAAATAGTAGGGGTCATTAATTTCGGAACACCTTTCTCTTCAGTTTCTCTTCTGCTTCTTTCCCACTTGTGTCAGTCAAACCAACATCCACAAAAGCATGCGCCCTAGATGGCTCATCACTCAGATGCACCAGGCATCCAAAAGGGAACAGAGACCTGTCAGTGTCAGCCATCTGTGAACACTCCTTCCTGACACTCCCTGAATATCCAAACTGTGTGTGACCACGGCTGGCTCAGTTTCGGGTCGGCTTTGCCATCTCTTTTGTAGCTGTTAAGGTAATGGTGGCCTGTTTCCACCTGTGGGCACCTGTAGCCTTAGGCAGTCGTGAAGGACCCCTCCGCTATGGGATCTTTATGAATTGCTTGCCCCATGCTCCTGCTGTGAAGACCACGGTGGTAGAGCTCAGAGAGCACTTGTGTCAGAAGGTGGTTATGGTTTGTGAGGTGGGGACTCTGCTTAGAGCAGCCTCTCTGAGGCAGAACATTGCTCAAAGGCAGAGTCGGAGATGATTCCTTCTGGAGGAGCCTACAGGCAATCCTCACGCCGTGAGGAGAAACGCCCCGTGGTACCTACTGTGAACGGCTGGCGGCTGGCTCATGGACAGAGCCCGGTGCCCTTTGCCATGCGGAATGCCCCAGCTGCCTCAGTTTCCTCAGTTGTACTGTTCTGGGAACAACGCTCATGATTTTTATGGGCTCCCTGCTTTCTACCGACTGAACTGCAGCTGAGGCAGCTGGTGGATGGCCCTGCTTGGTGGCACCGTTCAAGACGTGCCCGGCTTTGGGCCCACGTCTCCGGGCTCAGCTTTCACCCCGCTTCTGCCTTGCTGTTCTCCCTCCCCATCACCCCTGGCAAGCGGATGCTCCTTCCGTGCCCGGCGCTGGCTGCAGCTCTGCTGTTCCTCTCGGACATCGCCCGCAGCGAGAGGGGACGGATGGACGGACGGTTTTTTCCCAGCTCAGCCATCTCCTTCTCTTGGTGTAATAAGGGGCGATGCCCAACAGGCGGCACTTGAGCCTCTTCCCAGGCGGGGCACGCTCCCGTTGCGGCACAGGGGGAGGGAGGCCGAGGTGGGCAGCGCAAATCCCGGGTGATTTCCAGGGGTGAAATCAGCGCCCCTTTCCTCCTGAGAAGGCTTGGCCGGGCCTGCCTGCTGGGGCCTTCCGCACCCACACGCATTCCTGATCTCACGTCTCACGCTGTGAGCGCTACGCAACGGGGAGCGCGAGCTGCAGGGGTGCTGGGTTGTCCTCCCGGCACGGTGGGAAACAGCTCGGAGGGGATCTCTGTATTAAACTGATCCTCGCTGCGTTGTCTTCACCCGCCCTGCCGGCCTCCCCTGCTGCTGGTCAGGATTCCCGCAGAGGAATGTCTCTGAAGGTGGGCAAAGATGCGGCACCTCAACAGCTAATGCAGTTCTCCAGGAGTGTTTTCTCCATGCCAGCAGCAGGCAGCGACACGTGGGTTTGGTGGAAGTGAAGCAGGATCCCGCCACAGCCCTCTTGCCCTCTCTGTCACCACAACGCAACTTGTTCTTGCAGGGGAGGCTTTGCCACCCGCCTCCCTTCGGCTCCTGGCCTGGCTGCCAGGAACTTAAACAGGTTTTTGAGCAATGCTGGAGCAGGCACGTGGCCTTGTCATAAATGTTATGCAATGAATTTTTCATGTTTTTATCAACTGACCACAGGAAACTTGGCCTCTCTGACTGGGTTTGAGATTTGGGTTTGGTTTGAACCCAGTGTTCAGATCAAAACTCCAGGAGCGAGAAACCCATAGGAACCAAAAGCCAAGCAAACTGATCACATGAAATGCTTGGGAAGTGAAACCACTGAATTTTGCATAGCTCCAGCAGTGTGATCCGGTAACAGGCTGGGTTACACTCCGGGGTAGTCTGGGATCATGCAGCCAGGGGCCAGGAGGTACGGCTCGTGTTCTTGGATCTTCCACGGCTTTCCACTGTGACCTTCAGAAAGTCAAGTAATTTTCCCAATATTAGTTTTCTCCATTGGAAAAAGGAGAAAACTTGCTCCTGGAAAGTATTTTGCTATCCTTGGGTAGAAGTTACATGGTAATATTCTGCAGCCCATATGTGTTTCTGATGCATGGTGCAGCGGCATAACCCGCTGTGCCCAGCTCGCGTGTCGGGCCTTGTTTGTGGGGCAGGGATCGCATGAGGAGGAAGAGCTGTGGCAACAGGTTGCCGCTCTTCTCTCTGCAGGGGCTTCTTTTACTACGGGGCCCTGCAATTGCTTGTTGCTGGCTGCAGCAGCGCATCCCCGTATTGCGTTCAGAGGAGATGCTGGGTGCTGCGGATCAACGGGGAGCTTGTGATCTGATCACGGCGCTTCTGGCGTTGTGGTTGTGGAGTTGTGGGGTGAGAGACAGGCCGTGGTGCCGCTTGTCGGGAGCAGCGCTGGCCTGGGAACAGGTTAAGCGGCCCAGCAGTGAACCCACTGGGCTGCGGTCACTGCTGCTGTTTTGCACCTCGGTGGGGTGGCCTGAGGTCAGGGGGAGGCTGCGAGGCATTTGTGGGTTTGGGGCAGGTTCTGCTGGTCTGCTGCAGGGAGCTGCTTCAGCTTCTGTCTGTCCGGACACAAACAACCAGGCCCTGGAGCGTGCCTGTCTCAGTGGTTGAACCCGGAGAGCTCGAATACGGGAAAGGGATCGTACCCAGTAGTTTAAGCTGACTGTGGTTTATGGGTCGTACCTTACAGACCATTACGGGTGAAGCCACTGGCTCCAGTGCCTGAATAAGGAACAAATAAAGGCCTGGGGAATTTGGCTTTATATGAAGAAAAAAAAAATAATCTTAAGTGACTTTCACCAGGGTAAGAAAATGGTAAGAGATTCTCAGTTGTCAGGCTTTTGGATGTACCTTAGTTATCAGCTAGGGGTCAGGAGTAACTCATACCTCACAACAGATGCGCTGTTGCGTATCTATATGGAGGATTTCTGCTTTCGTCTGGCCTTTTATTCTCTCCTCTTAGGGGCAGGATGCCAGGCTAGTGAGCTGGTATATGCAGTTACCTGTTTTCCTGTGTTCATGCAGTAAGGAAACAGAAGAACCTAGAACAATGAATGGTGACTTGGAGTCTTAAGATTGGATGGTGACTTCAATTTGGTGTGAACTGGGGGAAAAAAACAGGTGAAAATAAGTCCACAGTGTGAATGCAGAATTCAGAGAGCAAATACAGTTTAAGAAGTGAGTTAGTTTACTGCTGCAGGCATCTAAGGTGGCACCACTCAGAAAGGCAAGGAGGTTATTTTCTGGCTCAGACTCTGTGCCTATTGCAGTCCTTCAAGAAGAATACTTTGCTAACTGGCCCTGACCTGAGTCCCTTTCCCCTAAAACAAAGATATTATTTTTCTTTTCTGCAGCATGCAGTTTACAAATGCTCTTTCCTTATCTTGTTACAGGCGTGCTGGCTGAGAATGGGCAACTGATACGTTAACCAGCCTGTGCTGCTCCAGAATTCATACGTGAGCTGAGAGAGCTCTCCTCAAGGCTTCCGAACTTTTCCCAGGAGAAAGGCTGGGACAAAAGGCTCTGCTGGCCCCAAGGGACTGGTAGCGGGTGAAAGGAGCCTTTCACCTAGACAGGGGGAATTTATATGGCGTGGAGTTGGCAGTGCCTAAAAGCCCTTTGTTAGTTCTGCTAGCTAGTGCCTCTGTGAAACCTGTCGGTGGCTTCCTGTGAGTTCAAAGTGGCTGGAAGCATATCGGTCAATCCCCGATAACTTTCCTGGCTGTTTTGCCAGGGAGGTGGTGGGGAACTGGCCGGGGACACGGGGCGCTGGAAAAGCGACTGCTGCAGCTCCGTAGGGCGGCTGGTGCAGTAGGAGCCTATGCCATCCTGGTCGCACTGCGAGGAGAGGCGGCGGTGGTGGTTTCCCTGCTACTAGAGGCCTTCTATAAGTTGTCTGGGTGACCGGAGGGACTTGAGGTGGGATGCACAACTGCTCCTTGTGGACCCGTCCCCCGCAGGAGCACGGGAAGGATGGGTACCTCTACCTGGGGGCAGGCTGCAGGCGAGGACCCAGAGCTGCAGGATGAATGAGGTGGGAAGGGCCCTGTGCAGGTCCCCCTGTCCAACCCCTGCTCAAGCAGGGCCACCTACAGCAGGTTTCCACGTGGCTACTGAAGATCCCCGGGGACGGAGCCCCCGCAGCCTCTCCGGGCAGCCCTTACCGACGCTCCCCCCCCCCCCCCCCCCAGCCCCGCAGCGCGTCCCGCTGTCCGGAGGCCGCCCCGCTGCCTCTCCCGGCGGCCCCCCCCCGCTTCACAGAGCCCTTCTCCATCCCCCCGTCCCCTCCCGGGGGGCCGGGGCTCCTTTAAGCGGAGGCCCGGCCCCGGCAGCGCCGCGGCCCGCCCCGGCCGCCCAAGGGGCGCCGCGGCCCCGCTGCGGGCAGAGCGCGGGGCGGCCGCGGCCGTGCGGGGCCGGGGGCGGCGGGGGGGGGGCGCTGCCGTGAGCGGGCCCGCGGCTCCTTGCGAAGCGTGGAAGGAAAAACTAACCCGCCCCCCCACCAAAAAAAAAAATAAAAGAGGGAAGTTTGGTATTTATTTATTATTATCATTAAGGTTTTGGGAAGGGGGGTCCCCGCCCGCCCCCCCCCGCCCCCCCCCAGCCCAGCCGCTCGGCACATGCGGGTGCGTGCGTGTGCCGAACCCCTCGCCGGCTCTGTACCATGCTGAAGGTCCTCACCAAGAAGCTCAGGAGCCAGACCCTGAACGAAATCCAGCCCTTCCAGCTAAAGGTAAGAGCAGGGCGCGCTCGCCTCCCTTGCTTTCCGCGCCGGACAGGTCCCGAGCGTCGGGGGTGGCAGCGGCTGCCGGCTCCGCACGCTGCCTCTGCTGGGCCGGCTGCCTCTCGGCCGGGGTGCCCAGCAGGAGCTGGCCCGGGCTGCGTTCCTCTCGCCGAAGTGCCGGCAGAGCCCGCTCCGGCAGGTAACGGCAGATGCGCTTGGCTGTTTTTCAGCCTGCAAGTGTTTGCTTTTAACGGGGCGCACGTTTAGCAGCGGAGGCAACTGCGTGTCCCTCCAGGTACCTTTGCGTGCGTGTAATCTGTAGCCTCCCAGCCGGGCTAGAACCCCCCTGTGCTAGGTACTGTGCAAACATGATTTGCCTGAAATGCCTTTCAGCTCAGTATTTGCATTTCTCTCCCTGCTGGTCCAGAAGGCTGGAATCTGAGCTGAAGTTTGCAGTCTGGCTCCGTGCATTCACCCATGGCTTTCCCAACTCTGCTTATGTCCTTGTTTAGCATTCAGACGAAAAGCTGGGATCACGGATACAGGATAAAGAATACCTAAACCTCTCCTGCCAAATGCATGGAGGAATTTCTGAACCGCATGCGATGGGGCAAACATGGAGTCACAATGAGCTTAGTTACAAAAGGTTACCGGGTTTGATCCAGCAAAACTGCTGTGAATCGAGGGGTACCCCCTCAAATCAGCAAAGTTCCTTTGGACCTGCATCAGTGCTGCTGGAAGTGTAGTGCCTGGCCCCAAATCCAAGGAGGGATGCGGGAAAAGTGGCAGCCCTCGTTGCCTGGGATGGGGGCTGGGGCTCCATATACCAGGCTCTGGTGGAGTCTTTTGTATGTGTTACACAGAGGCGGATTGCAGCGCGTCTGCACTTCTGCACGGTCGCTCTGGACAGGCTGATGGCAACTTTGTTAGGAAAGGTACTGATGGTGCTTCAAAGTTTTCTGTGCCTGTGAACTTCTTTGGTAAGATCCTGTTGTTCTAGGGGAAGGCAGGCTTAGATCTTGTTGGAAATAAAATAGACGTTGCTTTGTGGTGGACGGATTCAGTGCAGAACACCTCTGTGCAGAGGCAGTGGGGGATTTCTTTTGAATGCTGTGTTTCTGGGGCTTGTGGCTGGGGTTGCCTCCTTTAGCTTAACTGTCTATTGGAGCTGCAAGTTGTGAAACCATGAGATGCTCTGGTAGGAGCTTTCAGGGATACATACAGACTTCAGGATGCTTGGGGGCACTCAGGGAAACCCACAGGAGTGGGTATCTGCAGCCATTTTGTTCTTATGAGTGCCAAGGTTTTGTGCTGGAAACAGGTGGTCTGCGTTTTTGCAGGCTCAGCTGAGAAGACAGACTTAAGCTTGTGCTGTCACTTGCAAGCAAGCCTAACACATAGCCCATGAGGCTGCGCTGCAGCCTGCTGCGGGGAGTGGTACGACGACTGGTATACATGCATACGGGCAGAAAGCCAGACTTTCAAACTCTGGGTTTATGTGTGTTTTGTAGGCCTTTGGGGACCCTGTGCAGCCACCTGGTCTTATTTGAGCTTTGTACCGGCACAATAATCACTTAACAGAGCATGCAGTGCTCTGTCGTAGGTGTTGGGCCAGATCTCTTTGCAGGTGTGTACGTGGGAGAGGTGCCACAAGCGGTGAGCAGCGTGGGAGCTTCCCGTGGCTGCGCTGTGCGTGGAGCCCGCAGTGAGTCGGGATGTGCTGCACCATCTCTGTCCTGCCCTCGGATGTTTGCGGGGCTGCCAGGCACAGGCTGGGCTTGTGTCCTCTCAACCGCCTCATCTTCATCTGTGTCTGAGGTCTGCGCAGGTGTGTGCATATTTTGGCATGCATGGTATGTGCCTTGTTTAAAAGGCCCCATCCTGCTGTCACTGAAACCTAGTGAAAAGTTAGGTGTGAGCATAAAATCAGGTCTGCAGTAGTGTAAATGGGGAATAAGCAACTAATTTGGGTTGGGTATGTACTGATCTCCATCTACCACCGAAACCAAGAGCTTGCTGAGCTTTAAAAGCAGTGTGGTTAGCAGCTGTTCTCCTTCATTACCCACTTGCTTTCGCACTTTATGACCTTTGTTGGAAGTTCCCAAATTCAAGGGAAAACAAACTGCTGTTGTGTTTCAGGCTTGCAACAGCACTGCAACCAGGCAAAGTCCTGGGAGACTGTCCTTGGGTAAATTGTCAACTCATTTTTGTAAACTTGGGAGATTTGACTGACCTTGGGTTGGCATCCAAACTTTGGGAACCTTTTCAGGATGAAATTTCTGCCCGCTCTAAAGATCTCATTTTGGTACTGTGTCCTGAATTGATCACGTGTGCCTGTGATGGGTCTTTCTAGTCTTCCCCCCCCTTGCAGAAGATGAGCGGTTGCCATTGCCTCAAGTAAGCGAGTCCAGGATGCTTTGAAGTGATAGTAATGGACTTTTCTCTTTTTTTCTTAATAATGGCTATGTGAGTGGGAGCCTTACATCTCAGCTTGTTGTTCTATCTCTTGCTTCCACGGTCTGGTGTTACTTGCTAGAGATTAGGCCAGATTTGGAAACCTCCAATTTCTGTCTGGCTTTTAGAAACCGAGTGCCAACAGCAGATCTGAATGTACAGGTTAGGGATTATCTTTGATAACAGGTGGCATCTGGGTCTCTTCCAGAGCAGGCTTTGTGGGACAGGAGAGAGGAGTGAGGAAAGGAGGCTGTGCCACGCGGTAGTGACATGCTGCAAATAAGGGCAGTGGGAGAGGCCTCAAGATCTGATTTTTTTAACTGTTTTTCCAGTATTACAGCCTAGTATTTTTTTTTCTTTCATAGCTTTGGACTGGTAGCCCTTCTTGAAACATAAGTCAAATTGTTTGGGGCAGCTTTTAAAATGTGTATCCTGGGGTTGCAGTTTATGAGATGCAGTCCTGATACTGAGCCCTCAGAAGTGCTCTCCAGCCGACTCAGTGAGCTGTCTACAAACGAAACACCTTGTTCATCCCCACAAACTGGGGCAGGGGTTCTCAGACAGATGCATTTCTTCCAGATCCCTCATCGACTCTTGTGTCCCCGTGCAGTTGTGTAGTGGATCAAGTGTAGGTGTCTGTTTTGTAAGCTTTGCTTGCAAGCAAGCTCCTTGGGGCAGGGAGCATCTGGTTGGAACAAGTCTGCACATTGCCAGTCAAACTAAGCCCTTAATTAGTGGCCTTAGGTGTTATCAGAATGAAACAGTTGGATTGTGGTGTATAAAATCAACTGGCTGGAACATGCAGCTTAAGAGAGCTCAGTGCTTTAAGGGTGGCAATTCCATTCCAGCTTCGCCGTCAACACAAACAACTTCGGAGGCGATGCAACTGATGCTTTAATCCATAGAAGTTGCCAAATTACTCGTGTATCGGGCACATTCCTCTTTGGCCAGGGTTAGAACTGCTTAGGACGCGTTTGTCGTTTCCTTAATGTAGATCAGCGACATGAAGTCACACGTGAGGCTGTTCTGGTGACAGAAGTGCGTTCTCTGCTGTGTAATTCTAGCCCTACGCTTGCTTAACAGGGAAGCGCGAGGCACTAACAGAGCCACCGCGGCGGCTCTCTCCATGTACCCTTGCAGCCAGTACATGTGCGTGTGCAGCGATGGGGACCAGCGGTTCACGTCAGGTATTTCTGCTGGCGTCTGCATCTGGGGGCAGCTCTGAGACTCGGTCAGGCTGGCTGGCCCCGAGGAGCCCCTGGGAATTGTCCCGATCCTGTGTGAAAGGGGATCAGTCGGCCGTGCACAGTGAGCCTCGGGCTTGCAGACAGCGGCTTGAGAGTCACCGTCCCAGCAGTAGCTGGTTACTCTGCAGAGCAAGAGCGCTAAAACACTTCAGCTTTTTCTTCTCAGAAAGGAGCAAAGTAGCATCTTTATGTTGACACACAGTGGGTAGACGCTCAAGGATTAGTTTAAGGGCTCATGCTTTGTATGAATGAGGGCAGATTAATTTCCTTCTTTCTTTGGGCTGGCTGCCTGTCACGTGCTCGGCCAGACACTGGTCTTCAGCCTGGCTGAAGACAGCTTGGCGCAGGGAAAACTTAGCTTCATCAGTCCCCCGTGGTGCGTGAAGCTGTTCTCTCCTTTGCAGGTTTTCAGCGCGTCCCGCTGAACAGGTTCGTTGCCGGAGGACTGTTTTACACCGAAGCTTTACTATTCCTCCTATTAACACCTGGTAACGGTGATAATTCAAAACTAAAATGATGTTAGTGAGTTAAAAATGCTGTGGTAGATACTTAGCTGTGGCAGAACAGAGCAGCAAATCCCAGCCACTCAGAAAGCTTAAGTTTCTGAGACCTCTGCCTGAGGCCTTGTAAAATAATAGGTCTGCAATTCTTTCTACTCGCTTCTAAGTTCTGAATCTTCAAGGTTAGTCGTCTTTTCTGTGCAGTTGTCCAGCACTGATAATCTTCTGTAACTACTTAATTCCAGAGAGTGGGGCTTCAGAAAAATCAGATCTTATAGGTATGGCGTAAGGGGAAGTTCACTGGGGTAGTTCAGTGAGACATTTGCTCAGCTGGCCTTGTTTACGACTTATTTATTTGAGTCTAGCCTATATTTTCATATGCGATCCCCCCCGCTGTCACAAAGAAATCTCATGATTTTTCCTCTTTTCTCCAATTCTTGCTTTTATTTGAATGAAAAATTGAATTCTGAAAATGTAATCTTGTGTGTTTAACTTTTGCTCTTCAGTGAAAACGGATTAATCCATTTCACTTCGCTGGACAGTGCAGTTCTACTTAATTTTCTGCTGTCGTGCATCGTCTTACAGCTCCTGAATTTGTGTTGCACTGTTTGGGATGTTAAAAGTTTTCTCAAGCAGAAATATGGCTCCCATTTGAAGTGAAAATAGGAAGCAGACCTAGGTAATCAGTTATTTTTTTTTTATGGCTTTTGCAAAGCAGTGGGTTTATGGTTTTTTGTTTGGTTTTTAGGTACAGAGCTTACATCCACTTAGGACCTCTCTGTGCAGCGGTGGTTGGCCCTAGCGTGCCAGTCTGGCCAGCTTCTCCGGCTGTTCCTGGAGCATGTCTGGGGTCACAGAAGTGTTACTGGGATGCCTCAGTATGGGAACCAAGGGCTGCGTTCCCTTTTCAGTGGGAAATGCACTCCCACCCACAGTGTAGGCAGCGCCAGCCCTTTCTACCCCCACGCATTTATCTGGAGCCCCCCGTTCAGTGGGATTCGGGTTGCTGGGTGACCCAACTCGTCCTAGCAACCAGCACCGCAGGTATGTGTGCGCTCGGGGCTGGTTTCTTCTGCAGTAACTCTTGTACGTGGCCGTGGGCAGAGCCCGCTTGTCCTCTCGGCACCGTTGGCCGGCGCAGCCGGCCAGCTAAGCTGTTTTTGAATAGGCACCAGCACCACCCACAAGTGCTCAGTGCGAACACCCAGCCGAGGATTTAGAGAAAAGTCAATTAGTCGTGACCTTTATCTGTGCAGAAAGCATTCCCCGTGAGGTATGGGCTCTGCTGTGACACAGCCTGCCTCCTCTGCGGCCCAGGCCGAGAGGTAAAGGACGGATGGCCCCATTTGACAGGGTGCCTCCGGGCATTTCTCTGCTCTCTTCTGTTCTTGCTTCCCAGACCCATGGTAACCTCCTCCCTGCTTTGAGGCAGTCTGGCAGAATAGGGCTGCTGCCCCACAGTCCCCTTGGCTTGTGTGGGTACAGCATGTGAGGAGCTCACGTCGTAGCCTCTCTAGTCCGGCCTTGATAGCCTGATGGAGAGTGAAGTACTGTGGGCACTTGTTCCCGGTGGGCAGCCAGCCACCATCCAGGCTCGCTGTAGAAGTAGAGTCCTGCTGCAAAGCAGTTTGCCCAGGTGTGGGCTGTGGTGCTGGGAACAGAGATCAACGTCTGTTCTCCACTGGAATGCATCTTCCAAGGAGAGGTGTCCCTCAGGCTTGGTGGGCTGCAGGGTCGTGGCTTGTGTTCCTCAGCAAGCTGCCTTCATACGGGACTAAGATGACTGGGTTAGTTTGTCATGGTGCCCAGCAAACACCTGGGTAAAGCCCTTTGCAGACCTTTCCTGGAATTGACTCCTAACCCTTGCTCTAACATCCAACATCAGCCCATATGTGAAAACCTGAGAGTTCAGAGCTAGAAACACCTCTGAGGAGAAGAGTAACCAGTGCACGAGCCTAGGAGCTGTAAGGAGGTTTTAATTAGTAATATCTCCCACTTTGGGCATGGATGAGGTTTGTTGCCTGACTGCAAGGCAGATGGTCCTTATCTGAATTTAGATTTATGAAAGGGCCTAAGATACCTGGATAAAGTACATCCAAGTACCCCAGCATTCATGCATATCCACAGTGAGAATAGACAGACCTTGATTTCTGACATTTCTAGCGAACAAACTATATTGATTGGCCCTGGGTAGCTGATTAATCGGTTTGACTGGGCTACAAGCCTAGTTTTTGAGCCACTAGTTTCAAGGAGAGTGGAGAACTCAAGTTGCTAATGGCACAAAGACCCCTCCTCTCCTTTTGTTCAGAAATGGGTCTTACCCTACTTCTTCCTAATGGGGTCACACTGTTTCTCTAATGCAGGTGCTTTGAATTTGTTTGTTCTAAGCTGATGTTCTTACTTCTTGGCATCAGAGGTCACAATCTGCCATGTTCTGCACGGGTATGATGAGAAGAAAACTTCCTTTGATTGAACGGGGAATTTCCCGTGTGAGGAGAGCTGACCAGTGGTCAGCTAGCTACTCCTCTTTGCTGAGAGGGTGTCTAGATATAAGCTGGGAAAAATAGAAAATAATCTTCCCATGTCCTGTTACCCAGTTATTGAGCACAAAGCCAAATGGTTGTTCCAGACAGTTGTCTGCAGCCAGCCTGTTTGTGTGCGTTTTATTTATTTCATTCCAAAGAGTTGGTTATTCAGAAGAAATGAAGAAAGTTCTGTGGCCAAAGGGTAATTAACAGGAGAGACCAGTGGTATTTGGTGTAGAGCATATGAAGCGACATAATTTAGAGGCTTAAAAGTCAACTGCGTCTGTGTGTATGTACAGATATATATATATTTTTTCCCATAGGAAATGCTTTACTCTGGCTCTGATGGATCACATAGTTCTTGCAAACCCTTCAGTAGTATTTTGCAGAGGGCTGCAGTGCGATGCAGCTGCTCTGTTCTTCACCTGAAATGGTGCTAGCTTAGCATGCAGTGCTTGGCCGCTGCATCAGTGGTTCTCTGTGGTGCGTGAAGTGAGCTGGTGCTGCAGAAACACTGTTGGGTTTTGTTCTGTGCACCCACTCGTGCTGTAATGCTGTACATAGGTGCATGCTCTGTATGGCCTGCTCCATACGTAGGGGACTTAAGAGCACCCATCCCATGTTAGACCTAGGATCTGTTTCCCCCAGTGTCCTATCTTCTCTTGCAGTGGCCCAAAGTGCGCACCTGGGGAGGACTTCAAGAACTGCAGTATGCTTTGGTCTCAGGGACTTCTCAAGACAGAACTGCTCTGCCTTAATGTGCCAGTGGACTCCTTTTACCTGAACTTGTCCAGGCCCCACACCCCGCCCCATGAACCTATGTATAATCTTTGCATCCAATGCTGTGGCAAAACATGCAGAGGCAATCAGTTTCACACTAACTGTGTTGCTGAAGGATAACCTGTTGTTTGTTTTGAAGCTGCAGCTTATTACTGTAATTTTGTGCTTTCTGGCCCATACGTTGAAAGAGAGGGTAAACAACAAAATGCTGTATTTGTGCCACTCATCTGTAGCCCGTCCTTCCATGGGCTGGATGAAGAGACCACCACCTTTGGCTAGATCCTCCCAAGTGGGAACCTCTGGGAATCCCTTCGTGCCTATCAGGAACGGATCTGGTACACACAGAGTCAGGGAAAAATTTTGCATTGTCCTACGCCTGCCTTTAAAGACATCTGACCAGCTGGCTCTTGAGGGATGATCCTATGTTACTGGCTTGCTCTGTGGTGAAACGAAGCAAGCCAGGTATAAATCCATGGAGATGAAACAACTTGTGTCTGCGTGCGCTCAGAAGGGTTAACGTGGGATTTCTAGAGGCCGAGAAGCCTGAAACGTCTTGTG
Organism: Anser brachyrhynchus; assembly: GCF_964034855.1. Classification (NCBI taxonomy): domain Eukaryota; kingdom Metazoa; phylum Chordata; class Aves; order Anseriformes; family Anatidae; genus Anser; species Anser brachyrhynchus. The sequence continues at coordinate 34,733,072 of NC_137696.1, forward strand.
TGCTCCAAATGCGTTTTCCAGCCTGACTGTAAGGCATTGTTCCTTGTGTTTGCAAATCTGGCTAACGCAGTTCTGTATGGCTGAGCAGAGGTGAATGTCAAGCGAGGTCTCCCAACACAAGCAGCCTCCCCTCGGCTAGCGAAGTATCTCATGGCCATGGCAGTTGCCCTCTCCAGGTCTTGAGAGGAGAGAACGGAAAAACTGTTACCAGACGTGCTGTTTATGCCAGCTCCTGTCAGGCAGCACTTCCCTGGCTGAGGAGACCCACGCGATGCTGGGGAGGCTCTGCGAAGCGCCGGAGAAGCTGGCCTGTGCTAAGGCCCATCGTCTCAGCGCCGCAGTGTCACAGCCGAGCTCGTCCCCTGGGAATGCTGTGCGAGCTGGGAGGAGTGCCTCTAGATCCCTGCGGGCTAAGCAGGAGCGGTTGGTGGTGTGAGCAGCCATCTCCCGTCCTCTCCTCCCCATACATGTGTGCTCTAAGGTCATGTATGCTATAGGTGTCCCTCCAGGTCTTGGTGTCCCCTGTGCTGTCCTCCCCTCACGTCCAAGAGAGTTGTCAGCCCACGATAAATAGTCTTGCTTTCGGTCCGTGTGTGGAGTGGAGGCCCAGCAGCAAATGGGCTGGAAATCGCAGATGGAGCTAAGTCACTGGATCATCCTGCAGGGTGGGTGAGGCCCCATGATGAAGGTGGAGCTGCAGTCTTTAATCCTTCAGGCTCCCCCTTGTCTTTCTGGCTGCTGTGCTTTGTGGTGTCAACACTGCTGAATAGCACAGCTCCCGCGGGATGGGAGCCAGGGGAGTGCTAGGGCTTGGTGCTGGGAGCTGACCTCCCTGCTAAGGGGTCTCTGCAGCACAACTGTTCTGCAGGTTGCTGCTGCTTTCTGCCACGTGCTCCTGACACTTCGTTTTGATGTTGTTTTCTTTGCTAGTTCCCTTCTGCACTATACACGTGAAATGCAGTCTCCGTGCATGGTGTGAGAAAGGTAGCAGGTGGATCCTAGTCCTCCAGGAGAACCCTTGAAACTTGGATGTGATTGAGCCATAAATCTCATTACTCGTGGCTTTGCTGACGAGACAGAGTACCAGAAGTGGAGAGAAAAATAGAGTGTGGCACCATCACGTTGAGGTGCCTGCTGGCTGAGGCGGGGCTGTGCTGGGTGTTTGCACTGAGCACAACCTGGCTGGTGGGAGGAGAGGAGGAGGCTTGCTGAGACCTCCCGGGAAGAAGTGGCACATCTGGAAGCTTTGCTTGTGGGTGGAAGTGGAGGAGTGTATGGCTTCTGGTACCGCAGTAAGGGATGTAAACCTTAACCAGCCTCTTAAGCTAGTAACGTAGGGGTAGCTGTAAAAAATTAATAACTGTAAAATGTGCAATAACTGTAAAAATATTGCTACCAGAAAGGATGGTGCGCTTCACTGCATGGAGCTGCAGCACTCCCCCGAATCCCACGCTGCAGAAGCAGTAAAGCACAGTGCTCTGGGAAGATGGGGAGGAAGTTGGAGGATTAAAGGCTGTACTTCCACCTTTGCTGCCGGACCCCATCCACCTGTTGCGTGAGGACTGCAGCCACTTCATTCCATCTGTAATTCCCAGCATCGTCACCTGTTAAATCATGGCCCCAAATGGGGCTGCAGCTACGTTTACTCAAAGAGATTCTGTTTTTTATAGTGGCTTTGAAGGTAAATAAGCTGAATGAAGTTCTCTAACATCTGGGGTGTTTTGGGTACTCTTTGTGTTCTGCCTACGAGGCTTTTTAAAGTATTTTTGAGTTGCTAGCAGTCCTTTTCGTGTCCTCTCTCACCACACAGGTTTTGCTGGTGGGAGCAGCATGTGCGTATATCAGTGGTGTCTGTGTTGGTGGTCTCTGCTGGGTAGATCTGGGCTTGTTCTAATCTTTTTGCATGTACTGACTTTTTGGAGGCTTATCTTGAGTGGAACTTAAAAGGGTTATCTTGGTTGTGCTGCTCTAACAGTATTCATGAAGAGCTTCTGGAAACGTGGACGTGGAGTTGCCAAGAGCTGATGGAAAAGGCTATTGCTGCGGTTCACCTGATCCGTGTGCGTAAGACCTGATCCCTATCTGTTGTAAACCAGCAGAGCTCAACTGGAGACGTCGGCTGAATTCAGCTCCCTGTGATCAGAGAGCATCAGACGTGTGCTGCTCCTGGTGACTTACGGAGCCCACGTGTTCACGCACCGTGCGCTCTTTGGTGCTCCGTGCTGTGCTTCTCCGGGGCAGTGGTGAAGCACCGGGACTTGCTGTTGTTCTGTGAAAGCCCCTGAAGTTATTATCTCTAGTCATCCCCTGCAAAATGATCTCAGCTTAGTTCTGGGGAGCAGAGGCGGAGGTTTAGAAGTGGATGTCTGCAGATGCTGACAGCTGCACGAGAGCTGATGTGGGGCAGCTGAGGCACTGCAGGCTGTGCCGTGTGGGTCTGGTGTGAGCTGTGCTTTGGTCAGCACAGCCACGGCACATGCCTTTGCGTGGAGTCTTCTGATGCACTCTGCTTGCAAATGAGAATCACAAAGCCCTGTCGTCGCTGTAGTTCTAGTCAGGGTTGGCCACCATTGTAACTTATTTCCAGGAGCTGTAGACAGTAGATAAACATGAATTCGCCATGCAAACAGTACCTTTGAGGCATGTGTACAAATTGGACTCCAGAAGGATGAGGGGAAGGAATTGAAACCAATGAGGAGCACCCATCTCCACACCTACCTGCTGCTGATGGCCTCTCAGTTCTGTGTAAGCCCGGCATTTTCGTCCCCTAAGATCCAGGTAACCCCACCTCAGCCTGTTCTTCTGGAAATCAAGTTCAGTCATTGTATGAGAGAACAGAAGCTCAGTTTCCATGTTCTGTGGTTAATTATTCTCCCCACTTGCATCCTGAGAGTTACCAATCACTATGTCACCACACTTGCTGGTGTCTGTGTAAGGTAGGCATTCAGAATAAAAAGTCCTCTATTTGCAACCTGTGGTCTCTGGAGTGACTCTGCCTCCCTCCCTCAGATCTGGGAAACCACTGGAGGTTAAGCAGGCTCTAGGCAGGAGGTGATATCTGGCTGTGCTTGCAGCTTTCCTGCAAAAACAGGAATGGCTTTGCTGCCTTTGGTATGGGACAGGCCTGGAGAACATGGCGTTGAGGAGTGCTGTGTCCCACCAGCCTGCCGCCAGTTTCACTGACTCAGCCAGACAGCTGCTCTGTCAAGCAGGACGGCGCTCAAGGGTAGGGAACCCTGGGTTTGAATCCTAGCCATTTGCTAGGAAACGGCTAAAGAAGTTTGGAGGCAGAGCTATTATGAAAAATTAAAAAGGAAAATAATAGTAATAAAAAAAGATTGTTAGAAGGATTTTCCGAAGTAGGACTGTTATGGTTGGAAACCTAGCTGTTGAAGGACCCCAGCTGTAAAATCCACATGCAGTTAGGGCAGTCATATTTCACTTGTGGATGTTTGAAGGCTGAGCTGTGCTTTTCCTCTAATCTCTAACTCTACTGCTTTTCTTTAGGAGAGAGGAAGCATTACAGCTTGGTTTGCTGGCATTAAGTGGCCCTTGTAATGCTGAGTATCTCTAAAATAAAAATTAAAGGAGAGCTTGAAAGATAAAGAAAGTTAGATGTTAATTTGAACGTCTGTTTGACTCACTCCTTCCCTCTTCCTCATGTTGTTCCATGGCATGTAACTGCCTTCCAGCATCTCATAGTCTCGTTTTCCCACCCTCTAATTCAGAGTTTCTCCAGTGCTGTAATTGGAAGGATGGCACCTCCCTCAATTCAAGATCAGGCAGCGTCCCATGGCAACTGCTGCAATTGTTGACGTGGAAAAATAACAGTGGGGATATTTAGTAAAATGTTTTTAACTGAATTCAAGTAGGATGGCTGTGTCTCTGGCAGCTGCTCTGTAGGTAGTGTGGTAGGGAGAAGGTGAGTACTGAGTACTGGTTTCATTTCTTCAAGCTGAAGTCTGAAGAAGTGGAAACTGGTTTCCCTGAGCAGAAATGCAAGTAAGTCTTTGAGCTCATCATCCCTTTCTGCTTTTGTGCCAGGAACCAGTGACTGAGACCAGCTCAGCAAGGTCTCTTTCCAGGGCACGTGGATGGGGCTTGACTTTGCTGCAGAGCTTCCCTGGGGTGCTCCAGTGAATGAACCTGTGTAGCAAGCGGCCTCGTGTGCGGTAGCACAGGCAGCATCGGCCTCTCCCAGGAAAGCGGCCTCCCCCGAGGTAAACTCCCTGCCTCCTCCCAGAGAGGGGTTGGGAATGATGCCCTCCGGCCTGCATGCGTTTGTGGTTCATGCTGGAAGGAGGGGAACCCAGCTGCTGCTTTGGCTGGTGTAGGGAAAGCCCTTAGCTGTGGAAGAGCAGGATTTTTCCAGCTTGAAGGGAACGAGTTCTCTCAGTTCATTTCCCCCCTGCTCCTTTCCCATCACAAAATGGCTTGTGTCGAGGATGTGTTCAGGGGTTCAGCAGTTGCATCACTCCTGCAAAGTGTCAGAACAGACTGCGGTCAGCACAGGGGAGGAACTTCTCTGTCCTCCCCAGCAGCGTGGAAACATCCTTGCCCAAATATTTATCCCATCCGGACCCTTGCTCACAGAAACGGCTAGGCAAACCCGTCTGCACTCACTTCCACGTGTTCCAAGGTGTGCTGCCCTGCTCACGGATGCTCGTCTGCAGGCTTCCAGCCCTTCAGGCTGCAAGCAGTGAGCTGTACGTTTGTCTTGCCCGCTCTTTGTGCACACAGCCTCCTCCGTGCCGAGCCACCCCGCTGGTGTGGTTTAGGATGGTGCAGCCCGTAAGTGAGGCCTGGTGGGAAAGATTGGTTCCACCCTGGGAGTGAGAGTGCCTTTCCTTTTGTAAGCTCTTAGAAGTTCTTAATGGAATTACTTCTGATCATATGATAGCAAGTTAATTTCTCTTCCTTAAGCAAAGACCAAGAGGAACTGCAGTTTAACAGGATGTTTCTTTATTGTACAAATACAGCAGTATTTCAGCCCTTTAGACTCTAAGGGTGACAGGGCCTTTTAGGGCCTGGGCGATTCTGGCCGCAGCTAGTTATCATTACTCATCTGACAAGCAGCAATGTGGAGGAGACAAAGATTTTTCTGTCTCTAGCTGCTTCTTACGTCTGCTCATTTGTCTTTTACGTTAAATCTCCCTCAAAGTTACAAGCTTAACACTCGTTTCTCCTTAAATGCCATCTGGCCATGCTACACAAGCCCGTCTTTGCGCACTGGAGGTTGGTGTGATACCAAGTGCACGGGGCAGTAACGTCAGTAAAGGACCTGGCCGTAAGGCTGAGATCCTCATCAGCAGGAGGCTGCTGTCTTTGAACTTCAGATCCGACGCGTTTCCAGAAGAAAGACTAGAGGGCGGATGGCACCCACGTTTGGTTTTTTTGGCTCATTTTGTGCCACGGCTTGTAAACACTCACATGTCCATGTGAATTGGAGATTTTTTTTTCTTCAGTTGTGCACATTGCAGTACAGAGCGTACTGGGTACGGTCGTGGGCAGCCTGCTCTTGCTGACCCAGCTTGATCGGGGCTGAATTAGAGGATTTCAGGAGGTCCCTTCCAATCTAAACAGTGCTGCAATTCGTATGCTGCGAACAAATCATGATCTAGTGGGATCTCTGACATGTGAAGATCAAGTTTTCTGTTATCACAGTGTCACAGTTCTGTGTCGGTGAGGCAGACAAGGCTGTGCTGTCTCGGACAGAAGTACAGCTGTGGCTAACCCAAGATGGAGAGCTTTCCAGGCAAGCTGGAGGCCATAACATAGCACCCCTGTGTTTAGTGCAATACTTTTGAAGAGACAAAAGTTTCGCTGTCGAAACCTAGGAAGAATCAACAGAGGGAGCATTTATCTCCAACTTGTCAGAGCGTCAGTCTTTGACTCTCTGTACCTTTTATAGTTTCTGCAATTTTTTGTTATTCGTACGAATGTCCAGTCCTTTTTTTGATCTTCCCTTAATCTTTGCCTGTGCGGCATGTGATGGCAAAGAGTTTTATGTGTACAACTTGAACTCTGAGATTCATGTTTGTCTGCTGTAAACAGAATGGTTCCCTGTTAGGGTTGGAACTTGGGAGCTAGGATCTCATACGTGAGAGCTTGTGGAGGTTGGAAGACTTCGTTTCCCAAAGCCAGGATGTAATTTGTGGAAAGATTTTTCTAATAAAAGGATAACTTAACAATGCTAAAATAGAAAACCTTGCTAAATGATGAATGTGGGGGGAGGATGGTATTTCTGGTTGAACGATGTGAGGACCAAGCAGGAGGGTATTTGCATATGTGTAACCCACACAAAGTCAGAAATGAGAGGACTCTTTGAAAGGTAGTGCAGGTCATGGGACATCAGAGGCAATGTGACTTCTGAGCATTGTCATCTTTTTACTTCATTCATGCATAAGCTCCACAGTTGCTGGATTTTAGGGCTCTTTTGCAGTTAGCCTGTGCTGTATATAATGAAAATCAATGGGTATTCCAGAACAAGGGTATAATAAACCAGTAGGAATAAGGGAAGAAATGAAGTCTGAGTGTCATGAGACGTGCTATTGGTGTGATGTTCTTCTGCGGGAGAAGATGGGTACTAGGAAGAGTGGCTGAATAGATGTCTGTAATTGCATTGGTTCTGAAAAGCACTTGATATGTTGCTCATAAGCACCTGCTCCAGTAACCAACTGCGACTTGCTTTTTTCCATGGCTACCATCAAGAGGTTGATTAGCAAGGTTGTGGGAGCCCTTTTTTTTCTATGAAGCCTTTTCTATTGTCCTACCACTTTAATTTCTTTGCTATATACAGTGGGACCGAGTCCACAGACTTGGTTTCTTCTTGTTTGTAAGAGGGTTTCTCTTCCCAAGGCAACTCAGAGGGGTTTAGTTTTGGGCTGCCTGTGTGACTGGGGAGAACGTAGCAAAGACTAATTATCCATGATGAGATCAGGGCCAGCTAAATTGCACTTGTACAGGGAGGACTGAGTGTTTTGGAAGCCCAGGACCGGTGGAGACACGGACCTTCAAAACATCAATCATTAACTTAAATCTAGCTCCTATTGTAATCATCTCAAGCCAGCGACGTTGTGCAGTAGCTCTGACCTGTACATGCTAGGTGTCACTGCCTCTTTTTGGGAAGCAGTGCCACGCCGTGTGTCGACATTTACACAGTGCAAAAAACAGAGCTGGGAGGTTTCCCACGTAGGGACCTTAAACCTCCCTGAAGACCCTGCGGTGTCCAAATGCTTTTGTTGTTGTTGCTTTGCTTTCACGTGGAAGCGAGCCACAAACTGAGGACGGTACCTCTCAAGCTAGAATTGGAGCCCGAGCTTATGCACTGAAGATGAGGCCACTGTCCAGCAGCCATCACGAGGGCACCTCAGTGTCGTCTGCCCCTGTGAGCTACCACGGCACAGACTGGGTATTATACCTGTTCTGGGGACAACTAGAGGCCTGTTAATTTGGCAGTGCTCCTCAGCACCAGCTGCCTTTGCTAAATAACTCGGGAGTACATACAAGAAAATTGTAGTTGCGGTGGAAAAGCCACCCCCTGCGTTTACTTCAAGAATATTAGAAATGGGGGTAAATCTGGGCTACTTCACCCATTTGTGATTTGACAACTCAAAAAGTTGCTTAAAGACCAGTAAGGTGGGAAAATATTTTCTGACTTCTTAAAGGGCAATGTAAATATGGAAGGGTGTAAGGTATGTCTTAAAAAAAAAAGTGGCAACAGACTTCTTTGGGGGTTTTTTAAAAAAAAAAACAAACCTGGAGGATGGTGACAAAGTAGGTGGGTTGACTTCATGGTGTCAAATTTAGCATCAGTCAGTGTTTCTCTGCTGTTCCTGCTATTTCTCTGCATCAGCTGTACATGACTTTCAGTCACAGGCACCTAGTTAAGCGTAGTTGCTCTTTTGGGTGTCTGGGGGGCTGAAATGCTCCAAGGACGTTTCCCTAGGAACAGTGGTGGAGAGGAAACGGGTCCTTGTCAGGGTAATGGTTGCTTGCTGCCTCACCTTCTATAAAAGCCAAGCACGGCACATCAAACACTTTTAAAATGGAAACACAGCATGTAATCTTTTAAAACCTATTGCCACTGGATACTGCTGTGGGCAAATAACTTGCAAGACTCTGACAAAGCTAAGAATGATGGGGATGTTTGTTGTTATTCCGGATAAAAAGGCGTAAGGGATAATAAAGCTCATCTTTGCAGTGATCATGTTGTTCCAAAACTGTCTCTTGTAAATGTTTTTTCTGAAGTATTGCATTTTCCTTTGACTCACTTGGTTTTGGCACTGCCAGAGCCACATAGTGAGCTGCGTAGCTCAGAGGTTTGGTCTGGTGTAATAACTTCCAGGTATGCTGCATGCAGCAGAACAAAAGTCACTTTAGGAACAAGGTAGGTAGGGTTTCCTCTATGTAGAGCCGTCTCATGCCGAGTTTCTGATCCAGTATGCAAAAACTTCAGCTCTCTCAGCCCTTCTCAAGAGGTAGCTACTGAGTTCAGTTACAGTTAGGAAGTGTTTAGATTAAGCGGTATTTGGGTATGCAGTAAGTGGCATGCTCACGTCCATTGGCTGACCCAACGCAAATGTTTCTGAAAGTCCCTGACAGACAAAATCCACGAGGTGCCATTTCTCTTGGAGCAAATATTTAAGGGTGTTCGGTGGAGCTGTAAGAAGTGGTAGTGGCAGGGAGAGCATAATGTTGTTCACGCTTTTATTTCTATTACGTTCTTCAGTCGTGCTGTAGGAAAGCAAGATGTCTGTTCTTTGGTGGCTTACGTGTGCGGCTTCAAGGGGGAAATGTGGGTGCATACATAAGATGGCAAGAGATGCAATAAGATGGCAAGATGCTGCATCCACATGGGTGCCTTGCATGATGATAGTACTGTTGAGAGGATGTCTTTTTTTTCTGTTTTTCTTCAGAGGTGGGTTTTGGAGATTCAGTTGTCCCCGTGATGTGGATGTGGTAGGCCGTGGTGGTTATAAGCTGGGTATCTGGGGAGCTGCGAGCAGGGTACGTTCGTTGTGCCTGGGGGGAAAGAGTTGGTGGTGCAGCAAGGTGGAAATAGCGGTAGGCTGCGTGTTTTGTGTTGCTGCAAGTAAGAGGATGTGATGGGAGTTTGAGGTCGGGAGATGAGGATGTGCATGTGGGGAGGTGCTGTGGCTGGGTGCGTGCGGTTAGATGGGGGGGATGCCTGCAGGATATGAGAGGGGCAGGAGGGGGAAGTGGATCGGGCAGCAGCAGGGCAATGATCAGTGTTCATGATGAAGCCTTTTCTTTCTCCTTGCCCCCTAGATCTCCTACCCCCCAAGTGATGAGGACAGCGACGACTCTGAGGGAGAGAACCAGGAACTTGTTCAGATCGACAGAGGTAAAGGGACAAGACAGGAGGGTCCTGGGATGCTACCTACAGCTGAAGTGCATTTTGCTTTTCACTTGGGTTCTTGCAAGTGCCTCCTTCACAGTCCCCACTGCACCCCCAAACAGATACATTGAGTCAGGCACCTTGAAGTTTTTAGGACCTCTCAGGGAGAAGCTGGTGGAATCAGATGCTGCAGTCACACTTTTATTACCAGAGATAGATATTGTTAACCACACGTTAAGCCGTCAGTACTACAGATACAGGGCAGTCAGCTCTCCAGTCAGGTCAGCATCAGAGCTGGGAGTACAAATGGATCTTCTGTTCCATGCTTGTGCATCTCAATCATCATTATTCAAAGCTTCATCTTCTTGCCAGTTCCAGTCTTGACCTTCCTTTTTCCCATCCACCTGGACTTGCTTGTCTGATTAGCGCCCTTCCTCCCTCCTGTACCATGGGTATTGGGTAGCTCTGTTTTTGAATCTAGCTGGAGATCTTTAGAAGGGAGGTTTTGGACATGGTATGAAGCAAATTAGAGCTGTAGATGAAATCTGTGGTAAATGTATCTGCTGAGTTATGCTACGTCTCTGCTGTTTGTACATGACCTGATTTTTATCACAGTTTACCACAAATTCAGGTGGATCTTATGCAAGGGCAGAAGTCGTCAGATTCCTGACCCGTAGGGCATGTCCTGTCAAAATTCAAAGTTTTGCTTCGTATACTTACCCCAGAAAGAGTTGAGCAGAACAGGTAAAGCAGTCCCAGGTTGTGGCTGAAGGCAGGCTCTTTTATATGTCAAGCTTTGTAATAGGAAGAGGGCTTTTGTCTCCAGAAACCAGATCTCTCCTATCTGAGCTACAGAAGTGCTGCTTGTAGTAATACAACTCTAGGTGCTTTCTCTGCCCTGAGAACCGGTCACTAGAATTCAGTGTTTCTAGCGAGAGGTCAATGCCTAACAGCACGTTTGTAAGATCGTGTCCTCTCCACCTTTGGTGGGCAGCAAGTCCATGTCCTTGCCGTGCAGCTAGGCTTCCAGTTGACAGCTTACAAGCAGGTGTCTACCAATAAGGACTAAACAAAGACCTGGAAACTTTGAGGGGGAAGCGTTCATCAGGGGCATTTCTTATGTGGAAGAAAATGTGGAAAACAGCTCAGACGTTTGCTTGGAAGGAAGTAAAGAAAATGGGTCAGGAGAGCTCAGTCCCTGTGTATGCCGTGGGACACAGATATACTGTCATTCCTCTCTCTCTTCTTCCCACCAGAGAGAAGAAGGAACTGTACCTTGACCCCTCTGGCCACCAACCAGCTCCAGAATCAGGAGAACCAATGCTGCAAGGTGCGGGCCCTTTTCCATGCCAGCCTGGATCGCCACAGCTCAGAAGAGGAGCTGGAGCGCATCAACCGAGAGTTTGCTGCTGAGAAGAGGAAGTGGTCCCAGGTCAGCAGGCTTGCCTGCTGCAGTGACAGCAACAACACCTCCTCCAGTGACGAAGAAGTGAAGAACTTGTGCGCCATGTCCTTCAAGCCGGTCGCAGAGCAGGCCGATGGCCTGCACGCCAGCCCGAGCCCCGTGCTGTTCAGTGCCTCCCCTCCCAAGAGACTCCAGCCTCTGGTGCGGAGCCCGGCCTCTAGACCTTTAATCTTCACGAGCGTTGGGGCAGGCCTTGAGCAAGTCATGCCGTGTAAGAGACATCGGCAGGGATACGGGGATAAGGTCCGCAGGCCCAGCCTTGACCTGGAAAAAATGCAGCAGGTAAGGCAGAACTTGACAGGAGGAAAGCAGCATCGCTTGAGAGAAGCGAAGATGGAAAAGCGTTACGGAGGCAGGGTTCAGTAAATTCAGAGGATTGCTTCTTGTGATCGTGGCTTCAGAGGTGTAATTGGTGCTCTTGCTACAACTGAGCCGTTCTCTTGCTACTTGCTACTCATTAGGAGTGCAGCACCCACAGCGTCCAGTTCATTGCGTGACACAGGACCAAAATCGCTGGAGATCACTTCAGGCAGGTTACTTTTGCTGCCATGAGCTTACCCGTACCTCCAAAATGAACTAACTCCAAAATGAACTAATTGATCAGGGGTGTGTAAAGAAATACCTGAGTGGTGAAAGTAGATGTGGATTTGATGATAGGCGTCTGAGTTTCTTGACATCCTTGGGCCTGGCCTTTCCTGCTCCCTAGGAGTTTTACAGCCTTGTGAAACTGCTTTTTATGTTCCTAACACTTTGCAAATGCAGACTGTTCGCTCTAGGTGCAATTACTCTTGGTTTTGCAGGACTTCTTTAGGGGGCTGGGACTGAGGTGCATCATGCCAGGAGTTTGCCCCGGCTCTGCTGAGGAAGGTGCACAGGGGGGTGGGCTGGCCTGTGCAGTGCTCATCTGGTGCTGCTCTTTCGGAAGGTGTTGCTGCAGAGTTAGTATTGCAGCTTGCTCTTCATTATTTGTTTTCCTTCTTGCACTGGTAGAGCATCAGCTTGAAAGAATATCTGCAAATGTCTGCTGCCCCTGGTAAACTGCAGTAAGTTAAAGACAGTTATTTTCAGCTCAGTTTCCTCTCACTAGGGAAGAATTTTGCTGCCTCTGGTTGGTTGGATGTACTAGTTTTATCCCCATTAAGAGTGCCTCCTTTAAGCCTATGAGATGGACCCACTTATAAAAAGAAAGGGCTAGCTATTTATTTTCCAAGGTCTGTAAGACCCCTCCGTTTCCTCGTTACATAGCCGCCTGTTCTCAGTCCTGCTGGCAGCATGCATACTATGAATACACACCACGCAATTCTGTTTTCAGTACAGTTTTCTTCATCGCCCTCTCATACCTTCTTGCCAAGTCTCTGCTCCCAGAACATTGAAAAGGCCCGGTCTTGCATTTCGCATCACCCAGATCTGCCACAGATACCGACAGACTTTAATTAGTCTCTCATTCTAATGAGAGGAGACAAAAAAGCTGAAGAGCCTGTGCCCAGCCTGTTTTTCAGAGCGTGTGAGTAAATGGAGAAGTTTTTCTTTCTGCCCAGGTGCTTTCTCTGATTTGGATTCTGGGCATAGCATCTACCTGCTCTGCCCTTAGTCCCCTTCGGCAGTGTCTTTGGGAGGGTGCTGGCAAAGGGCAAACTCTGAGCAGGTTGGAGGCTGATTTGAATAAGCCTTCCAAACTGTTGTGGGTTTTCTGGGAAACCTTGTAAGGATGACTTGCTTTCTGGTTCGTAGGCTAATCTCTGATTGAGTTAATCGTAGCAATGATTTTTTCTGAAAGAAGTTGAAATCTAGTCCTTCTCTCATTAATAACATTTTTATTGTAGATGTCATTTCCACTTCTAGGGTGTGGAATCCCTGTTTTAAAAAAAGGATATTAAGCTAATGGCTTTTGATGTTAGAAATGTATGGGGTTTTTTTGGGGTGGGGAGGGGGCATTATTGTGGGAGAACCCACGCAAAGTGAGATGCAGCCTGAATTTTGTAACAGTCTGGTTATTTGTATTATTTTTATCTTTTTAAATTGGTTAATTTTCAGCTGGTATGATCCTGAGGCTTTATGATTCTAGATCAAGGAAGAAATATAAAGTCTCATTCACTGCATGTCTTTGCTTGCCACCTGTGCTTGTTTTTGCTGTGAAAATTATGAGAGAAGTGTTGTAGATTCAGACTTCTGCTGACTTGTTTCTTATGACAGTGATGTGAAATCTGATTTTGGTTTTGAGTTCTGCCACAGAACCCTTCTGTGAAACTGGGCAAGTCTTGCTCAGTATCTCTACTCCCCACCTGTGAAACAGGAGCAGGACATTTCTTTCACGGTCTGTCTTCGTGCTCCAACAAAAATGCCTCTTATTAAATGTCTGGGCAGCATGTGGTTTTTAGTCATGAAAACAATGCAAATGAGCAATGATAATACTAACGGGCTGCTCGGAGGCTCCATCTGGGCCCCGAGCATCAAGCCGTTCTTGCTTTGTGATTTGTATCCTTGCCGTCTCACGTGCTTGCCCGCAAGAATACAGCTGATAAAGTTGATCAGATAGAGACCTTTCTGAGCAGCAGATGTGGTCGCCGCTCTCCTCCCCGAGCCTTCCTTTGCATTCCTGTGGCTCCATGGAGCTGACAGATTACACGGTATCAGGCAAGATGAATTAGTTTTAGAAGCAAATAAGTTCTCGGACGAGAAGATGCTTTTGTGCACGTGCTAGGGCTGCATGAGGGTGGTTGAAAAGTTGGTGAGTGCTTTGCCTCTGTATCAAGTTGTGCTGTTTTTGTTGGTTGGTGATAGAAGACTGGTCCAGAGGGTTGTGGCATGGAGCAGCTCTGTGTCGGGGTGCTTCAGCTATTCTTAGGGTGGAGCAAACAAGGCAGCTTTTGCGGGAAGACCAGGGATTGGTGGCATGTGTTGTCCAAAGGCCTTTTTGTGTTCCGGTGGTCTGATGGCTTTTGGTAAGGCAGGGGAGCACGTCTGGGAGAGAAAAGTAGGTTGGGGGCAGTCTGAGTGCGTTCAAGGGGTTAGGGTATCGCTGTCCTTCTACCTCCATGGCCTGTGGATAAATGGAAATCTCCATCACCCGGACCTTTCAGTTCGGCCTCCCTCAGCAGGAGAGGCTGCGCAGGAGCAGGTTGGAAAAGTCCCATTCTGGGTAGGTGCCAGGCCACGTGTTTCCAGCTTCATAGGCCAGTGCAATCCTGCCTTTTTCTGCCCCAGCCATCAGTTCGGGCGATTGCCGGGCCTGTTTCCCACCCTGGCTGGTCAGCTGGCCACTCAGCCTCTTCCCTATTAAGGCTGAGCAAGGGGAATTCAATGCGTGCCTTTCTTCACTTCTCCAAAGGACTGGAAAATTAGCTTAGAAGACTTTTTCTTTCCCTTAATTGGGCTGAAACGCCCTGGCTCGTGCAGACGCCCGTGTTGCTGCAGTGAATGCCCTCGCCCAGCTGCCCCTTGGTCGTGGCCCTTGGACGGCAACCTCATTACACGCAGGTCCTGCTGCCAGCCACTTGCCATATAATGAAGGCCGTGTGTGTCCCAGAAAGACTGGCACCCTGTTAACGTGGGCAGATCTGGCTTTTTTTGGCTGATTCACGAGGTCAAGGAGAGCAGGGAAATCCTTCGGTGGTTTGAGGTGGAGGCACCAGGGTGCACGGGGGCGGGCAGAGGTGTGAGGAGGTCCAGGGTATTGCAAAGGCTGCTTGGAGCTGCTGAGCTTGTTCCAGGGGATGAGATTAATTGTTCTTGACATGCTGTGTAAGGGGATAGAGAGGAAGCAAAGGGCCTTTCCTCCTGTGCCATTTAGCACGGCTCGCTGGAGCTCCTGTGACTTTCCAAGCAGGTGAAAGTAGATCTCAGTGCAGCGTGTGCAGGGAGGGAGATCATAATCTAAGGAGGGCGGCTTTGGGTTGGCAGGAAGAGAAACCTAAGTTGCCCTCGTTTCTCTGTGGGCAGGTTGCTGGTAGGGAAAACATCACTTTAAAATACAAAGCAGAGTCTGCATACCTGGGTACGTTATGCTATGAAATGATTAGGTAGTCCTGAGCAAGTGAAACGCTTCTGTTATGATTTAACTGCATGTATGAGTAGATAGTATCAAGCACCCGTTGTCTAATGGAGGCTTAACGCGTTGTTTAAAATGCTTTGAGACCCTAGAATGAAAAGGGCCAGCACAGAAGAGAACATACCCTGTACTAGCACGTGGATTTGTCACTGCAGACGCTGTACTCTTTTGGTAGGTGAATAGTTTCAGTGCTTAACGGGTGATGAAAACTTTGTCTTGGCTTTGTCTGGTGGCCTGGGGCAGCATGAGCTCTGATCAGGGCTTAGCTATAATATCGAGTCCAACAGTCCTTCTACCGGATGCTTGAATATCAGCATTTTGGTTGGACTGGGCCTGGCAGGGCGATCAGCACCAAAAGCTGGCTTTCAGCGTGATACTAGTCACACAGAGGCTACAGGAAAGCAAGCTGTGGGCTCTCACCCTGCCAGGGGGAGCAAGGTGAGAGCAAGGACCAGCGTGTGAGCCCAGGTACTTGGGCTTTGGGCTGGTAATGCATCCAGGGTGAAATTTCAGAACCCTAGCACAGCTGGGCTTTGCCCTTGCCTGCCTCTCCGGGACTTGACAAATAGCTTCCAGACAGAGAACGTGTGAGCTCGTGAGTCCTTTTCACCTCTTGGCCTCCTGTTTGAATCCAGCCCTTGTCAGTTACTGAAAATTGTTATCATCTGTTCGCTCTCCTGAGCTCGCCTCTCTGTGCTCAGGGGATGCCGGAAAACCTAGTGCTGGCGCTGCTGATGCTTTCGGCTCTCCCTCCGTGCTGGGCCTCGCTCTCCAGAATGACCGAGCAGAGCTCAGTGGCTTTGCCGAACGTAATGGCTTACGCCCGTTCCTCCGGGGCCAGGTGCCAGCACGTGTCCACCCCAGGTTTGAGAAGCTGGGCTGCAGCAGTTCTTCGTCCCTCAGCGCGGTAGTTTGCCTGCTGAAGCAACGTAGTAAGGAAACTGTTGCAGAAACCGGTTGCGCCATTACAGAGTGAGAAATCTACCTTCTGGTAACCTCCTGCAATTTTGCTTTTATTTTTTTACCCCCCAAAATGCTCAGCAGCAGCTGTTCCTCCGGCACCAAAGCCCCTGTCCGTCTCACCCCTGCCAGTATTCGGTGAGGAAGTAGCCTGTGAAACAAACGCTGTGCTGCAAGGCAATCCTAGCACAGGAAAGTCTGTGGACAAAAAAAATGTATCAGACTGCTCTAGGATATAGTTGGGTGGCAGGAGTCTCTGGGACTCGGGACGTGTGCCACGTGAATGGGCAGCGGGCACAGCAGGGGTGTCTCCTTCTTTGCCTGTTTGAAGGAGGCGAGGAGATGTTCTCTTCTGTTTTGACGTCTGTTGTAAGGATGCTTTGGCTCAGTGCCCCCCAGCTGACGTCTGGTTTGCTGATGAAGGCATTTGCAGTCCGATGCCTGCAGAAGGGAAGGAAGGAAGGGTGCCCGCTGAGAACACCCAGCTCTGGGAAGCAAGGGGAAGGCATGGGGAGCCCCACCCTGCCTGGAGGAGGCGGTTGTGCCTCTGCCAGGCAGCAGATATCTTGGTCTCTTGCTGTGCATCCCCGAGCGTGCTCTGGATGGTTAATTCTATCAAATCCCTGCGAAAACACGCTGTAATGGAAGTGCCAGTGTGCTGCCAGGGCTGGATGAATCAGAGCAGGGTAGAGAGTAACTCACGCAGAGTTTAGCCTAGCTGCTTCCTAGAAAAGGTAAGGGTTTTCTTTCCTTTCCCGAAGGAGGAAAGTGATGTCTTCACTTCACTGATGGCAAGGCTGAAGTTCACCTGCTGCCACGGTGGCTGCTTCTAAATGCCAAGGGCAAGCCAGGTAGGCTAACCCAGTCCTACTCTGAAGCTTTCAGCATACATCAGCATGATGGAGGTTAGAGCAATCTCATGGGGTGGCTGAGGTTCAAAGGGACCTCTGGAGGTCCTCTTGTCCAACTTTCCTGCTCCAGCAGGGCCACCTAGAGCCAGTTGTCCAGGTCCACGTCCAGACAGCTTTTGAGTATCTCCCAGGAAGACTGCACGGCCTCTCTGGTTAACCTGTTTCAGTGCTTTGTCACCCTCATAAATGTTCTCTGATGTTCACGCATGTTTCAGTTTGAACTCATTGCTTTTTGTCCTGTCACTGGGCACCACTGAGAAGAGCCTGGCTCCATCTTCTTTGTACACTTCAGGTATTTGTAGACATTGGTAAGATCCTACCTGAGCCGTCTCCATGCTAAACAGTTTCAGCTCTCTCCACCTTTCCCCATAGGACTTCTCTCCAGCTCCCTAATCGTCTTCAAGGCCCTTCACGTTTCAGGTGTGCTGCTAGCAGGCTGCCATTCTGATCACACATCTCTCCTTGGACATCTTCCACCACTGTGTCAGCCCAGGCACAGAGTGTTGGCTCGTCCATTTCTAGGGCCAAACATTGGTGCTGTTCTCCCTTAATCCCTTCCTTGTTTTGCCTGAGTGCTTTTTTGATCTGGTTTTGCAACACGTGCAAAGGGGCAACAGTTCAAGAGGGAGATGGATGAGTGAACCAGCGTATGGGTGCTTCTGTCTGGAAATACTCATCTGGCTCTTCTTCCCCAGATATCTAGCCATGTAACTTCACCACCTCTTCCTGGAAGCCAGCCTGCTGGTGAATATAGCTATCTAGACTGTCACAGGGCCTAGGTGCTACCTGGGCTGTGTCCAAGCATGAGCCAGGAGCGAGAACATCTGTGGAAACATCTGAAACCTGGTTCCTGGAGGTGCTGCTTTGGATCTTGAAGGAGAGTGTGGTTACTGGATCGGTCAGAGTGATTTGGAGTGTGCTAGAGAGCTTGGATGAAGCAACACAGGGTAAGGAAAGGAAATTAGATGTGGCTGAAGTTTGGGAGAACGTATTGAGAGATCTGTGGGATAGGAGGAGGAAGAGGAGGATAGGAATGGGTAGAAACAACTGTAGTGTCTTTTTTGTATTAAGGTTCCCGAAGGGACAATAATAGCACCTGGCACCAGAGGCAGTAAATTATGAACCCAAGGTTAAAGCCAACGGCTTATCATTTAGATTGGCAGGCTTGCTGGCTATCTTCCCAACCCTGCTGTCTTTCTTTTTTCTCTAAGCTCTAAAGCTTGGTAAGAAGGTATTAGGCTAGAGCTGTTTCTTTGGCTGCAGACCAGGGAGAGATCAAATGGGCATATGGGCACCACTGGCATGTGTCCTTGGGATGTGACTGAAGGGAGATGTTCTGGGTGATGCTGGATAATGTGAGGCCTCAGCTACTGGTGTGACCGTGAGGGGTAGGTGGGCCTGGAGGGAGCGAATGGGGGCAAGGGAGCCTGTGGTGGGCCATCCCGGGGTAACTGGAAGAGGTGCACTAGCTCAGCAAGTGAAAAGCAGGCAGTGTTTCTTTACTAAGATAAACCTGAACACATCACCTCTGAGCAAAAAAACAACAAAACAAGCAAAACCAGAAGGTGCTGCCCTCTGAAAGTGGCTGCCAGAATCTCTGCACACGAACGGACAAGATTGGGCTCCTGACCTCTATCGTTTTATCTCCCTCAAAGCACCACTGAGAGTAACACCTCCAGAACCAGCAGGAGGCAGAGCCCAGTGCCCCACGTCTGCGGGCAGTGTGGTAGGTGGTGGTGGGCTGCCAGCAGGCCCCAGAGAGCACTTCTTAGCAAAACCTGGAGACCCTCACTGCAGCAGCGACACAACGGGTCAAAATCTGGTTTGAGGCGGGGTGAGTGGCCGCTGCAGAGCGGGCTCGGGGTTGGATGCCCAAGGGTGGCCATCCTTTTGGCGTGTATCTGTGCTGTCTCTTGTGTGTTGCCTGCTGCGGGCCCTTTTTGAAGAAGGATTTCCAAAGGATGTTTTGTTTCTTGTTTTGACACAGTACAGTACAGAAGGATAATGCTGGCGCGCTCTCCCTCCCTCTCTCTCTGAATTCAGCCCAAGTAGCCTTAAGGGCCTGGCGGATTAAGAAGTTTTGCTGCAACCTGTTTATACTTTTCAGCAAGACCAGTTAATAGATGTTGCCTGTAAGTGAAGGTCAGGACCTTCTCTACAGTGCTGTCCTAGAACAGAGCAGGATTATCCTCCTCTCCCTCGTCCTTGGTGTGTCTGGGCTAGAAGGAGTGCCTGGGTTGGGTCCCAACGTGGCTGTTTTGTTGGCCCGATACCTCTCCCTCCCCGCTCCTCCCTCAGCATGTGGCTCATTGTGATACAAATATCTCATCTGCGCCTGGGGAGGGAAGGAGTTTGCAGGCGGCTTTGCCATATGCTGTAACTGCCCGTGTTGTATTTGGTCTGCGGGTGAATGGATCTCTCCTCAGGCATGACAAGATACATCTCTGGCTTGTGGCAACAACCTCCGAAAAGGAGAAAGCCTTACAGTTAACTTCTTGAGAGGATGGGTGAGGTGAGCTTGGGGAGATTGGCTCTTTGGAGCCAGTTCCTGGTGTAGTCCAGAGAGCATGTGGCGGTGGTGTCAGTCTTCTGATCGCTTCCCTGACTTTGTTATATAGATTGAGAAACAGAAATGAGTGGAAGAAAGGGGTTAGGCCTTTTCCTTTGTTCCTCCCCAGCTGCCACGACTAAGCGTTGAATACCAACTTAAGCACTTAGACCAGTGACCAGGCGGCACCCACAAGGTAACAGGGACTGCTACTGTTTCAAAAGCAGCCTGCAAGAGGCTTGTTCAAAGCCCTACACGAAAACGATGGTAGCAAGAAATGGAAAGTGAGAGCCTGTTTTACCCTGGCACTGCGTAGCCCTATATCTCTTAAGTTAGGCCACGTTCCTCGTCCAGCTCGTCTTGGTGTTGGAGAGGTGGTGTTGCAGGTGTGCAACTCGCACCCTGCCATGTCCTGGTGGGGCCTGCAAGTGGGAGGGAGGGAGGTGGTGGTGTGGGTTTGGACATGGCAGAAACAGAGCGGTCTTGTGATGGTGCAGATTAACTGACAACGCCAGGCTTTTGTGCTCGGGTTTTGCTACCACAGGCCAAAAGCAGGCAGCTTGTCCCGGAGCATGTCTGAGACTCGAAACCACAGCAGCCGTTAGTGTTCAGTGGGCAGAAGCTGGCTGAGCTTTTAAGGCCAAGTGTGTGACTAGAGCAAACACTCTAGGAAATACTGTTTTTTGAGAATCTTTGGTGTGGTAAAATAGCCAGCCTGGCTGTCAACAACACAGCTGTCCTTGGCGTGGGCTGGGGTTGAGCTCTGATTTTCTGCCTTAACTCTGAATAGCCTCTCTATTGTTGGCTCACATGAGAACCGCGCTGCTGGGCTCTGCTCTCCCTTTCTGTAAGCCTGTTGATGTCGGTGGGAGTTTTGGGCATTGGTCCATAGCTCATCTCGCAGGAAGAGGCACTCAACAGTCATCTACTTCTCATGTAAACAGAGAGAGTGTTAAACCAGTGTGGATACACCTCTGAAACTCTCTGCCCTTCTCCAAAAACTCTCTGCCCTTCTCCAGAGTTGTGTTCCCAGACTGCCAGCTGAGTTGTGATTGATTTTGAGGAAACGATGATCGGTAAGTCAGAGACCTCTGGCCCCAGCTGGAAACATACAACTACATTTTTTCCCCTAAATGGAAGGTTTGAAAAGCATAGGTGTCCTGGGGACCACAGGTAAATTAAAAAAGCACAAATTAAGATAATTGACATAAACCCTATAAAGTTTGCTGGTTTTCCTCACTGAAAATGATCCTTTTCAATCTTCTGTTAGACTTTGCTTGCTCATTTAAAAAACTTTCCATAGGAATGAATTTGCAAAGCTCAGGATTCTCCAGAGTGTTAGAAACTTAACGTAAATGAGAAGTCTGTGGTCATGTCTATGCTAGGACAGAAAATTTATTTTTGTTTCTAAAAATATGCTTATGTTTTAAAATCCTCCCATAGCCTTGCAAGGTATAATTTCACCTTAAGTTTTATCGTGGAAAAACTAGGTTGAGCAATTATATAGAGGATGAAACCCTGAGTTATTTCACAAGTCGCTTTGCAAGTACTGTAGGCATGCTCGTTTTTGACAGCATAGATAAGTCTTTTGCCTACCTGTGGAGAGTTTAGAAATTGCCTATGTTGCGTGTTGCTTCACAGGCTCGTCAGACACTCCTACAGGCTCTGGCATGATGGTGTGTGGGGGTAACACAATTAAGAAATGAGGAACAGGTTAACAAAGCATTTTCCAAAATTCAGTGCTAAGGAATCCATATAGTTCCTAGGGATATTTCTACTTATACTAAAGCAGAGCCAGTCAGATGCGTGGTTTTCTTACTGCTCTAAGCCTGTACTTGTTCCATTACAGGGGATGGGGTTTGCAGCTGGGGAAACCACCACAGGTCAGGGAACGCCACTGGGTTTGTTCAGGAAAGTCTGCTGCTGCTGTTTGTACAGGAAAGACAGACGAACCTCACACAAGAACATGGTGTACCTGCTTAGATGATAAGGCTCTGCACTGAGCATACCTTAATGAAAGTCTTGAAACCTAAGCTGCGGTGCTTTGTTCAGAGCGCTGGTTGAAATAGCACAGTGGCTGTGGTACATGCATTTTCATTGTGGTTCTGAATCTGATGCACTATAAAATGAAGCTCTTAACTTGTTGTTTTCAACTTAATATAATTTCCTGTCGTTCCCTGAGTGGCATGTCCAGCTCTATTACTTTCTGAGTGTTGTTAGAGGAATGAGTGTAATTGTGAGCAGTGGAAGTGGTGCTCTTGGAAAATATACTTTGATCAAATAGAGATACTTGTAGCATGGCATCTTTTTAGTATTCTTGTATCTCTTATTTATACACCTAATATTCTTCTCAAATCTGTGACTGCTACAAGAATGTGAGAAAGGTATTCTTGATGTACTAATCTTTCTTGTCTGCATTTTGCAGCCTCTTTTGCTATGGGCAGTTATGCTGAACATCCTATGGAAAGACCGTAGAGAGGGGTGAAACGGTAAACCACAAGAAGCTGAAAAAATCTGATTATCTCGTGATGTGGCTGCTGGTGGGGTTAGAAGTAGAAAGCAGCAGTAACTACCGCTGCAACTTTGAGACTTTTCTTTGTTGCTTGGTCCACCGTATAAAATGGTGCTGAGTTGAGACATTGGTTCATTTGCTTTCCAGATGCAAGCATCCCAATCACTCAAAGACCCTCAAAAATATTCATATAAATGTGGTATAAATTCTTGCTTTTATTATCAACCTTTCTCTCCACAGGGAATCGTAATGAACTTGGCCTTGAGACATCCAGGTCTGCCTTTGTACTCTGCTCTTTCTTCTTTTAATGAGATGATCTGAACTTTTGCCCTTCTGCAGTGTAGCGGGTGAAAGAGCTCTCTTGGTCCTAGGTTGTGACCATTCCATAAGCATGACGGTTGGGGAAAAAGGAAGTACAGAATTATTTTTGTGTTAAGATTGATGTGCACGGTCATGAGTACTGGCACATGTTATACAGGCTCCAGTATGTAGCTTACAGGCTGTTAAGTTGAAGATTTATTTCCAAGTATTTGCAAAGTGGATTTTGATGCAGACAGTGGAGTGGCATACGTAAAGTCCACAGTACTCGACCTATTTCTTCATGGGTGCAGCTCCAAGGGTGGCTGTGCTCTGCTGATGCCTGCTCAGAAGTATAGTGGCCTGCTTCTGGCTCTGGTCTGGCATGTCACTGCTTTTGCACAGGGGAGGTTCAAAAAGTTGGCAGGAGTGATGTGTCACCCATGCTGGCACCTATGGACAAATGGAGATGCTGAAGCTCCGTGTATGAAGTGTCCGTGTAAAGTTCTGCTCGCTGAACTGCATTGCTCCTCACATGGGAGGGGTTTCTGTGTCATCCTGAGCCACCTGCAGCCATGAGGATGTGGACAAAGGGGATGCAACAGGGTATCAAAGTCTGGTGCCCATCACCAGCTCTGAAAGGAGCCATATACCTACTTAGAGGGAAGGACAAAGCACCGGGCGGGGACATGGTCTCCTCTGAAATCCTTGCTGCTCACACGGATACAGGCCTCGGCCAGCCCTTTCAGAGCTGGCGGGTCAAACTCCACCACAAGCTCTGAGTTTCATCCCACAGACGGCACCCCAGGCCCCATGCCGCAGGGCAGGTGCGGGCAGGCACCGCTGCCTTGGGACCTGGCTCAGGTTGTGGGCATGGGGAGAACGGTCTCTGAGCACAGTGGTTAATTACATGCTGTATAAGTGGATTAGCTCCCTGGAGTAAGAGGCCTTTATCCTATTAGCTGGCCAGCCACTTCAGCGCGTTCCCTTCTCACTGCTGTGTATGTGAGGTTCAGCAGGGAGAAGTAGCTGGTAGAGTGGAGAAGGTGGTAATGGTTGGGCCACCTCGTCATTTCTTTCTGTGGTTATTAATGCTCTACTATTGCTGCTTCCTGGATATTTATATGAAGACAAAAAAAAAAGTCTCTCTGGTCTGTTAATCATCTTTAGGCCTGTAATTTCTAATATACTACTTAGTTATGTAAAATTTTCATGTGCCCTTGGAAACAAATGGGATCTCACAGATAGGCATAGTCATGCGAAAGGAGATGCTGAAATGTGCTGTGGGGCTGTGCAGACATGACATACATGTGTGTGTTTGTGTCTTGGGAGCGGAAGAAGTG
Organism: Anser brachyrhynchus; assembly: GCF_964034855.1. Lineage (NCBI taxonomy): Eukaryota > Metazoa > Chordata > Aves > Anseriformes > Anatidae > Anser > Anser brachyrhynchus. The sequence goes on from NC_137696.1 coordinate 34,756,517, forward strand.
GGGCTCAGTACCCTATGTTCAGACTCTGTGGAGCCCAAGCAAGCCCCATGGCTTAGGATGTTTGCTTGTTTGTTTCTTTGAGACAGGCTTGTTTTGGCTTCCCAGAGCTATTTATGCAGTCAGTCAGCATTTGGCTTGTTCAAAGTTTCTCCACAAATCCAAGTTCTCGTCTGGAGGTAGGACCTTGTGTATTTTCTGTTTCAAGTTGCCTTTGTGAGTGCTCCCAGCACCTTGAGCCCAAGGCAGGGGTTCCTGAGGGGTGCATCTGCATTGCTGCAGATGATGGGGGGCAACTCTAACTCACCTTTGGAGGCTTCCCTTGTAAAGAACAAGCTGTGTTGTGTGCCTTCAGTTCCACTGAAAAATCCTTTCCATGATTTAGTGCAGTGAGTATATCCCACATTGTCCTATTTTGAGAAGCTCCACCAAGGCCAACCTTCTAAGGATCCACAGAAAAGGTGCATATTCCAGGTTCTGCCCAGACAAACCTATTGATCTCCACTGAATGTCTTCTGTAGTGGATTAGTGATAGGTACTGTATGCTTTTATACCTCCTGAAAAGTCCATTTTGCTAACTGTACTCTTTAAGGTACGTTTTGGGGCTGGCAAACAGGCATTCAGGGTTAAGAATTTATCCTTTTAGCCATAGATACTTGATCTCACCATCAAAACCATTCAGGTTGGCTCTAAAAACATTAAAAAAAAATCTTAAAAATCTAGAGACCTGAAACAATTGAGAGCTGTTTTTTTTTTTTTTTTTCTTTTGCTGCCCATGCGTTACAGCTATGCTTTCCTCTGCCGGGCAGAACCTGTGCGAGCATGCACTCTTCTGGAAGCCTGATGTCCCAGATGTCCGGGCTGTTCGCTGTCTGTCTGGTATGCATGAGGCCCCGTGGCTGGCCCGTGAAACCACAGAGCCTTCGGAGCGTCTCGCAGTGTTTGCAGTTAGCTGAGGGTGGTGGCAGGGTCATCCGGGACACCCTCTGGTAGTGCCTGTGTCCTTTGGGCTCGAAGCAGCCATCTGTGAATTCTCTTCCTCTTTGTGTCCCTGTAATGTCACAGCTGACAAGTCTGTACCTTTCACTGATATTTTTGTTTTTTCTTCTTTCCCAGGGTATACAGCTGTGTGAGTTTCAGAGCCTTCTCTGTGTCCTCCTGCTTAGAGGAAACTGTTTACTCTATTGCCTGACTTGTGCTGATGTCTTAACCCCTTCTTGGTGCACTCAGGAGACAGGGTTTAAGCAGAGAGCAGCAGAGAGGTCTGGGGCTGCCTGTCCTGAGCCCCCAGCACTGCTGTCTCCAGTGCACTGCTGCCAGATAAAGCAGCAGGAGGCAGAGTGCCTTCTGCCCTTGTTCTGCCCGTGGCAAAAGCCCATGGGGAAAGGAGGGCTTTGGAGTCACATCCAAGCCAAGGCTTTGCAAGCTGGAACTACAAAAGTGAGACAAACTATAGAGACATCAGATGATATGTTAGACTAGGCTGGACGTTCTCTGTAGACAGCTTTGGAGCCAAGGCCAAGAATGAAGGGACAAAATGGTCACGTTGGCAACCCTGAATTGAAATCCTTGTAAGCTTTTTCTCAGGAACTGCTTCCATGCCTGGCAGCTGTGAAACCAGAGCCCCCCTCTCCCTTTGCACCCCTCCTCCCTTCCTAAGCTCAAATGAGCCCAGCATTTGAACTCTGGTGACTTTGGCATGTGCAGATGAGTGATAGGGAATTAATGAATCCTGCCCCTTCTTTTTATTTTTGTTACTCCACAGGTGCTGGTGTTTTCAGTCAGGTCCATTTCCTGAACAAATGGAGTTCTGCATTTTTTTCAGGCCTCAAAGAAAACTCAGCAAGGGATTTGGGATTGGCGAGGAATGAATAGATGAGCCATCTGATGTACCCTGCAGATCAGCAGACTTGGACTCTGCCAGACCAGCAGGGGAAGTGGCAGCTGAGCCAGAGACGCTCCATACAGAGCGTTCAGTTCCCCCATCCCCAAATTCAAATCAAAGGGCTAGTGATAAAAGTGCCAGGGCAAATCTGGCCTGTTGATTTGTGTCTAGGGAGACAGGGCTTCCGTATGGATCCAGAGCATATCTGGAAACAGTACACCACAAAGATGACTGAGGCACAGTAGAAAACCATTCACTTACAGACAGGCTGGAAGTCTGTTTGCCTAGACAATAACTGTGTAAGTAGGTAGCTGTGTTTGCATTAGCTGTGGCTCCAGCGTGATATTTAGGGAGAGCTTCAAAGAGCAGCTTGTAAGCTCAATAATGTTATCTGCTTTCTAGGCCTTGGGAGTGGTGGGAATTCGGATGCTCTGCCAGGTGGCAGACCTTGCTGGCCAGGCTTTGGCTCGAACTCTTACATAGTGGGCACTGACTAGGCCCAGCAGCCACTCTGCTGTAATCACCTGTGTGTCTTTCCTGATTTAGATTTGACTGGCTTGCTCTTGTTCAGAGTGATCCCTTGTGGGAAGACTTGCTGTTCCTGCAGTTAAAACTGACCTGTTATTCAGGGCCATCTCGTATTCGCTGTTGGTTTTTACCACCCTCTCTTAGTAGTGACAGCCAGACCCTTCCCAGTAATGCTCACAATGGGGTGACTAATGACATCATGTTGGAGGGGATTTTGTGACCACAGAAGTCATTTTGTTGTGGCTTTCATGGTCTGCTGTTTGCCAAGCGTATGATCCTAGGCAAGTCCCTACAGTACACGTTTTTGGAAGGTCTCTTCTGCTTTATTTATTATTTGAATTTATTCTTAGTGATCACATACTAATGAGCGTTTCCTCTGCTGCCCTGTCCAGAGGCACTAAGCAGGACTATTTTACACTAAAATAAGGGCGTTGGGTTTGCAGCACTTGCTGGGCGCCTCTGTCTGATAGAGATGAGGGCCTTTTATGACAGTGTTCAGAGACTAAATGCATTGTTTTGAAAGGGTTTCAGATGGATTGAGGATAAATGTGGCAAAAAAACCCCAACAACTTCAGTGACTAATTCGATGGAATATAGGATAGAAATAACTTCCAACAAAAATTAAGGCTTTTCAGGATATTCCACAGTATCACCACAGCTTACAGCCTCTGGACGCTGGGATTTGTTTTTGTAGGAAGAGACTGTTGGCCAAACCACTTGAAATAGCTTGCATTTTAGAGTGCCGTGAGGCTATTTGACTTCTGGTGGAGCAGCGTCTGGCCTCTGACATGATAATTGTGATTTAAGGCGGTGGCTGAAATGGAGCCTCCTCATGCTGCCCTGCTGCAGGGACTGGGTGTGTGGACATGTTGGGTGATGCTCATCTCCTAGCAGCACTGCTCAGTGCCAAGGAATTTAAATAAAAAGTCCATCGTCAGCCTATAAAATAGCTTTAAAAGTCTTTTGCTTGCTCCTAGCCCATGCCCTTCCTTTAATTCATGGGCCTCCTGCCTCTGTGGCCCTCTGAGCCGGCCGCCCCGTGCCACAGGGTAAGATGGAGGTGGGACCGCAGCAGGTGTGCTGCACAGCAGCCATTTTGTGCAGGGCCTGGCCTCCTCAGCCCCCCGCACCCCTGCCCTGTGCCTTACCCCTCTGCACGCTCTCCCTGCCTCAGCCACGGCAGGCAGGGGCCAGGCCCAGAAGGTGGCTCGTTGGGTTTCGGTTGGTTTTTCTCTTTATGGACATTGCATCACTGGGCATGGTTTCTTTCTTCCCGTGTTCCCTTCACCTCAGCCTTCTGCTGTGCCCTCAGGAGTGCAATTTCTCTTTACGTTGTAATGTTTCCTGGCGCTTTGTAGAGCTTCCTCTTTCAGTTCTTTTTTCAAACAAAGCCACATCATCTATGTTTATTTCTTGTGATAGACACTCAAGCTTTGACTGCCGTGTTTTTCCTGTTTTTTTTGGAAGACTGGGGACAACTGGGGAGCTGGCTGGTAGTGTTAACAGCATGGAAGCAAAGCGAGTTAGAGAACTGAGGAGACTTTATTTTTTTTTTTTTTAAGTCTGCTTAAAACTTTGTGCTGTCAAAAGCTTTAAAATGCCAATGAGTGTCAGACATCCATGCCTTCAGTCAAAGTGTACCCGTTCTTCTGTGGATGGTCCTCAGCAACACTGAAGAAAGGCACAATGGTTGTCCTGCTGGATGTTCTTCTAAAAACTGGGTTTAGAGTAAGGTTACAGTACATCTAATGAACACAGGCTTATTTTATTATTATTATTATTTTGAAATGTTTTTCATTAAACAAGTGAAAACTTCTGGAAAATCCTCTTAAGTTGGAACGAGTTGGTTGTGTATCAGTATGTAGCATTTCATAGAATCATTCAGGTTGCGAAAGACCTCTAAGATCATCTAGTCCAACCTTTAACCTATCACTAAAGACCACAACTAAACCATGCTACTAAGTTCTAAATCTACATGTATCTTGAAGACCTCCAGGGCTGGTGACTCAAAATTAAGTGTGCTGATTTAATATAAATTAAGTGATGGGTTAAACTTAACTGAAAGTTCCTATGCGCTCTTGCACCAAATCAACTAAACTTGTTTGTGAAAAATATTAATATCTAAGCTGCATCCACCTGTATACAGGTCCTTAGGTTTAAAACTACAATCAGATGATAAGGCTAAATTAATAATAATAATAAAATCAGCAGGCAATAGAACTGTTGCTTTGTCCTGTGGAGGTGGTGAAAATGAAACCATTACAAAAACAGAAACGTACATATAAAAAGCAGATGTAAAACGAAGGGCGTTTATTAATATACAAGCTGATACTTTGCACTGTACAGTGATTCAAGAGATTGTCCAAACTTAAATATTTGAAAATTAAGCTGTGATGCCTGCCTTTTAACTGTTCATTGTCAGAGTTTTTTAAATATTTATTTTTGAATCATAGTAGTGTGATGTAAATTCATCCTTCTTGAGAGTTATGCTATTCCTAGAATGACCTTGCCTTAAGAATACTTGTATTTTGTATGTTAATATATATTACAGTCCTCTTGATGACACAGTAGCTTGTGTGTGTAAGCAAATACATGCATGCAGCACTTAATGTCTGGGTTAGGTTCAGAACTGCTCTAATCAGTGTTAGAGGACTTCAAGCACTACTGCCTAATTGGAGATTTCTCCTGAAGTGAGGCTGAATTAGAGGGCTTTGCTCTGAGAAGGGGCAGGGGTGGTGTTTCGTCTCTGCTGTCAGTGTGGTATTTTGATGTGGCAGGGTTGTGCCACGAAGCTACGCATACCAGTTCAGGGGTTCGTTAGTGTGTTACTTGGTAAATATGCAAGCCTCTAAATGATCACTTCCAATCCCTGCAACTTTATCAAGAGGGAGGGAGTCACTGGTTTATGAGCAGAGAGCATTTGTGTAACAGGAGGTGGGATTGTTGGGGGAGGGTTCTTAGCCTGAACTGATTTTGCTGTTTTCTGGGAGTTTAACCCTAAAATGTTCCAATTCCACTGTATTTTTAGAGTGAGGCATAACTTTTGTGCCCTCAAAAAGACTTTCCACATTTCCTTAGTCATGTCATTTCCTCCTTTTAAGTAGAAGCCACAGCAGATCGTAAAATAAACTTTCCATCATGTAAATAATAGTGCTCCCAAGTTGTAGGTCTCAGCTCTGATGCCAACGGGTTCTGTTTGAGACCAGCGGGAGGGACTTTTTAATTGAAATAGGGAGGCTGAGCACAGGCACTGCCTCTCTTCCTTCCATTTCCTTTTCTGCAGGTGGAAGAAAGACTCAGAAACCAAACCCTACCGTTTATTCTCAGCTCTGCTACTAATATTCTCCATGACCTTCAGCAAATCTCTGCTCTTCTCCATGCCGTAGCTCTTGAAAAATAACACGAGGAAATAAAACTACATTTCCAGATTGGCCTGGTAGTTAGGAATAATCCCAGGGCTACTAAACTGAATGTGTCACCTTTGTTACAGGCTGGTCACTCCTGGCTTTAGGCTACTGCAAGTCATGTAGCCAAACTGATGGTACTTCATCTCTGCCTGCATCTATGCAAATAGGAGTTAATGAGTTGCTCCGTCTCGTGGCTGGCTTGTCACGTGGAGGTCTCCAGAGGGAGGATGAGGAGAGGCTGCCGTGGAAAGTCCCCAGCTGTTGCTAGGCTCCACAGCGTTGCTGTTTCCTCATCCAAAAGTCTGCGTTCAGGTTTGGAGAGAAAAAGGATGGATAACCCTGTAAAGATGCTTAGCTTACTGTCTGTAAAGCGTGGCTTTGCTATGCTGGGTGCAGAGAGCGTGTGGCTACAAGTGAGGTGGAAGCAATTTGATTAGATAGAATAACATTCAATAACTGGCTGCTTATTTATTTGTTCTCAGCTGCAGGATCATGTGGCTCGCTTGTTCTCTGTCCCTTCTGTTCCTCCCGCTGTTGTGTCTCTTCTGACACTTTTGGACCTTTGCAGTGATGCTTGAAGAGTGCAGCACAAGTGGTGGCGATGTGCTTCCAGTCTAAGTGGATGCAGGAAAACCCGTCTGTTACAGACGGCCTCCTCTGCTGAGGCCTGTGCTCTGCTTTTACAGCCTGCAAATGCAGGGATGTCATGTTTTGATTTTACTCCTGAGTCCATCAGGAGGCACACCAGAGATCACCATTAACTCATGCAAATTGTTAGGTAGGATATTGTGCTCCTGCTACACAATGCAACCTCTCTGAGCTGTAGCAAATAGCATTAAGATCCTTATATGATTAAAGCTCCTCATGACAGCATCAGCAACAAGGGCACCTCCGTTTTCTGCCAGAAGCGTAGATCTTAGGATACAGCTGAGCACTTGAATTCCTCCTGGTGGAGTCTGGCAGCTTGTCATCCACCCATGGCTAGTTCAAACGTTTCAGTCAGTCTTTGTCATCTTCTCTAAAGGTAGCTGCACAGCTGTAATTGCTGTCTCTGTTGTTCCTCCTTATTTGTCTTAATAAGAGGCCAGGGTGCACACATGGAAGGTCTTGCTGCCTCTGCTAATTTGTAGTTCAGGAACTGTGTTTTGTGGCACCCTTATGGAGTCCTCAGGGGATCTGTGGATGGGACCTTGGTGGGGGTTGGACTGGGAGGTGTGCGCTTCTCCCCTTTGGGCAGGGGATCCTGTGGTGCTGCTGAGGCCTTGTGGAATGCAGTGTCACAGCCTTGCTCCTCAGTCCGTCGGGGTTCAGCCAGTTTAGAAGAAAAGCTTACAGAGAGAATGAAACTTTGCAAGACCTCACAACTCTTCATATTACCCTTCCCAGCACCCTGTAGTTTGTCAGCCCCACCAGGTTCTTCGTGCTCCTCGGTCTTTTCACTGAGTGGTTGCAGGGGGACTTAAAAAAAAAAAAAAAAAAAAAAAAAAAAAAAAAAAAAAAAAGGCAGTAACCTCCCGGTGAATACCAGACTCACAGTAACTGCCGTGCCGCATGGCTGGGAATAGAGCCCTGCGTTTTTATAGGAATTCTCTGAGAATTCCCTGCTCGGCTGGACAGCACAGGCTTGGGTTAGCTCAGCCCAGCAGTTCCCTGTCTCCTCCTACCTGGTTTGTGCAAAGACCTGTTGGTGTCCTTTCAGGTAAGACGCCTTGGGGCTGCGCTGACAGGGCAGCCTGTGCTTCCAGTGCAGACCTAGGGGCAGAGGCATCAGCTGTGGCCACAAGTGAGTCCCTTGATGAATAACAAAAGGCAGCGCTGGGATTCACCTGCAGAAGGATTAAAAGAAAAATCTCAAAATCCTTACAGCACCTCTCTTCATCCCCATGCGTGCTTGGACAATGAATTGCATTTTTCTCAGACCCCGAAGTACCCATTTTCAAGTTTCAAGATGTGCTGCAGCGTCTGTCTTTTTTCCAGACACACATGCACGCTGCGAGCGTGCTGAGGGATGGATTTTGGATCAGGGAGGCTAGTGTATGTAGAAAGAGTGTGTGGGTTTCCAGTCCCCTTTCCAAATTTTTGGTGGCTGTGTGGATTAGCACTGTAAAAATGTGTTTGTGGAGCACAAAATGACAGAAGCTGTTGGAGGAGTGGGATTCCCACTGCACAAGTATATTCTACTGGAAAAAAATTATATATTTCATCTGAGCACTGTCTTCAGTGTTTTTTTGGTTTTTTTTTGTTTTTTTTTTTGGGGGGGGTGCTATAACTGTATTATTTCTTTTTTAAAACTTTGTATTTCCAGTCTTTTATTGTTACTTTTATCTTGTCCTTTTACTGGAAAAAGCAGGAAGACTGGAAGACTACAAACAAAAGAAGCAAGGAAATAGGAAGATCTCGCTATTTACTGTCCGTGTTAGGAGGATGGTGGGATGTTTTTCCACAGGTCTTCTGTCGTAAGAATGTCATCTGAAAAACACTTCAGTTGCTTTGTTAAAGTGTGTGTGTGTGGAGCGAGAAGTGTTTTCCCACCCTTTACACGGCTTTCCAAGTAGAAATTGTAGAAAACAGTCAGGAGCTAGGAAAATCTATTATTTCTTTCAAAAACTGCTGGAGAAGTTTCTTCCTATCGTGTCCCCATCACCAAGTTTTTCACTATAAAAAATGAAGTGCTTTTAATGGAGAACGTGTTTTCTCTTCAAGCCTTGTTTTTCCACTTTGAGTATTTTTTTGGATTTTTTTTGAGGGGAAAGAATGATTTTATTCACTTGCCAACTTTCAGAGCGCTGCCTCAGAACTGGGATAGAGCTGCAACTCACCCGTGTATTTCTGTAGTTACACTGAAGTAATAACTGTTTCAAGTATGTCCTGGTTGCTAATTTGTGTGTTTCATGCGTTATGATGACTTTAATGGTTCTTACAGCATATAGCAAAGGGTTTTAGGGCTGTGGGCAGGTGCTTTTTACTTCTTTTGTAATTTGAAATAAACATAATGAAAATAACTGTTAAATTATGGGAACGTCCACATTTACATTAAATAGGCTGTTTTTCTTCATAAAAGGAAGATAAATTCACCTGCTTCAGGGCGGAGTCTAGCCACCAATTGACAGAAGTTAGGAAGAAAATTCCTTTTAGGCAGTTGTTTCATTTCCTCCTCTTTGGCATTCCTTGTACTTCCTTTTGAAACCTGGGGTGTCAGCCACTGCCAAAGGACTCTGTCTAGGCTGGGCGAGAGAATCTCAGATTCGGCTGATTGCTTGATGGCCACTTCTGGTAATTCTCAGTCCTGTCTTTCATACCTCACTTAACCGTCCATCCATCCATCTTGTTTGATAATTAAATATTGATGAAAAGAGGCTCCCTACAATCTCTCTCTTTCTCTTCCCTCATGCTACTGCTACTAATCCCTGGATTCTAATTCTCTTTCAGAAAATGCTGCTCAAGAAGAATTGTGGAACGAAGACTAGAGTAATTAAAATTCGTGTAAGTTGCCCTTTACTGGTGCACTTCCTTCATCTTTCCACAAATATCTGAATGTGGTGATTGTCTTCAAACACCTACACCTGCAAGATTATTTCTGGAGGCTTCCTTTGGCTTGATCAGCTGCATAACAGAAGTTGCTGATCTGGAGTATATAGACTGTAGTAGCAATTTAGGTTGAGTGCTGATGAAGCTAATCATACAGAGGCATTTTCCATTTTGGAGGCCATGGGTTCAAAGCTTCCTTGGAGCAAAACTCTACGTCTCCTGTGATGAACTCATACTGCTATGCATAGCTGTCCTGTAGGGTGTCGTTTGGATCCTTCTTGACCAAACGTGCTGATCTGGGGTGGCAAGTGGTGTTTGGCAGGAGTGAGTGTCATTGGTGGTAGACGGCTCTGGACAGGGACTGTGACAGTGTGCTGCAGTGGTGTCTGCAGAGTGGTATGGGATGTGGGACTGGGAGACAAGAGCCGGATGAGAGTGCTAGATTGCTTGGCTGGCTTTGCAGCTGGGATGGCAGTGCAGTGTCTGAGCACCTTGCATTCTTGACTGCACACACATGTAGCTGGTCTAGGTTTGTTCCCACTCTCCTGCTTGTACTTTGTGCTGTCTGCACCTCCGAGTCTTCGTGTCTAGTACCCCACTCCTGACTTTTCAACCACCCCATCTCCTGCGTCGGTACCTTGGCTCTCTTTCAGTCAGCGCTGTATGGCACTGCAGGAGAAGTGTGTATGACCTTGCACATTGCAGCCAAAACAAGTGCCTCGGTCTCCTGAGCCCCTTACGATCCTCCACGTATTTGTGATATGCAGGCAAAACCAGCTCAGGGGGAAGAAAACAGATATCCTTTGTGATAAAAACTACTGCAGTAATTATAGCCAGCAACGATGTCTTGCAAGAAGGGTGAATGGCAGACTGGGATCCCTCGGGGTTTGCACTTTGCCTGGCAGGAAATGGGGTTGATGCCTTTGTGTACCCAGAAGTGCTCGTGTGTGTGTGTATGCAGCTGGGGAGTGCCCTTGCCCACCACCGTTTTGGGGGTGACTTTGGTTATTTGAGAGGCGGAGGAGCAGGTGGGGCTGGCTAGAGCAGGAGCAGAGCTGGATGGTGTGTCTTGGACTCCTCGTGTACCTTCTACCATAGCACTTCATGACTTCCAGCAGTCCCACCGTGACCTGATCCTTCTGACTGCACAACAAATCCTGATCTGTTTTGTATTCTCTTTTGCTCCTCCTGCCTCAGTTGTTTTCAGTGGAGCTGTCTCCTCCTGTACCCTGTGAGTGTTCCCCAGACGGTGCCTGTCCTTCAGACCTATTGGCAGTCTAATCCTGTTCTAGTCCAATGTGTTTATCGCATTCTTTTTACCCCTGCCCCATGTGCTTTCCTTTTTTTTTTTTTTTGGTTCTGCCTGGGTGTCCCTGGACTGGGACACCGCAGTGGGGTGGTTCCCCAGGGCCTGAACTCATTACTGCGGCTTTCTGAGAACCCCTGGAGAACCTGAGAGACAGAATTATCCCTTTGCTCCCTACTGAGCTCACGTCAGCTCACGCTGAAATAAACAGCAGAAACTGAGAGGACACCTTTCTGACAGATGGCACGGCATCCGCGGTTCTCTGGCCAGCCTTGCCGAGCTGGGACAGCGCTACCTGAGGCGCTCGTGCGGTTTCCATGGCGGTAGCGTGTGGTACTTCAGTCTCCGTCCTGGTGGCAGAGCTGTTAGGTAGAGGAGCGTTTTTGCTTCCATTTTTTCAAGTGATTGTGGGAACTTCTGTGTACACAGCTCAGAGAGGAGGCAGCAGGCCCCTGGCTGAGTATAGTGCCTCAGCTCTGGAAGCAGCTGAGGGAGGTCGATACCTCTGAAGGGTGATGCTGTGCTTGCACACAAAGGGAAACCTCAATCTGGGCAGCAAGACGTGCTTGGCACAGCATTCCTTCTCAGTGGTGCCCCGGGACAGGACAAGAGGTAATGGGCACAGACTGAAACACAGGAAATTCAGGTTGCCCAGAGAACTTGTGGAGTCTCTGTCCTTGGAGATACTCAGAACATGCCTGGGCAGAGTCTTGGGCAACATCCTGCAGCCGACCCTGCTCTGGGCAGGAGTTTTGGACTAGAGCCTGTTCCACGGGCACCTGCCAACCTCAGCCATTCTGTTATTTTTGGCTTTTGCCCAGCCCTCAGAAACTGTGAGCACACCAGGCACTTTGGTACACTTGGGGGGGGTTCTTCTGAGCTGAGGCCCTCCTGAACATGGCCTCTTGCAGAGTATGGTAGCAGGAGGCCAGGTGAGAGGCCTGCTTCTCTGCTGCTGAGGCTTGGGTGACACAGGCTGGCCGTTGTGACTGCGCCGCTGTGATGGGGGTGGAAGAAATGGAGTCAGATCTCCTCACAAATGAGTTGATTACAGGAGGAACCTGACAACTGTCTGTGTGTCTGAATAAAGAACGTCACCATGTGAACCAGGCTGCTGCTTGTGTCGGTGTAGCCCAGGGAAGCCCTGATGTACAAGCGCTCTTGTTTCAGTTCAGGTGAAGAGCATCCAGCCTCTTACTGACCTGAGGTGGGCAGTGACATCCAGACAGAGTAGAACTGGATGGGGATGCAGTGAACAAACTGATCTGAAGGGCAGGCAGAGAAGCAGTGTTTTTGCAAGGGATGTGAATCGGAGATCCTTGCTTTCTTCCCATGGTTCTGCTGCTGGGTACCTTGGAGAAGAAAGGATTATGTATGCACCCTTGTTTTTCCCTCCAGTGTGAGGGTGATGGCGGCAGTGACCTGCCAGCCAGTAGGCATGCTTAGCGCAGTAATGTCAGTGAAGCATTTTCATGCTGTTCTTGGTGAGGACGGTGTCTCATGTGGTTGTGAGATAACACATGCTTTTAAAAATACCCTCCTCCTGACTGATATTTTTATTGCCTTGATGTCTTGGGGCTTTGCTGGCATGTCAGGACACAAGGTGATGCTCTCTCCTGCGTCATCCCAGCCGTGCTGTTCTTCCCTGTTCTGCTGGAAGACCTTCCCAGATGAAAGTCAGACGGAGGAGCCCTGTCTTTGCTCTCTGACACTAGAACACTGTTTCAGCCCTTGGAAATTATCGTGCTCCTAGAGAGCCTTTCTGGAGCAGGTGACCCAGGCTGGCTCTTGCTTTTCCATGTGCTGTTTGAACGCTAAGATGCCACCTTGTCATTGTTCCCTGTACTTAAGCTTCCTGGGGGCCAGCTCAGATGGTGTTAGGCTGCAGCCTTTCCACTTGCTCAGCAGTTCTTATGTGGGATGATGAGACAGTGATGTGACAAGTCTAAGAACCTAGAGGGATTCAGACAGGTTAATAAACTTCCCAAATGTGCAGCAGCTCGGTCACGTTTGAAACGTTTTGGGGAATAACAGCTTTGAGAGGTCAGGGCCTGTAAGTGAGGAAAAAATGTATTAAAAGAAATCTGCCTCCTGTCCCTCTGCCTGCCCGCCCCCAGTAAAGGATAATGGATCAGGAGAATGAGGCCCTGTGGGCAGGCACACAGAGACAAATCAGAGGTGACAGCGTGCGTATGAAGTATGGATCTGTGCATAACGGGTGCACGTAGCGTAGCATGCCTCAGCGCAAGGTGAGGGGTCGGTCTCCGTAATCTGTCTGTAATTCCAGAATCTGTCCATAATACAAGTCTTCAGTTGTCCGGAGCCTCTTGGGGTGAGGGTCGCGATTCTGTCACGTATCTCGTTCCTCCTTCACGAACTCCTGCTTGCAGTCTCTAAATGAGACTGATGGAGCTTATCTCAGGAGCAGGAGCTGGGCTTATCTCAGGAGCAGTAGGTGGGTAGAAGACACAACTGGCAAGCCCCTGGGTGTCTTAAGAGCTCTTGTTGGGACATGCAGAGAGAGAGTAAGGATTTCAAGGCCAATCTGATAAACTGCCTGATCAGAGAGGTGTTTTCTGCTATGTAAAAAAATAAAATAAGAATTTTAAATCGGAACGTAAACCTCCTGTGCTCTTGCCTTGATCTTATCGGTGCTTGAGAACACCCTCCGCCTGGACATGGGCCAGATCCCTGGAATGACTTCCCCATCTCTTATCTCTCACATCTGTATCCTAAAAGACCACTGCAGAAACATGCTGGGTTTTCTTCTCCTGAAACAAGGGACCTTTTCAGCTTGGAGCCGAGCAGGAGATATGCTGGCCTGAGTTGTTTTGGCTGAGCTGTTCACAAATGCAAGGCGTACTAGGTGACAGTAACGTTGGTGCAGACCTCTGGCTCAGGCTGCACAGTAAGCAGTAAAGATTTCACAAGAGGTCAGAAGACTCTTTTTGTGTGTTTATCTATATATACATGTATGTTGCCCCTTCCATTGCAGGCTCCCAAGGTGCTTTGCAAGCATTGCTAAATATAACATCCCAGAGGCAGATAAATAAGGCAGATAAATATGATTGCAATTTCAGAGTGGGTTAAACTGAGAAACCAGCAAAGATTGTGACTTGCTTTAAGAGAGTGTGAGGAAGGCTGAGGTTTCAGCTTTGATCTTCAAACCCCATTCCTCGAGCTGTGTCCTTTTCCGTACCGTATCATGCAGTCTAAACAGCTCCGATATCTCAGGCAGCGGAGATCCCAAACTGCAGCTTCCTGTCAGTTAGTCCAGCCCTCCTGGTTGTGTTTAGTATGTGACTGAGTGCCTAACCCAGAAGCTGCCCTTTAGAACCAGGGAGACTCACCTTCTGGCCACTCGCGTCCTTGGGTTACGTGCTGGGCACTGTCCCCTCGTGGGGATTTTAGCGCTCCAGTTACCTAGGCAGGCTTTTGTCTCCTGTTGGTGGGGGCATCTCCGCTGAGCAAACTGGAGAAGGTCCTCTGCTAACTGAGGGCACGAATGTCCTTTGGCCTGCTGGGGAAACCAGCTCCCCCCGTGCTCCTTCCAGCCAAGCCACCTAGCTGCCTGCTGAAGATCTCTGTGCAGTGATGGCAAGCCCTGGAGAACACCAGGCCTTGATCTGAATACTTCCTGACAAAAAGACTTTGTCCAGAGTTTTCTCGGTGCGGGGAAGGATGGAATGCCTCCGTCTGTTTAAAAACTAACCCAAATATCTGGCTCCAGACACTGTTTTATTTAGCACTGCCTTTATTGGATCTCATAGCAAAGGCTAACCAGCCTTCAGCCTGTCCGTAGCAGCTTGAGGAGGGACTTTCACGTCTCTTTCCTTTGCTCCGTTAAAGAAGAGAATGTTTATGGCTGCCTGCTTTTCATAAATTCCTGCCATGGATGCCCTTGCACCCGTTAAATCATGTAAGTGCTTGCAGAGTAGACACTGTGGAATAACCCAGAGCTGTGTGATCCGCGCAGCACTGGGAAAGTAGTGAGTGGTTGGTGAATCAGGGTGCTGAGATCCTGATTTCAGCTCAGCCCTTGTCTTGCAGCGTGGCTAGGGTTGTGAGTATGGTTTAGGAGCAAGCACAGCGGGAGGTGGAGAGGTGGTGAGGACAGCCTGGAGACGCGCTGCTCTTGGGGCAGCCCCGTGTGTCCGTGGTGGCTGTGCTGTGGTTCGGGGCCAGGGAGTGTGGCTAGGAAATGGGTTGTGGGGTGGTGAGGCATGTTCTGCTGAGAGAGCTGGGTTTGGAGGCTTTGGGGTTACACCTGCGTGATGGAGCAGAGAGAGGAAGGCAGGGGACAGCAGAGGGTTGCAGTGGCCCTGCCGCTCCTTTTTCTGGCGGAGCTTCAGGTCCGAGATGGTTGCTTGGGCACATCTTTTACCGCTGCATCCAGGCCCACTGCTCCCCTTTGTTTGCATGGCTGTGGGAACCTGGCACCCGTTCCCGCTCCCAGTCCCCAGCGCTGCAATCCTCCTTTCCCACACACCTCTCCCATAATACGCTCACTTCCTGCGCTTGGCTTCCACGGCTGGAGCGGTTTGTCCAGAGGCAAGCGCGCTGCGTCGGCATGTGTTCGCAGCCTGCTCGTGCCAGGATAATTAATACTCACTTTGCAGCGTTAATTTGGGCTCCCTTTAAGTTGAAAGCAGCGCGCTGCTCTGTGCCGGCCTGCCTGGCCGCAGGGAAGAGGGTGTCCCTGGCCTCCCAAACGGGGAGCAGCACATGCTCGGGTAGGCACCACGTGCTGACATCGAGAGAGGAACCGTGCCTGGGGCTCCCGGCCCAAAATGAGGAGGCCGATGAGGACAGCCTGCTGCAGTCGCTCTGGAGGCAGGGAGGATGCTCCTGCCCCCCAGGGAAGAAAGGGGAAGCTGGGGATTCGTTCACTTGTACCCAAGAGATTTGTGTGGCCTTCAGACTGGGATCTTCACTGGGACCCTGCGATGGTGAGTTCCCAAACTGGAAAACCTGCCCCTCTGAATGACCCATCTGTGCCTTTTCATCACACACCCTCCATCCTTCAGATTGTCAGGCAGGCGAAGTCAAAGCTTGCAGTCAGCTTTCTCAAAGACACGTCTCAAAGATGTGTGAGAGAGGAGAAGAAAGGCTTGTTACACTGGTGCCAGCAAGGGCCTGGAGCTGGAGCTGGCCCATTCCTGCTCTTGGGCAAGTGACCAGCAAGCGTTTGCCCGGCCCTTTGAAGTGCCTTCCAGAAAAGTTCAGTGTTGTCTGCCTGGTGGCACCTCTCTAAGTCTGGTAGTTGCCATCTGACAACTCCGTACACACATTTGCAAATGTTGGATGGGATTTTTTTTTTCCTTCCTTTGTAAGAGGAACAGCGAGGTGTTTGTAAACTGTTGAACTGGTCTCTGCGATGTGGTTGCGCAGAAGGAAGTAGGTGTCGGGCAGCCTTACGCTGGTGGAGGTGACAGGCCTTCCTCTCAGCCTTGTAGGGAAGGGCAATGGAGAAAACAGAAAAACAGGGCTAACTGCAAAGTTTTGCTCTTCCTCCTTAGGACAGCAGTTGGAGTTGATCTTTGTCTTAGAAGAGAAAATAGAAGAGCGGTCCTAAACCGATGTTGTCATGGTCTATATCATGGCTGTCCCCTGAAGTTGAACTGCACGTGAACCTGGTGGTGATGGAGAGACTTTTGAGAGGGAAGGGGCTTGCCTTTGGAAAGTTATTTTTTGAGCTGTTCCAGGTTTGTGACTGGAATAAATTGTCAGAGGCCTACCGGAGTTAATGAAGAAGCAGTTAGATGTGAATTGCTGTTCCACTGGAGAAGCTGGTCCTGCTCGTCAACGACTGTCTTGAAAACTGCCTGAAGCCAGCCTGTAATTGAAAGGAAATTACTTCTCATCAGGAGGTCGCAAAGCACAGAGATGTTATTCATCCTGGCTGCCTGCCTGTGGTTTACGTATTGTACTCCTGCTTTACGCGGGAGAAACTGAGGCACAGGTGATGAGAAGCTGCTTGCTTGGGACCGTGTCCAGGATTAGAGATGTGGCTCGGGGGTCCCCCTCCCTTGCTCACAGCTGCTGGTTTCACACATCAAAGCTGCAGCGTCACCAGTTTCTTTTCTAACAACGTGGCGTGGGTGAAAGGCAGGAGGACGAGGTGGAATTAAAAGCACTGCACCTCTCAAGGCTCTGCCGTGGGTCATGCAGCCGTTACTCCCTCCGTGCCCTGCCCGAATATCGGCAGTGCCTCTGGCTGCCCGCTCCTGGGCAGGGCGGCTGTCCCCCAACTGGGCAGCATCGCGGGCAGGCGCCTGTCTTTGCCAAGGCTCCTCTGGGGATTTATTCCTTTCCACGCGGGGTGGTGGTGGGAATCGGATGCGCCTTTACAACTTGCAATTACATGGTGCCTTTCATCCCAAAGGACTTTTAACAAGTGAGTCTACGGGCTGCAAAGGGATCGTTCACCCACCACTGAGAGGCGTCCACCACTGGAAGACAGGATCCATTCAGCGGAGCTCTGCAGCGTTTCCCAGCCGCCGGGGCCCAAGGATAGCAGAGAAGGGACTCCTGTGCTGGCTTGGCCCTGAGTAGGGAACGGGTTGGCAGAGCGCACACGCTGATCCGATTTTGAGTCCCGCCAGGATCCTAGAGCTCTTATGAAAGAGAAGCAAAGAGTATTAAGTAGATCTTTGTTTTGTATCACCCCTAGCACACCACTCCCTTCTAGGACATTGTTGTGTTAGGTAACTTCATTTTTCCCCTTCCTCTGGGGATTGTAATTCCCACATCTGAAAGTGTGCTTGGAGCCATGCTTGCCTTTGCTTTGTCCAGAGAAGAGAACCATGTTTCCGTGGAATTATGAGTCCAAAATTAAGTTATTTCACAATCTGCGTTTTGGACATTTTCCCAGACTTCATAGGGGCAAGGGAGGGGTTTCTAGGAGCAATGTGGTTTTGTGTTAGTAGTTTACCCTTTACCTGTTTATCTTCTTCCTCTGTACTCCTTCCTTGCCAAAATGTACAGTTATGTCCCAGATGGTTTATGGAGCAGTTGCCCGTGTCTTTGGTTTTCTGAGGGCTGCTAATATGACTGAGGTTCTGGATTTCTTCTGTGTCATTTAATCTCCTTGTTCTTCTCTGGGGCACCTGCATCCAGTCACAGTCCATACCATCTTTAGGTGTGCTTTATGTTAACGTGTTTGAGATATTTCAAGCCAGCTTGCTTGTTCACCAGGTTTTTTAATGGTGGTAGTACAGGTGGTGACTACGGTACAGGTTCATAAGTTGAGTACATGTGGGAAGTGTGTGTGAAGGAGGGAACCAGGAAGAAGTGGGTGCACGCCTGGAGGAGCGTGGAGGAGCAACGAAGGAAGCGCAGGTGTACCGGGGGAGGAGCGAGGTGTGCGAGAGCAGGTGAGCGTGCACACAGGGCCACGTGCGAGGGGGCACGGCACGGGCGTGTGTGTGACAGCGCGCACCCAGGCGCGGGTGCCTTCCTGCCGGCAGCTGCGTGGCTGTATCTCAGGCTGTTCTCCAGCTGTGTAAATACATTGCCTAACAAATGGAGGGCTCTGGTTAATGATTGCCGTTAGCGCGGGGCCCATATTAGGCTCCATTTTGTGCGAGTTACCCGGCTGCCTGGATGCCATCGGAGTGAACGCAGCCGGCTTTAATGTCAGACGCGCGGCGTTCGCGCGCCGAGGAGCCTCTGCAGGAGCCGGCCTGGGGTTGCTCAGCAGGGGCTGCCAGGCAGGTCTGTGGCAAGCTCCCCGGGGCCTGCTGCAGCAGGGGCAACTCAAACAGCCTTCCGCAGAAGAAGCGACATCCCCGGCGTCACGGGCCGGTGCTGGGCGCCCAAGGGGAAGGGCAGGCGGGCTGGGAGGCTTGCACTGACTGCGGGGAGGCAGCTGGCCCAAGCAGCGGGGCGGGAGGGACGTGTTCCCCTGTCTGGCAGCTGGCCCCATCTCTCTCCTCATTCTGGGAACAGACCTACGGAGCTTTGCCTTGCACTGCTCATCAGGGCCAGACCACCACATGCTGTGATCCCAAATGGTGTCGTGGACTAAGCCAGAGCAGGCCTGGTCATCCCTAGAGCAGGGGTACGAGCTCCAGAGAAAACACGCAGTCCAGCGGGAAGAGCGGGGCCGTTTCATACTGGCGCTCTTTCTTCCCTCCAGCAAGGTCCCTAGCAGAGGAGATGCCCTGTCTCCATTTGTGGAGCAGGTGCAAGATGGACTCGTACTGCTCAAGGTTGTGAACAACTGCAGATCAGGCAGGGTCTTCTCATGAGGGCAGCTGCATTACTGCCTCTCCGACGCCTGCAGTTGGGCACAGGGCACCTTCCACCCTGCTGTTCCGGTGGCTGGGCTGTCAAAAGCCATCGTCTTGCTGCCACTGGAGAGGTGCCACGATGAGGAGGCAGGATTGGGTGCGCCCTGACCTTAATTTGCAGCGGCCTAACTGCCTGTGAGTCTCTGCGTCCTCCTGTTTTCTCGCATCCCTCTCTTGGCCGGGCACTCGCTCTGTGCCCGTCTCCCTCGCGGAGCCCTGGGAAGGCGCTTTGCCCCCAGAAGGCCCAGAGGGCAGCCCCACAGCTCCTTCCTACCCAGAGCCTGGTGAGTCCTGTGGATGACTTTCGTCTGTTCTCTGGACCCGTCTCTCCCCAGCCTCTCTTCCATCTGCTGTCCGCCAGAAACGAACTGATTCAGCTGCCTTCCCTAATCCTGTCTGGCATTTCAAAATGGGGGGGACTGCCAGGTTCTTTGTTCCCGTTCCCTCTTGGCACTGGCAGGGGACCTTCTCTGCTCTGCAGAAGGACAAATGTGCTGATTTATTCTGCCCCTTAGCTTTGAATAGGGGTTGCTACGTTACCCCACAGCTCTGGGGCTTGCCAGAGCACACACCATATATAACCCCACAGCAGGTGGCTATTGAGTAAAGGCCCTTAAATCTGCCTCTCTTGTTTCTTATGCTGCTGGCCAAGGTGTCAGGGGGATGTAGCAGGGCATGATTTGCTGGCTGAAACTCCAGGCACGGCTGATGCCAAGCACCATGTTGGCATTTTCCATTCTCAAATGCCTATCTCAACTCGCAGAGGAGGGACCAGCTAGGCAGGAACACGCTGCCCACGCTGGCTTTTAGAGGCCCTTTCTGACATGAAGGCTGCGCCCTGGGGCTGGGCTGTGACCAAGATCCTGGATGTAGAGGCTTCCAGATCCTCCTGCACCCAAGGCCAGGCTTGGAAGCTTTCATCTGGTGTGTTTGGGTGAGCTGGATCATTTGGGCAGCTATCCAGGAAAAACTGTGTGCACCTGTCCTATGATGACAAGTTAAAACCCATCCAGGGTAGAGGCAGGTGGTACCCAAACATCAATGCGCTGTGCTGATACGTGGTTGCAGCTGTCTGAAAGACCTGGCTTGGAAGTGCCTCTGTCTTAGAGGAAACAGCAGAGTCGGTAATTGCTCCTAAAAAGCCTAATTATATGAGAAACAGCCCCACAGTGCAAGCTGGGTGAGGAGACGCTGTGGATCTTGCTAGAAAAGGAGTGGAAAAGGCAACAGGGAGGCATATAACGCCCAAGCCCAGGCCAGCTCTCTTGCTGGACCTTTTCCACTATCCGTGAAAACAAGTGACAATTCCCATCAGTGATGGGAGTGAGATGAGTGCTGGGGCATTTCTATGAGT
Organism: Anser brachyrhynchus; assembly: GCF_964034855.1. Classification (NCBI taxonomy): domain Eukaryota; kingdom Metazoa; phylum Chordata; class Aves; order Anseriformes; family Anatidae; genus Anser; species Anser brachyrhynchus. The sequence continues at coordinate 34,776,816 of NC_137696.1, forward strand.
TTCTGAGCTGCTGAACTTTTCATCAGTAGCTTGCACCTGTCTGTTGGGAATGAGCTCTGCAGGAGCATGAGTGCCCGGAGAGCAGTGGGACCTCCTCTCCTGGCCAAAGAGCATCTGCAAGGAGGTCACCCCCATTGGTGCTTCTGCTCACCTAAGGAACAAACACAAAGTTCCTGAGATCTAAATGGAAAACACTTTGTATGCTATGGGGTTGAAAGGCTAATTTGGTATTGTTATTCCTCTGGGATCCACGGGTCCCAGGAAGGTCTAGTGGGGAGCAGCATTCCTATCCTGTCACACGGTGCGTGGGTATTTCTGGTCTCCTCACTTCGGATCAGCTCTGACCATGCTCTGAACACCAGGAGGGGAAGGGGAGAGAATTATCTTTGGAGGCCACGGTACAAACCAAGCTGCAGAGGCTTCAGGTGGGATTTTTTTGTACCAAGTGTTTCCCAGCCATTCCTTGCTGACTTGTTTTGGGAATGTGTTAATTAAACCACGGGTCAGACAGTCCCAAAGCTTTACAAGTAACGTCAGCTTCTGTCAGTGCTGCATGTGTGTATCCATTTCACAGCCAGGACTGTTCTGGGAATCTGTCTTTATTTTTTTCTTTACGTGTAAGCAATCCTCATTCAGGGAAATTCCCTCCCAGGAGGCCTGGAGAATAACTGGTGTGAGACAGAGAGTTGGCTTGGGTGTCACCTTCTAGCCTATGCTTAAAACCTAGGGAAGGCCTGATTTCCAGCAGTGTTGAGCATCTGGCCCTTAGGCTGATTTCTACAGGAGTCCAAAGAGCTCTAGAGCTTCTGAATTTCAAGTCTGCCCACAAGAGACCTGCTAATCTGGAGCTTACCCCAAAAGCCAGTCAAATGCTCCTGGGTGTGAAGTGATTTCAGGAGAAGGAAAGAGCAGAGAGGATGCAGGTGGATGGGAAGTGAGAAAATTTAAGCATCAAATAAAATCCATCAGAGCAGAAAAATAAATAAATAAATAAATAAACAGGTAAGGGGAGGTGCGGTAAATGGGATGGGAGAAGAAACAGTGGTGAAGCCTAAACTGTAGAGTCTAGAGCCAAAGCTCTGGAGCATTTCAGTGTCTGGGACTTCATGGACTGAGAAAGGGTGATTCGTAAATTATTACTGGAGACCTGTTGAAAAATAAGACTGAAGAATGAGGGTTCAGAGATGGCCTGGTTTATCTCCCTGCTCTAAAAGTGTAGATCTCTGCTTCAAAGACAAGAGAACCTGAATTCAGCTCTTCTATATGATACATTCTGGCAGTGATGCTGTTGGGACTCTGTGTCTCCAAAGGCATTGCTGATTTCCTCACCCTGTTCCACATACCTGAGTGGCTACAGGTGCCGTGAATCCCGGTCGTGTGGATTCCAGGGACTTCGGTCTTTGAGGGAGGTGGCATGCTTTTCTCCTGAGGCCTAGGAGCAAGGGAATGTGCTAGTGCTGTTTGCTCTAAGTACATGACCGCCCATTCAAGGGTGGGGGTATGGTTGTACCAGAGAGATGGGGGCAAGACAAAGAATTTGAGGCAAGAACTTCACTGCTTGCAGCTTACATGAGTGCTGACTTCATCCCTCTTTTTTATTCCTGTGCAGAGCATCAACGGAGGCCGCCCGCCACCCCACTTCGTGTATGATCCATCCACCTTTGCCTTCCGTTCCCTCAGCACCTTGAAGCCTCTGAGCCCGATAGCTCCAGTGGAAGAACCGTCATGTGCCTACTGAAGGAATTTCTCCAAAAACCTCAGGAACTATCAACCAACCGCCTGCCGGGCAGTGAGAAGGGACGTGGTGATGCCCAGGGGGGTTGGGTGGGGGGAGAAGGGGGCAATGACACATCTTTGCAATACAGTCTGGCAGCAGGAAACATACGGCTTTGCAGCAGTGACTGGTTTCATACCATTGCCACTTCTGAATATTGGCAGTTGGAGAGATTTTGTCTTTCAAGGGCAAAATGAGACAGGTTCACAAACTGCAAGGGCAGCCACTGAGGCAAGCACATGGATGTGGTAGTTGAAGATATCCCTGAGGGGTTCAGGGGCTAGTGTGGTCCACATGGCGGCTGTGATAAGTGATCAGGTTGTGACACCAAGTCCAGTCAATTTTCCAAGAGTACTTGGGTCTACAATGCTGTGGTGTAGACCTGACCATTCTCCCAGTCAGAAATGAGCTCAGGATTGGAGACAGAGGCTATACAGGGCTGCCTGCAAAGCAAGAAGATCTCTCTCTGAGATTATGATCACGTTCACCTCAAGCTGTCTTGAGTGGAAGACTCCAGGAGAGGGATGTGGGACAGGGTAACTGGAAAATGTACTTGCATGTTTCAGTTGCTCTACTGGCAACTCAGTAATATATAAAATAGGATTTAAATGGGAGGAAATTGTAGAATGGTGTCTAGAATAAGATTACAGAATGGAGGGTCCGTGTTCAGCCATCCACAGGAAAAGAATGTCCACCTTCAGTCTTCCCCTGGTATCACCAGGGAGAAGCGGTGGGGTGATCTGTGTGCTCTTGGGTCTCCTCTCTGTTGAGGCTGTCTGTGTTTTGTGTTATGCAGCATTTGTCCATGCCATTGTCCCAATACTCTGCTGCACCTGTGGTGATGCTGAAGGCAACTGACATCACCAAAGTCAACCAAATCAGATGTGTCCAGCAAGTTTTCCCCTCCCCTGATAGGCTGGCTATTAAATTCAGATAGACCCCCCCCCCCAGCTTCTGTACCAGTGGAGCGAGTATTCCCAGATGTAGCATGGAGTGGGAGGAAGGGGTCTTTGTTTCATGGTCACCTGTTGGTGGAAGAACCAGGAGGGGATTTTGAATGAAGCTGAGGGACAGTTCTCCATGGACAGTCCTACAGGAGTTAGGACAGTGGTCGGCCTTTTTACCACTGGAGTTTGTCTGGGGTCTGCCCTTGAGGCACATGGGTGCTTTGTGCTATGAGGCAGCAGCAGCTAATGGGAGAAGCTCTTACCTGTCATGGTGAGGCAGAGGAACAAAACATTTCCTCTTGCTGCATCAGATAAGTCTTCATTGCCAGCACCTGGTGAAGAGAGTAACCTCTTTGTTTAGGCATTCCCCACCTTGAGCCTGTATCTGGCTGGGTGCAAGTAATTTACTTGTCTGGATCAAGAGGAGCAACTCTGAGTAATGTAAGATCCATTTTAGTTTTAGATCTGTTCTACTATGAAGGTTTTTGATGCCACTCTTTGGATGAGACCAGTGGTCAGTCTAGCTCCGAGTAGGAGGCCACAGAGCAAACCAGCATGCATGGTACTTTCTGGGCCCTTCACTGAGACAACTGGGGAAAAGCCTGAAGGCCACCAAGCCCTGGGGACCTGAATCCCCCACCACTGCCCTCCTCCCTCCCCAGGCAGAGCGGCTGGGCCAGGCGGTGAGGGGATGTCTGTCCCGAGGCTGCCCCAGCTCTGCCTGCTCCTTGGCCCCAGGCCATCACAGCTAGGCCACTGCTAGGGCTGCTTGGGTTGGCTGGTGAGGTGCCTCAGGCAGAGTGCTGTGGTTCCCTGCAAAAGTCCCTTCTTCTGACACAGGCCCATTCCGCTACTCATTCCTCTTGTTCCTCTAGAGACTCGGCTTATCTTGTTTTGATGGCACACCTCAGCTTTTTATCTGCTGCCAGATGGAGCTAGCCAGGGCAGGACGGGAAGCATCACCACCTCAAACCAAACCCCCGTGCTCATGGGAAGAGGCAGCCGCAGCCTGCTACCCATCTGAAGAGGCGCGTTCCCTGTGCAGATGGTCGGGGCAGCAGCCCCCACGGCCCCGTGCTCTCTGGCTTCCCTCAGCGCTGCTGAAATGGGAGCTGCTGAAGTGCTCGGCCCTGGAGCTGCGTTCTGCTGGTCCCCGGATGCTGCAGGCTGCCTTCCCTGGGGGGCCCATGGGTGGGAACGGGGATGTCCTGCCAATATTGTTGCCTTTTAGTACTTTTGTAACTTTTCTCTGTCTCTTCTTTTTCGATCAGAAGGAAAAATAAAAATAATGAAATAAAGCGTAACAGCTGCTATATTCACACCTCTGGTGGGTCTCGTGTGTTTGCTGTCTTCTGCGTGCTTATGGGCAAGGGTATAGGTGAGGCTGGGCCTGGTGCAGAATATTGGCCCTCACTGGTGCTCCCTCCAGTGAAAGTCCCTTTGGCTTTTGAGTGACCTGCCTCTTGCACAGGGATTGAACATGACCTTGCTGGAGACCTCCATCCCACAAACAAAAGGGTGGGTGACCCCACATCTGCTCTTGTACTTGTGATTTTATCCTCGGTAAGTCTTATACCTCTTTCCCAGGTTTCTCAGCAGCCCATTTGTTCACAGCCAGAACACTCATGCTGCTTTTGTCAGCAGCATGGCTCTAGCTCATCCTTTCCTCAGGATCTTGCTCTAAAAACACTATCTCAGGTACTCGTAACCTGCATTCCCCTCCCTTGCTATCTCCCTGAACTAAATCCTGTCTCTTCCCTCATGCTCCTAGCAATTTATCTTAACCAACATCTCACAGGCTACTGCCTGAAGACCTGGCCCCTTTTTCAAGGCCCCACAGAGATACTGGCTTAATTTCCCTGAACAGCCCTACTTAGGATCACTCCCAGGAGGCCTTTCCTACTCCTCCATCCAAGCTCCCATCCTCTCTAGGCTCTGTGCCATCCCTCTTATCTCGCAGTCTCCCCTCTCTGTCAGCTGCAGATCGTTGTTAATTGGCCTTGGCCTGTTTTCCACGGGCTGTAAGGTGCACTTGTTGGCTCCCCTGGGCCCTTTGCTCCTACCTCCTGTACAGAGTTGCTGTTCTCTGTGGTGTTTTTTTTCCAGAACAGCCTGCCTCTTCTGTGTGTTTATCTCCGGGGCCTAGACGTAGTTCAAGAATTCACTGGCCACCACAGCTTCATCAGCCTGTTCATCTGTAGGCCTCTACCAGACCGAGCTCGTTTCCGAGTTTATAAGCATATAGAGGGGTGTGCTTATGTTGTATCAGCTGTGCTCTGTGCTGGAGTCCAGCAGGAAGCTGGTGTGGTGCTTCATGGGGTGCAGCCAGCTGCGTGGCCTGGGCGAGCTGGGCCGTAGCGCTGTTCCTGGTGCCCTCAGGGCTGCAGTCGAGCTCTGCAGCGTGTGTTTGGGTGACATTAGGTTGTGCCCACCCCTCACCTCTCCCTGCAAGCTGGGCCTCTGTGCTAATGACAAAACAAGGCAGTTTTTGTGGTAAAACAGGATGCAGTAACAGCTCTGAAGCTAAAAGAAAAAAGGTTAGTGGTATCCCCTAAGCTCGTTGTGGTACTTCTTAGTTATAATTACCAGCATACCTTACAAAGAGGGTTAAGGACATCAGTCTTGTTTGGATGCTGGACCCTGGCATGGGGGAAGGCTTCCTGAAGACCACTGAGGAAGCCATCAGCAGAAACGAGACCTGTGGTCTCCTGAGGGCATCTCATTGCTGTAGCCACTGTGCCCCATTGCTTCCTCTGGCATGAGGCTTTTCACCTTCGTGGCTTCCAAAATACCTCATATAAATGCTCCCCCCACTGCTGGTTGTGAGGCTGTGGTGTGAGCAAAGCAACTAGTGAGTGTGGTCAGCTTGGCAGAGGTCCCTCGGGCCCTTGGGTTTGTTGGAGCTCCCGGCTCCAGGGCGAGTCCTCCCACCAGCTTTGGGTTGTGGCTGGTGGGAGGGGAGCCTGTAACTTCTAAGCTGAAAGCTTTCTCTGCTCTGAGCCGATCTTGCTGGAGACGTGCAGGTGTTTCCCTTCAGAGCAGAAAACAAACCCTGCAAAGAGATGAGGGCTGTTGTGCCAAGGTGCAGCTCAGGCGGCCTGAGCTCAGCTGTGTTAATCATCTGTGGGAGAGCGAGCGGGGACAGGCGGCTGTTTGAAGAGCTTGCCCGTGGCTTCTCTGAGATTTAAGTGGGACCATTTAGGCTAATACCGTTCTCCAGTTAAAGTGAATTAATCAGGTTAGTGCTGTTGCCTTATAAAAATAAAAGAACGGAACTGAGCTCACAGCAATGGCAAAACAGGTTGTTATATGTATAACCTGGGAGTTGACCGTTCCCTTTGCAGCCAATGCACAAAATCAGCCCTTCTGCATTGTCCGTTTTCTTATGTGTATGTATACGCATACACACACACATGATATATATACATATGTATGCATGTGTGTTTCATTGGACTGCAGAAATCTCTGCACTCTTACAGTTGCTCTCAAGCAGAGTGTCCTGTGCCCACCTGGGTCTTTGACAGAGCTCAGTGTGAAGCTCACCTTGCAGCATACTCACCATTTGTATGCTAGAAAACATGATGATGCTGAGAAAAAAAACACCCCCCACCCTGTTTCCAACTGAGTGTTGACCTACCTACCAGATTGACTGGGAAAATGGGTGAAATCAGCAGCTAGATTGAGGCCATTGGCACGTGACTGGGCACAGAAACAACAAAGATGCAGAACTTCCAGTTGGATGGACCATATCCTCCAAACAACCCAGGGCTCTCCCTTGCTCTTTCTGAAGCTGCGTAACATGTAGTGGTAAGGCACAGGGTGGAAGAATGCCTTTAAGGGCATGTAGCAGGTTAGGGTTGGATGGGGCATGCTCTTACAGTGTGGCTGTATAGGCACAAAGTGCATTTATATTTATGGCATGCTATGCATATTTGAAGTGTAAGGAAGCTTTTGATGACTAAAGGCAATGGGCATGTATTCAAGCATTGGCAGGGAGGTTGCCCCATCTGGGGCATGGGCAGAAAAGCTTGTGCTGTGTTTGCAGGTGTCTGCAGGTAGTGCATATTACATATACGTTACATATGTGAAAGCAGGGGTGGTGACAAGTATTTCTTTGCTGTAGCTGTGGTCTCAACCATTTTTGGTAACCACTGGCAGACTTCTGCAATGTTCCATACTAGTACTGTATAGGAAAAGAAAAAAAAACAATTATGAACTCCTGATCTGTGTCCTTGAGGCACTTGGAAGTTTTCACCATTGAATTAAAAAGAAAGAGGCACCTGGACGACAGTGACTCAAAACAAAGCTACCTCGTTACAAAATAAAGAGTGATTGTATGCACTGTTCCTCCTCAGACAAGACCTTCAGGAACATCAAATAAAACTAGCAGGTGTCAGGTTCAGAGCAAACAACCGGAGGCAGTTCTGCGCGGAGTGTGGGGTTGCACCGGGGAACCCTGTGCCACAGGACGCTGCGGCTGCTAAATGTTTACCTGGATACAGACATGGAAAGAAAGAAGGAAAAAAAAAAAATCCCCCAGGAAACACTGCATGCACAAATGCCATCTCCGGCTGAGGGAGGCAGAGGGGTGGGAAGGTCTCCTGCGGTAGGTCGCTGCGTGCCAGTTCCGTCTCACCCTTCTCCGGGACAGTCTTCACTCCTGCCAGGGTCCGAGGTGGGCTTGTGCCTCCAAACAGGCATGTCCACTTGATTTCTTACAAAGCATGCTCTTCGTGTTATTAACAAAAGCAGTTTAAGCATATTTTGTTTTCTCAGGCATCCTGGGTTTATAACAAATGGTCTGGGTAAAGCCTAGTCCTATTCCATGGAGGCCTGGGGCAAAAAAACCCATTCCCCTCCCAGGAGGAGGTGTGAGGCCTCAGCAGCGACTTGGCCCTCACCTCTTTAACGACGAGGTTGGGGATGACCTGGTGCACCTACTGAGCTGCTCGTGTCAGGGAGCAGCCTGAGATGTGGGCCGCTTGCTGACCTACCCGCCTGGCTGCGGGTGGGCTTCCTACAGGTCCATCGTGTCCCTCACTGTGGCCAGACCAAGCCTGAACCGCCGGCAGTGGCTCGGTGCTGATGTTGGCCACAGGGGCACAGCCTGGGCTCAAGTTTCCCACGTATCTCCCCCTTATTGGGTCAGGTGTGTCATGGGAACGAAGTGAGTTTGGTCTGAGCACTGTTTCAGGTTTATAATACGTATATTATACATGCAAAATACTTTTGGAGTGTAAGAAAAACTCTGGGCAAACGTCCTCCAGCGCCTGGTAACCCCCATGCAGCGGGAGCAAGCCAAAGAGGATGCAGCCAAAACATCAATGCTCTGCAGAAGGAGAGTAGCATCAATGTCAAGAACTACATTTCAGCATGTTGGTAGCTCACCATTTCCTGAGCTAGATTTCAGTGGGCTTATTCAAGAAAGGGGGTGAGGAAATAGAAGGTGGAGGCGCTTTGGGAGCTAGCGAAGGCTGTAGCTGCAAGCCAGCCTGACAGGACTTGACCACATGTTTTCAGTTAACCCGGGACAGGATGTGCAGATAGCTCCGGACACATGAGGAGCCCAAAAATCTGTTTTCCTTTTTGTGGCTGCTCACATCATTGCCTGCTGTAATAATAGCTCCGTCTGTTAGTGGGTTGGCCAGTATTGATTGCATGTTCCCGTCTGACACGTTCACAGCATAGTAGCTCCAAGGTCAAACGAGTGGAGGAATCGAAAGCCCCACGAGAGCGGGGTGCCAAGTGGGGCGATGAATGGAGACAACAAAGCCCCTTTGACAAGGAAAGTATGAGGAAACTTCTACTGAAGGATCCCATGAGAACTTTGCTGTTCTCACTCTGGTATGTCCTGCAGAGACACCAAAGTAGGCTAGCCAACACTGCTCCCAGGCATCTGTCCTCAGTGTAGGGTAGTCTTGGAGCATGCTGGCATCCCACACCAGTGGATCTCATGGTCTTTGCTGCCCGTTGAAGGGTGGTGAGACTTCGGTGCCCTGTATTGCACTGCTGCTGGTCTGAGACCTGTCCTTGTCTCCTCACGGCTCTCCTGTGTGTCCACTTGACTCAATCCTCTTTTTCCCTGGCCTCCATGAATGCTCCTCCTCTGTCTGACCCATGTCTCTTTCATGTCTTCCCATATTTCTTCACCGCCTCTTGGTTCAGGTTCATCTAAAGCTCTACTTTTAACCAGCCCAAAGGCTTTGGTACTGGGGTCTTGGTGCAAGACAGTGGTCACAAATTTTCTCATCCTTGTTCCTTTCCTTGCCCACCTTGTTTCAGTCATCAGTGTCAGTGACAAGAAAGCTTTAATGCAGACAAAACTGTGTACCCTGCCTAGAAACGGTTGAGGCACCTTTGCCTTTTTTTTTTTTTTCCTCCCCCAAAATGATATCCACCATGAGTGGTTTTGTTGCCAACAGGTGACGTTTAGCAAAGACCTCAGTGAGGATCTTGCTCAACAGAAGACTGCCCAGCAGACCTGGCTTCGGGCAGTGCGACCAAGCCACATACAGCAGGGTGAAACCCTGGTTATATAAAGCTCTTTTGAACCCTGAAAACCTTTGTCAGACCTTCAGCGTGAAGCATTCACAGCTCCTGTTCTGAAGAGCGGTGTTTTGTCCTCTCCTAGCTCTAAACACTTCCCCAAAATAAACCCACTGCTATTTACCGGCATTGTTTTCTTTCTTGTGTTCAATGCTGATAAATAATCAGACCCATTATATTATATTTGTGTCTGCGCTGGTAGAAAATAATTACAACAATTACCACCAAATCAAAATGCTTCTGTTTCTCCTGGTGTCATTAGCATGTCCCAAACATTTTGTTCTTGTGGTTTAAAGTGCAGTAATAACCCAGTCCGAGTGCGACACCCAGCTCGGCAGCGCTTCCCAGCACAGCAAGCTTCCCGGCCGCGATTGCCTCCGAGATGCTGCTAATTTTCAATCACGGTGTCAGATCCTCTTCTACCGCAGGGAGAGCAACTGCTTAGCCTGTGATTTACCCAATTTATTCCGGTAATAACCGGGCTGGCTGTGTAGCCATCTGTCTGTTTTACGTGCTCCTCCTGCCCCCAGCCTCTGCCACCGTGCAGACAGAGCGGTGTCTCAGTCCTTGCGACAGCGGGGAGAGGAGGCATCCTTTCACCCCGGTGATGAAGGGGGTCTCTGTGTGCTCGGAGAAGGGCACCAATGTTCCCCTCTGCCCAGAAACAGCAAGCAATGCAGCCCCTCTCTTGTGACCTCCGGGCGCTAGAGCTGCCAGGCACGCTGCCAGCAGGGCTGCTCCCTGCATGTATTTTCACCAGGCAGGGAAGGAAAAACCCATTGTAGGCAGGGCATGGTGGGTAAGCAAGGTCCCAGCATCACTCTGGCCCAGGCTGGGAGAGCTACGGTCACTTTGAGAGGAGGAAACTGAGTCAGAGAGCAGTGAGGGGAAGGACCTGACTCTTGTGACAGGCTGAGCTCATCCCTGCTGTCCCCTGCTCCTGCTGAGGTCGCACAGGGGGAAAGAGACAGAGCCAAGGCTGGAGCCCAGGCTACAAAGCCCGTTGCATGTCTTAGACCCCCAGGAGGACCAGGATCATGTCTGTGTTGGGCACATGGCCGTGAGCAGGATGGAGGGCTTGGATCTAGAGATAGACACCTGAGTCCTGCTTCCCATTGCACGGAGTAAATCCTCCGTGCTGCAGTCATGTATCTGAGGGCAGAATTTCATCTCGCAAAGAGTGGAAAGACAGATGTTAGCCTGAAATTGGGTCCGTAAATATGAAAAGCATCGTGATCGCATGCCTCTGTCTGTGAAGATAAACACTGTACTGACTGGATCTTTATAAAGCCTTTAATTGGAGAGCCAAGTCCTCCGTGCCCTGTGTAATGTTATTCAAAGAGACCTGCACGCAGCTCCTTCAAAGCAGATGTTAGACAGGGTACAGCCCTAGATCAACAGTCATTCAGGATCAGAATTGTTTGAAACCACTGGGTAAAATCAAATATAAATAGAGCAGAGAGCATTTGAAGCAATTACGATCTCGGGGGAGATTCATTCCCTGTAACAAAGCCAAGAAAAGGGGAGACGATGCTTTATTTTTGTAATGCAGTGAGGATGTGTAGAAGCTGGACTACTCAGAAAACTCTGAGCAGCACGTATGGTTCGTGTTAAATCACCTAAACTTTCTATCTCTGTTTTCCCGTGGATTTCAATGCTGTGGTGCTCTGTGGACTGTAGCCTTGTGATTGCCTCTGGGAGACAACACAATATTGGAGGTAAATAGGATTTGTATACTTCCTGAGCACACCAAAACACTGAATTTTCCTGCTATTTTGGTAGTGCTATAGCACTGCACAAACAAAAGCCCCTCACTTTGAGGAAATCAGCAAATCATTCAGGTCCTCAGAGAAACCTGTTGGTAGCACGAAGGCTTTGCCCTGCATCTCCAGAGCCCATCTGGATGGTCCCGCTGCAGGGATGTCATCTTCCCTCAGTGGTGCAGGGTGCTTTTCCCTGGCTCCCAAGGCTGCTTTTCTATAAATGAGGCATTTGCTACCAAATTTCCTAACTCAGCAGTTAAGAGGAGAACGTACACTGTAATTGTGGGTCACAGGAATCCTATCTCCTTGTGCCTCTGCCCATGCGCTTTTGGCTTAGGGCAGTGCTGCCCGAGTGCATGACTACGAACAAGGTATTTATTGAGGCTTCACACCTCGCATCTCTCCTCCGGGCAGCTTCGTCCATGTGCCAGGACATGTGACAGCTGTGCCCCTGTGCAGAGCCCAGAGAGGAGCCTGAGCTGCACGAGTGGATGGCACGGTGCTGGCATGGATGGATGGGTGATACACTGCACAAGAGTGGGATTGCCTTTCTTCCCTCTGAAAAAGCAAAAGTCTCTTGATCCTTTAGTTGCTCTGCCCTCCGCTCTGTGTCTGATAAATGACCTGGGCTTGTCCTGCAAGGAGCAGGGATGAAAGCATGCAGCACAAAGCTCAGGTTGTTTATTACGTGGGGGCAAAATTAAAGTGGTGAAGGTGGACCCGTTGCCTTTGTGGATTACAGGGTGTGATGCTGGGAAGTCACCTCACGGGTAAGGCAGGCTTAAGGAGACTGGAAACTCCTGATGGTGCAGTGCCCAAAAAGAAATGCAAAGCCAGCAGCCCATTTTGGTCAAATCAGACATCCCCTTGGGAAAGCCTGCCCAAAGAGGAGATGCTGCTCCAAGAGCATCCCATGGCCCACCGGCTAATGACGCTGTAATCTGTCAGAGCATGGGATTAACCAGTACAGTATTACTGGCCCCAGAGACTTCAAAATCCCAAATAAAGCCCCCAATTTCACAGCCCTGTCTTAAAACAAAACAAAACAAAACAAAAAGATTAAAAATTGCAGTTTGAAGTCTGATTGCTTTTCTTCTATTTCGGTTCTTAAAACCTTTGGATACAGCTGGGGCACGTTTTCAGCTTCCCTTCGCATCGCAGTTGCAAGGTCACAATAATTACTGCTGAGAAGGGAGTTGCTTGGTTGTTTATTTTTTGAAGGAAACTGAGATGTTCATGTATTTACATTTACGGGGAGGGGGGGTTAACAGTTCTCCAGGCCCCGAGAGTTTTGTTAAAAATTGCAAGAGCCACTGATATGATAACAGATTAACCTCAGACCAAATTATGTGTGTGGTTACTGATCACCCCGTCTAAATGAGTGGAGTTGCCTTTTCAAGGAACCCTGCACGTTTGCAGATGTGCCGACAGAGCAGCGTTTCCACTGGAAACTGTGGCGAGGAAGGAAAAAGCGAAGCGGATCTCATCGCCCAGGAAGACTGACTGAGAAACAATCAGGTGGTAAGCCAACCTGTGTGCAATAAGCGGTGAGGCAATGACAACGCAGTGAAGGCCAGCGAGGAAATGTGAAGCCACGCGTGGATCTGCTTTGCAAATGCGCGTCCCTCCCTGCAGAAAATTGCAAAGAGCTGTGAAAAACAAAATACACTTGTGTTTCAGCTGGGGACAGAGGCAATAATCATTGCAGTGAAGTGGCAATAGGGCTTTTGGTTGGACGTCTCAGCTCCTCTCAGAAGGAAGACTGGGCCACGCTTTGGTCGGGGCGGCTGGAAGCCAGGACACCAAATGGCTGCCGGCTGCCTCTGAGCTGCTGTGGGGCTGAGCAGGAGTTGGGGGAGACCTCGAGGGAGGCCCCACGGGGCTGCCTGTGCTTCATGGAGGCTGCAGCTTTGCGTGCTGTGGTCCTGTCCTCCCCTTCTCCTCTACCAGCTCTTCCATGGAAAAGTGGAGAGTGCGCCCCCGGGAGAGGCTCAGCACAAAGGCTCCTTTGAGGGAATTCAACAGCGGCATTTTGCTGGGAATTTATGGCCTCTAGATACTGCTCTGGATTTGAATGCAGAAGAAGGGGCAGGAAGAATTGAAGAGAAATAAAAAGGAGGGACAGCTTGGACAGGACAAAACAGGAGCAGCCCGTGTGTCACGTTGGCAGCCCGCATCGGCACCTCTGCCCACCACACCCAGCTGGTGTCTGCGGAGAGGCCCAGAGGAAGCTCCTGGTTTGTTTTCCCCTTTAAACACAAAACGCGTTCCCTTAACCTCAACCCAAGGAGAAGGCAGCTGCTCTCGGCAAGCGGAGCCACACGAAGCGTGCTTGCTGGAAGCGTTTTGCCTTTGTTTTTCTGAAGGCGGCCCTCAGCGCAGCAGTCCTCGGCTCCGGCCGCTGGCAGCGCGCTGCACCGGGGCCTGTGGGGCCTGGGGACGCGGGGACCCCCAGGGAGCTATCAGAAAGGGAATTTTGGCCGTGGTCCACTGCCCAGGCAGGAGCAAACTTAAGTAGCAGTGTAGAGGAGAGTGAATATATGGGGTTTAGAGCCCTAAGGGCTGGTTTGCTGTGTGCGGGGTGGGGGAAGGTGCAATCAAGGACTGGGAAATCTTCCCAATTGCCTCTCATGGAGGTCGGTGTCAGGAGGCCAGACTCGCAGGTGGGGCGAGAACCTGGCAGACCCCTGGTCCTGCAGGATTTGTACCCAATGTCCTGGGCAGGCCAGGTCTGCACAGGAAATTGCCCAAGCAAGGCTAACCCCTGGGCTATCGGTCGTGTGAGCACAGATGACTTAAAAATGAGGTAATGAGACCTCACGATACCACACCTGTGACCAAAACCATGAGCACTCCTCTCCTGGGCCAGCCAACATGTAGGGGCTACCAGGTTGCACCCAGAGCAGCCACCCTCACTGGAGTAGAGGGAGTTGTGTCTGATTGACACCTGTGAAACACTTTGGGGAGAATTGTAGAAATATAATGATCCTTCTGCTTCTGGGGAAGATTTCCCAAAGCTCCTGACTGATGCAGTCCAACTTCACACTTCTCCTTTGCCACTTCTGTTGGGCAGACAGCACCAGGTGCTGTCAGCTGGGTGGCAGGGTTAGCTGACCCCCTTCCCTCGGGTTTAAAACAGAAAATCAGGCCCTTCAGAAAAAAAAAAAAATCCTAAAAAGAGGAAAACAATAAAAGAATCCAGCAGTTGATATTTAAGGTGTTATGAGCTGCTTTTCAAAGCCTGTGTTTGCCCGAGCAAGAATAGAGGTGCCTTCCTCAAACAAAGCTGGAGAACAAAGCACCGTCCCCCGAGTTCGGGGTGCTCTGGAGGGCAGCCACACTGAAACTGTGATTAAGTGTTTTGGGCCATGCCTTTCACTGCAGCCTGCCAGATAAATATTTACAGCTGACCACGGAGAAGTGGGGGGAAGGAGAGGAGAGACATCTGTAAATTCTTTGGAGCCTTGCCGCCTTTTAATTTTAATTATTTTTTGTTGCTTTTCCATCCACAGATCATTGTCTCTTTTTCTCAGCCCACGGATCACTAAAGAAGAGATTTTTGGGAGAAAGAGTTTATTTCTAAAGCCTCAGGAGCCAGATCCTGGTTTTAATGACTGTGGTGTAAACTTTAGAGCTGCGATAAACCAACTTTGTGAAGAGCAGACAGCAACCTTTGGTTTACTAACCAGCGTGAATCTGATGTAACGTTATTGATCTCTGTGGATTTACTCTCTGTCTCCTTGTCTCCTCCCTTGTTTTTTTTGCAGTTGTCCTTACCCATGCAAAATCAGTGCCTATGTGGCTGTAATAAGCCAGTAAATCATGGTGTTACACCCACTTCTCACGGGCTTAAATGACTCCCTCAGTTTGGCCTCTATTCTGAAAATAAAGCAAGTCTTCGTGCCCAGTAGGACAGCTGATTATCAGCAGCACAGAGCACAGGCTCTGGAAGGTGTCTGTAAAGTCCTCCAAAGAGAGGGCAACCAGGAAGGACTTGTGGAAACGAAGGCCCTCAACCCTGGGGGCTCTCTGCATTTTGACGTACGAATATATACGTCCTGCTCAGAAACATATGCAGGAATCTGTAGCTATAAAAGCCACTGCACCACCCTGTAATCCAGCCCATATGTGCCTCTTCTTTCATGGTGCACTCAGGGGACCCCTGTGAGCCGAGGCGGGCAGTGATTGAAAGCATTGTTCAGATTTACTCACCCAAATGAAAAGAGACCCACAGCAGACTGCTCACAGAGGTCCAGAGCGAGGAGGCTGGTAGGAAGCATTGGCTTCAGGAGGGGCACCAGCGTGTGAGCTGACGGATGCTGGTCCGTGCTGTTATCAGATGCCTTCTGAGGTCACCCGCACAAGCCAGGAGCTGGGTGAGCTCTGGGCCTCTCTGAGCGACAGGCGTTAGAGTGTGCAGTGCAAACCCTGGTCATGCTCGAGCTCCCAAAGCTTGGTGCAAAGAAGGGTGCAGACAGCTGAGCCTCTGGTGATAGATAATTCAGTGGGGCTACTCGCCTGCTTCGAGGCTTTAAACCTGGGAAATGGCATCTGAGAAATGAGATGCTGGGCTGGACTTCAACGCTGACCTGTTTGGGAGAACAGGGGAACGACTTTACGGTTTGTTGTGGGTTGTACTTGCAAGTGAGCCACCAGGATCTCCTCCTCCCCACGTAGTAGCTTATGCGAGGACGGACGGAGATTTATTCCCGCTCTTATCGGTGACCTTCTAAGTAGCCAAAAAGTAGCATTTCAAAAACTTCGGCACTCACTGCAGTGTCATCTGGGAAGTTGCTCTTTCTGTTAGTGTCATAAAGCTGCAGAGCTCTAAATAGAAAGCTCAGAGGCAAAGGTCTCGTCCCGAGGGCTCCGCAGTCTCAGTGCAAAGACTACGGTTATAAAGCCAGTCACAGAGTCCAGGAAGTAAATTTATGGCTGGGAAGATGGATAAATAATACGCCAAGATCAACAGCAGTGGTAATGTCAAAGTGTACTGAGTGGAGTTACTCTGCTTTTACAGCGCTGTGACCGCTGGGCAACCTTGGACGTGAACATGCCAATTGCTAGAGCTTGCTGAGGCGTCAAGGCCCCGGCGTTTGCTCCACCACCACCTGACGACCCGAGGAGGTTTGGGCTGCCTTAATGGGAGGGAGCAGAGACTGACTTCCTGAGCACAGCCTTGCTCGTGGGGTCAGCGCCGGGTTGTGGCAAACACTGGGGCTTTATAGTCACACTCACGCGTTACCTCCCAAAAGCTCCCAGTGGTGATGTTACCTCGTGGAGCGCTGACAGGGCTCTAACTCTTCATTTGTAGACCATCTGGAAGCCTCTCGGGCCTCCAGATGTGACGAGAGAGGGACAGGGCTTTGTGTAGCTCTTGGGTGTTTGAAGGAGACAAGAATGAAAATCTTTATAGATTTTTTTTTTGCTTCTCTCAACTTTCCCATGCTTTTCCTTACTTCTGATTGATTTTCTTCTCTTCTCTTGATCTGGAAAGTAAAGTCACTTCAGTGTTTACTTCATTTTGTTCCCTGCCAAGTCTGTTGAGCCTGTCCTAGGTCATCCCTGCTAGTGGCTCACACCAGAAAGTGGTGGAAAACCATTAGTGGAGATGTTTTAAAGAAGTCAGACAATCACATGTTGGGAGCAGTGCAGGGATAGCTGATACTATCTTGAGACTGTTGTTGGACTAAACAATCTCCTGAAATCCTTTCTAGCCCTAATTTCTGAGCTTCTCTGGTCCTCAGCAGAGAGCATGACAGCCAGGACCAGGGAATGCTCTTAGGTGTTTCCAGTGGCAGCACCTCACCATGCTTTGGCATCTGCTTTGTGCTCATGGGCATCATATCTCTGCTGTGTGGCAGCCAGTCACCACTGCGCAGTGACTTGGTGTGCTGGGATGGCACCTGGGGGCAAACTGGGAGCAGGGAGGGTCAAAAGGGACATCCCTGTGAAGTCTATGCCACAAAGAAGATGTGGGCACTGTTTAGTCCCATATTTACTCTCCACTTGAACAGTTTGAAAACAGAATTAATTGTCTGGGGGAAAATACTGCCCTCCTCATCTCACTGCACATCCAGACCCTGCACTGTGCCACCTGATATACAGGAGACAAACTTACCCCATTTCCTAACCGTTGGGATTTTCTCTTTGAATACTTGTGAAGCCCCAGATCTTGGAGCTCTGTGATTACACATGGGTCTCATCTCTCCCTTCCTCGCAGCAGTGGTAACCGAGCTCCTGAGGGGAGAGGAGAGCTTGTATGTAGCCTCAGAACAAGGCAGCAAAGCAAAGAACTCAATCCAGGGCCCGAAGCACCAGTGGAGAAGAGGGAGCCGGGGGTCTGCAGCCCTGTCTGACCCCCTGCCCCATCTCCTGGTGCTCAGCCAGGTCTTCCCACTCGGCGGGGGCACCCGAGGCAGCCAGCGACTGTGTCCATGCACCTCGGCACTGCTGCCTCCTCGCCCCAGGTGTTTAGCTGAGAAGCAGCTGGAGAGCAAGCGCTTTGGGGACGGCTGAAAGGATCCTGGAAAATTACCACAGGGGGAACCCATAATGGGCAGCGTGGGACACAGCGTTCTGCTCAGCCCTTCTGTCTGCGATAAAGCACCTGCATCTGCCTGAACACCGGTGCTTTCCTCCGCCTGCTGACACCAAGCAGCCAGGGGCAGCACGGTGTGCACCCAGGGGATGGGGAGATTTGGGGATGCCCCGTCAGGCCGGCTCGCTGGAGCGTGCACTGGGTCAGGTTTCAGAGCTTGTGCTCTGCATGCATCCGTGTGCTTTTAACTCACTCAGCAGTCTTTCCATGAAATTAATTTGTGTCAGATGAGGGGGTTTTGTCCTTCCTTTGCTTTTTGGAGGGCAGGGGTTGGAAGAAGCTGTTGATTCAATAAGTTGCAGGTACCGCCTTGCTACTCCGGCCCCATGGCTGTAAGTGCCTGGTGCAGCTCTTCCCCAGGCAGCAAGCTGTGAGGGGCAAGCTCCTGCTCACAGCTTTGGGCATAGGTGGCAGGAATGAGCCTAGAAAAGCATGTTGGTTGTTGAACTGCATTTGGGGATCCTTCCTGCTTTCTTCTCCCTTGCCTCATTCACTCCTTTGGGTCCATGTTTTGACACACTACTGGATCAATGCATTGGCAAACTGTATCTCCATTAAAAAATGTAGGGGAGAAACTGAAGACCTTGTTACTGAGCAAAAGGCAATTGAGCAGGCAATTGGGCAAAAGGCAATATGGCAGCAAGGAAAACAGGAAATTGTCTAAGACCTGGCATGGACGTCTGAGCTGGATATTTCTGCTAAAATGCTAATAAGTCAAGCAGTGTTACTTAAATCAATTGTGGTCCCAGAAACGAACAAGTTAATATGGAATAAAGGCTTTTCTACTTCTTGGAGCTGCTTCAGGCTCTCTTCAGATTCAGGAAGACAACCTTACTTTAAATAAACTCATCTCACTCTTTGAGCCTGCCTTCATATAGGCATGCAGCTGAGCTCCTCACCTTCAACAGAAGTTGGTATTCTGGAGTTTGAATCACAGCTTACAGAATGGCAAGGAAGAGAGGGAGGCTGGATTATCAAGAAAATAAGTAAGAGTGAGAGGAATTTCCCAGGAATTCACACTAAGCACAAACCATGGATTCCTCTTATATGACTTGCTTTAAATTCTTGCCCCAAACGGCTAATCTACAGCCATATTGCTGGTCCAGGGAAGCTGCATTTAACAAGTACGTGGGTGATGAATTGGTGATCAATGCTTTGTTCATAAATGCTTTGCATCCCTTCAGCTGGGTGGCTGTGGGAGACACATGGACTCAGATGTATAGCTACTGCAGTGTCAGTACAAGGCTACAAAGAAGGTAAACTGAGGAAAAAAAACCTGACTGGCTGTAAGTTTTCATCTCTGAAACAAAAAGGGTGCAGAGGCTGTGAATGGTGTCATTCAACAGGCGGAGGATTTCTGCTTGGAGAATGATTTGGGATGAAGAACACATAAAGGGGCAATGAAATTGTGAGCTGTTGAGACAGAACGCTCGAGTGGCAAAGTCATTGGTGCCTTGTTATTTTTTCACTGTCAACAGCTGTCCGTGAAAACCACAGGCAAAGTGTCCAGAGCAGGCTTACACAAAGTATGACAAATAGCTATTGGCCTTGCTTATTTTGCTAGTTCAAGGGCAGAGATCTATGTAACAGATCTCATAGATGTGACCCTGCTAATGGTCCCTGGGGATATGAGAAAGATATCATGCAATAAAATGTCTTTCCTTTTCTCTCACTGTGCTTTAAAAATAAACAAACGCTAAAATTGCTTGCAACCACTTCCTGTCCCTTCTTCTGAACAATTAATTCTTTCACCGTGACTTTCAATTCTTCTGTTTATCAGTTTTTGAGTGGTCACAATTTTTATGATGTTCTTTCACCAGAAAGGCTTTGTGCACATGTGTGTGCTCTGTGAGGTTGCATATTGTGTATTATGTCCAGCTTGGATCTCTCTGATGTCCATCGTCACTGGCAGGGGAACAATAGCATGGCAGGTTCAGCAGGATGTATGCGCGTACGTATGCAGTGGAGGTACCGTGCTGCAGATCAAAGGGAAAACGAATCTCTAAAATGTTTAGTTTATAAAGTGTATTGTTGTTGCACTGCTGCCCAAGGTCTTCAAAGGGGCCCAGATTTATTGCCTCAGCGCAGTTCAGAGATACTTGCTGCAGATTAAAAATGGATGAAATAGGAAGGGGGCTAGGCGTGTAAATTACTGAGTAAAAATAGGAACTGTACATTTGTTTGCTATATGAATTTGGGTTTTGTTTTCTTTTCCCCTGCTGGTGTTTTTTCCCCTCCCCCTTTACGTTCGTTCCTTAGAGCCACGGGGTCAGGTCTGTGCTTTCTTGTGTGGCCACATGGAGTATGTCCTGACAGCTCTGCTATCTCTTAGGTAGAAACTGAGATTATCCAGGCATGGCTCTCGGAAAGGAAAACTCACTACAGGCAAATCTGCTTCGCTTTTATTACTGGAGGTACCGTTTAATCTCAGCCCCTGACTGTTTCTCTCCCCACAAGTCCTTTGCTTGGAAAAAAGTTATCAACTCAACACATGACAAAGAAATTAACTCTCCTTTCTGGCCACAGATTTTAAAGCACTAAAATATGTCTTCTTTTCATCTTTCCTTGCCTGCATTGAGCTTTTTTCCCCAGTTCCAATGAAAAGATAGAGGACAGTTCAAGCCATCATGGTCTGACTTTGCCCAGGAAAGGAGCAGGGTGCTGGGTGCTCACACCCAGCACTAAGAGTAGACCTTAAAATGCTTTTTCTCGCTACCTCTTCTTGATAACCTCCTAGGCAAAATGTGCTGGCTGTGCCCTCACTGGGATGCTGGGTATAGTTTGCAAGGCAAAATCTCTGTGTCATGCATTCAGTATAGACAGAGCTTCCTCCTCCAAAAGTTCACACTCCAGATAGAGAAGAAGATCACAAGGTGGGAGATATGAGTCCGGAGAGGGAAAATGAGGTACTAAAGGATTTTGAACCAGAACTAGCACTGAGCCACTTGTGGCCCATTTATGTCTGCAGTCACCGAGCCATACTGTCTTTGTCAGTTCTTTGAAGTTCTCCCTGGTCATCCAAAACTTCATGCTCCACAGTGTAAATTCCTCTATGCAACTCTGTGTCTTTTCTAGCAGCCCTACAGAATGTTTTTTTAAGGGCCAAGATTCAGGATCCTACATCCTCTTGCCCCATGTTTGAGGGGAGCATTGCCTTCATGCTAAACGTGAGCCCTAGCTGTGTGACACTTAGAACCACCACTATGAAGAAAAACACGTCATCCACACTGTGACCCTGTTTGGTTTCAACACCCCCAGTTTGGGATGCTTTGTGCCAGTGGAAGACACAATTGTGCACACTAGGAGCTCGGGGATGTCAGCTAGCATCTAGTACCTCTCGGATGAAGAGCTGGAAGCGATGCCCATCTTGCCAGTCACCAGGGACCCCACTCAGCTGTGTTTGTGGTGGTTAACCAAATGGAAACTCACACCAGATCCGTCTTGTCACCTTTTACCTCCGCATCCTGCCGTCAGCTGCAAAGACCACCACACACTAAAAGACAGTTGTTTCCAGTGAGGTTTGTGTATAGATTTTAATATCATAATTATGGCATGTAAACAAAATACCACTTCGTTATTGAAACCATACTGACTGAAGCCAAGCTCCCATGTGAGAGATACATCTGAGTTTAATTGCTGTTAAACCTCTGCAAATGTACTCTCAGTAAGGCACTGGTACTATTTAACGCACAGATCAAAACAACTACTGCAGTCTAGAGCTGATCTTGGAGATGAATCAGGCTGTGTTTCAGCCATCTCACTGTACAACTGATTGTCAGTGGGATGCTCAATGCATTTTGGCAGCTGGCAGGAATGTGCTGTGCCCGAGATGTCCACCTCCAACCATCGCTCCTGGCCTCAGCCCCATCCAGTGGTTTTACTTGAGCTGTCCTCCTTGTGGGAGCTCAGATGAGACGTAATTCCTCCGAACAACCCGGCGCTGGGCTCTCTCATACCTGGCAATATCATCGCAAATGCCAGCAGAGCCGCGGGCCCTCTGTAAAGACAAGATGGCGGCGGTGCTGGCCTTGTGTGGGATGCCCACGCCTCTGACAGCCCTGCTGCCTCTGTGGCTGCTCTGTCACTGACAGCTTGGTTGCTGGGCTCTGCTGATGACATCTGGAGCTACAGCATATACAAAAGACTATACAAAGCAAAAACATACACACAAGAATGAGATTAGGTTCTTTTGAGCCTCTTCCAGGCCCAGCCTCCCCCAGAGCTCGCTCTTTGCGATGTTTTGTTTCACGCACTCAGAGGAAAAGAGCTTGGTTAGAGAAGAAAGGAGAGGATATTTTACAGATTCATCAGACCTAGATCTGATCCAGGTGCTGCTTCCCAGGTCTGTTCAGAAGGGCAGCAGCAGCACGGTGGCACTGCTGGGGTCTCGGCTCGGGAGCTCCCGGCCATGGCACCAAGTGTGGCTGCTGGTGAAGAAGGGCAGAGCACCCCCAGACTGCATTTCTGTGCCTGGCCCCGCTGTCTGCCTCACCAAATGAGGCTACTGCCTCTTCAGTAGTGAAAACGTGGGGTGCTGTCATCTTCATTTTTGCAGGGAGCCTCAAAAATATCTGAACATCAGGCTCCCAGTGAAATCCATGAGAACTGGAAATCAGGCAGGCCCGTGCTCCCACACATGGCAGTTTGGGGGGGGGCTCGCCTCTGCCCCCCACCTGGCCTGTGCTCCCCTGTGGCACGGAGGGCCAGGGGGGCTCCTGGGGTGGCTAAGGGGGAAGGCTGCGCTCAGAGGAGATGTGACATCAAAGTCCTGGCCACACACAGCAGTAGATATTCTACAACTTCTTCCTCCTTTTTTTTTTCTTTTTTTTTTTTCTTCCTTTTAAATTTTTTTTTTTTTTTCACAGCAATGGGGTGCCACCCTTGTTGGTTTTGGCAGTTCCCAGTGGGAATAATTACATTGTGCATGCCTTAAATTCCCTCTTTTGCAATGACAACTGGATGCAATTTCCTTAGAAGCCTCACAAATGAAGCTCTCACATGGTTGGAAGCCATTCAGTGAGTACTGCAATGTGTTCAGAGGTGGCTGCCTCTCAGCAGGACCCCAAGTGATTTCTAGAAACCTTTCCATAGCCTGTCAGGCTTTTTGGGACCCACTGCGTGGGCAATACACCGAGTCCTGGGCAGGACCTTTCAGCTAAATGCAAGCTTGTCATTTCTACTCTGCAGAATACCGAGATAGCTTGGTTGAAGGCACACGCTCATGTAAGACAGTGTGAAATGCAGACTTCAAGTTTTAGAGATTTCACATGTGTTTGGGATTTGGCTCAGGAAATGCCAAACCAGGACCGAAACCTGTGCTTGAGGTTTGATTCTGGTTCACACTTAACATAAATATTACTCCTGCTGACCAAACATTCCCCTGAATATCTCCACAGAGCGAAGGACAAGTCTCTGCAAGGTCTTTACAACACTGTGGCCTGTGACAGCAAAGGACTTGATACAGCCCAGCGGGTCCCTTCCATTTGTATTGTCCTGTGGTTATGGAGCAAGACTCACCACAACGAGCTGCTTAGGGAATCCTGCACATGGCAGCAAAAAGCTCCAGCAGCTGGTGTTGTGGGAATTACTGGTGAGACCACATACATGTGCACTATGGTGGGATGTTTGGTCAGAAGAGGCAATAATCTTTTTGATCCTGAGACATGGAGGAAAGGATAAATATTTCCTCCAGCAAAAGGCTGGGGGGCATGGAGCAA
Organism: Anser brachyrhynchus; assembly: GCF_964034855.1. Taxonomy (NCBI): domain Eukaryota; kingdom Metazoa; phylum Chordata; class Aves; order Anseriformes; family Anatidae; genus Anser; species Anser brachyrhynchus. Next base: position 34,800,164 of record NC_137696.1, read on the forward strand.
AATGGCCTTCTGGCAATGGGAAGCGCCACCTCACTCCTGCCTGCCCGCTGTGCTCTGCTTGAGATGGGCAGTATATGTGCTACATATTCTCCAGACTGCTCCTGTTACCAGTGGCCTGCGAAGTCCTTCATGCCAATGCCCCACCAAAATGCTTGAACAGCGAGGGAAAGTATGCAGGGTGTTACCAGCGTGCCTCTGGGAATGAAAAGGCATGATAACCAAAGAGACTGAGTGAGGTCCAGCTCCTTCCACGTGAATGTCCGAGTGATCTGTGAAACATACAGCCAGGGAGGAGAGCAGGGAGGATCGGGAGAAAAGAGTGCAGTGAGGACTCAAAAAGCAAGGTCCTGGGGAGGTAGGTGACAGATAGAGGGGGAACAATGTGTGTTGTGGTTGGAAGGAAGGGGTAAAAGAAAGAGAGGGCACAGTTGTGTCATTTGTAAGAGACATTTAATTCCAAAAGCCCAACTTCCTCCCTGTCTGGGGAACACAGCAATTAGCTCAGTTATTAACCAAACATTTAGGCCTAGCTGGAAAGTGCAGTGCAGTTATCTGGAGCAAGTGAGGCCTGACCAGCTCACCTCTGCACTTGAGGCAGGCTGGCCACAGGGAGGACATGAACATTTCCACCAGGTCTCTGATGCCCCTGGGGGCTCACAGGACATCTCTGTGCCTCCAGGCCTTGGGTGAGAGCCCTGGCCAGCCACAACCTCGGGAGGCTTGGCAGGCAGACCGGGGTGACGAGATGCCATCTCAGACCCTGAGCACAGCTGGCACAAGCTGCCTGGAGGGCAAGAGCGTGTGGAGGGGTGGGCATGGCCTGAAGGTGGGGCAGTGGGGACATTTTGGGAGTCACCCGTGGGCTCTGATGGCCCAAGGGGCTGCCGACCCCATTTCTTCCCAGCCTCTCCCTCAGCACTTGGTAAGCAGCACTGCCTTTCCAACAGCTGGGCACAGCAATGGCACGCAGCTACTGTTGTGTTCGCGTTGATGTTTTTACCATTTTCTGACAGCAACAGCGTCCCGGGTGTCCGTATGGCAGGGCAGCCACCTCTCCTCATGCAGCACAGCATCTGCCAGCCCGTGGTGCCTGCAGTCCACCAGGTGTCCGAAGCTGCTCAGTGGATGGTGCAAAGTGCAATACAAACTCCTCCTACACACATTCCTACGCATGCAATCAAAACTGGGGGGAATGCAAAAAAATAAACAGACACTCAAAGCTGAGCTTAATTCTCCCTTGGATCTAAGCACAAATCACTGCGGTGACTGCGCCTTTAGTTTATTCAGAAAGGGCTGGGCAGAGCTTTGAGTAAAACACATGCAGAGATGCCGGCCTAATGCACATAAGGCGCTGTGGAAACTATGCAGAAGGGGCCGGGAGCAAGGTAAGCATATGGTTTTGTGGTGACCTAGGTGCTCAGAGCCAAACCCTGCCCTGCCATCTAGGACTGTACAATGCCTGAGGGCTGCTGTTGGCCTTTGAGGAGTTCATCAAGGCTGTGTTGTATTTCTGTGGGTGCTGCAGGCTTGTGTTCTGCACAGTACTGCAGGCTGGTGCTGTGGGACGCTGGTGGGTTAGGTTTTATGGAGAACGGGGGACAAGGGAAAAATGTCTCAGCATCAGTAGATTCAGTAGAAAAAAAAATCTTTCTGTCTGCAGGGTGGGAGAGGGAAGGTACTGGCCACACTCAAACCCAAGAACAGCTACAGGATGTGATGTCTTTCTGATCCCTGCCAGAAGTTCCGTCTAGTTTGCCTACTTGCTGTGGAAAGGAAATTTGTCCCAAAAGGAGGGAAGCAGGGTGAGTTGTCTGTGGTTCTCTCCCATATCCCTCAATGACTGCTTATGCTTGGATAGCACCACTACCCACCCAGTCATCAAAGCAACAGGTACTGATAGCCCAAGTCCTGGCCTGGGGCCATCACAGCCCAAAATAGAAGAGTTCACTTCGCTGTGGCCCTTGTGAGTGTTGGCAGTATTTGGAGATGCAGCCCCGTGCTGGTGGTGCCTGTGTGGTCTAATTACCCTTTATTGCTACTCTCGCCTGACTGCTTACTTGCATGTTAATTTATTTGTCCCAAGATGCGCCTGCGCATCTGTTCCTTATTTCCTGTGTATGCATTTGTTTTCTTGCTAAATGCTGAAAGGAAAGGAGATGAAATGTATTGAAGATCTTGATTTACAGCTTCAGTCTTTCCCTAAATCTGTTAAGAACTGTGTTCTCATCTCCCCCTCCTCTCTAACCTCCCTGATGGAAGGATGACATCCAGTGAAGGCATAGCAAGCTATAACATGGACATGCAAGCAGAGACAGACCCCTGTTACTCTACCAACCACAGCAGATAATGGGAATTATGGAAAAACAGACCCAACACCTGATCCTGGGTGTATTCCTTGCAATATCTTTACCCACTATTGCAGCACTGCCCACTCGCTGTTCAGTTCTTCCACCAACCCTCTCACATCACGCCGGGGCAGATGACAGCACAGGCGATGTGCAGGGGCTAGCTCAGCACGCAGCTCGTCTAAAGCAGGCGAGAGCTGCTGTGATGAGGGGCTGGAATCACCTGCGAGAGGGCACATCCAGGAAAGGTCGCTGGGACAGATTCCCCTGCACCAGTGCCACTGAAGACCTGCATGAGGAGTAGCAAGCTGTCTCCTGGCAGGAATTACACCACTCTTGAGCTCACTGACCCATTTCTCCTTCGCTTACCCCAGGCCTTTCCTCACAATGCCGCTGAAACCATGAACGTCACGAGAATGGCATTTCTCAGCTTCTGGAAAGATCTGAATTTTATGATGCTGCCAGTTTGAACAGGCTGCGCTTAAATCACTCGCCTCACTTTGACACCTGCCTGGGCTTGGGCTGGGACAGGAAGCGCTGAGACCAGCTTGTGCCCGCCAACCACCCTTGGCTGCTTTGGGGCATTTTGCCACCGCATGGCTCAAACCTGCGTGTGCTGGGGCCCGGCGGAGGCAGGAGGAGCTGGAGGACCTCTGGAGGAGGCAGCACAACTGGTGTTCTTGCCCGGGCTAAGTCCTGTGGGGGAAATGGAGGGCAAACACCCCTCACCTTCAGTTTCGCTGGGTGCCTTTGAATAGCTGCTCCCTCGCCCACAGCACACAAAATCTGCCTGGCAGGCTGGCAACTGCAGCATGGAGGAGGGAGGGATCCTGCGTGCCCCTGGTGTCCCTCCTGGCAAAGCCAGCTTGAGCTATTCATCACAATACACGAGCTGTAGACCTCTGCAAGGTTTCCCTGTGCCCAGGCTTGCCCAAGGGCACGAGCCCAGCCGAACCATCCTCTGATGCCACCCGAACCCAGCCCCTGCATGGAAAAACACTGGCTGTGCCACAGGATGAAGTGAAATACCGTTTCCCAGCTTAACAGAGAGATTTGTTATGTATACAATGAATTACCAGCTCTTTCAGTGCAGTAATTGTTCACACATTGTTTCTCTGCCTCTTTCACTGTTTTTTATGATTCATGCTGTTTGGTTGTCCAGTTGACATTTCCAAAATGAAGTTTTTAAGCCCCAGCCTTTCTCCCCTCCCTGCCCCCCTTTTTGTTTGCCTGGTTTATGGGCCTGAGAGAAGTGTTTCCAATCACGATAATATCTTCATGTTTTGTTGACAAAAGGTCAACCTAGGAATAAGTCAAACTGGTTTTAGGAAAAATATTTGCTTATTTAGTAAGGGGATGTGTGTTGGAGATCAAATTTATGAGGGTGAAATTGAGTCTGGTTATTTAAAGGACTCTGAAATAAGAGCTTCCCACCCACTCACCAGGGGAAGAACAAGAGCTATAAATTGCTTTAGGCTGGAGGGAATGTAGAAATAAACTCAGTTTCTGTGCAAAAGGTAATAGGATCCAAAGCAAGAACTAAAAACAGAGCTTAACTGACAACAACCCGTTCACTCCCTCACACACAGCCCTCATTCCACACTATCACTCCTTACAGAATAAAGGTCATAATTTTCCTCAACATTTGAGCATCCACTTCCACAACAACCATCCTCACCCACTGGCCAGACACCTACTTGGACTCACAAGAGAAAAATACAGAGGTTTGGTCCTGGAAATCTGTTTTGTAGCGTGCTTTTTTGAGTTTGACTTCAAATTATAGTTCTAAATCAGATATTGGGAACACTTCCGTGAGCTTTGCCCATGCCAAGAACCCTACCGAGGGCCGGAGGAACCATCTCTTCATTGAACTTTGCACGAGCAGCACCGCTGAGCAAGTACGTCTGGAGGATCGTGTTAAAAGGACTTTTCTCGTTTCGTTGAAAAGACAAGCAAATAGCGCAACAGGTTAAGTGTCAAAGAACATGAGTTTGAAGAGAGGAGGTACCATATAGATAAATATTTTAAAATATGTATACTTATATGCACACGTATACTTATATGCACGTATATGCATTTGAATAATTGAAGCTGAAAAAGACCTCCAGGGGTGATCACGTTTAGCACCCAGAAAACCAAGCCAACTTAAGTGGCGTTGCTCAGGCCCTTGTCCAGCAAAGTGCTGAGCCCCTCCGGGCATGGAGACCCCACACCCCTCTGGGTACCTGCTCCCCTTCATGGGGAAGACTTTTTCTTAATATCTAACTGGAATTTTCCTTCCTGCAGCTTCTGACATGCATATAGGCATGATTTCTTATGCTTCTTCTTCTTCTATACAGCCAACAGACAGCAAGCTAAGCAAAGCCTTGGTCTGGCCCTGTGCAGCTATTCTTCTTCCTAGTAAGCTCCGAGTGGCTGCGGAAAGTCTGGCATTTTCCTCCTCCTCCTCCGGCTTTTGCACAGCTTCAGTTCCTTTGTATTATTTAGACATGTGCCTCCCTCATGGCTCGGGACATGACATTTCTTTCCTCCTTAAACATGAAAAAAAAACCTGCTGGTCAAGTCTTGCTGATGCTGGATACTTGCTAAAAAACACAGCAACATTAAACAAGCCTCTGCACATGGTACAGAGACAAATCGCTCTTATAGAGTTTAACTGGTTTGGATATCAGCAAGTCACAGATAGGGGGAAGGGAGACACAACAAGGAAATCTGATTTGCTGTAAATTCTGTATTGTTTTTAAACAAGATAGCGATATTGGCTGTAGATACCTGCATCTCTCTCTCTCTCTGCATAGCCACCACAGAAGTTTTCCCATAGTCATTTCAAGCACAGTTTGTATTCTGCCTTTTCCTGCACAAGAAAGATCCAGTCATTCTTTCGACTCTTCCTCCCACCCCGAACACCACCCACATCTTCAGGGGGTAAGATACTTGATGGCACCTTTCAGTCAAAGAAACAAAGCTCTACACAAACATGGCAAAGTCCTAGAGCCAGTGCCAGCATCCCTCAGAAAGACCAAGATTTCACTCTCCGGGTACATCTGCATTTCTGTGAAACTGACCACATTTTACTGCTGGGCAAATTAGGCAAGGAGAAGAAAATGCTGTAGGAAAGTCAGAGGCTGCTAGTGAGTCAGTAGTTGATTCTGCCTGGGCCTGAGCCTAAACCTTTTAATACTTATCTACATATTTTGAACAGCAGAAGAGAATTTGCAGATCATCAGCGCTTCACGGTATGTTTCCTCATGTGATGGCTTCACAAGCACAGATGACAGTTCTCAGGCAAATCTGCTAATTTGGAGAGAAAAAACGGTTTCGTCTGTTCTGCGGTGAGACACCTGAGAAGCCAAGAGGGCTGTTTCAGGAGGAAGCACAGAGAAGGTCTGTGTACTTACAGCTGTGCTTTCAACGCTGGAAAATAAATCATCTTTCTGTCACAGACCCCATTATAATTACCTTAGCATGGAAGAGCAATGAGGATGTTCCTGACTTGCGGGTTGCTGTTTCTTGAAGAGGTGTAATGGGAATGGGGTGGTTATTTATGGCTGGGGAGTACGGAGATGAATGAGTAAGTTATGAGATTTCACATCAATATTCTTCCAGCTTGTCGCAAAGAAACGTCATCCCACCCTACCTTGAGGTGATGGCTCTGTCATTTCCCCCCTGAAGAAACATAGGAGAGCAGATCTCAGGACTTCCCTGACTCTGCTCTGGTTAGGGAGAAGACGGCAGGGATGTAGCTACCCAGTTCCCTCACCTGATGCCTGCTCCTTCTGCCTGTTCAGTACCAGCGGCCTGCTCAGCTCTGTTCAGAGGGCATGCGTACCTCCTGCCCAGGGCAGTTTGCAGTTTGGGAGCCGACCCTTCCAGCTGATGCCTGGCTGAGGTGGACGCGCACCCTGCAGAATCAGCACGGGGCTGGATCTAAACCAGGCAGAACCTGGCTTACCCGGGGAGTTGGCTGCTTTGGCCTGCGCTTGATGGCTCTCTGGAAAAAGGCTTTGAGAGAAAAGGGGCAGCTGAGAGACAGGCACCCAGCTAAAGAAATATTTGGTTCAGGTTCCACTGCGACCGAAAGCCCCACTCAAAACCTCAAAATACAGATTCAGGTTCAGCTTCTGCTTGGGGAGGTGAGGGTGAGGAAGAAGAGCATGGTTCAGACTGGTTTCTGGCTCAGTTCAACCCCTTGCAAAATCATTTGGGCAACGCAGGAGCAGGGCAGAAGGAGGAAGGGGATGTTCTGGAGCAAAGATACGGTGGAGGTGGGCTCGAGGATGAAGATTAATGAAGGAAGTGGCTCAGCACAACGCGATTCTGCCCCATAGGGGAAACTTGATCTGAACTCAAAGTATGGGAGAAGCAGTGGCAGAACAGAGGAGCACCAGCAGCAGCAAAACAGGCCAGATTCAGTCTGGTGGGGGAAAAGACACAAGCTCAAATGGAAAGCTATTTTTTGAGGAAAGGTTTCAAAACGTATATGGTTAAAAAAAAAAAAAGGTGTCTGCTAGTCCCTGGATTCTGCACAAAAATAAATTAATCCATTGCCAAACACAAGAAACTGTAATGACCTACTTGGTAGATCTTTCCCTTTTGGAACTGACTTGACTCTGCTCCATTTGTATTACATGTGCCAGCTCTTAAGATTTCCTTACTTATGAAGACTTTGCAGTTCACATGGACATTAATTTTTGTCAGAGTCCATATGTTGCATTTAAACCAAAGTACGGCACACGTTGTGTGCTGGCCATGTGGCCAAGACCTCAGCAAATGTATCTTTATATAGAGGGTAAAACATGATTCCTATAAAAAGTGGGGCTCAGTGCTTTTGACTCGAGACTGTGGGAGCTGCTGAGCACTCGGACTGTGTGTCCAAGTGCTCTCATCACTTGGGTCAGCACAGGTGGGTTTTGACCTCCTATCCCAGCAGCCTAACATCAACACAGCTTCCCTTGAGCAATAGTCTGCCAGATGGAGTCATATCATATGCTATTCTTAGCAGGAATAACTCATTTCTAGGTGTTACAAGAAACTGGATCTGAAACAGGTACTCAGCATAAACAGACGCCTCTCTTGAAATGCCCAGACTGCAGTTTCAGCAGACTGCATCCAGCAAAAGCATAAAGTTGAGTTTCAAGTGGTTTGACAGGTCAAAAGAGAAAAACAAACCAATATATTCGTGTTTGAAAGTGTGCATACACCTGCGTATACATCCACCCAGCTGCACAATCAACAAAACACTTCCACAATTTAAAAGCATAATTAAGCAGATCAGGCTGATATACAGGCCTTCCCTCTAACTTAAAGAACACTTTCCACATCGTCCCTCACATTCACTCTGAAAATGAGAGCTCCTAAGACAGCACTTCATTCTCAGAATGTAAAAAAGAAACCTAAAACCCCCATATCATGTCTACAGCTATGTGCGGTGTGTATGCGTAATTCTGTGCCCCAGAACAGCAGAATGTGCTGCTATACAGATATCAAAATATATGGTTCTTTACGCACAGGCTGCGAACCAAAATGTCTTGCAGCCAGCTGCCCAAATATTAGGTGCTCATGGACCTTAGGGCATTGATGCCTTATAAATTTAGGAGTATTTATTAGGTGAATACAGAACTGGAAGTTTCGTAGCAGTGGAAAATAAGCATGATAATGAGGTAAACACATGTTGCAAAGAAAATACCAACTAATCGTGTGATCTGTGCAGGAAATAGCAGCTTTAAGCAGTCACTTCTTGAACGCTGGAGCAAGGCCTGGCGAGCTGGCTACAGGATGGCACACTTGTTAATAACATCCCTCTGTGTCCTGAAGTTTTTTTCCAGTGCTGCAAACCCAGTTTCACAAGTAGGTAACCGAAAGGTGTTTTGCTCATTTGAAGGCTTTGAACGACCGTGTGAATGCTCCTTTTCATTCCAGAAAGCAGAGCATGGGCATAGTGTCAGTTTTCTTTAGAGAAATGAGAAGCAGTATTTTTCAGGGGCCCATACACACCCTCAGTTACAGCTGGGGTTCCCTTCTTGCAGACAGAAGAGACTTGAGGTACAGTGAGGTCTGTGCATCATGAGCTCCATCTGGAGGTTGCTTGTTCTAATCTGTGCTTTTTGAAAGGAGTGGAGAGAAAATGCAACGGTACTGGGTCAAAATCAGCAAGCTACTGCTGCAGGAAGCTCACAGAGCACTTGCTTGGGGTGTAGAGCAAGTCTCTGATGACTTACGCCAGATATCCAGTCCTGGTGATTTTGCTCAGCACTGCTGTGAAGCTGTCAGCATGCAGAGATTCATATGTAGTCTTCCACTGTTTATTTAAGCAGTGTGAATTCAGAAAAAAAAAAAAAAAGTTTTAGACAGGGTGAGTACATTTATACAAAGTAAGAGAGCCTTGAGGTGGGCTCAGACTTTCCACCCAGCTATGGCGACAGTAAAAGCTGCTGGGGGTGGGCTGCGCAGGACCCTGAGGCCTATCACCGTTCTGAAGTTACAGACAAAAAGGGGCCTAAAAGCCACCAGCAATCGTCTGTTTTTCTGTGAGCCTCACAGCACCTACAGCAGCGAGGGCTCTGCCTGATGCAGAGCTGCTGAGCGGGGCAAATGAGCTCCGTGAGAAACTGGAGCGGGCTGTGCAGAGGGGAGTCACGCTGAGGGAGATCCCCTTGTCTGAGGGTCTGCTGCGAGTTAATACGCTCGTCATCCTCCTGTCCAAGGGCAACATACGCTGGGGGATTATTAAGCCAAACAACTGTTCTGTATTTCCCCAGGCCTCTTTCCTCCTTTGACACAGTGAACATCGTTATGGCATTAGGGGGGCCAGGACTGCATTTGGGGTGAGAAACTTCTGTGAGCTTTGTCATACAGTCTATAATCACATCCATAGCTGTTCATATTGTTGCCACCTCTGCTTGCTGCTTGACTGGGCACTTAATGTGGTCAGGAGAATAAGGTGCCCCAGCCCCAGGCCGCTGTGCAGGTCTGGGGGTTGGTTACAGAGGCACAAGCCTTAACTACTTAAAAAGAAAACACGACATGTTATTCAGCTATAATTTTACATGAAAAGTGCAGGATTTATGTGGGAAAAGCATCTCAAATAGTCCAAAGGCTGAACCTGCTGAAGTTTAAGAGCTGAGCTTCTCTAGTATGTAAGGCCACGAGCTACAATGGCAGCTTGGTTGTCAGCCAGCTGCTGGGAGAAAAAATGGCTGTGTAATTAATTGCCCAGGGTGGTGAGCTGATGTGCAGAGAAGTACCCAGCCTGAGTTTACATTTCATAGACTCCTTACATTTTTTACCCATGAAACTAAGCAGCCTTCTCCAAGTGTTGGGTATCGAGGGCTGCATGGGTTATTTCCTCCATTTTTTCAGCACCATTAAGAATCAGTTATGTAGGCCTTCTTCCATGGCAGGGTTGTAACAGGGAGCACAGCATGCTGCTAAGGAGAAAAAGCAGTTCTTGACACATACACAGACCATCAGGAGAAGATCTTTGACTTGCAACAAGAACTGGTTACTGTTGCCAACAGGATATAAAAATTTTGAGGGAGGCTTGCAGAGCACGCAGGCATAAGATTATAGTGATGACCCATCACACAGGCTGTGAGAAGGAAAGGGGGAAGGCTTATAGCTGTACAGATCCCTTCTCATATACTGTGGTGGCCTCTCCTTGCCTGGCCACATACTGGTTTATGGCTATCTTTAGAGGAGAAAGAGATATCCAGTCTCCCCTATTCAGTGATGTACGTACCTGGCTGAAAAGGGAAATATTCAGATTTGTCCTGTTACGTGGTGGTGGGTATCAAGTACAAAACTAATTTCTGAATGGCAAGATGATCACTGATGGGGTGCCAACAGCTTTCGAATGGGTGATTTTTCCACAGCTAGTACAGCTACCATGACATTTACTGGAACCATCCTCTGGGGACCACCTTTGGGTATTCGTAACACACAATGCAACAAAAGATGGACCACCGACAGAGAGCGGGTTTTAACATCAGATCTGTATGGGAGCACAAGTGAGCTGCTATGAAAAGAAACAGATGGGGAGCTCATGGGCTTAGCCAGCACCAACTGCCCAGGCCTTGATCCCCAGAGACGTGCTTGTTGGCAGCAGGGCAAATGCAATTTGTCTGTATTACAAAGCAGCCTCCCAATGAAAAGATACAGCTTTGTGCATACTATGGTTTTGGTAGTTTCTATCCTTTCATAAGCAAAACTAACGTCCCCTAGGGAACCCAGAAGTCATTGTTTTGAGACTTGACATGCTGACCGCCTGTTTTGGGATGGTCAGAGTAAAGGTGTACCCACCTGGTGGGCTCTTTTTTTCTGTTTCCCAAAAGGATAAGTAGTGAACTGTTGTTTCTCCTGTCCTGCACCTGTGCAGGCCCTCTGCATCTACAGTGATTAAAATAAAGAGCCCTTGTGAACACCTGGAATTGAACTAGGCTCTGGAGAAGGTCTGCTGAGATTATAGCGTAAATCCAGATTGCAACAACCCTAAAAAGAGCATGACAGAGCAGCTCTATCATCAGGAGCAAGGAAAGGGTGAGAGAAACCAGGCCTGTCAGAAGGAGCAGAATGTGGTCCATGACAGGAGACCAAAACCACCACCTCTACTGCTTTTGCTCAGGGGCAGCACTGGGCTGGAACGGATCCCTAGGCAGAGCAGGGGAGGGCCCAGGGGTGGCTGGGCAGGGACAGCCAGGCCCAGCAGTGCCCCAGGGGACCAGCAGTGCCCCAGGGGCCCGCAGCCTCCTGGTGGCCTCCTGGCAAGGGCCCTTGGCCCTGGGGCACGCTCCGCCTCCTGGCACCCCAAGCTGGGCCTGTTCTCTGGTCCCAGCAAACAGGGCACGCGATCCTGCCCTCTGCCTTCATTCAGCTATCTCCATTCACATGTAAACTTCATCCATTTCTTGAACTCCTGCTAAAGTGCTAATCCAGTTTATACCCATGCATTTATGGATGTGTATTCAAATCATTTGTGTTTTTTTTCTAAATGTATGCAATATGTACACAAGTACACATCAGAAGAGGATCCATGCATAATATATATATTTGTACCCTCCTTCAGATACCTATATCCATATACACAAGAGAGAAAAGCATCTATTGTTATATATTAGCATTTCCTGCTCCAAAGGAAATGGGCAGCCAGTCAGAATGGGCTGTCTTTTGTCATCCTTTGATAAGGTGCCTACTCACACTTTGAACCTTACTTTATTCTTGCCTATAATATGCTTTGGTGCCAAAGAGTTAGTTATGAAGTTACAAACCTACATTCTTCATAAAGAGCTGAAATTGCATGAAAGTGGCTTTTTGTTCATGGGCTGTGAGAGGTGAAGAACAGGCTACAGTATAAGCAGCCTTTCGCAGGTTATCCTTTCATCGTTTCCTCTGTTATCCTCTAATTTGAGATGGGCAGTGCCATACTCTGCAGTTCTTCTGTGCTTCTACACCTTTATAACAGTATTCTCCTCCCTCCTAGTCCCCTTCCTACCAAGCATTCAGCAACTGTATTCAAAAACCTCCATCAGGGAGGACTGAAACACTTTTCTTCTTGAAGTAGAAGTCTCTGCCCGACCCCCCCAATGAAAAATGTGAGTTTCGAAGTCTGTTTGCCCTGATGATATTTTCAAATAGCAGCAACAGAAGCAAAATGGTAGTGTGTCTCATTTTAATTGCCTAAAACCAACATGAATGAAATTTATCAGTCCTGTATGCATGAAGTTGCTTTTTTTTTAAATATATTTAAAATACTTTTTATATTTTTATTTACAAAAGGATAAACAAGTCTGTGGTTTCACACTAAACAAAAAAAGAACAAGGCTAATAGCAGAAGAAAGAGACAGAAGAATGCGTGGGCTCAGGAATCTTTAAAAAAGTATTTGGAAGACAAGCAACAGAGGACACACAGGGATGGCTAACAGCCAGCATGGCTGGAATCGGGTCTGAAAAAAACATCTTTTATCCCTCAATAACGAGTGGACTCAATAAAGAGTCCGAAGCAGAGCAGTCCTTCAAACCTCAGATCTGCTTTCTGGAGCTTGAAGCTTAGTAGCCATACTTTTCGTTGAGATGAGTCTTGCCATCACCGCTCTGACCTAATGGACAAAGATAAAGAGTTACTTTAAAGAAAAAACAAATGAACATAAAAACAAACAAACAAAACAACGTAAGAACCCCACAACCAACCAACCACCAATAACAAACAAAAAAAACACCCCAAAAATTAGTCCAATACAAGTTTATAGGACAAGTATTAAATAGTCTCTAGGCAGCACCTGTCAGATAGGCATAAAACCCAGACAGGATATTACAGTCCAAATTGTCTTTTTATTTACAACTCGTCTAACATTACTAACACTGTCAAGATTACATCATCTATTCATGCTTTATTTTTTTTCCTAGTGTACTCATTATGCCAACTTAGAAGATAAATCTGGTTATTAGCAGGTAGAGACAGGAAAACGAGCTCCCTCTGATGGACACAGGTTGCTTGGCTACACTAGATCAGACCTCTGTGTTACTGAAGCAGGCATTTTGCTCCAGCTGATACACATGCCAGGAAGGCTTCACCAGGTTATAGTTTTTCTTCACTGAAATTTATTCTCATTTTTCTTATTGTCTTTGGAACCTGTCGACATTATCAGGTTGCAACAGCTTCAACAAAAATTATAATGATGGATCTACCAAATGAAAGCTAAGCTTTGATCTCACAATGAAAACTTAAGTGCAAGAAAATGAATTTTCAGTTTTGGAGCCACTGGAAATTCAATACATTGTTTAAGAATAACCCCACTTAACTAAAACCACTCTAGAACTAAAAATAAAAAAAAAGATCAATTTTAACATGTACTAAATGTGTGTATCAATTATTCAGCATCTTGAAAGAGTTAGCAAGACTTTTCTCCAAAAACGACCCAAAGTCTTTACTGCAAAAATCTGCAAAAAATTTTCATATGTCACAGGCTTCTATGAAAATTGAGAATACTAATATTGCTGGAGCATTTATTCTTGGTGAAGCTTTGAGCTTTTCTTTTAACTAGATACCTGTATCGCTATATGCAAACGGAGTTAGGTCTCTCAAATGTTACAGAACTGAAAGACAAACTTCAGGTGCATCTGTCCACTGAGATGAAGCTGCTACAGATAAGGTCAGCATTTCACAACAAGAATTGCATGGAGATACAAGAAATAAATATGGGGCATAACATGCCAAAAAACATCAGGTTCTCAGTAAGTATTCCCACATTCCTTTTTCCCCCCTCAACGCATTACAAAGACACCCTGACTACTTGTTAGGTATATTCTTGAGTTATAGGAATAAAACCCAAAGAAATGGTCAATACCTGCAGGAGGAACCCACATGCAGTAGTCTGGGTCATCATCTGGGTAATGTGAAGAAAAGAAAGGTGGTTGGACCTGCAAAAGGAGAAAAGATTCTTAAGGTGCTGCACCCTTTCAGCAATGTGTCACAGCCACTAAGTCTCTCAGTTATTCAAAAGACAAATGCTGAGCAGTGTGGGTTATTTCTACACGGCCATGGACAAAAAATATAGTTCAGAGGAAAGAAAAATATATAGTAAACTCTCAAATTGATCCAATTTATTCCCAGTATAGTCACAGAGCCATAGAAACATTAGTTAGAAAGGACCTCTGGAGATCAACGAGTCCAAACTCCATCTCAGAATAGGTCCATTGCCAACACCAAATCAGGTCATCCATGGTCTTCAGAGAGCAGATCTGGGCAGACTAGTCAGGGGAGATAAATGTAATGCAAAACTCTACAGCTTTATTGAATAACAGAAGCGTATGTGACAACTTTTGGTTTCAAAGAGATCTCTCCCACTGCTTTCCACAGCTCCACTTCTGGACAGTTTAATTGCCTCATCCTAATGTTTGTTACTGTCATTTGACACTGAGTTTCTTTACACAGGGAAAAGCTTTAGAGTAGGATTTTTAAGAAGTGCTTTAGTGATTTCAAAGCACAATCCCACCGAAAACTTTAGTTTCAAGGTGACTTTTGAAAGTATATAAAGTATATAAAAGTTCAGCTATCTTGTCTTTTGAAAAGCTAAGTTACCCTTATACAAGAAAACCCAATTTTTTCAGGTCTCACTGGCATCACTGAAATGTTTAAAGCAAACAGAAACAGGTCACTTGCAATTCAAACGTTGACACAGCAGTGTCTTTTTATCCCCAGCTTTTTAAGTTTTGCCACATTGGCATCATTTTCTCAAGTTTTGTTTTCAACTACTGCAGGTAGCTAACAAAAAAAGTCTCACTCTACAGTTTTTTGATATTTTAAGAGCTCAAAATGTGCCCATCAGTGCTCAGCACTGATTTGCATTACTCTGTAGTATCATGACAGTCTTAAGTTACGCAGTTGAAACAATTTTTCATTCCCTCAAAAACAAACAAAACAAACAAACAAACAAACCTATTTCTCTTCCCCAAATTAACCTCTAAAAGAGTTCGTTTGTATCACTAATGTTTGGAAAACATTAGACTGTGGAGTTGAACAGTTGTTAAGTATGACTTGTGAACAGCCACTTAAAAAATAGATTTTTCCAGTTTTGCATTATTCAAAGTTATTTCTCAAATATGAAAAGAGAAAAAAACATAAGGAGAATTCTGCTTGATATTTTCCATGCAAGAAAATGAGCCCAATGGTAGACAGGGCATGTGGAAAAAGTGATTTGTAATGGGAGCGAGAACACAGCTAAGCCATCTGGTATTTGGGGAATGCTCAGTGTTAGAGTGAACTCTCTGCTGATGGGAGGTGCTGACTTGACTGCCTTAGTGTGAATGCAGGAGAACAAGGCAGCTTCTCATAGAAAGGGTATACACTGGGCTCTAACAGAGTAAATTTACTCTTGCTTTCTTTATCAACGTACTTTAGGCCAGCAACAAAGAATAATACTAGAGGCTGTGCCTGCCCAGTCCTTGGGTCCTCTGCCAAGAGCAGCAAGAGCAGCAGCAGCTAGCGCACACATGCTTCAGGGAGTTACGTTTCTTTAAGCAGGTGGAGCAGGACTAAAATTCAATGGTCACCACAAAAAAACGTCCTAATGCTCAGAACTCATGGCCCATCAACTACAGTAATCTTCTTTGATGGCAGCCAGTGTTATGGTGGGATGCATTCTGAAGGGAAGAGCCTCACAATAATCACTAGGCTAAGAGCATGCCGTCAGAGAAGTTTCTTCCCAATTCCAGGAATGCAACCACTACCTGTGTCCCAAAATGTGGAAAGCTCACATACTTTACATTTTGCTACAAATCTTATGAATGGGAAGCACATCACACACACTCAAATTCAATAATAATTGGGTTGCAAAATACAATAGTCTTATTAGATATTTCTCTTACCATATCTTACAGAGAAGGAAGAAAACTACAGTTCTAGTCCAGCATGTTCTGTGCCAGCCAATACATGTTTCCCAAGCTACTCTCCATGGAAGTTTTGCAAAGTCACCTTGAAAGCCCAGAGAGCACCAGTGTTCTACAACACTTGTGCTACAGGTGAAGATGCAATTCACAACAGCTTAGCATCAGCTTTGCAAAGTGAAAAGCTGGAAAAAACAATTCTGTGTTTCAATTGAGAACCTTTGTTTATTTCCTACAGCTTCACAGAACCCCTGTCATGCTTGAAATGCTCTGCCTTCTCACTGGAGACTCCAAAAGCTGTGTCCAATGGTAGTGTGTAGTTCTACACTTGGGAATCACTCAGCAGAAAAGCACTACCAAAGGCCCACTCAATCCAATTGTTACTATTTCACTAATAAGGAGCCGACTAAATGATTCCTTGAAATTCTTAGGCTCTAGGAGTCACAGTATCATAACTGACCTTGCTTGAGCTATTAGTTTTCTTAGCTTTCTCGGATGTCTCTTCAGGTTCCTTGCACAATGCCTCAGATGCTGACAAAAAAAAATGTTTTATGACACATCATAAAATGACCAATTCTATCACAAATAAGCTTATAGAAAACTCACATAAAGATGAATACTTCCAAAAAGGAAATCCAAGACAACTCACTGCAAAACCATTCATATTTATGACTGCTGAACATCTTTTTGTTTTCCATAGATCTATTAACTCATGCTTAATACACTCGCAGTCCCCAAACCGAATGCAGTTTTATGAGGTCCTCTATTTGGTATTCTGCAAAATCCTTTTAGTTAATGGCAGATGTTGATTTTCTATGAGATACTCTCTATCTGTAATCACTACAGTGACTGATTTAGACATAAACTGTAGAAAATGTACAGAATCAACATCCTTTAAAAAAAAATCATTTTACAGTAACATATGTGAGGGGAAGGCAAAGACAGAAGTATGCCTGGCTTTTCTGCCGCTTAATCTATGAAATATTGACTTTTTTGAGTTAAGTCCATGGTTATTATCATAAGGACAGGAAAACATACTCTTAAGACTCTGAGTTAGGAAAGAAGAAAATTCATACAGATCTCCTCCAGATGTTCATTGCACCATACACTGCCTACATTTTGAGAATCTTTTTTTTTTGTGTGTGCGCGCGTACGAGCAGAGGGGTCATCTGGGTCATTAAGAGTTAACACTACAGAAGGACAGAACCTTCCCTTTACGAAGTGACACGAGCTATTACTGCAAGAGAATAAGGGGAAAGAAGCATTATGTTTATGCTCCTAAATTGTAACAACTTTTATTCTGCACATTTATTAAAAAAAAAAAAGAATCTCTCTGCAGTTAGTGACTACAAAAAAGCAAGGAGATCTGAAACAGCTGAAATGGCTTGTCTTTGCCATACATTTAGCACTGCCCAAACAGAACAATTCTTCATTTGAATTCTAGATTCTTACTTTAGACTCTACAGTTAGGCTTAGTCTCTTTCTACTGACAAAAAAGCAGTAACTCCTTTAGGCAGTTTCTGAACCTACATGCTAGTGTACAATAGCCTCCAAACTGCACAGCTCACCTTGAGATTTCTCTAGCGAGGGTCCCATCTGAGATTTATTTCTTAATATCTTTGGCTCAGGCAGAATATTAACCCCTGTAAAATGAAAAAAAGGAATATTAGGTGAGTGCTCTGCACTAACTCTGATGAGTAGGAGTGCTAGCCTCCCTGAGAAACATTTTTGAAGGGAACTCTGAGCTACGTTTGTTTCAGGAAGAATTCTTCTCTTAAAAGTTCTCTAAATTCCTTCATTCAAGTCTATCACAATACACTATTAAAGGAAAATTTATGACCAGTTAAAATATACTTTTCAATAGCAACCTGTCCAGCATTAGGACAAGAAGATAGAATTCGGTTTCTGTCAAACACGCTATTTACAGAGAAACATTATTACTAAGATTTTAAATATATCAAGTTAATATATAGAAGGATGGGTTACAGATAAACCACACAGATGCAAAGAAGATGCTTCTTCCTTCCTATTTTTAAAATTATTTTTCCTCCTTACAAGCTGGTCTGAAGCTTTACACAGGCATTTGTTTTCTTTTTAAGTCACTCCCCCTGCCAACAACACATTGCATTTATTACCATATGGACACTCAATCTAAAGAAAGCAGGGCTTATCAAAATAGGACCTTCCTTGAGTCCAGGAGACTTACTTCTATTTTACCAAAAGCATGAAAATATGACTGCCAAGTAGAGTCCCAACCTGAAGCAGGTATAACTTTCACCCGTTTCTCATCTGTTTTCACCTAGACACTGGGTTCAAGGCAAAATTTATGGAAAAGCTATACACACACTGCTGGAAAACCTGTGACACAAACTTTAGGAGATTCACATGGCTCAGGAAAAAAAAAGTACTTATAGACTCAGCCTCACTACTGGAAAAATCAAAACCCATGCTTACCATCCTGAAGGGATTGTAGCTTCTCATTATTGCACGTAGAACCATTGGGATCATTAATTTCTTCTCCTGTTTCTTCCTCTGTTGTTATTTTCATTTCTATATCTGATGCTCTGCTGTTTACTGCACCTACTTCCTGCTCCTCCTCCATTTCTTCCTCTTCTTCCTCCTCCTCTTCCTCTGGTCCATCATCTTTCATTTTTAACAAGTTTTCAGGGATAACTGGACGCTTATCAGGTAATTTCTGCAGGACAAAGACTTGTGCATCAGTGCCAGAACAACATGAAAGTAGATGTCACGGAGATTCATTACAGGAGAAAACAGGCATGCTACAGTCACAGAGGCAGCTGGTAGGGAAACACTCACAGGATGAAGAATAGTTAGGTTTTAAGGAAAGAGATTTTGGTAGAGATGGAAGGGGAAAAAAAGAGATGTTCAGCCCACAGGCGAGAGTGCAGTCTTTTCATAAAAGGGACACTGGAAGCTGAATCAATCTTGGATACGATCTTAGCTAAAAGATCACGAAAAACAAAAGAAAGTAAAGGACTAGCTGCTGATGTATAGCAGTCATTCAGTCTGACATCACCAGACTGCCTCTACTTGGATCAATGCCTTTTAACTGCAGCTGTGCCCCAGAAGATTGATTGCACGAGGGCACAGAATGGCTACTGCTGGCAGCAAACAACATCTGGCAGACACTGCTTGCTGCCCCGTGCACTCTTCCACTCCTGCGGGCTTCCTCCTCCATGCGAGATGACACGGTTGCCACCTGTAGGCTCCATAGCCTCAGATGTCTAAGAACTAGTGTCTGACTTGGAGCACTTACCCCTAGGCTTCCAGTTTTCAGCTTGAATTTGCTCCCTCCTTTCATTGCACCGAAGAGAGGCAGGGCAATCTTTTTAGGCTTGCTGTCTGCTTCCAGACTGTAACTCCCACTCCTAATAAAAAATAGTTACAAAGAAAAACAGTATTTAAAGTACCAAACAAGTCTTATACATACGTATGCAAAACCCCTGCAAAATGGAGGTGAATATATAAAAGTCCTTCTATTTCTTTCAAACTTGCAGCATCCAAGGAGGATGTTTCAGGATATGACTCCTCCATACTACGTGCATGCTGCAGGAGTCAGACACTTGCCATAACAGAAAGAAAAAAAAGCAAAAAGAAAAAAAAACAACAAACCACACTTATCAGACTCCCTCAAATTCAAATACACAAACATACATATATGCATAATATATCTGTAAATATATAAACACAGTCAGAGGCTGAACTTCAATTTAAGTAAATTAAGTAATTAAACCTCTAATCAAGTTGCCACTAGTAAACAATGAACCCAGCACACACCCTCTTGAATTGCAGCAGCATTGCTAAGCAGTAGCTGAACAGCCACTGCATTTGACTTCTGGATATATTTCACAAAGTGATTTTCATATTATTTGAAGTACTGTAAAACTCTTCAGTTCCTTTTGGATGGAGGTTGTAGTACAAAAAAAAAATAAATATATATGTATGCTGACACCATGATTCCAGCCCCTTCTTGCTCCTCGTCCCAGTGTAGGTTCAATTTACTCCACTGTTGCTGTGCATCTGCCTCAACCTCAGATGCAGCAGTGGCCAGAAGGCACAGAAGCTTGTTGGAGAGATGAACTAGGAAGCATTGAAGGCACTGCTGCCTTTGCATTTGGAAAACTGTCTACATACTGGGGGTGCAAGATTGCCTATGAGAAGTAACAACAGTGGAAGTAATTAAAAAAAAAAAAAGAAAGAAAAAGAAAAAAAACAACAAACTTTAGCCAAGACTTACGGGGGCTTCAGCTCAGGCAGTTCTGTAGGCTTGACAAGCTTTATTAACCCTTTCAGTCTCTGCTGCTCTTTCCTCAGTTCAAACGATCGCAAGTGAAGTTTCTTTCGAGTCACGTTGTCTAAGGTGCACCCTGACTTTATTTCGGTCATGAATTCATCCAAGGAATCTTGAGCTGCTGGCTGGGACTGGCCTAGGCAAGATAACGATAAGACACATATTGTTATACTCAAGTCCTACCTTTAGAGGATAAAGAATATATGAATGACTATCCTCTCTGTGAGATTTTTTTGAATGGTGAAATAATGGAGGCTGATAGCCCTAGAAAGATGAAAGCTTTTCTCTTAACAAAGTCCAGCAGTAAATCTTAATCCACTCAGATGAAAAAGCCTCTCAAAATTGAATGTTTCTTTATGAGAAAGTCTGTCTGCATTCTAGGTTGCTCATCTCAATTCAAGATCTGCTGTCCCTAAAAAAAAAAAAAGTGCCTTTTGGGTCCTTTTTATAGTCACGGACTAAAATAAACACAGCTACAAGAAATCCTACAACACCACATGGGAAATCCCATTTTGACTTTCCCAGGATGTTTATGTAACAATGTTTGCAAACCTAAAAATGAAATAACTGACACATGATGCTGTCTCCCGCTCCTGAATGACTGAGTGCATGTGAGAATAATTGTATATGTTAAGACAATCACACAAAATTTATCTTTGTTTTGGTCTGATTTTCTAACAGAAAAACACTGCTCTGTATTTGAGAAAAACAAAAAGACAGTCCTTCTACTCCACCTGACTTCAAACAAAAATATTTCTATGCATATTTAACTAATTAAAATAAAACTGGAGGAAAAAACTCTCTAACAACAAAGAAAAGTAAATACACAATTCTAACACATGGATTTAGAAAACAAACAGAAGAACAGGAAAACTCCTGAAGCACTGTTCAAGCCCAAGAAAGGAATTTTATATTTTTCTCAAAAGTAACTTTGAGACAAAGAAAAACGTTGTTAGAATTATATCGAGCTTTTGATAGGCAGTTTTCTGCCTTTTATTGTTATATAAAGTTGGCAAATCTGATATTTATTTGTGGCTTTAATACATGCACAAGGATAATTCTGTGACCAATGAGTTATTTTTAATTCTGTTTACCTTATTAAGAGCATATATTTGAGCAGTTTTACATAACATTTAATATTTACACAAATGTCTAAGACGACTAACATTTTCAAATGCACTTAACTGAAAAGAGTATTTCTGATCTAGAGAAAAAAAACAGTTTTCACAAACATATGAAAGCCACGACAGCAACTGAAGACATACAGGATTGATAGGCTCTGAAAGATAAGAGCATCCACCTCCAACCAAATATAAATGACAATGAAATATGTTATAAAAGAAATTCAGATACTCTTCTTTTTCCTAACTATTTTGAGCTTAGACAAAAATGATCAATGAAAAAGCCTTGTTAATAAACAGTCTGAACCACCTCACAGCCTAGAGTCAAGAGGAGCAGTCATTTAAACATCAAAGGTAACATTTCATGCTTGGTCAGGTAATTTGGAACAATTAAAGGAACTGCAGTTCTACAGCTCACCATTTTAGCCCCAAAAGAGTGCATGAGCACTTCACTGATCTTCAGAGATTCTGATCACTGTTCTCGCAAACAGGATTCTCTGCCTGATTCCACCAACGCTGCCTGAGATCAGGTAGTTGAGCTTACCGGGTTAGTTAGCATTCAGCATCTGTTGCAGCACTATTCCACAATGCTTAAGGAAAATTTGCTATTGCTAAGAGGTGAATCAATCATGGCTATTATACTTTACATTCGGGGGGGGGCGGGTTGTGGGGGAGGGAAAGCTATAGAGCTTTTTACTGCACCAAGAACTTATCAATTTTCTTCTGAACAGGCAAAAGTGAGACTGAAGAGCTCTGTGTGTTTGATTTTCGTTCAGTTACATCAGTAACAGAGACACCAAGTCAGTCCATCAGTAGTTAGTTCTGAAGAACTCTAAAGAACAATTTATGAACTTTCACTGAGATCTTTTCAACAACCACTTAAACTCTCCAAGTGCTTGGTAAGAGGTGTTGCAATTTAGCCTGTCGTTCACTCACTGGTCCCACTACACTCTGGCCCCTAGGCTACAAATGATCATTTAGAGCAAGCCGAAGTGCGTTAAGGTTTCAGAACCGTATGGAATACCGCAACTTTGCCAGACAGCTCAAGGGAGTAATAAGAGTCACCCTTGATCAATACGCACGCTCCTGGCTTATACTTGTATTCCTCACCCGCGATTAAATCTGAGAAAACACAAGTAACTGGAACACACGCACACAAACCGATGACAGAACATTTGCTACGTTTTATCCTGGTCTAGTTTTAGGAAATTTGCATTCGAAACTGAATCACGCTGTATTGCAATACCTTGCAGGCTGTTGTTGGGCCTAGTAATTAACTGATGAGATTTCAGTATTTCTAATCCTCTAAACCAGTTATGTAACCAGTTACAATTCACCAAGCCATGATAACATATCATTAGAATTATATGGTGTTAGCAGAAGTCTACAAATGAACTGATTCTTGGTTCTTCTAGTCTCTTACAATTGTTCTTGTTGAGAAACAGTAACGGAAGAAACAAAGGCTTCATGACACAAGTGCTTGGCATTACCCGTCATAGGCAATATAAAGCATTATCTTCTCCTACTAGTTGATCAGGAACTACTTATCAGTAAAGTCATGCTGAAAACAATTACTTCAAAGACACTGAACTGACCCATCAGTCAGAATGCTCACTGGAACAGTAAGGTTTTCTCAACAGCGATCTGGTAGAATCAATCACCAACAAAAATGCTCATACAAATGAGTTTGGGTGTAGCATTAAGTAAGAAAGAAATGTGCCCATATAATTCACAAAAGATAGCACTGCTGTCAGATTGCTGCTAGGCTTCTTGAAGAAGCTCTGACAAACAGATGTTGCAGCCTTTATTAAAGTCAACTCTGTTAGAAAGTGTTTTGTATGATGAACCAATCTAAATACGTTTCCTTCATGCCTTCCTTCCACAAGACATCATCAGTAATTTAAAGCAAAACGCACCTCATGTAGTGTGCTTTTAAATCTAAGTTACTAGCAGGCACATTCCCCACTTGCTGGAAAGGCTCTGCCTTCATACACAGACAATTCTAGAAACCTGAATGGCTCCCTCATAAGCTAGAAAGCTCACTGAACACGTGAGCTAAGCATCGACTACTTTAACTCCACATTTCTCTTTTCCTACCTTTTCAAGGTGTATTTGCAACAACAGAAGCAAAATAAAAGATACTGTCTTTTCTCTGCCACTTGTTTGTTCTTCCCTTACAGATGGTTTTGGAGGGAATGGAAAAATGTGGTCCTTGAAGTGGGTCAGTTTCACTATAATGGGTAGATAAACAGTAATAATGCCCACCCTGTTATGCTCCAGGAACTTGTATACTCTCCTCCTTATCTTAGACATGGGATACTTTTGGAGAAAGCCGCATTCATTAGCAAATGACTACGCACACAGTACATAACCTACTGGATTAAGAGCATTAAGTATCTTCTCCAGATAACTCAATCACCTGCAAATCTTCCTGCCTCTTTGTGGAAAGCAGACATACAAAAAAATGCATGTAAGATGCATGATTCTATGATATCTGTAAGATAGATTTTCCTTTTTTTTTTTTTTTTTTTTAAATGGAGAACACTATATTCAGAGACTTCACATCTTACCTTTCCCTGAAGCCTTCAGCTTTTCTGTTATCTCAAGGAGCTCGTTTTCAGATTCCTTTAGCTTTGCGACCTATGAGAGAAAAGATCTCCTAAGCATATGCTTTAACTTCTTTAAAATCTCCATTTAAGAGTTCCTCAAATATCCTACCACATTATCTCCATTTTATTTTTTTTTAATTTCTGATCTCTGATTGGGAATTACTGGGATGAAAAAATAATCACAGAATCATAGAATATCCCGAGTTGGAAGGGACCCATAAGGATCATCAAGTCCAACTCCTGGCACCGCACAGGTCTGCCCAAAAATTTAGACCATGTGACTAAGCGCACAGTCCAATCTCTTCATAAATTCAGGCAGGCTTGGTGCAGTGACTGCTTCACTGGGGAGCCTGTTCCAGTGTGCAACCACCCTTTCGGTGAAGAACCTCTTCCTGATGTCCAGCCTAAACTTCCCCTGCCTCAGCTTAACACCATTCCCGCAGGTCCTGTCCCTGGTGATAACGGAGAATAGGTCACCTGCCTCTCCACTCCCCCTCACGAGGAGTTTAGATTGTTCTTAAACATATAATATACATATATATATATATAGTTTACAGTAGTATACACTATATACAGTGCATATAGATTGTTCTTAAACAATGCATCAAAAATTATTTGAACAGTATGCATATTTATGTTTCAGAAAGTCCTTTCTCATAATGCTTTTATACCACTGTCATGATCCTCCAGCCCGCCCTACTCCCACCTATTTGCTTCTCCATACACTATTGTCTGTGTAGGACTTTTAGTTGTCATACTCGTGTCAGTCCAGTCTGCTTATTCTTTGAAGCAGAATAAGATCCTTCTTTGGTATGTGCCCTGTGAACTTGAAAGCTTGCAATTATTATCTAGTGCTTTAAAGCTATTTTATGGTACCCTGTTCTCATTCATCCACTGTTGTGATCTATCAAGCAGAAGGCGATATTACACAGACAAAAAAAGAAAGGCAGTATGCTTTCACTGTAATTACCACTTCTTTCAGATATTTATAGATACTGTGAACAAAGTAAAAAAAGCTCTATTTAAAGTTGCAAAATTCTCCTGCCTCTCCTAGTTTATGACAAATTAAGTCTTGTATGCAGCGACAGAACCTCAAAAATCAAATGCTGGTCTCTGGAGAAGACAAACCACAAGCAGCTGCAAACTACTTTTTTGCAGGCTGACTTGGCCTTAAGCCATGAAAATTCCTGACAACAAGGTATTTTCATTTTCCACAGCTAGTTATCCCTTTTGCTTAAGGTAGCAGATACGCATCAGTTAGTAGCAGTAACAATGATGTTTCTGTGATGTACACTAAGTATTAAATTGAAGTAACAAATCACTCTCTCACTTTCTGTTGTGTTTAAGAGTTTAAGGTTTCTTCTATATCCCAATTTTTTTTCCTCT
Source organism: Anser brachyrhynchus (assembly GCF_964034855.1). Taxonomy (NCBI): domain Eukaryota; kingdom Metazoa; phylum Chordata; class Aves; order Anseriformes; family Anatidae; genus Anser; species Anser brachyrhynchus. The sequence goes on from NC_137696.1 coordinate 34,825,314, forward strand.
CAAAACCTTTAAAAGCCTTTGGTGATTCTACAATCACCAAATCTAACCCCATTCCAATTTATCTTGTCCAATTAATAGATAAGGGTCTCAAATGATACTAGAGTTCAGGCCAACAAAAATAAGACCTGGGGAAAAAAATATATATATATATACACACATACATATATATATATATAATGTATAAGCTTTCCTTATTAGTAATAAGACATCCATGAAAGAACAGGCCTGGCATTTCATAATTCTTCTTACCAGGGAGTCATAAGTTTCTGGTTTTTCTTCTATTTTACCAGCTTTCTTCATTCTATTCAGTCGCTTCTTTTCTACAGCACCAGTTCGATCAAGGAAGGTGTCATCGTCACTGTCATAGAAGTCCTCATCTTCCCAATTCTTTGATTTCCTTTTTCGAGATACTGGGAAAGGTTAAGAGAAAAGGTCAGGAACAAAGTGACTTACACTGAGAAGTCAAACAAGTTCAAGATAGCAATCTCAAACCCCTAGAGTTTAGGGGCTTTGAGAACCATCACAGCATTTAACTGGTTATTTACCTGCTTCTTGCCTCAGCACTCCCCTAGCATCCAGTAATCTGCAAGCTTCCAATGCACACTGTACCATTGCTTCTTTCTTCTTTCCTGAATGGAGAACCTCTGCCACCAGCTGCTTCCCTGATGCATCATCCACAGGCAACCTGTTCAGTTCAAAGGATCAGAGAATAGCTCCAATACATACAGCCTTTCCTGGATGCTACTCAGATATTGTATTTGTCATGTCGACATTGTTCTTTCCACCTCCCTCTAGTCTTTCTTTTTGTGGGGATTAAATTTTTTACATTTCATTTGACACCCTACTAGTCCAAACATGAGCACAGACTTTCTGTATTTTTTTTATTTCACTAACCCAAACAATAAATCTTTTTCCATTTGTTCAATTGGGATTGCAACAGGTTAAACATCAGTTACGAATCATTTTAAGCATCACCTTGCATCCATGCAATACCAGTAACAAATACGTTATGCCACATTGAAGCAAAGGTTTCTTAAGCAATGAGACATACATGTTGTACCTACCCATTTGAGACCTAATCTGTTGATTTAATTCTACCTCACCTTCTCCAGCCTAATACGAGAATTATGTTAGTTGGCTCTGGAAGGAACCCAACAAAAACTGCTTTATACCATCAAAGAACTGAAATTGGTACAGAGTAGAATATTTTTTCCCCATTAGGAGTTGAAAGATATTGACTCCTGGTTTCTTTTGTATTTCAATTTCATTTATTTCTCAAAACATGGGGAACTGAAAGAACCCGTTTCCTTGCTTTACCAATTTTCACCTCTAAGGAACACCAAATGCTGGCAGACCACAAAGAAGTAAAGACACTGAACTAGGTAGGCATTGATCCTTGACGTTCTTCTTCAGCATCAGGACTTTGGTCTAATTCCAGCTGGCCTCCTTGGCAAGCATGATAGATAAGTGATTCCCTCAGCTTTTGTTTGTGAATACAATCAAGCCAGATTCTACACACAGAAGTGAATGAATGTATACATACTTGACCCTGCATAGCCAGCTATTGTGCCCACGATCATCATATTCATATTCTAACTCTTCTCCTAGAGAGGAAAAGAAAGAAAGTTGGTGTAGTTACCAGAAGTGAAATAAGCAGGTACAATCTTTACAGCTGAGGAGAACATCAGGGTTAGACAAAATAGGCATGATGTTCTTGTGGTATATCAAAGACTGAATGTCTTTTTTTTTTTTGGGCCACGGGATCTTTGGTTCATATTATGCTCATTTAGTTATTTTTCACAATTGAGGTTTTTTCAGATCAAAGATCTGTAAGTGACCTGTTCGGGAATACACAGTTAAAGAAAAAAAACAACCTTGTACCTTCAAGTATTAAAGTAAATGATACTGAAGAATGGACAGTTTGCAATCTGGATTCACAGATATTGTTTACCACAAAGGTTAATTTTTCATGTTAACAAATATACGAGTCATCAGTAAGCTTTGCTAGCAACCAATGGAAGCTTAGGCTAATTCAGTATTGCTTTTTTCTTTTAATACTTTCCAATTCTATCTCTGAACAGCACAGCTTGAAATTTGATGGTTTCGGATTTTTTAATATAGCTTCAAAAGATGGATGTGGCTTGACAGCCACTCCAGAGGAACATAAGATGCCCTCTCCAACTCCCAATTTAGAAGTTAAGAACTAAGTCTTAGCTCTTCATTGGTGAGCTAAGTTTTTAAAAACAACCCCCTTCTCCCAAAAAACAATGACCAAATAAAAAAGCCCCACCCACAATGAAACAGAAAAGTTTAGCTTTCACTCTTTAATTTCCAAAGAAAAATATGAGTACAAACACCAAACTTGGCTAAACAAAAATAATTTATAAGTGAAAAGTACCTTCTCTGTCAAAAAAGCCCTGTAGGGCCTTCCTAGGGTCTTTCATATAGAAGGCATCTTGTACATCCTGAAATTCAATAGCAATAGGGTTTTCTTCAGCCTCATCCTCCTCAGCATCCTCCCCTGGAAGAACAAAGTGCAAACAAGATAGTGAAATGTTAGAATTTGAACACCAGTGTATTTCAACTACTGTCAGTTTGAAAGAAATATCAACTACATCATCCTAAAATTATTTTTCTTAACTTGAATATTGGTTCTGCATCCAAACGAAAAACCCCACTCTTTTGCTATTAGTTCTTCCATTTTAAGATACGGTTTTGCACAGAAACGTCACTACAGTTTCAGCAACTTCAAGGGGTTTATGTGCTTATACATTCTCATTTACAAACAAATCATTTTGTACTGAAAAGCTCGTTAACTATAATTTATCTCACTCAGATGTGGAATTCCCCTTAAAAATTTAAGGACAGGCTCACTGCACAGCAGTCTCAAGCAAGTAAATTCAACCTCTCTGGCCAAAGTGTCAACATCACCGCAAGAACAAAATACACAGCCTAAACTAAAGTCTCAGTTTCCTTTTTGAGGTATAGATAAATCGCTTTTTCCCTGATTTTAAAAGAAGATCTAGTAAAGTTCTCACCTGGTGTGTTTCGCCTACTCACAGTACTCGTCTTTTTAAAAGGAAAAGGACTTTGTATTTGTACTCAAGAACACCACTGTTTTGGACAATTAGCGTCCAGCTGGTACGTCAACCCTAGTATTCCTTGAAAACTCACTTAAAAACCTTCCAAGGTGCACCAGCTGATGTAAGCATCAGTACTCACCCATTCCCCACGAGCAGCTCATATCGGTGTTCTGACTGCTCTCGTTTCTTCTCTCCTCTTTGTCATCTTCCTCATCAGAGTCTTCTCCCAACATTGTCTTTTCCAGTTTCGCTTGCTGCTGCTTGCGCAGTGCCTTCAGCTGAGTCACGGTCAGCTCCGACTCGGACTCCTGGTCCTCCTCGGGTCCCTGTGTCACAAACAGTAACTTTATAGGAGTGTTTTGAAAAGAAATAGTTTCCACAAGACATGAAAATCACACACGATAACGTTTATAGATCATAGTGCCCTTCAAAAAGCGCTCTTCAAAACATTTGTTATGGTTTGCATGCAGATATATCAATTTCAACATCAAGAGGAGAAGAAAGAAAGAAATGAGCATTACTTTATACCCGCAGGCCACTCAAATACAACCGTAAGTGGCACGATGCAAAGATTTCGATGGAGCACAAGGGAGCACTTGAGGAGCGAGCGGCTGGCCCCCCTACCGCGTTGGGCACCCCAAGACCCTCCTGACCTCCCCAAACCTCCCTCGGGGCACAGCCGAGGCACAAGGCCCCCCAGCTAAATAAACGCCAGCGCTTCCCCCGGCCCACCTGCAGCAGGAAGAGGCGGGAGCTGCCGCCGAAGCGGAGCCCGTGGCCCACCCGCACCCGGCAGTAGGTGCGCGGCGGCACCCTCGCCTTGTTGAGGAAGGTGCCGTGGGTGCTGCCCAGGTCGTAGACGTAGAAACCGGCGGCGTCGGAGCCGTCGGGGGAGCTGCCGGGCCCGCGGTACTGCAGCACGGCGTGGTGCCGCGACACCGACGGGTGCTCCAGGGCCAGGGCGCAGCCGGGCAGCCGCCCCGCCAGGAACCAGCTGCCGCCCTCCAGCCGCACCGAGCCCAGCACCACGCCGCCCTTCAGCACCTCCAGCCCGTAGCCGGCGCCGGCCGGAGGGCGGCAGCCCCACGGCGGCTCCTCGTAGCGGGGGGCTGGCGGCGTGGGGCCGGGTCCGGGACCGGGACCGGCACCGGCACCGGGTCCCGGTTCGGCTGGCGGCGGGCGGCTCGGCCGCTTGAAGCCGGCCGCCTCCGTCTCGCCGGGCTCCGCCATTTTGTGGCGTCCCTCCCGAAATAGGGTCCTCCGCGGGCGGGCGCCGCGGCTGGGGGAGCGGGGAGGCGGCCGCCGGGAGGCTGCGCCGCTGCTTCGGCCGCCGGCAGCGGGACCCGGGGCGGGGAGCCGGGGGTGGGGGTGGTGGGGGGGGCAGGCGGCGGCGCTGGGCTGCGAGCCGGGAGCCGGCCGCTATCCTTGCCCCGGGGGAGCCGCTTCGGGAGCGGACCGGCGCCGAGTTCCGGTGGGACGGCGGCGGAGCACCCCTTGCGGCCTTCCCTGCCCTCTTCCTTCCCCTTCCCGTCCCCTCTCCCTTCTTTTTTCCCTTCCCGTATCCCTGCCCGGCTCAGGGGCGCTGTTCGGGCGGTGGGAGAAGCCCCCGCCTCGCAGCCGCGTTGCTCTCTTCTCCCCCCCCTTCAGGAGAAGCGGCTGGGTGGGCCATTAGGGGAACGGTGTGCCCCGATGCCACCTTAAAAACTGCACTTCTTGCTGTGACATTGAACGTTTTGTTGCCATTCGTAATTTGCTTTATGCCAAGCACCAGCCCAGCTCCAGGCTTTGCTGCTGCCCAAAGCCTGGAGCCTCCCCCTGCGACGGGACTTGCGTGCTGACACAGTGTTTGGGAGCCTTCCCCTGGGCATTGAGGACGGGGACGTTGCCAGCGTAAAAATGCTGCGGTATTGGGGTGAGATTCCCGTTTCGTCCAACCAGGCCAATCGCAGCTCCTTCGACCTGCTTCAGCGCGAGTTTCGCACCGTGGAAGTCCAAGACCCTCCGCTGCACCAGCCGTCCGCCAACAAGCCCCGGCCCACCACCATGCTGGACATCCCCTCCGAGCCCTGCAGCCTCACCATCCACACCATCCAGCTCATCCAGCACAACAGGCGGCTGCGCAGCCTCATCGCCATGGCCCAGGCTCAAAACCAGCAGCAGGCGGAGGGCATCAAAACCGAAGACAACGAGCCTCTGCCCTCTTGCCCGGCCTCCCCACCTCTCCCCGATGACCTGCTTCCTCTGGACAGCAAAACCCCCAAAATGCCGTTTCAGCTGAGGCACAGTGACCCAGAGAGTGATTTTTACAGGTGTGTTGGTTGGTATTTCTTTGGGTTAGTTCTTGGCTGCAGCAAAGCGGAGTGTTTTTAAATATATATGTGGTTTTGTCGATTCCCTTAGGCCGAAGGGTCAAGCAGTTGTGTGTACATAAAGAGTAAAATAGGCTTAAGAACAGAAAGATTGAAAATTCTCCTATGTGCATGACATGCAAGCTGTTTAAAACAAATGTGTTTTCTTTTTCCTGTCTATAAAATGTGGATGTGTAGTGCTGACTTCTGTCTTTGTGTTTGTTGGCCCACTAGTTGCAGGTTCTGAGAAGTTACTTTGATAACTAATATTTGTAAGATTTCAGTGGCCAAAGGTCTGTGATGCAGCAAACCACTGTGTTTCACTCTGTCACTGCTTGGTAGTCTGGTCAGATGTGGCAGTGAGTGTTGATGAAGGGAAATTCTCTCTCCAGTGCTGGCTCCACCAGTCAAGGACTGGAGAAGATGGAAACAAAGGTTGCATTGCTTCTACCTCTGCAGCCAGTCTTTGATAGAGTACTACTGCCAGCTCCTCCCCGTCTACGCCTCTGGTGAGCGTGAACTTCACAAGGATGTGCTGCATTTCTTGCAGAATCTCATGATACTTCGTAGGCTTAGCGTTGAAATTCAGGGATTAATCCTCAGTGTTTTTAGTTCAAAGACTGCTTCAATGATTGTGAAGTAGGAGAGAACACATTTTTATTTCTTCAAATGGGGAAAATCTGCAGCAGTAAAACATTTTATCAGTTAAATGCCTCAGAGCTTTAATGGCCTGAGGTAGCATAAAACGCACTTTATTGTAAAGTGTCTGTTTTGGTAGCGTAGTCTCTGAATGGTAGAGCGAGACTTAGTGCTGGTTTTGGAGGAACACCCTCATCCTTTTTGGATGAATGAAGTAATTTGCCAAAAGGGGTGAAGGGAAATCCAGTCCTGTGAGTAAACGTCTGAGCCCTGTGACTCCTGCTCTTTCTGGGACTGTGGTTTGTAGGACTGAGGCAGCCATGTGCACCTGTCCTCCCTGGTGGTTTCAGCTTTAACTTTAATTTTCTGTGGCCCCGACCTTGTTCTGGGGGCTGCTGTGTCTTTTTGCTGTCCCTTGAAAGTTTCTGAGGTGTGAGTAAAGAAATGTTATTTAACAGTCAACCACATGGGGGAGTTTAAGGACTAGATTGTGAAAGCTTGATAGACAATTTTAAAATGAAATGTTTTGTGGCTGACAGGGTGGATTTATAATGGGCTATGGTGTAGACTAGAATTTAATTATGTGCTTGCTAAACCAAACACATTTATGCTTTTCCAGGAGGCAAGATTGCCATTGCATGCTTGTTTTTAACTGTTTTAAGACACTTTCATAAAGTAAGAATAGCACTTACTGCTTTATTTTACTGCTATAAGATTTGTTAGTGCTTAGCCTTAGTGTTTAAAACGATTTAGGGAAGGCTATTCTTCCCCTTGATAAAACATGATATTACTTAGTTTTATGCTGCCTCCTTGTGTGTCATTGTCAGAGTTACAGTGTTAGACTAAATGCACATTTTAATTCTGTTTTCTTTGGTAGTAATGTGGGTCTCAGAAGCAGTGCGCAGGTATATTTGAACATAGGGAGAAAGGAAGATAGGAGTTGCCAGTCCAAATTAGACCACAAGTTTCTTTAATATAGCCATGTCCTCTTTTGTTTCCTTGTTCTTCATTTTTGTCCTTTGACCCCACAGCATTGTCTCTTTTTTTTTTTAGTCAGTACCTCCTGCCCCGCCCCATACCTGTAATCCCTGCTCCCCGAACCTTTTTGAGATGTTAAGGAGGCAGAACCTAATTTACTGCTATTTTTCAGTTGTTCTGGTCTTTTCAGCCTCCCAGAAATCTGTACCAGCAACAGATTTAATTATGACAATGTTCCTTTTGTGCGTTTTTCCAGGCTGTTGATAAATGTGTTGAAAAACAAACAAACAAACCTTGACTCTGGCACAGATCCCTGAGGAAAGTCCTTGGCTTCACAGTGGAAATCTCTTATGTACTTGCCTGTTGATGGCTTTGGAGGGCTCTAGCAGGCTTGTGAAGCAGGTTTTCTATTTACAGAATCTGTCTTGACTTGTCCTGAGCGTATCGTCTTTACCCATGTGTCCTCTAATTCTGTTCTTATCATTTCTCTGAATTTCTCTGGTGCACCAGAATATATCGGTCTTCCCTGCCTGTAGTTCTTCACATCTTTTCTGAAGCTATTGAAAGAAAGTGTTTTCACATTTTCTACCTTCTGGTCCTTGTGGGCCAGAGCAGTTTGAAGCAAGAAGTGACTCACCACAGCTATTCAGATATTTCATCCTTGAATTCCTTTAGTGTTCCTGGGTGAATTGCCATCTGGTCCTGGTGATTTGCAACTGTTGATGTTACAATTCTTGGAGTACACAGTAGGGGATTAACGTTTGATTTTTGGCTGGTACAGAAGCAGAAGGTAAACTTGAAGCATAATTGATGAGGAATGAGTAACTGTAAACTTGCAACCAACATTTCAGCAGGAAACTCTTACCATAATATGGCTGCCGGCTCTTCCTTCTTCAATGTTCACCTTCCCCCAATAGCATGGATCCATTGTCAAAAGAAACCTACTGATTATGTGGCTCTCCAGATGTTTGGTTTTTTGTGTGTGTATGTGACTGGTTTCCTAGCAGATTTCTGTCATTCTCTCACTTGTGTTGCTGACCACATCACGTGTGTGCTTTATTTGAAAGATTATCTGTGAATTGAATCAGGATGTCGCAACGGGAAGACAGCTCATGGCAGAAGGTCTGCTAGTTAAATTTCTGTGCAGAAGTAGGGAAGTGCACGTCGGTGGGATAGCAGGGCAAATGTGGAGAAGGATTTGGAGCAGTGGAAATCAGAGCAGGCAGAACATGCTTATCCTGCTGGACAAAGCATTTCAGCTTAGCTCCTAAAGTGTCTGGTGTTCTGCATTGTCCCACTGGGACAACTTATGTTCCAAATGTTACCTATTATCTGTTGGTATTATCTATTGAGCAGTTTCTGTTTGTCCCTGTGCATCCTTCTGTAGATGTAGCTGGGATATTTGAAAAGAGGCTTATTCAGGATGAGGTGGAAAGAGGCCCTTTTCCAACAGAAAACTTAGTTTTCATTTTGAGTTGGTGTGCTGTTTTCTCTGATACGCTCTCTGACAAGTACGATCTTGTTTTTCCAATATTCTCCTTTATTTTCTTGTATTGGGGAAGAGTGGCTGTGAAGTGACCGTGGTGCACCTCATTTGGTAGAAATTCAACTCCACGATGTAGTGTTTCATAAAACTGATGTGTTCGTAGGAAAAACAATCCCTCCCTCCATCTGCTGCTGGCTTATGCTCACCTGTGAGGGAGCAGAGCACTTCAGGCCATTACTGCAGGTGAGCGGCTCTTGATCCTTGTACTGACTTAACCCAAACGCTTTCCCCTAACAATGTTTGCACAGCAAACGGACCATGAGCTCTTCTTTTCTGTATGAAAAAGGGCTTTACAGGGGATGAGCTTGGGTGAGTAGATTGTAGTGCCTTTGGGGAGTGGCCTTGTGTCGTATTAGCTGACTGAAAATGAAGTGTCTGTGTTAAGTTTCATACTATAACCTCTGTAGAGATGATCACCTCCAAGTCACAGACTTAACTGCCAGTTTTGTCTCTGGAGACAGAATTTTGGGGGTTAAAGCGCTCTTGTTTACTTGCAGCTACATGACATTGGTAATATAGGTTTGGTTTTGGGTGGTAGCTGAGTGGGGAGCCCTTTCGGAAAGCAGAGGGTGGCATTCTGAGTGGGAGTGTTGGAAGGGTGCTTTTGGAGGTGCTGGGCATTGGGGTGAGGTCTGAGAGCAAGGCTCTTTACCTGTAGTGATCAGGGAAAAGAAGCTTGCTGGTGCTTTTGAAGAAGCCTTGCCATTAGACAGCTGTTCTCGACTTAAATGTGCCTTTTCTGTTTATTTGCAATCTTATTAGGTGGTACCTGGAAGTTAAAGGAGATGAAGCAAAAATCATTTCTCACTTGCTGTTTTCCATTAACGTCTCTAGCGATATTTTAATTTTCCTGTCTAATCAGGATTTTAATCATCTTCCTCTATTGTTTATCATGGGAAACAAGAAATCAAGGGAAGAAAGAACAAGAAAAACAAAACAAAATTGATTGACCTCACCAAAAACGAGAGGTAGGGAGTTGGATTTGAGTAGAGCACCTAAAATTTCTTTTCTCTCCGTCTTTAATTGATTAGATTTCAAGTTGATTATATCCCTTTCAGCACAGTGACCTAGCTGCATTTTAATGCTGGCAATTAGTTTCTTTCTCCTCTAGGAGTTTAAAAGAGATATGACGTTCTGTGCTGCTTCTGAGCAGTGATGTGCGTTGCTAAATGATCGTCCTCTACTTCAGAAGTGGTTGAGTATCCTGCTTTGGCCTTCCAAATTCTGTGTCTAGTTTAAGTTTGCCCCTAGTGTTTTGTGTGACTCGCAGACCGTTGATAATGGCTCTTTATTTCTGTCTGCATTAATCATAATCTGGTGTTCGGTGGTTTTGGTAGCATAAGCTGCTCTCAGCTGATGGCTAGTGGACAGCCAGGTTCATCCTTTGTGTTTAAAAAACCAAAAGTTTCCAGTTTTTAGGCATAAATGTTGATGGTGGTTTTCTGGTTGTTTTTGTGATTTTTTTTTTTTTTTTCCCCTTCTCTGTTGTGACCTCCTTGTCCCAGTGCTGTGTGAGACATATGGCTCTTTGTGAGCTGCAGAAGTCTGTCCCTGGGAGGTGTAGGGGAAAGTTAGGGAGATGTAAAAACAGCATGGATGACACTTGGGTTATAAGGGAACTGGTGATCTTTTAATTCATTTTGTCAGGGCACCGACTGTCTTCTTTCCACAGTAGTCATGTAATTGAGTAGGAATGGGGATGCGAGTTGTTCTCCAGCAATTAATAACTGGGATGAATCCATGACTGGGATGCACATGCTGTTCTTCATACCCACTTAGTAATAGCGTCATCTGCAACTCTTAATACGGTGTGATTTCCATCCCTCTAACCCTTTACTTGAATAAGCAGAAAGTGCGGAGCTGAGCTGGTGCTCTTGAAAGTGAAGCTCTGGGATTTTGGTCCTGATGGCTCTGAATTTAACCTCTCATTTTCACTCCTCTGAAATGTTACCTTTTTCACTCCTGTGTTTCAGTGGTTTTCTATAGGTCAGCCCTGAGGATAAGAGCGAGCTGAGGCTCTGTGACCCAGCAGCTCAGCGAGGCTGAAGGGCACCCAATGCACCTGTTGGAGAAGCAAAGCAGTGAGAATTTTACGGAGACCAGTGCCGCCTTCTATGCAAGTCATCAGTGCTGTCTGTGGGCTGTTTAATCAGGCCATGTTACTGAGAAGTTTGTGCAGTGGTAGGAAACTAGCATATAGGGAGGGCGACTGGAAGTGCCAGTGTGGGCTGAACCAGATGTTGGAAGAAATTGATCAGAAACAAATGAAGGGTGAAATTGTTAGCGTTCTTCAAGTTATTGATGCTGAGTGGAGTGGAAAAAAGTGTGTAAATACCATACTTAGTAAAATGAATCTTGATTTTTGACATCAGCATCTGAAGGCAGTATTACTGTTACGGGCAAATAAATCACGTGCATTTAATTGTAAGTCTGGAAATCTGGTAGAAGTATATTTACATTTCTTGTTAAACTGTCTTACCTCCTTTTTTTTTCCTATGTGGAATTTGTTTAACTCGTCTTGATGAAAAACTTGCTTGCCTGACTGTAACTGAGTGATGTTTGAAATGCTCCTGCCAGCTGTTCTGTCTCTTCTGTCCTGCATTATCACTTTTTCCCTCCTAGCAGCATAGGGAAGAGGGGCCTCAAGCCCAAAGGCAGGGAGTGCTGCTCTGAGGTAGGACCTCTCCAGGCTTCCCCAGGGCTTTGTGTTCACCTCTCCTGTTGCCTACAGGGATACTGCTTCCAGCTTCAGGCTTCGTGACTGTCAGAAGTAAGGGTAGGGAAATGGTCATAATGGCTACAGCGTAGCTTGATGAAGTGTGGGTGAAGATGTGTGTGCCATTTCTTGCTTTTTGTGCGTGTCCTTTGCATTATAAATTCAGATCTTGTCTATCCCAGAAGCCTTTGTATCTGACTGTTAGGCCTATGACATCAGAGATAAGGAAGAGAAATGTAATTAACTGTGAGGGGAAATGATTTGCATTCATGTTATTTAAAGTGCCTTTTTTTGTTTGTGTCAAGGACCCATTTAATTCACATCTCTAGGAGAAAAGCTCTTGGGTGGGAAGGGAATTGCTTGAAGGTTCAAAAGATTTGCATCCCATATTGATGAATCACACGAGGATTCTTGTGGCATTAGAAGTGAAAATGAGACTCAGCAGTGCTGATTTTGAGGGAAGGGCAAGAAGGGAAAGCAGATAAACCCACAGTAGGTAGGGTTCACGTGTAATGGAGAAGCTGTGGTGAAGCCCAACCAATTTGCTTTCCGTTTGTAGAGCACGTTAGTACTGACAGTATCTCTTGAACCGGTATATTCCGTTTGGTTTTGGAGGCGTGCTATTTTTCTCCTTCCTGTCTTTCAGAGGAAAAGGGGAGCCTGTGACTGAGCTGAGCTGGTCCTCCTGCCGGCAGCTTCTCTACCAGTCCATGGCCACCATCCTGGCTCACACAGGCTTCGAGTGTGCCAACGAGAGCGTCCTGGAGACCCTGACAGACATCGCCCACGAGTACTGCTTGAAGTTCACCAAGCTGCTGCGCTTTGCTGTGGATCGGGAAGCTCGACTCGGGCACACGCCGTTCCCGGATGTCATGGAGCAGGTCTTTCACGAAGTGGGCATTGGCAGCGTGCTCTCGCTGCAGAAGTTCTGGCAGCACCGCATTAAGGATTACCACAGCTACATGCTACAGGTGAGGAGAGCGGTAGGGAGCTCACAGCACCAAGCAATGTAACCCCAGTACAATTACTTATTCCTGTAGCAATGCTGAGGTAAAATCATATGAGAAACCCTCCTGGGTCATCAAGGAAAAGGGAAACAGGATGGGTTTTGGCAGGCATGAATGGAACACACAGGCTAAGAGTGCTGTGCTGATGGTTTGGGTTTAAGAGGAGGCCCCCAGCTCCTGAATGGCACAGACTAAAATATCAAGTAGAAGTAAAGTCAAGACTGACTGAATTTTCTGCTTTAATGGGATATTTGGCTGCTTATCATTTCATAAAACAGGTAAGCAGACAGACAAAAGTTACTTAGGTGCACAGTGACTTGTGTTGGCTTAAGCTAGGGGTAGTGCGCTTCAGCGGTTAAAATAAAGGATAGTACTGCACCGATCTGAGTTGTTGAACAAGAACTGCCTTCTACTCTAGAGGGGACTACTTCTGTGGAGAAAGGAGAGGAACTGTTAAATCCCCTAGTTTTTCTTGGTCCGGGTATTCTGTGAACTTAAATGTGCATTTTATTTGATTGATAGAAGACTTGCAGAAATGCAAGGACTTGATGTGTGAATTTTATATTTATTTTATTATTTAATTTTATATTTTATATCTATTCATCAAAAAACAAGCTTTGGATCAAGTAGGTAGCCCGAGACCAAAGGCAAAACCTGCCATGTCTAATCTTTCCCTTCCTTGTCATGTTATCTGAGAGTACCAGTTGATTCATCTTAGAGCAGCTCCTTTGTGCTCCTTCTTATCCCAGGGTTGGCACCTTGTGGCTTACAGAGGTAGTATAAATCAGAGACACCTGTAAGTGCATGTAGTATGTAAATTGTGACGGCCTCTTGAGGTTTGTGCATAGAAATAACATCATCAAGCTCTGGCCTTGTTAAAAACGTTTTTGTTCAAAAGGACTGATTGCATTAGTTTAAATATACTCTCCTGTTAGAGGATTTTTTTTCCAGTTTGAAAGGTTATAGAGCACTGAATGTAGTTAACAGTTGCATCCTGATACCCAGATGTTGTCTCCTTCTGGAATTTGGGCTGTCTGTATCATTTTGCTGATGCAATTCACTCTCATCCTGCAGCTGGTCATTGTCTTATTTGTTCTGTTCTTCATGCAGGGCTGAGGTCCACAGCAGCCTTTGTGTTTGGAAGCATGTCTAGAAGGGGGAAATGGGCTTTGCTATTCTTTTTTCTTTATTGCTTCTGCTATTTAAAAAAAAAAATGCCTTGGGCTTTTCCTCAGCTCAGTTCACTGAATGTCGGGATTCAGAGATACAAACAAGTACCTGTTAAAAGCAGACTAAACCTGAAAAATCTTAATTTAATTGCTTAGAGTTGTTACGTTTCTAGAAGCAAAAAGATTGTTCCAAATCTCATTCCTGTGTTTGTTTCGCTTGTCTGACTGGAGGGAACTGCATTTTTTGCTGTGACTGTGACAGAAGATAACTTCTGTAGTTACCGCTAGCAAAAACCGGTTAATGAATATCTGATCTGCTTGCTTGTTAGTGCTGGAGTAAAACTTAGTACTGATGAACAGGGGAAAGTCTTATAGGTAAAATCAAAGAGTAAGGTTGAGGTACTTTGCTCTTGCTTTTTGCTCCAGTTAAATTTCTGGGCCTCCTCATTTCTGTCTGTGGAATAAATCTGCACATATTTATCAAGCAGATGTGTTAAGGAATTCAAGCTCTTATGAAAGTCCCTTGATAAAGGATAGAAGGTGTTCTTAAAGGGAGAGAAAGTCTTTTTTTGTGCAGCTAGGTGTGTAGTTGTTCAGTCAGGTCAGGCCTTAATAATACTCCGTGCGGAGAACACACTGCAGTGTAATTGTCATCAGAGTCTCTGAAGTCACTGTGACCTTTCTTGCCTCTTTTTCATCTCCACCGATCTTTGACAGGTTAGCAAGCAGCTCTCTGAAGAGTATGAAAAGATTGTCAACCCTGAAAAGGCAGCAGAAGACACAAAACCAGTGAAGATTAAGGAGGAACCTGTTAGCGATATCACTTTCCCCATAAGTGAGGAATTGGAAGGAGATCTGGCTTCTGGTGACCAGTCTTTGCCAGTTGGAGTCCTTGGAGCTCAAAGTGAGCGATTCTCTGCAAACTTGGAAGTAGAAGCTTCCCCACAAACTTCAGGTAGAGGTTTGTTGCTAGTGCTGAAGTCAGTCCCTCATCTTTTTCATATGATCCTGTTTCTGTTTTTAATAGCAGATTCAAAAGTGAGGAAGGGGAGGGAGAAGAAATTCTTACTTTTCAGTAGGAAGATTTATCTGGGGGAAAAACACTTGCTTACTTCCTAAACACAAAAACAGTGAAATATATCAATTACCAGGATTTGTTAAGTATTTACTCTGTGGATCCTGCAGAGCATGATGGTTTATATAACATTGATTTTGGTGGGATGGTGAACGTTCTTAGTTTTGTGATTGGTGTGAGAAAGACTGTTTCTCTACAGATGACGAGCTTTGTTGTTTTGTGTTTGCTGCAAATATGAGTACTGGTGTCTGTCTTCCAGTCTGATGTAACAAAGACAAAAATAACCTTTGGATTTCTATATCAAAAGAAACCAGAGTTTTATCCTGCAAGTCTGCTGTAGTTTGCTGCCCCCATGGAAAGCTATGTGTTGGTGTTGAAGCACACTGTTGGCGAGCATGGGACAAGCTGCTGTTGCTGCTGTTCCTTTTCTGAATCTATATGCAAGGTCTGTTCCCTGCACCATTCAGTAGCACTAAGCTTATGGAAAACAAAGTTGACATTCTTTATTCTGTATAGAACCATCTGAACTCTTCCAGCCCCTGCAATAATTAGTGTTTCACTTTAAAACATGATTAAAAACAATGAAGTCTGTTCTCCTATTTATCTTTGCTTATGCATTGTGTATTGAGGGGTGAGTGTACCTCTTTTAGTTTTTTTAAAAATAGCATATTCTGCTGAGTTTAAAGAAAACAAACCCACACAAATCCATCTGATGTATTTCTGGAAGCTCATATTGTTTTCCATTGTACCTCTGAAATGTAAAGCGCTGGCATTTTTGAGGGAGAGGGAATAATGGGCTCTTGTGGCCCATCTGGGGTTGCAAGTGATTCATCTGGAAAGCTTGGTATTAGCATCTACCACCTGAGACCCAGAGGTTAGCAAGATAGCTGTATTCTAAATGCTTCTTGCCTATCTGATACCAAATTGATGTTTTCTAATTAAGGATACAAGTGCTCTGTTCGTCCCTGAAAATCCCTCTTCACTTCACAAGGGCCTTTGGAAATCTCATCACAGTAAGAAATCCCAGTCTAGAGCTAGGCAGGCCGGAGCATGTAATATCACAAGGAGGGAGAGAGAGCTGCTGCAGTTAGGACACCATCTTGGATGTACAAGTGTGAGACCTGTAGGGAGGGTGGCTGCACAGCAGTGTCAGAGGGCAAAACTGTCATTTCAGCCTTCCCTGTTGTGCACGTGTTTCTGCTTGTGCCAGGGGACACAACTGCGGGCCAGCTGCTAATTGTAATGCAGCTGGGGAAGTGGAGGCAAAATTGGGGATATCTTGTTCCTCCACCCAGCAGGATAACAACGGAGCATTAGTTCATTTGTAAAGTACTTGGAGGTTGAAGTGCTTTGAAGATGAAATGTCCAGCGTCTCTGCTTAAGTGCTGCTGGTCATTAGTGACACTCTCAATGACAGGAGATGGAGCTGAAAGGGATGGGGTTGAGCAGTGAAGAGCAATTGATGAGAGAAAGCAACAGTAAGGTTAGTGAGCACCTTTGATTATTGCGTAGACTGGAGCTGCAACTCTGTGGAACTGATAGCATTTTAATGATGTGTCCTTGTTGTTGAGAGGAATACGCTCACTTGTAATTAACATAAAAGGGACTTTTCATTAAGGCGACTGGACATCAGCGAGCACTTCAGTTCTGGCTTGTTATCTAACTGCTGAGCCGATGTGGGCTGCGTTGTCTGCTATTGCCACAAAGGTCTCCTAAGCCCTGGTTTGAGCTAAGCTGCTCCGGAAAATTCCTGACTCCTCCATAAGGGAAAGTTCACAGTACAAACGTGATGGGAGACTTCTTCTCGGGGTAGCTGCTGGTAATATGGGACTATTGCCAGTGGCGTACTAGTGGTAGGGAGTAGCAGTAGGCTGGCTCGGTACAAGAGGTTTGGTTGTGCTTTCAAACAGTTTGAGACACAAAGTTTAGAAAACTTGCTAAAACCTGGCTTCTTAGTTTGTTTTATTTTCCATGTGAATTTAACCCCACACTAGAGGGATCAGATTTAGAAGTGAGAGAAGTTTTCAGGCTTTGTTCAGATTTGGGCTCATTAGGCCCATGTCAGCAAGGGGCCCAATTAGTGTGTTTTTAATAGGATTTTTGTCTCTCTTAAAACTGTAAATAAGCAGAAATAATGCAATCTATAATTACTGCTCTTGGGGACAAAACATTTGCTGGTTTCAGAAAGTATGGTTTCATAATCTTGTACAGAAAATCCTTGATCTGCTCAGATTGCACACTAGTCCAAATGTGAAAAAACAAACAAAACCCATTGCACCTGTGTGGACTGGCAAATCTTCCACCATGGAATTAATTTAAAATGGGAAGGTTCCTTTCGTGTGTGTTTCTAGCCAGCTATGTGCTAAAAACTTACAGTTGCTGCTGATCTGAGTTATGTCTGAACAAGTCTTAGAGTAGTTAAATGTTTATGGCCTATATTTTGAACCATTCTTTTTCTAAGAAGGCATTGGATTTGTGATTTGCAGTCTATGTCCTCCCTCAGGTCTGTTACCCGTTGCTAGAAGCTAGGAGAAAAGAGCATACAAGTGACACAGTGAGCAGGGATTTGTTAGATTGCTAAGCCAACCTTCACAGGTGTCCTGAAAATGTTTGTTGTCCAAGATCTGAGAAGTCATTATGAATTTTTTTACGTTTGTTGTTGATTTTTCTTTTTACGTTTACTATTAAAAAAACCCAATACCTATTCTGCGTTACACAATGCCAAGAAGGCGCACAAACATAAAATAGTGTAGTTTTATCTAAGCCATGTTACAACGTTGTTGATAGGGTACATGCATGAAAAGAGTGCAGTGAAAGAGCAGGGAAGAACATATAGGTGGATGGTGGTAATCAGAGGAAGGTCATGCAAGTAACCTGGGTAAAAAGTTTGGTTCTCTGTGTTTTAATTGAATTATTTTAATCATTTTAAAAAATCCAGGTGATTCCCTGGACTCTTTAACCTCCTTTAAAAAGGTGACCTGGGATTCACAGTCCGCTTGTTTCCAGACTTACAGCCTCCTTGCCCCAAGTGCCCTAATACCCTTCCTCGGTTCGTTCCAGTAAACTACAGCACAAACTATTCTTGTGGTGAGCTGTCCTCTGGTAGCAGACGGGGTGTCTGTGAGGCTGAGCCAAGAGGGTTTCTTTCTGTGCTGCTGAAGGGTGGATGAGACCTCCAGGTACAAGGACGCAGTCAGGCTGGTGGCGGACTGCAGCTCTGTTATCTCTGTGTTTCAGTGCAGGAAGCTGTGTTTGAGACTGTTCATCTACCTAGTCCTCTGCCCTTTTCCCTCCCCTGCAGAACTAGCAGAAGTCCAGTGCGGTTGACAGCTGAAGGGAGACTGCCGAAGTTGCAAGGGATGACTTCTGGACTGCCTCCCAGTTCTGCTTGTACCGGGTCTAGTCCATGTGTTCTTGGCATGCTTGTTGAGATGCTCCTTCCTGGAGAGTGAAGGGAGCTCTTATTTCATGTTGTTTCTAAGTTGTTATTTCTCGTGGAAAAAAAAAAAACACATGGAAGAGTGCTATGAAAGGACAGCATTGGATTTGCTGTGAAAGCATTGGATTTGCGTATTTTTTAGAGCTGCAACTACTGGGTTATTTAAAAAAAAAAAAAAAAAACCCTGACATTTATTGTTTCACACTGCCTGGTATTTTTTCCCCCCAGCCTATTTCACCTGGAGCTTTGTTTTTACTGCTTCACCAGTGCTACTGTCCCTTGTATCCACTTAACATTTGTAATTTATCCTTCTACTCTCTTACTAATGCATGCTTTTTCTTTCTCTAGGGGCTGAGGTGAATGCTTCCCCTCTCTGGAACTTGTCACAAGTGAAAATGGAGCCACAGGAGAACGAAGAGGCCAATGTACATGGCCATGGGGTCCTAGGCAGTGATGTCTTTGAGGAACCTATGTCAGGCATGAGTGAAGCTGGGATGCCACAGAGCCCCAATGGCTCTGAGAGCAGCTATGGTTCTCATTCTGCTGACAGTCTGATGGGATCCTCGCCTGTCTTCAACCAGCGCTGCAAGAAAAAGATGAAGAAGATGTGAAAAGAAGGGGCCTTTTTATTTAGCCCCAATGGACGTGAAATGAGCCAACAAAGTACTGTGGTGGCTATGATGTATAAACAGGGCTGGCCCTGGTGTATGAGAGACCTTACATGAAATTATTACGAGGGGTTTGATGTGTACTGCACTTCTTCTCTCCTCTTAGCTGGCTTCTGTACTCCATCCTGGCTCATCAGGTTGAAGATCACCATATGTGTTTGGTGTCATGGCTTGCTGTGGCAGATTAACGAGGAAGTCACCAGTGGAAAGTAGCTGTGAGGAGATTTAAGTCACAGAATTGTTGAATACTTTGGGTTGGAGGAGCCTCTTGATGTTTTTGGTCCAGCCAAACCAAATAGAGCAGGTTGCTCAGGGCCTTGTCTAGTTTTGATTTTCTGCAAGGATGGCAAGGCCAAACATCTCTAGGCAACATTTTCCAGTATTTGACTACCCTCACAGGGGAAAAAATATATATATTAGATCTAGCTGGAATGGTCAGTGTTTGATCTTGTGTTCATTGCCACTTGTTCTGTCACTGTTCATCTGTGAGTGCAGTCTGTCTAATCTGTGCATTAAGTGGTTGAAAACAACAGCGAGGTCTCTTTTTAGCCTTCTCTACTCTTATGTCTGAAGAGACCAAGCTTCCTTGGCCTCTCCTTGTCCCATACTAGAGTCCCCTACCCATCTTAGTGGCCTTCCAACAAAATTGCTGCAGTGCCCTTCCTGTAAGGGGGAGCACAGAAGTGGATGCAGTCCTCCAGATACAGTCTCACAGGCACTGTATAGGTAGAAATGATTTCCCTCAACATGCCGGTCACACACTTGCTAACTGTTGCAGGCAACAGGATCATCTGAAGTTGGGTAATTTCTCTGCCTCTGGGGAGCCTTCACTTGTGGTGACCTGGCAAAGATGCTGGAGGGTAGTCTCATGGTACCATCGGGTAGCTCCTTCAGTGCCTTCATATGCATCCTGTCTGCTCGTGTGGAGCTGTGAATGTCCAGCTGGCTGAAGTTCTTGTTAACTCAGTCTTCCTCTGCGTAGGTGATACTTTGCTCCCATACACTCCTCCTGGTAGATCCCAGGGACCTTGCAGGCCTGAGGGCAGACCTTCCGCCTAAGTGGAAGTGTTGAGTGGTGGTAAGTATGTCAGCCTGAAAGTACAAAGCACTGCCTTTGTTACCAGGCGTCTGCACTGTTGGACAGCAAACCTACATTTTCTTTAACCTTTCATTTGCTTCCAGTGCACTTAGAAAAGCCATTCTTCACATTTCTTACCAGTGTTGACTCCAGCTGAACTTTGGCTTTCCTAACTGTCTGTGCATGCCTGGGCTGTGCCTTCGTTTCCCCCCAGCCAGCCCATCCTCACCTCTACCACTGTGTAGTTTTTTCTGTACATTTGAGCTCAGTCAGGATTTCCTTGATCATCTGTGCTGGCCTTCTGTCATGCCTGCTTTACTTCCTGCTCATCAGAATGGACTGTTCTACTTTCAGAAAGCAGTCTTTGAAGATAAGGCAGCACTCTTGGGCTGCTTTGGGAAGCCAGGGCTGTCCCTCATGAGATCCTACAAAAACGTTTCTCAAATAAACCAAAATATGTTGTCCTGAAGGTCCAGAGCTCTGTTCACCTTGTACACATTTCTCAAGATTGTAAATGCCACAATCCCATGTCTGCTGTAGCCAGGACCTTCATATTCTCCAACAATTCTTCCTTCTAACTAACAAGTCTAGCAGAGCTTCTTCCTGATTTGATTCCCTGATTGTTTAATCAGGGAAGTTGACAGCCAGCTGTTTAAGGCAGGGTTTTCCAGAGAGTGAAGCAGCATTTACTGTTGGTATGAGCCAGTACTGGCAATGCAAGCTTTTCTTTCACTCTTATTAAATTGAGTGTAGGAACTTCAGGCCAGCTGAGGTTTCCTATTCAAAGTTGCTATCTTGACAACTTAGTCCGAAACAGAATCTATTTTGTTGCTTGCTTTTATGGCTCAGCTGACTGATGACAATTTTTTGTTCTGCACAATCCTCAGTCGATCAACTCAGTCTTTAACTTGATTCAGTGAGTATCTCTCAAAAAAGCTGGAATGAACGTGAATCAAGAGTGAACAGCCACTTAAACTGGCTTTATACCTGTAACCCATTGGGATGTTTGAGGGAGATTTACCAGACCTCCCATTTGTCCTTACAATTGCAAGTTTATCTTTTGAAAGAATGAGCTTCAGGCATAGTATTTTTTGTTTCTGTATAACATGCCTAGCCTTAATTCTTTTTTTTCCTAACTGTATTTCTCTTCTATTTTATAGAAGTGGAAGACAAACATTAAATTCTTCGATGTCTAATAAGAATGCGTGACTGTAGGCTTTTATGGACATTGGAGTTAAAATTGCCTGTCAGAGTTTTAAAGGCTCCTCCTGGGAGGTAAATTGTAGCTATTTGGAGCCTAGTCAGTAGCCGAACAGAGGACCAGTGTATCAGGAAATCTCTATTTTGATTCCCTTTGAGTCACCATTAGGGAAGCTGCAATGTCCCTGTTTTCTCAGCTGTAAAAAGAGAATGGTAGTATTTGCCTCTTAGATGTGTGTTGGAGACTTATTTTCTTTAAAACAAAACCAAACCACTTTATTCCTTGAGAGAGTTTTGTGAGAGCTGTAAGCTTTTCTCTCATTTGGGTCGGACTGTTGCTGGCTGGAGTATGCTTCGATGGATGTTGAAATATTAGTGACCTATATGATATTAGTTTTAAGCAAAACTGCTTATCAGAAAGAAGTACAGAACAGTTGTGCTATTCAACTGCCATGATACAAGGAAGGCATTTTGGGTGGTGTCCTTTCACTGAGCTTTAGATATCTGCATCTAGATTTGTTGCCCTGGGCCCCATCTGCAGCTAAAGAGAAATAGTCACTTTTAGGCGAGCATTCATCTGACCCAGAAGCAGAAGTCTAAAAGAGGTCAGATGAGTGGTGCTTTACAAGTGTCTGTTTTTCCACTGTGTGCCAACAAAGTGAGTTCAACTTGACTACCTCAGCTGAAGACATCCACACCATCAGTATCTTCATTAAGTGACCTGACTTTAGCTCTCCCTGTCTGGGAATCAGAGGAGACTTGGTCCTGCTGGGCAGGTGCTTTTCTTCTACACGTTCAGTAGTGCTTGCTGCTGAAATTGCGGTACTGATCTAAAAACAGACTGCCCGTCTTACCTACAACAGCATATCCAGGGTTTTCCACAACGTATGTGAAGTGCTAGACCTGGGCCTCAGGGTTCAGCCTGGTTTGGCTCCTGTGTCCATCTTTGATACCGCGTGAGAACACCTGTAAATTGGGCCTTGTAGCAGAGATGCTTTGCCAAGCTGTTGTAGTTAAATATTTTTGAGTCTGAGACATCTAAGCAAAGTCCCTTGCACCATTTTCAGGAGCTAGAGGACAGAGTGGCTGCTGTCAGCATCACTTGCTCGTTTTCAAGACTTCAGGTGGGCTAAAAATGAAAATCCGGTGCTCTCCAGGGCTTTAGTTAAACCTCTTAAGCCTCAGTCTTAAGTGCTTTCTTTATATTGCTCAAGTACAGATGCTCTGTCTTACTTTTAATCGCGCTTTTGTATTTCACATCTCCTTTCCACACCCATTTCACCCTGTAACACACACTGCAACAAGCCAAGCCTGAGTGCTTCAAGTATTTAAATACAGTGGAAATTCACCCTCTATTGATTCAGCTGCGTTGTTGCAATGTAAGAGAGATGTTATTGATTCTCTTTAGGATGCTTGTTTATGCAGAGATTAGAAATGCATCAGCATAGCTTGTACATCTAAAAAGTGATTGCAGGGTAAAATCTGTACCTCCTGTTCACCATTATGCTGTGTTGCTTCTGGCATTTGTATGCTGGACACTTCCTTTTGTGCACGTGGAAGCTTTACCTTCTGGGTGAGCCCTTCGCTTCTGAACATTTGCAGGCCTTAGATTTACAGTGGTGTTCATCATGCATGAAATAGTGAAATTTCAAATGTAGCTTACCAGCTCAGATACAGACAATGTGCTTTTCTAATGAATCAAATAAGATTTTACTAGGTGTTGATGCAGCCTTGGACAGCTAGTGAGGTGTTCATTGACCATGTAATCCCCAAATTTTAAGCCACACTGAGATTACGCAATGGCTTGGAATGAAGCTGTGCTCTCAGAGTTGTGGTTTTTTTTTCTGGTTCCAAGTAAAGTGCTCTGCTGACCCACCTGCTTCAGAAGTTTGTCATTTTGTTGGTTCTTTCATCTTTCTGCTTTCCCTTTCCAAAGGTACACAGATGGCAAATTGGAATATTGAGTGTTGACTGCGTCCATGTCCAGTGGCATTGATGTCTTTAGGGATTTATTTTGCCGTGATTTAAATTGTTGGGAACTGTGATATCAATTTAGAGAGCAAGATCTGTGAATTACTAGGCTTTTGAAGTATTTTGCATGGGAATGATACAGGATTATTGCAGATGAGAGAATGCTATGTATCATATTCCTTTTTCCCTCTAGCAATACCTTTTTATTCCTTTTGAAGAGTTTTGCCTGGCATCCAACAAAGTTCACTGTGTAAACATCAGTGTGACAACTTTAGTATACACTTGTAAGTCAGACTGTGCTACCTAGCGATTTAATTCCAAGACCATCCATACTAATTTGAATATGCATAGTGCTGTGCAGAAAAAGATGTTTCCTGCATAGAAATTTACAACTGAAAAGGAAAATAAGATTAGGTAGGGTAGGTGAGGCCAATCTGATTACGTGCTGAATTCTGAGACTGATGCACATGTTATGTGTGAAGGGTATTTTTAAGTAAAATGTTTTTGTACATGCATGTGAGTGAAATATGTAACTTCGCTTGTGTTTATATGGAACAAAATTGCTGGGAAATATTTTCCTCTTCTTTTTTTTTTTTCTTTTTTCTTTTCTTCCTTGCTCTCCTGGAGAGAGTTTCTTTGTAATTTTAAGAAAATAAAAAATTCTAAGAAATAAAAACTCTAGAGGTTTTGTGTATCTTTTTGTTTGTTTGTTTGCTTTAAAGCATGGTATAGTGAATGCAAAGTCTTGGAGTTCTGTCTACCCTAGCATGGAATTTAGAATAGACCTTTTGCAGACTTGAATATGCTACTGCCATGATATTGGTATTAATATCACAACTAGGCAGACGAGATATTATTCCAGGATGGGGCCAGAGAAACTGGAAGTCTTATTTTTCATGGGTGCCACTGCTAGTGAGCCCCCAGAAGAGAGATTGATACCGCGGTGCTAATGTTGGTATTCATCTGGCGTAAACAATTTGATATTCCAGAACAACTACTAATTACATTACCAGACTATATACAAGTCTACTTGTTCTACATACTGTTATTAAAAAAAAAAAAAAAGACTGATTTAGACTGCAGTGACTGAAGAAGAGGATATTTTCCCTTCTGCTCTACCTGCTGCAGTAGAGCTGAGGAATGATGTTTCAGATAGGGGCCTATGTTACCTGGCTGGGTGAGAGGGAGCAATAAGAGTAGTACAGCCAATCTCCCCTTTTCCTGAAAGTAGTCTGTCCACACAGCTGCTGTCCTCTGAAGCATGCAGTGCTGAATTAATTTACCTGTCCAAGGGGAGCCTGGGGTGTGCCTTGCATTTCCCTGACAGCACCTGGAGGAAAAAGACAGTAATGGCCAGTTTGGATTGCACCCCGCTGGATTAAAGCATGAGCCACCTCCTGTCCCAGGTTTACGTCCCTCTACTCTAGTGACTTGAATGTCCCCAAGCTGCGTCACCTCTGTCCTGGAGCCAGTAGGCTCTCAGTGATCCTCTGAGTCACGGAAGATGTTGTCAGCTGTGTCCCCATGGACATCAGGGTGGGGTGGGTGTGTTCCTCTTTCCCTTTCAAATGCCTGCTCTGTTCTGCTGTCCTGCTGCCTGGCAATTCAGGGCTAGGCCCTGCAGCCGTGAAGAGGACACCTAAGCCTGTGGCCACCGGCCTGGTAGAGGTGCCACCCCCTTCTGCAGCATGCCCCTCTCGGCTCCGGAGAGGGCCCTTCTCCCAGTGCCACAGCGCTCTGTCCGGCTCCATGTCGGGCTGCGCTGCCGCAGCCCTGAGTCCACCAGCTTCTGTGAGGCAGAGCAAGCGATGGCTGAGAAGGTCTCAGCAGGGCACCTGCCAAGCTTTCCTGTGCCTGTGACTTTTGCCCCCTGCCCAGCTGCGATGTGCTGGGGCCGGTGGCCTGCCGGGCTCGTGGCCGCGTGGTGGTGCTGGCCGCACGCCGCGCAGGGGCCGCCGGCAGCTGCAGAAGCATCCCTCTCCCCTCCCCAAAAAATCCCCCAAACCCCAAACCATGTCATTTTTCACGGCGTCTTTTATATCGGAGATTAGAATCGCCTCTGTTTGTTGCTATGGAAACGCTCGAGTGAAAGAAAACGACCTCATTATGATTTATGATGAAATCTCCTTTGGGGTGCGCTCGCTGCCCTGACGCCCTTGCTGCAGGGTGAGGGGACGCCCAGCCCTGGTGTGGGGATCTGGGGAGGGTGAGGGGGTGCTTGCCCCCTTTGCACCCACCCTTTATGGTTTGCGGAGCTCTTGGGCTCTTCCCTTTGGGCTCGGCAGGTCAGAAACAGCCCCTGCTGCTGGAGCAGCCCCTTCCCTTGGAAATCAGCTCACAGACTGTGGCTGCATCGCTTCTGCGCCAGGGCCGTGCGTGCCTTTGCTCTGGGAAGGTCACTGCAATAGGAACACGGCCCTGTCAGCGAGCTGGACGAGTGGCTTGAATGCCATGGGGGGGGGTCTCTTTTTTGCTTCTGGTGTCTGGCAGGGCCCTGGTGTTCCTTCTGTGTGCTTTTCCCTCAAATCTTGGCTGCTGCCCCTGAGCCCAGACTGCCCCTGGAGCTGTGCCTCACCCTCAGCTTTGTGTCCCATGCAAATGTCCCTGAGCTGCTCAGCTGGGCTTGCCCCGATCTCTCTTGGTGGAGGGAAGGACATTGCAATGTGGATATGCTTTGAGAGAAGGATGCTGAGTAGAAAGGCTAAGCGTGGTTGTGGTGAGCCTTTGGGGAGGAGACCCTCTATCGTCTTGTCAATAATAATAGCGTTACACGGTCCCCATGGCTCATCTGTCCCCTTGCCCATGGAGTCCATCTGACTGGGAGGCAAGGGAGGAGTGGTATACAGGACTGTGGGGAAACTGAATTTTCAAGTCATGTGCTGAGCTAATCAGGGCTGTTATTAGCATTGAGCACGTGCTGATGGACCTGTGAGAGGCCGTGGAGGTTGGTGAGAAATGAGCAGCTGCCTCCAGGACCTGCTGTGACTGCTGGTGGCTCTTCTCAGCCTGTTGTGGCTGGACAAACTGGTGGCCCAGCATGGCAGCGTGTGGCTTCCAGCTCCAGCACAAAGCTGTGCCACCCCTGGTGCCTCCGGGCTGCAGGACAGGGAGAGGCAGGACTTGCAGAGGCCAGCAGGCTGGAGGGGCCCTGCTGCGGCCTGCGGTCTCCCTTTTTGGCAAAGCTCTTTGGGAAAGATCTGCTAAACAGAAAACAAGGCCTACTGACTGCCACTGCACCTCCTTCTCCTCTTCAGTAAGTACTAGGGCACATTTTATAACTGTAGGTCTGTTTTTTCCATTGGGTTGTACTCAGGAAAATGTCTCCTCCAAGCTGCCACTCCTCCAGCATCCCTCAGGGAGCACAGGGCTGCGGGCAGGACTGGCCCAGCGCAGTCCTCGGGCAATGAAGGGTTTCAGCACGTGAGGAGGGGAGCTTGCACACACCCTGTGCACACCGGGTGGGAGCCTGTGTGTGACCGTGTGTGCTGCCACGCTTCCCCGCAGCTGGCACTTGCTCAGCGGTAACCCCATGAAAGATTTGCAGACTGAAGAAGCTTAGCCTCTCTGGGCTTCGCTTTCAGAGCAGCGCGAAAAAGGCTGGAAAAATGATAGCGTTTGCCAATACCAGCACAAACAAGCAAATAGGAAAAGCAGACTTTTTCTTATATTTATTTATTTTTTTCCTTTTTCTTTTCTTTTCATGTTATTTTCCAACCATGGAGCAACCACAATATTGGTTTTGGCATTCCTGATCTTGCTGGAGGAAATTTAGTGTTCCTGGTAAGCGGGATGTGTCTGCTGCTGCTGCAGCTGCTTTGAAGAGAGCGATGCTGAACATTTAGCAAAACCCCTTTTCATCTGCAAAGCCCAGTACTGAAAGGACTTAAATGAATGCAACCAGACCAGTTTAACACTCTCTGTCTTCCCGCATTGTTATTCTCTCGACTCTTGTAATACCATAATTTTGCTATTATTTAAGTCAATATAAACTCTTCTATTGTACAGCAGTCCTGAATTTCTCTAGCAAAGAAAAGAAACAAGGAATCCAATTGCTGGTTACTCTTCATGACTAAAGAAAATAACATGAAATAATTCTAACCTAAAAAGCTTGGTATCTGAAACCATCTTCTGAGACTTCCTTATAGCCCATAAAGAAACAAAGATGCAACTTGACTTCCCAGCATCATGGATGGCCACATTGAAAGTAAAGTAGTTGCATTTATAGTGTGCTATCTGAATTAAACTTGTCTGTTATGTCTGAGATGTCCCAGCTCTATTAACTATAGGTGCCCCATAATACAGAGCATTTTTAAACACGTAGGTAGGATAAACCATAATCATTTGTCTACTGAATTGATTTTATTGAGGAAAAGAGTGAGCAAACCGGTTACGTCTCTTTATATCCAAATCTTCCACTATGACTTCAAAGAAACTGTAGAAATTAAATGAATAAAAAGATGCTCTCCTTTATGTATTCAGAGCCGCTAGCCTAAAGCTCAGAGACTTCCCTGCACTCATTTCCAATCTTTAAAAAATGAGCTTTGCACAACAGATCCGTGGGAGCTCCACAGCTCTCAGCAATGATTTTATTTCCCTCTTCTCGCTGTGCCTTGCGATGCTGTTGGCATTCTCAGTTTTGATAAGCTGTGCTCTTCTTGGTTTGGGTGCAAAAGGAACAGAATCCCCCTACAAAAGGCACTAACTAACGGCCCGGTCCTCCCAAGTGCACCTGAGACAATAGGGAATTAAAGATGCCTGGCCTTACAACTGCAGGCCAGAAAGGAGGATGCTTGTTGGCCTGGCACAGACCCTTAAGCGTTGACTCTATTTACTCTGTTTTATAAATTCTGTATGAGCCTGACATCTTACAGAGTCTCAAGTGGTTTCAGAACCTATGGATACAGACTATGGTGCTGTCTGTGGGAGTTTCTAGGATACTTTAATGAGACAGAGGTAATTTTGCAGAGTCATGATGCAAGTAGATGTGTACCCGTGAGTGCCAGTGTGGGACTGTGAAAGAGCTGAAGTTTCTTTTTTTGAAAGGCAGATGGAAGAGACAGTGACAGTCAGCACAGAAAATCTGTGAGCAGCCTCACTCGGAGGGAAAGCATCAGCTCTTGGAGCGCCTATTGAAAATTCGTACAGTGGTGAAGGATCTAAAAGTGAAAAGAAAGGCAGTGAAGAGAGAAAGATGAGACAAATTCTTCTAGGAACTGTAAAAGTTAAAAATGACAAGTTTTGATTTCTCCATCCCCCCTTGCCCTGAATCCAGCTGCGTCTCAGACTTCAGCGATTCAAAGTGACCTAAGAAACTGAAGAGAAGGAGAGAGCAATGTATGTAGGTATGTATTTGACAAATGCTGATACAGTTAGTATTTGTGTATGTATTTATCTATGCGGAGATGTACCTACTAGATATATATATGTGGCTTTGCAGTTACCGTCCTATCATTTATAGCTCCTAAAGGATTCTGAATACTTCCTTCTTCTGTAAGCACGTTGGCTTTGTGGGATGTGTGACCACAAGGGTTTTGGGTGCTTGAGATAACCATGTGGTGCTCCTTGTCTTTCATCCAGCAATCCAGATAAGCACACGTAATTTCAGGTATATGAACAACAGGGTGTGGCTGTGCTGTGATTATGTGTGTACCTCAATGCTTTTCTGGATAAGAACTGTACAGCAGAGTAATAAGCAAAATTAAAAAAAGCTCATTGTGCTAAATTTAGATCAGGATCTGCAGTTCATCTCTCTGGACACCTGATGCCTCCAGCTAACTGGCACGATTGGGCTGCTCCAGGAATGATTTTTATGTTCCACCGATCTGACAGCACCCGTCATTTTCATATACACAAGTGTCCATATCACTAAATCACCTCTGCCATCGTTAGTGCTAATTGGTTCCCTTGCTGTACCCTCGGAGAAATGTGAAAAGCCTGGATGGAAGCTGAAGGCCCATCTTCCCACCAAACGACACTGCTGCACGTTCCTGGGACAGCCCGTGAATATATAACAACTGCTGCCTGCACGTTATGCGCCCAGGTCTTGCTGTGGAGAGGCTCTCAAAATCTAGGGCTGTTACTCTTGTCGTGTTCTGTCAGGACTGAGCTTGCCCCCACAAAAATTAATACAAAGTTTGCTAGCCACTAGCAATGATTTGCTTTCAGCCATATTTTTTATTTTTGTTTATTTTTTTTGCTAATGGATGCTCATGTGTGCAGCCTGGTGCTCTGGGCAGGATCTGGTCCCTGGTAGAAAGGAGAGGCAGAACTGGGACATGAGGGGAGTGGGAGCACGGGCGTGTGATGGCATGAAGCCTGACTTTTTTACAGAACACACACCCCTCATTTAAGCTGTGGCATGCTTTCTTTTATGTCATACCTTGTGATGGATAAAGCAAAGTTAATAAGTTCTTGGCATACTGAACAGAGCTCACACAAGAGTAGGTCTTTTTACAAAAAATTCTGTTCCAAGTAATTTCTGAGAAATCCAAAATTATCCCTGAAATTCTCTGGTTTACATGTAGATGTTCAGAGTGCAGTCCTGAAACAGATCTTCATTTCTGAGTGATATTTTTTTAAGACCAAGTAAAAATGCATCCTGTGTCTTGCAAAGATATTTTTGTATAATTTTCCAAAAGGAACAATGGGTTTCCTACCTTAATAAGGAGAAGAGAGAGGGAGAAGGGGAGAGAGAGAGCTGCAGCCTATAGTGCATGCTTCAGAAGTGGGTTCCACTATTTTAATTTCCTTGTAAGAATTTATATAACCAGAAAACCTTGAAATCCGCTTCTGGGAAGGGGGAAATGGAGCGGGCTGTGGAGAATGGAAGTGTCAAGATTTTTTTTCTAGGGAAATTGAGGGAGGAAAACCAGAGAATCCTACAACAGGAAAATAGCATTCGTTGTCTTCTGTTACTTTTGATGCCACCCCACCAAATACAGCAGGGTGCCTAAGGGAAACAGAAGTAACCAGAAAACACAGAAATCATTAGACATATTTTCAAAACCTGTCCTTAATTGAAGCTATTTATATTCCCTCTTTATCTTGTCAGTTCTAGGCCCTGAGGGTCTTCCTATCCTTTCCCTCTCAATGAGTGTGGGTGAATTGTGGCATCCTTTCTGCTCTCCTCCATCTTCTTTAAGGTCTCTGCCTGGTTGCCAAGTGAGATGCACATACATTTGCTATCTGACAAAACACAGCATCATTATTCCATACTTTGCTCTAAATCTTACGCGTCAATCTCCTTCCAGCTTTGCAGGTTTTGTTTGCATAAATGAGCAGACTCCTACCAAAAGAATCTGAGATGGCAGCTCTGAAGATTTTAATCCTCTTTTCATCCACAGAACAAAAATAACACAGCAGCAATGTGCCTGGGATGACTGCTGTGCTGGCTAACACCAGGGACCGAACTGGGGAACTTCCACAGCTTAAAAGCATGACCCTTTTTATAGCCTGAGCTGGGGGCACGAGGTCTGTAAGAGACCTGTAAGCTCCAGGGTCTGGACATGAAAAGGAAACTTTGGATCACAGGCTGCCTTCTCGGCTGCATGAGTTTCCTCCAAGAGCAAGCTCTTTCCAAGTGTCTGGGCTTTACAGCCTTGCAAATCCCATGCAATTCGCTACCTAGGTGATGGCAGTCATCTTACTGGGCATATCAGAAACTGTGATTTAGTCCTAAACTAGAGGAAAAATAATCCTTAGGTCATGTTATTCTTTTAGATTCTCTGGAGATGCTACTGGCAAATTCTCTGGGCTTGTTCTACAGTAATATTTCTGTCATGGTTACCAGGTTAATTGTGCCTCTGGCTCTCCCACATCTCATGCTTTTGGCCTTTAATTTCCAGGCCTTTAATCAACTGGATAGTCCTCCTCCTCCCACGCCCTGGCTGGAATCCCCTGTGCAGCAACAGAGCCATCCTGCAGCAGGTCTAGCTCATAGCTCCACAGAAATACAGAGCTGGTAGTGTTGCAGAAAGGTCCTGTTGCCCCTTGCCTTGTCTCAGGCAGGAACACCAATATGCAAATCATTCTGTGCCCCAGCTTTGTCCTCCTCCCCACACCTGTAAAGCTGTCAGGTTACTGAAGGTCCCTCAGTCCCTTGGGAAGCTCAGGACCACCCCACAAGATTCACATCTCCAAGAAACACAGACCTTGTCCTCAGCCCACGGCCAAGGGTTTTGGCTACCCTAAAAATGACACTGATCACCAGACCCTTCTTATGCTGGAAGGAAGAGAAAGATGCCAGCGACACACATCTCAGCCCAGATATGTGTGAGTTGTCGTGCTTATCATTACCATTGTTCATTTGCTGCTAAGCAGGTGTTAGCTCAGAGAAAACATAAAAGCTGCATTCTGTATTGTTTGTTCCTCGTTAAAATGATCTGGGCCCCTGTGGGCATGTGTTGTCTTAATATTCTGGTGCTGAGAAGTGCCACATTTTCATAATGAAAGCTGTTGCAGGAAAGCAATTCCAACCTCAGATAAAAGGAGAAGATTACACTTGCCACTCAAGTTATGGTATTAGAACAACTGATTTTATTTGTTTTCATTTCATTTTCCCTGTCAGCTGCTGCTGAACCTCTGTGTAGCGTTCTTCAGAGATGTTAATTGTATTTTGTGTGTCTGGATCCCCCTAAGAAATGACAAATGTTTTCACTCACAAATTAGATGTCTCTTTTCATTTAAACACCAACAAGGAAAGCTAATTTAAGAATGGTTGTGCCATTGTTGCAGCAAGAGCCCTGATGTATGATAGAAGCTGATATACAGAGTTAGGGACCTGGAGCAGCAAACTCTGCATTGGGAAAGTAGATCGATGAGATACTCATTTAATTTTTCCCTTAGCTGGTTCACAAGTGAAAAAAAAAAGGTCACATGCTTGCAGTTGGGCACAGGAATAAAGTAATTGTACTTCAGGAGTACAGTCATGTAGTTTATGTCCAGTGTTGAAGCAGACACAGCAACCTTTGGACAAAGTTCCTGGGGACATCTGTGGGTGTTTTGCCTGAAGAAAGATTGGAAGGCTTTTTCTAAGTCATGAATGAATGTGAAAGAGGAAAGAACTGGTAAATAATGTGCAAGTAGATGGGGAGAATATTGAGTATAGCATGGGATATTAGGAATATATTGGTAGTATTACAACCAGCTGAGTTGCTGAAAGGAAAGGGAAGGAAGAACAAACCCTGCTCTTCTGGCAGAGGCATCACTGGAAATTCCCCCAACAGGAAAATCATGCTACATATCCACCTGAGTATAGTCATTTGGCTCTGAGAACTCAAGCCCAAGCTTGAGCTTCACGTCTGACAGCAATATGGACAGGTATTTCAAGAACAGATCCCCTCCCTATGCTTGCTACTAGGACTTCACAATGGCCAAGCAGAGATGTAACACAGATGCTCAGAAGGTGTTAATAATTCTCTGCTATTGGTGGAACTGATAAAAACAGATACAGTAAAAGGATAATTGCAATGGACATTTCATCAGATCTTCTTGAGACCTTTGTGGAAAACAGTGCCTTCATGAGTAGGGTTGCCTTCTTGGCTAGAAGCCTTACACTTGTACAGTTTACATTTCCTGCACTTTGTCTGTGCTTCATGTGTGCTGGGCAAGGCAATGCAAAACAATGTGCTTCATTAGGTCTCTGGCTACCGTTGGGCAGAGTCAAAACTCTGACAACATTCATCCCTCTGGCTCCATGACTTATTTGGATTGGTGAAATTATAATATGATTTCTATGAGTGCTGAGGATTCAAGGACCTCTAGAGAAAAAACAAAACAAAACAAAACAAAACCAAACACACAAACAAAAACAGAAAACAAAAACCACAGAAATGACAAGTTGTGTTATTTCTGCATTCAGTCACAATGCTTCACATAGGCTTGGGTACTTGGAGATCTTTGGAAGGCATGAATTGGTTATAACTGATAGACCCCATATGTATCCCTGCTTTACAGACAGCAAAAGATGTCGGACTGCCAAGACGCCATAGAAATCACCCTGGAAAAGAAAAAATACCGGCACCACGTGAACTTTCCTTTCAGGCAGCTCCTCCTTCCTGCCTTCTGATTCTGTGTGGCCAGATTGTGTATGGAAAAAGAGCATGTGGCCATCAGGGAGGCAGTGGAATATATCCCCCTCCTTTGCAGATCAGCGTCCCACATGTTTCAGAGTTCTCCCCCCATGTGTTCAAGGGCTGTTGCTTCTCATTCGCAGTTTTTCCACGCTGGTATGGGTGTTCTCTGAGCAGAGGCAGCTTTACAGCATTTAGCCAGCCGACACTTTCTGATAGGCTTTGTGCTCCCCGTGAAAAGTGCAACAGTCCTTGACCAGAATCAGTCACTGTGTTCATCAGTAAATGCTCGAAGGTGACTCCAAAATGCATGTCCTATCCACATTTTTTTTGCTTCGGTGCTCAAGAGAAAAGAAGTCATCCCACAGTTACCGCAGCAGCACTGCCAGCTGCTATGGATCCTGTCAGGCTGCAGCCTCAGCTTATCCATTATGGAACAGGCTTTCTTATCTGTAGGCTTGCCAAACAAGTTTCTAACTTCATATGTTTATCTTTTCCTGTGGATCCAATAACTTGTCGAATGGGAAATTCGAAAGAATTTAAAGCAGCCTTGGGCCCCCCTTTTTGATTTGTGCCTGGTGTAGCGCAGGCACTTGTGGAGAATGCGGCCTGCTAACATGGCAACCAGCACCTCACGCCAGCCTTCACCAGCCAGCAGCTGTGGGGACAGGGCCAGCCCCACCACGAAGGCCAGGCTTCCTGTGTGGTGCAGCTGTGTGTTCAGCCGATGACATGAAAGAGTCACTGAGAGCGTCACTGTTTATTTTCTTATGCCAGCAGGCAACAGACAGGGCTGCAGGAAAGCGAATTCTCAGCGGAGACCTCTTTGCCTGCAGCACCTAGGGCGGGCCTCCTCAGACACTGAATGCACACAGCATCTCCCAGCAGAGCCTGTCTACTGTAAGCTGGAGTCTGGAAATTTTACCTGTGCTAAGAAGCATCTTCCTCCAGAAGTGGCCCTACTGCAGTCCATGGAGCAAGTTCCTACCTGAGTGAGTAAGGCAGGCAACAGCTGGTCCTTAAGAGCTGGGAGACAAAAGTCTAGTAAGCAAGCTGATTAGAGCTTATCTGCATAAAAATGGAAATGAGTCAGAGAGGGGAGTACCATATTGGAGTGCAAATGCAAGCAATTAGCTCAAAGCCATTACTGTAATGGCTAGAAAGATTTTTTTATTTTTATTTTTTTTTAATTATCGTTACTGAAATGCATTAGCAATGTCTTTTTAAAAAATGTAAATATACACAGTACAATGCCATCTCTCTGCCAGAGCATGAAGTAACCCCTTTTCAGTGGTACGTGCAGAGGAGCCTGTGGAGGCTCTTAACCATCAAACACAGCAGAGTACAGAGTACATGAATGATGGCATTACCAGGGAGCACTGGAGGAAGACAGCTGTGATTGTGTACTGACACAAATATTTACTCAAATGGAAAGCTGAACTTTCAGAAAAATTTCTAGAAACACCTGTCCCACAGTTCCCACCTTCCTGACCTTGACCTGTTCTGATGCCTCTCTTCCCCAGAGCAGTGCTTTTCTCTCCATCCCCAGTAGGTCCTTTGGAGGATGCCTGGCTAAGGCAAGGGACACATGGGTCTCATCTTAGGGTATGGAAGCACTGGGGACTTTCAGGGTCCTAGCTATGTGGGGAGTGGGTGTCAAATACAGTGGAGGTCATCTATCGGTTTCTGTGTACTCTTGGACAGCCTTGGATTTTTGTTTGAAGTGATTTTTACATAACTATCTCTCCACTTGATCTAATTAACATTGCTGAAGCATTTGTGAATATGTGATTGAAATAGATGGTCAAGGAATTCAAACCCTTTTTATGAAAATCACAGAAATCATCTCTATTGTATTTCTTTGAGGAGCACTGCGATGTCTGAGATAACAGCACAAAGCCTTACCCATAGGAAACCAAACTTAAGCACACACAAGTGGTTCTCAGGTATCATTCAGTGATGATCAGTCCCCAGAGGGAGACACACTGCCCTGGAGTAAAGCAGACAAGTTAGCCATGTAACTTAATCCAGTAAGCATATTTTTCTGGTGCTGACAGAGCCTAAGACATATAGGAGAAATGTTCTTTCAGTAAGTTTGGAAGGTCTCCATGCTTTCTGAGCCCTGAGCATCACTTCCTAAATTATAAATTTGGGACCTAATCTATGCCTTCCTTGGTAAATATTTGCATTTAAAGGATTTTAATCTTGACTTTTAGGCCAAACTCTGCCTTTGAGAATGTGCTCAGGATTCTCGCTGAAGACAGCAGAATTTGGCAAGGTCGAGATGGAAATGGCTGCAGGCCAAATCCCTGCAGGCAGGGGAATTCACTGAACACCGTGCTAGTGGAAGTATCTGGTGTGTGTGTAATTTATAGCTGCCTCCAGAGACTTTGCTGGGCTTGAACCGGGCCCACAGGTGCCATGGAAGACTTTGCCTGCTGGAAAAGGATGCATCGTATTTTATATGTGTTGTTGTGGATTCAATGAGGTGACAAATGTAAGCTTGTTTTTTATTACCGCGTGGCTGCTGTATTTCTCACAACTGCTTATCGAGGGATGTCTGACAGAGACAAAAAGCCCTGATTTGTGTGTTCCTGTAATTTATATGCAAGGCCATTCTCTGTAATTCTTTCAGAGAAATGACTGAAGACCTAGGCCCCACCAGCTCAGCCTTGCACCCATTTCTCTGCTTCTGTCCCCCAAAATGTCATGGGGCAGGACAGCCAGGTGCTCCTTGCTTCCCTCAGGCCCTTGGTACATGTGCCAAATTTTAGGTGTGCAAGAAACACCCCCAGCTTGTGATTCTTTACATGGTTGTGTCCATTTCCACCAGCCTCACATCACAGACCAGCAGCAGGCCTTGGGGCAGCAGAAGGCCTTGTGGCCGCTGTGGTAGATGGACCAGTGCAAAGCCAGTCCGTGCCATGAGGCATCTTATATTCATATATCTTATATATGTATATATTTATGTATCTTATATATATATATAATTATTATTTTTTCTATGAGGCTGACAGCTGCTGCCCCTCAGGGATGCTGAACAGGGGCCTGAAGTCACAGCTATGTGAGGGAACCCAGCAGCTATGCTCCTGGGAGGTTTTGGCAGGAAGTAGAGAAGGACAATGAGCCTGCTCACCTCTTGTAGCTTTGTTAGGCACACGTCCACTCGGTTTGGTGCCATTTCTGGGCTCTGGAAACAGGGACCGATTTCTGTGATGGGACTGCAGTGTGGGCACCAAAATGTTGGTGGCTGGGAATGAATTTCAGGGTGAAAGGGATGACTTTTCTGAGATACCTTAACATATGAAGAGCAGAACATCTGCAGGAAGGGATCTCCCATGAAAAGTTCTTCTAGGTCTTTGGCAGGTGTTAGCTGCCCTGCACAATTTAAATGAGATCAGGAGTCTTTGCCAGATGCAAGAACATAGCTCGGCTCATTACATGCACCACAGACCTTCAGAAAAAAAATACTGACACTCACTTTGACTGGAGAACCCTGCAGGAGTGGTTCTGGAAAGGCTTCACGAGTCAGTATGTGGACTGCTGCTGGAGCAGGAAGCAACGGGGTGAAACAAGCCCAGCAGGATGCAGTTCATTTCAGCTCAGGATGGACATCAGTTACTGACACGGCCCATTAGCGGAGCCGTTTGTTATACCGACTTAATCGAGTTTTCAGAAAGAAAGGGGGAAAAATAATCAATATTCCCAGTTCATTTTAAAACGATAAATAACCACAGGTCTCTCTCCTGCCTCATTTGTAGTACCACTCTTGGCTGGGAGAGCGAGAGGCGCTGTGCTGGGCTGTTTGGCCAGCAGGAACAGGCCCTGCGAAGTGAGCGCTTTTCCTGCCTCCAGGCACAGAAAGAACTCCCGCATCCCGTGGGTGATGCATGGAGCCGCTGCAATATCGTTCTTTGACCTCAGCTTTCACATTCATCATCACTCCTAGCTGCAAGCTGCTTTTTCAGCTCTGGACATTTTAGTATAGCAGGCCCAGTCTATGGCCATGGAAATAATTTCCTCTACTCATTATGTTTAAAGGAAGCCTCTGAACCAGAAACTCCAATAGTTGGCGCAGGGACTGTGAAGGCAATAAGTTAAAACACCTACTCATGAGCGTGCTCCTTGCCTCAAAGCTTGGGTCATTTTTCGCTTTGCAGAGCACAGGGACTGCACGCATCCTGAGATGCCGCGGTCTCCCAGAGAGGACAAGCAGGAACCCCCTGGGGCTGGTCCCCCCAAAGCCCAGAGCCGCGGATGTGGATCTGTCCAGATCAGTCCCAGCATGTGGGCTGACTGAGTGTGTAGGGCAGAGGTCAGAGAGCATTCCCTCTACACACCCTCGCGTAGCATGAACTGCAGCATAGGAAACATGACTGCATCGATCAAACATGGGGTATTTCCTTTCACAATGCTTCAACAGTGCTTCCATTTCACTGCTATCAGCTTTCAGCAGGTTTTCTCATGAGGCTTCCACAGTTCTTCAGATATCATGGGATCGGCTGGGAAATCATATGATTAATAAAAAAAACACTAAACTAAACACTAAAAGTGTTTTTTTTTTTCTTTTTTTTTTTTTTCTCGAAGATTCATTAGGCTTCTAAGTCTGTTTTATCTCATCGCAAACACAAGGAGAAGAAGTGTCTTGAAAAATATAAAAGAAAACTGAAGATCTAGGTGGTAGGCCTTTAAGACATACTGTAAATATTGCAGAAATGATGGTGCGCTCACAGCAGTTTGTGAGAAAATCTGTCTATTTAAAATACAGCCTCTTAGTGCAGGGCCATAATTTAGTCTTGTGCATGTAGAAATATTCTGTAAGTGCTTAACAAATTATAGAAATAATAACAATTAATAATAGATGAAACCTGAGAAAAGATGAATCACTGCATTAGAGAACACAGTGAAATTCTTCTTTGGTTTCCTGTCAAGGATCCCGGGCTGACAGCCACACATGCTACTGCAGCATATGCTAGAAAAATACTCTGAGACAGGGCTTGGTCACGCAGATTTGCTTGATGTGATGGGATCTGGGCCACGGTAGGACAGTCTCACAGCTTGCTGAGCCAGGAGGCAAGGGCCAACCTTGCAGGGCAGGGCTGGGCATGGTGTGGTGCTGGGATGGTGTCTCATCCAGCTCTGGGACAGAGCGAGGTGTGTGGGAAGGAGCCTGGGGAGACTGGCTTACCAAGGGGGAGCTGAGATGCCCCAGCACAAGATGAAACAACCAACTCCTGAGCACCAGATCAGTGCGGGTGACCTGGAGGACTCTGCAGGCTGGAGAAGTGTTCACCCAGAGTTTTCCATGGGAAGATGAACAGGATCCATGTGGACTTTACATCAGCCTTATGTGATGTCTGTACACCTTCCTCCTCCCGGTGGCTATGGGGGAGAGCCAGCACGTCCGGATGCTTGTGTGCAAGCAGACATCATCCTGCATGCTGACATCAAGGTGCATTTACCATTAGAGCGAGTTTATCATCTGCATGGAGCCTACAGCCCACTGTGAGCTGTGTGCCTAACACAGATCATCCCCTTACCCTCGTCTTGATGTGAACTCAACATTCTCTGGTCCCGGAGGGAGTTAACACATCATGCAGGTGCTGAGCACAAAGAACACATCTTGGCTTTTCCAGCAAAGCAGAAATCCCAGCTAAACAGCTAGAAAGTCTGCCCAGGGCACACCTGAAGGCAGAAAAATCCAAAGATCTGTAGAAACATTGGATGTATGCTAGCATCGCCCTTTCCACTTTTAGCATCCTTTTGGAGACACGTTTCTGCTGGGTTGTTCACTCTGAAACAAACAGAACTGTACTTCAGGGATTGATTTTCAGTTATAGAAAAGGTTCTTTTTGCTCTCTTGGAAATGTAGAGGAGCCATAAATTAACAATAGGTTGCATTTTTGACTACGTGAAGTCCTCTTCACATTGCCAAAGTGATGGTCTGAGTTTAAGGATGAGCTTTAAACCTAAACTGCAAATTGTTGTTCTTCTCTCTGTCATCTTCTCCGCTTAGCTTCAGCATATGATATCTTGAGAGCTGGCTCCATCCTTCCTCAGTGTTTGGAAACTGCTCAGCACGCGTGGCAGGCTGCTGTAAACATGTGATAAATAAGCACAGCACAACGGGTTGCAGCTTGGGCTTCAAATTGGTTTGAAGAGACAGTGGGAACATTGCCCAACTTGGGGCTCGCTATCTTTCAAGTGGACAGGACTTTTAATGAGAAATTACAAATACAACAGGCATTGGAGAAGATTTCTAAGCTGGCCAGTGATGCAGTGAGATTTTCTCACTTCCCCTCTCTTCTGTTTCCTGATGAAACTCTTATATTTTTTCCCATTAGAAAAATCTCTGTTATTACATAATGTCTCTCATATTTTTTTCCCATTAGAAAGTACTCTGTTATTATGTAATGTTTTCTTCTTTTCCTCAATTCAGTCTATATGCTATATTTCAGCCATACAGAAGTCTTTAAGTATTTCCACTGTTCTTCCACCACATTTAGGCAGAAAGCTCTTTTCCCTCAATTTTCAATGTAGTTTGCATAAAAATGGCTCTAAAGCCCTAATTTCATCTTTTTTTTTCTTTTTTCTTTTTTTCTTCATAAAGTGGAAAACTTTCCTATACCTTTGTTTCCATTCCACCTTTTCCTTCTTTATACCCAGGAGAATTTCTTTTCCTTCCCTCCCCTGGGGCAGACCTTTCCATTAGCATCCTCTCCAGACTCCACTGCTGCTCTGTTTTTCCACTGATACCCTCAGAGACTTTTAGCTGCAGGTGGTGTAACCAGTAATGGAAGGAATACCAAGTACACATCACTATTACTAATGGTTACTGCGATTACTTAGGTTGATGAAATACAGCTGTTGGCAGACCAAGAGCATCCAGCAGACCCTGTCTGTGGCCAAAGTCGCCCCTGCCACGCTTTGCACAGACACAGGGCAAAGTGGCAGCTATTGCTCCCAGATGCAAACAATCCCCGTTTATACGATGTCCTACAACACAGAGAGGGGTGACACCACGAAACAGATGTGCTTGTTGTGGTTTCAGCATCGCAGGGATGGGAGACTCCCCTGCTGAAGGACGTTTCTCCTTCTCAGCTGAACCCTGGAGCAGAAGTGGCCTGCAGTGGACTGTAAGAAGAAAATCATCTGCATTTAAACATCAGCTGGATATAAGTTTGCACCACACTCAATGAGGACATCTGTCTCTGCCTACCACTGCTGTGCTCACCCTGGTCCCAGTTACTCAGGGCTTTTCATGCAACCTCTTTGTCAGCTCTTAACTGTACTTCAAGGGAGGGAGAGAAAGGGAAAAATTCTAGGTTGTTTCCATAGCTGTTTCTCCTTTCCCAGAATCTGAATGACAATCTAACAACAAAGTTTCTATTGTCAGCTGTTCCTGAGAGGGGATGAGGGAAAAATTTCTTGAGCTTTCCAATTACAAATGTAATGATCTCCGCAGAACAAAACGCAGAATCTGTCTGTAATGCAGACAGGTTGAAACAGAAGATGTAGAAGAGAAATAATAGAAAGGAGAGCATAACACACACATAGAGAGATGCTACTGACATCTATCCCCCAATGATTCTCTGTCATTATTTGCTGAAAAACTCAATTTACTTGTTTGGTGATGAAAAAAGAAAAACAAAACCACAACAGAAACAGAAAGAACCATGCATATGGAGAAGTGGGATGTTCTTCCCCCGCCCACCATCTCCAAGGTTTTGGGAAAGCTGACCCCTTTCACACAGCTGGACGTCCTTGTGGATATCCTATGAGATGTAATGTCTAACGACAGGTAGCAGCTGTCACATTTTAATTTTATCAGTGTTGTTATTGATTGTGTCAGTCCTTGGACCCAATTCCCACTTCAGCCATGCTAAAAAAGAATGAGACCTTTGCTCTGCAGCTCCTCTTGGGCTGTCAAGGGCTTGCTTTGGGCAGTCAGGTTGTGGACCGTCTTTCCCATTTCCCTGGTTACAGGAGGCATTTGCCCAAGTCTGGAGGGAATATGATCAATGTGGTAAAACTGGTGCAGTGCACAAGGCTGGAAGTTCCTGGTCTGGTTATCTATGGCATTTTGGGTCTCTTCTTTTTAAAACTGAAATAAAATCAGAAAGCTTTTCCTTTCCATTAATTTTGCTTTACCCTATTTGTTTTCCCGCTTCCTGAGGGCTTTTGTAACCAAGCATTTCAGACTGTTTGACTTACCAGGGGCATTTGTAGACGATAAGCTGATGACTCAGAAGAGCAGTTAGTGCAACCAGCAGAGACACCAGTAACAGCATGCTTTTGCTAGAGTGTTTTGTGGAGAAATGTTATCTACTTAGACACTCTTTTTTTTCGTGAGTTTGCTTTAACATTTCTTTCTCTCTCTTTTTTTTTTTTCCTTCTAAAATCCCTCATCATGTTGTCTCTGCATGGAGGGGCTGTTCCCACCTATGCTGTACCAACTGTCTAGGGCAGCCCTACTTTTACAGCACTGTAAAAACTGGAGGAGTTTGACTGGAGTGCTTAAATTTGGTGCCTTTGATGTGCTGAAGGGTAGGACCCCTCCACCTGGCAGTGGTTAAAGGCCGTGGTAGTGCATGGGAGAGGACAAGGGCACCACGAATTTCACGACTAATCATGTAAAGCAGAAGCAGTGTGCACTGGGGAGGAGAAAGTGAAAAGGTTGCTGATAGAAATGGATAAACAGATGCCAGGTGAAGCTGCTTGGACACCAGGCGGCTTTAGCGTCACAGGGGTGAAATGCCTGCTTGACCTCTCCACCTCCTCGTGTCCAAGCACACTGGGGTTAAGGTTAAGGGCTATAGGAAGTTAAAACAAGCAGGAGCATTCCCTGTTCTACTTTTGAATGAGAAACCTGAAATGAGCTGAATACAGACTCGGGCGTCCCGGAGCCAAGTTCCAGAGAGCAGCGGGCATTTCACAGAGCTCCTTGTTATATGGGTTTTCTGGTAGCACGGGTGTAGCCTTGCTACCTTGCGAACCCTGGGTGATGGTTTGAGTGTTGACTCCGGGAAGTAAAACTTGCATGTGCAGATATGTCCAGTCTTGAGAAAGGGATATTAGGGTCACCATCAGCTACCACAGTATCGTAGCTATTAAGGACTTCCCAGGGGTAGATAAATACTCTGGCACAAAGTAAATTGATTCCCTTTCCTCTGCCTGCATCTTCAATAGCAGCCTGGTGTGGTGGCCTGTCCTGTGGTGGCTGGAAATGAATGGGCACTGCTTAGTTTGCTTCATGTCTACTCTTCCTTTGAAGATTTTTCCAGCCTGCTTTCTGAAATGTGGGGAATTCCAGGCGTTTCCATCCTTTTCTTCGTCTCACAGGGATGTGCTCTGTCGTTGCAGCCAAGTGGGGAGGGTGAATGAAGCCAATGATGCCATTCTACCTGTAAAAAAAATGGATTTTGTGGATTTTTGTCACTTATTTTAGTTTGGGAATGCCTCTGACACAGGTTGAGAAAACCGAAGAGAGTCTGTATTTCCACCAGCAAGACTTGCTGGCATAATTGCAACTTCATGCCTCTGCTGACCAGCCCCTGTCACTGCACATGAAGCCTTCAGATGTGTGGAGTGACAGCTTCTTTGGGCTCTAGCCAGAGGACTGGGAAGCACTTTTTCCCATGTGTTTTAGTTAAGCGGAAAAGAACACCCTTTACACATAGCATGGCATGAAGCTTGCCTAATGAGATCTATAAAAGCCAGGGTCTCTTTTTGAGTGTTTCAGATCTTGTCAGCTCTTGTCCTGGAATATGTGTAAATCTACACTAGAGCCCTACCAGTGGCTGTAATGTTGTATTTGCTGTTAAAAACAAATCTAAGTTAGTTTCACTTGACTACTGCAGAAAAAGTCAAGTCAGAAAAAAAGGCAGTTTGCACCCACCTTGAGCCTTGTGTCACCATGAGTACACTGCTACCCGAGGAAGCTAATTAAAACTTTGCCCTGGTGAATCTCTTTGGAGACCACAGAAACCATCGTGTCTTATGTGCATGGGCTCTTCACCTGCCCCTGATCTTCTGGATCAGAGCAGTTCCCCAAGACACGATCCTAAGGGGGATCTTAGCCTCTTGCTTCTAGATGGGGATGGGTGTATTGCAGCCATCTCCTGCAGGGAGGAGAGGAGAAGGTGACAAAGGGAGAGCCAGCATCCCTTGGCAGTCGGTGCAGACCTGCTCGTTGAACCAGGGGACCATCAGGCAACATCCTTCAGCATGGGAAGCAGAGCTGGTGGACAGGGCTCGAGCCATGGCCACAGGACACCAAACAGCACATCTATCAGTCCCCCGGAGCACTGGTGGTGGCTTGTGGGTGCCAGGGCCCAGGAGTGGTGAGTGGGGATGGACACGTAGGTTTGTCAGCAAGGAGTGGTCTGGGCTCACAACCTGAGCTGTTTTTTTTCTGCTTAGTTGAGGTTGGGTGCCATCTAAATAGGTTAAAATCCTGTTTGCTGCATCTGAGGCAAGTGCGGTCTAAATGCTCTGATCTCTAAGGATGGGATTTTGGCTCCAAAACGTAGCCCTGGTTAAAATGCATAGATTTCGTGGCTTTCAGGCTGCTGCTGGGGATGAATTTGTTTCAGACTTTCTGCTGTACTGCTGTGAGCTCAGTGCAGCCACGTTGTGCAGTGCCGGAGAACTGCAGAGGATTAATGGGAAGTGAAAGGGATTCAACCCTAAGGCCTGAGAAATTCTCCTCTAATGCCAGTTTTCCAGCTGAGCAGTAACTTGACTTTAGTGGAATTACCCCTGATTCACACCAGCGTACATAGAAGGTCCTGGAAACAGACCAAACCTATGTTTGACCTAGCTTCCTGCTGACGTTTTAATTTTCCAGTACCAAGGGTGAGTTAGGTGCTGATTCTATTTCTTCTCAAATCCCAGAACACAGGTCTGTGGAAATACAGTTTGGAGTTGGGCCCCATCTCTGCCAGTCGGTCCCGCCTAACTTCACCATCCATCTCGAAGAAAAGCATAAAAGCTGAACAGCCAGACTCTCCGAGGGGAACAAATGAAATTTGAAAAATGTGTTAGGTTTAAGATAAGAGATGTAGACTGCAACAATGAGAGGTTTACAAGCCCAGCTTGCTTTGTTAATAAGTTGAGAGAGGAGACATCAATTCTTTTAACGTGATTTCTGCCCTGGTAATGTTCCTTTAAGAAGCGTGAGGCACGGTGAGATACTGTAAGGTTTCATTCCTCTTGATGGGGTCTTTGCTGTAAGCGTTGTTATTCTGATCAGCTTTGACATCGTATAAAATAGCACTTATTCTCCAAGTAATCTGAGAAGCTCTTCAGAATTCACGAGGTTTAAGTCCAAATAATTACATTTATTGATCTCTGCTATGTGAAGAAAATTTCCAATTTATTGCAGACTTGTTTGGTGTTATACCTCAAATTAGGCCATGTCAGGATTTTCTCTTTTTCTGTCTCTATTTTTAATGCTTTATTTTATTTATATATATATATATATATATTTATTTTTTGGGGGGGGGGGTCTGAGATTGTTCATTTGATAGCAAAAGCTGTCAAAAGTGTTGTCACTGAGCAGGGAAATTAAGGTGCTTGGTGCTGTCAGCAAGCCCTGGGCCAGGGCAGCGCCTGCGGCAG
Source organism: Anser brachyrhynchus (assembly GCF_964034855.1). Taxonomy (NCBI): domain Eukaryota; kingdom Metazoa; phylum Chordata; class Aves; order Anseriformes; family Anatidae; genus Anser; species Anser brachyrhynchus. Next base: position 34,869,923 of record NC_137696.1, read on the forward strand.
TACAAGAAAGGGGTTTAGGTCCTGCAGTGCAAAGCCCTGAAGCTCTGCTCCCCACCTTGTTGCAGGAGGCTGGGTGCTGACTGCTCTGATCCCTGGAGAATAAAACGGGGCTAGTGCTTCCTCCAGTCTGGTGGGGGTAAAGCCCAAGCACTTGGAGATCCCCAAATGCATCCTCTGCCCAGAGGCTTCTTCTCTAGGAAAAGGAGGCCTCAGTTCCCTCTGGTCATGCCAGAGGTAAAGGAGAATCACCAATATGGCTTAGTGGTAGGTAGAAGATCCATCCATGCTACGTCCCCATCTGGATCAATTCCCAGTGGTACCAGACCTTAATCAATCTTTGTTGGTCTGTGGCTTCATTAAACTACGGGTGGACTAAAGGTGGGCACAGGTAGTCCTCAGCCCCATGTGCCCGCTGCCAAAGGACCTCACAACCCCAGTGAGGGACAGGAAGACTCAGTGTCTGAAATGCAGATGTAGTCTGTTAGATCACACAAGGTCTGCTTCTGCCACCTGGAGTGTCCCTCTCACCTGGTGAGGGTTGGGGCGTGCTTAGGAAGGCAGACTGTAGATGGTGCTGAAGAGAAGGATGCTGAACAGAGTTTGCTGGCTTGGAATTTCAGAAGCCAAAGCTGGGACTGGGGGTTTGTTGGCAACAGCTTAATAAGTGATGCCTTTCCCCAAATAAGTCTTTAAATTTAGATCTCAGTTTGATAAAGCAATCTTCACATACTTTTTCAGGGCACATGTATTATTTAAAAAAACATTTATAAAGGATTAATGCCCCACTGACACAAATCCCTATCATTTCCAGTGCCAAGAGCCAAAACAGTCCAGCTTTTTCTAAGAAACCCTTTTCATCTGTGTGTTTATCTCCAAATCGGGCACTGGGAAAAGTGCTAGAATCACAATCTTTTGTTTATCTACAGGAGTCCTTTGTTTATCCAGTAAACAGGGACAACACAAGGAGCAGTAATGCCATCTCTGCCCGCGATCAGTCTATCCTTTATCTTTCGCATATAGTTAGTAAGTTTGTGCAGAGTATCTCAAGGCATTTGATGAATTTATGCTTATTTCCTTCTTCTTTTGCCATGCAGGCTGGTTGCCTGTACCTCTGGTGTCTTGGGTAGGTATCTGTGAATTGTCAAATGCGTCTGCCTTTTGCAAAGCATTTGTGTATCTGCAGGAGTTAGCAGCTGGAGGGCTGATGTGGATGGAGCTGTTGTTATTCTTCCTTGGCTGACAGCAGTACAAGAGGGAGCACCAACACTGACTTGCTCTGCCGCCCCGCAGCGGGCTTCTGGCGGCTGTCCCCTCTATACTGATGGCTTCAAAGCTGTGGGGCAGCCACGGGTTTTGTTGCTCCTTTAGCTGGAGCAGGCAGCATTTCCAAGTAGGGCTCGGTTTTGGCATCCTTACTCTACAGAAGGGCTGGCCGAAGTCCGAAGCTTTTGTGGGGAGCACCCACTCCTACCAGGAGAGAAGCAAGATGCTTGTATGGCGCCTTAACAATTGCTGCTCTTCTGGCACACTTCTGGAGGACGGACTCATATCAAAAACACCATCTTCAGCTGTTCAGGGCCAGCAACAACCTTGCCGGGGAGCTGGGAGAGTGTTGGGGAGCGGGCACCCCGTCTTGCCCCATCTGAGCACCCCTCGTGTAGCCCTATTTCATTCACTGCCTGGGGTGCCCTGGGGGGGTCCTTTCCCTGTGGGCTGCTTGGTGGTGCTCTTCCATGTGTCACTTTGTTAGTCAGAGGGGGAAATCACAGCAGGGAGGAGCAGGAGGTGATAAGAGGGAGTGTGTGCCTGTGGTGTCTCCCTCCCATTGGACAGCATCCGCACCTTGGGCAGGTGAGAGCCCTCAAGCTGCTCGCTGGGCTCCACCTCAGCTCCCGGCTGGACTCCTCATGCTGGAGGAAGCCAGGAGGGTGGGGAGGTTTCTCCTCACCATCAATATCACAGAAAGCAGCCAGTCATTAACAAGTAAGGTTTCACTGGCACCTAAGATCTTTGCAAATTATTGTTGTGTGCTGCTCCTCTCCTGCCCTTTCCTTTCTCTGCGCGCCTTCCCGCCTGCCTTTGATTCAATAAATCAAAGCTTAGTGCCAAATCTTGTTAAATTCCAACTTCCCCGTTATTCCCTCTCTGACCTTTGGGAGATGAAAGTTTGGAAATGTGTTTAATAATGAGGGTTGTGATATGTGAATAAAAGACACGAGAAATGTAAACTAGGACAATGATCAAAGACGATGCATTGGCTCTGATGAGGAACTATATTGTTGCTAATAGGGTGACCAAACCAATACAGAATGATGGCAAAAAATATCTACCATATTGCTGCCAGAAAGTCTCAGCTGGGTTTCGAGGAAGCTGAGGGGAGCATGTCATGGAGAGGGACCTGTGACATCTGCACTTCTCGTCCTTGGTGGCAGGGCTGGGTAATCTCAGCTCTTGAAGCAGATGAAGGGCTAACATGTACGGAGATGGTGAAAGATATCCAGTTAAGCTTTCATGAAAAATACTGGAAGTATTAGTCTTTTTTTTTTTTCCTTAATTAAGAAAAAGTGAACAACATTATTTATTTTGCATTTCTTGTTTGACTGCCATCTTTGAAAATTAATGATACCAGGTTTTTAGTTCCAACTGTTTGAAATTTCTCTTTCCTGTTCTTCCGCTCATTTCATTTCCATCATCTTTTTTTTTTTTTCTTCCCCCTCAGTTGAATGAAGGGAAAATAATAGAGGAGTGAATCTAATCCTCCACTGAGGACTACATCAGAAATGATGAAAGAATGCGCATTTTTAAATTTATTAATTATTTATTTTCAAGCACCAAAAAAGGGGAAAAAAGTCAATTTCTTAGAGTTATCATTCAAAAATAGAAAAAAGAAATGTTGACTCACTCGAATACATGTGGTGACAAATTTTAACGCTGGGTGTTAGGCAATGCTTGGGAATCTGCAGATGATGCCATGCCCAGGGGAGGTGTTGACATGGTGACACCAGGGTTTGCCCAGGTCCTGCTCAGGCAGTGTCCCCTTTGGCCTGGCTAGCCAGCGGTCCCATGGCTGCCCCATGGCCCTGGTCTTTAGATGTGTTTCTCCCCCATTGTAGAAGACATTGGCCACTTTCTCTTTGCCCGGACTTTGTGATTTTGCACCTTCAGTGCCTAGAGTGGTCCACAAGCCTACTACTTGTCTCCTGTTGGTGCATGGTGCACACCACAAAACACTTCTCCAGCCCTGCAGGGAGCACCCACTGCCTTGCAAACAAGAAGGTGGCAATGGAAAAGAGGGGCAGTATTTTTGTCCTTTGTGGTGGACTCACCATTAACAAAGGATTTCCCAGTTTTCAAATCCAGTCTTTTTAGCACCAAATTTAGTGTTCTTTTTTTGTTTGTTTGTTTGTTTTTTGTTTTTTTTTTTTTTGTTTTTTTGTTTTTGTTCTGCTTTCTCCCCTGGACCTGGAGAGCAGCTGACCACTGACCTTTTTCTAAAAGTTTCCTTTCTATTTTTATTTTTATTTTTATTTTTATTTTTATTTTTATTTTTATTTTTATTTATTTTTATTTTTATTTTTATTTTTATTTTTATTTTTATTTTTATTTTTATTTTTATTTTTATTTTTATTTTTATTTTTATTTTTATTTTTATTTTTATTTTTATTTTTATTTTTATTTTTATTTTTATTTTTATTTTTATTTTTATTTTTATTTTTATTTTTATTATTTTTTAGACCAAACAATGCTGTGCCCTTCACCACCAACTTTCGTGCCACTTTCTTAGCCTTTGTCTTTATTGTTGCTGTCTTCTACATTTCTTCTCTTAGTATCCTCATGGCTGGTGCACTGACCTGAATAAAAGACACCAGCCCAGCCTCAGTGATGTGGAGCAGCACAGAAAAATTTCCCCTTGGTTTTGGAGATGACACTCAATAACGGTTGCAAAAATGAGACTGTGTTCATCTTGAGTTTGTATTTCACTGTAATTTCAAACAAATACCTTTAACTTACCAGTCATTCCCTGTCTGAAGTCTCGGTATTTGTTTTCTTCTTTCCTAGTTTAATATTTTATTGAAGGATTTATTGAATTATGGCTTGTTGATTTCATACCATTTCTCCAATTTACTGAGATAATTTCGAATTCAGGTCCTGTTCTACAAATGTCCTCTTACCTTGGACTGATCTGCAGATTTTGTAATTCATGCTGTCTTCCGTTACTCAAGTTACTGTAAAAACCTGCAACAGAGCCAGGATGAGGACAGATTCTTCCAGGATTCACAAGAAATCTTACACCAATAGTTCACCACTAGTATTTTTTTTCCCTATCTAATTGCAGTTATAGGGAATTTCGTGTAGGCCAGTGTCTTCCACATTATGAACTTTGAATTGCTGATGAGCTGCAAAGCCACAGAACATGATCTGCACTTGATCCAAGGAAGCACTCCCCCTTCCTATTAAAAGTTTGATAGTAAATCCAGACAGTATTTGCAAGAGAATTTACGACCAGTTATGAACAAGGACCCCAAAAGCCAAAGTGCTGAAAAGCTAGGCTGTACTGACTTAATTTGCTTGTGGCCATGTGGGACAATATTGAAAGCTGTGCTAAAACATATTTCTACCACTTCTTCCTTACCCACAAAGCTAGTTACCTTGTCAAAGAACAAAATTAGTTTGCTCAGAAATGAACAACTGACTCAATGTTCATTTTGTTGAAATGAATAACTGAAATGTTTTTTTTTTCTTGATAAATTCATTATGTTGAGTTGTTTTTTTATCCACTTGTTTTCCTTTGGGTTTTTATATATTGATCAGGTAATAGTCTGTTCTAGTATTTTTCCCGGGAGAGTTAACTAGTTTGTGTTTTTCAATGATTTCCTTTTGCCTTATTTTAAATAAAGATATTATATTTGCCCTTCTTGAATCTTCTGGGATCACTGATATATCATGAATTTCAGGGATAATTTCTGAATGGATCAGAGATTTCTATAGCGGGTACCTTCAATGTCTGAGGGTGGATTTCAGAAGGCACTGATAATTTGACCATATCTCATTTATCTCAAGATTTTTATTTTTTTTTTTCCGTGCTCTGGCTCGCGTTTCTGTCTCCTTGTTGGAATTAATTTTTGAAGTATGTTATGAAGTCTGAAGCAGAGATGGATGAGGCTACTGCATCCTTCTCTATATCAGCCTCTGTTTCCACTTTTTCCATTAAATAATAGACTGCATGTTCTCTTTTCTTCTGCCTCTGCTGATACCTTAGCACTTTTATTGTGGTCTGATGCCCATTACTAATTGTAATTAATTCTGTGCTTTATCCATTCTGATTTTTATGCCTCTATTATTCTTTTACGCTGGTCCTTAGCTATGTGGTCTAGTTCTCACTTCTGCTGTAATTTCTTTTTGATTTTCAGGTCCCTAAAGAGCTCTTGATGCAGCTATAATGGTCACTTACTCTGCTTCCCATCTTTCTAGCACAATAGGATAGGTTACCATTGTGCTTTAACATGGTCTTTCTCTGTAACTGCCAATTTTCTTCCACTCCTCCATGCAGAAATTCCCTTCTCAGGAGACCTCATCTGCCGTGTTGCTGAGTTTGTTGGAGTGTAGGAGGGAGAGCCTGCATTTCCTTTGGGCTCCTGCTAATTCTGCCTAGCTCCCAAAGAACAAAGGGTGCCAACATTTCTGAATTATCTGCACCCAAATGACTTTCCAGCTGAGATTTTTAACTACCAGCTACCTGCTGACTGCAATCAAGTCTAGAGGAGCTGCTCCACCAGCACCTTCCTTCACTGCTTGAAACAAGCCCCCAGAACATTTGAACAACCTGGCATGCTGCCTGTCTCTGTTCTGCTCCTGTTCTAATGCTTCTAGTTCCATTGCCAGCCACAGTTCTGCCCTTTTACTGCACCTGTTAATTTCTAAATGGCAAAAGGCCAAGCTTCAGGTTTTGCTTGTTGAGATGGGGGGCAGCGGGACTCTCTCTTTGTCTCATCCTTAGTTTTGTCTTTCTTGCACTTGAAGAAACTCAGTGATTGGCTTCTTCCTTCCTTCCTTCCTTCCTTCCTTCCTTCCTTCCTTCCTTCCTTCCTTCCTTCCTTCCTTCCTTCCTTCCTTCCTTCCTTCCTTCCTTCCTTCCTTCCTTCCTTCCTTCCTTCCTTCCTTCCTTCCTTCCTTCCTTCCTTCCTTCCTTCCTTCCTTCCTTCCTTCCTTCCTTCCTTCCTTCCTTCCTTCCGCGCTCCTCCACCTGTTTTCACCCTGGCCAGTCTGTACCTTCCCACCCCAGCATCCCTGCTGTGACTACCACCAGTGACGTGTTGTCACTGCCATTCTTCCTCCCCATAGCTTGTGCCCCCAAACATGTAGGGACCACAGATTGCACACAGGTGGGGAGGCGAGACGGTGGGATATGCTTTTGTTGCTTATGCTATGGATACACCCTTCCTGAAGCCATCTGTGTGGGCCTGGGAACAGAACTGGGTCCTGTAGAGAGCTAAAGGGCAAAGAATGAGTCAAAACTGTCAACTGTTTTTCACACATGATCTGTAAAACCTCAACATTGCAGTGTCTGCCATGAAATTTATTGTTTTCCAATAAACTAAAAATGCTTTGGTTTATAAAACAACCACTTTCTTTTTTATTTTTCCTTCTTCTTTTCTGGAAATTGTCCAGTATGTTTACAATAACTCTCTTAAAACATAAAGAAAATTATATTTCTCTGGACAAACGTGTATTTTTCTGTAAAATGGCTTTGATATAAAGTACTTAGCCAGCTCTATAATTTAGTGACTTCCCTTGGCTAAGTACAACTTACCCCTCTTCTTTTTCTTTACTTTCTCTCACCAGCTATTCCAGAAGGTGCCTGGACCCATCTTACATGTCCTGTGATGCTACCAGCTGCATTTCAAAAAGCCAGGTAAATATGTTTGCCCTTTTCATTCTCAGATCAATTGTATCCCTGCTTCTATGAATATGAGCAGGAGGGAGCAACTAAGAGAAGAAGAAACAAATATCCATACCCAGAATACTGCTAAGCGGAGCATTACCTTCTCCTCTCCTTGTCTCTGTCTTCCTGGTGCATATCCAGGAGAGGTTTAAACAGGGCAGAGGAAATCAATCCAGCGGGGTGGGAGATGGAGCAGTACAATCCTGTTCCCTACAGGACTGTGTGATGTATTTAGGTTTGCCAGGCAGTCCTGCTGCTGAGCTACCTGTGACTGCTGAGCTGGCAATGCAGGTGTCCCAGTACTGCCACGTCGCTGTCCTGGCCATGACCAGGAGGCATGGACAAGGTGAGGAAAGTGTTCATTATTTTTCATTTTTACTGTAAGTGTAACTTCTTCCCACCTTAGTGAGGTCTCACTTTGGGGTCTGGTGATTAGCTCTGATCTGGTCGATACGAGTTTGCAATTTTCTCCACCAGTGACACCTCCTTGATGCCTCCAAGAGTTACTGGCCACGGGGTCACCTCCGTGTTGAGCAGCCCACTGAGAGCTTTGTGTTTCCTCAGTCTGAAAATTAAACATTTGGATGCTGGTAGCTGTTCTGCTGGCAGTTCCTGTTAATGATGAAGAATTACCTATTATGCCAGCGTTGGGCGGCTTTGACAATTCCATTACATATTACTAATAGCACTATTAATGTATGGCAGCTTATCCTCGGCGTTTGTGCGCGTGTGTGCATGCATATATGTGCGGCCGTGTGCGGATGCCCCAGGGAGGCCGGGCCGCAGACAACAGATCTGCTGGCAGAATGCAGCAGCCGCTGCGGCCACTTCTCCCTTCCTCCCGCGGGGACACCAGGCTGGAGGGCACTGCCTGGGTTTGCCTCCCCCAGGAGCAGAAGTGAAGCTGAAGCTGACTGCTGGGAAAGATGCTGATCCCTAGTGCTGTGGCATCCTCTGCTGCACGGTCTGTCTGTGACTTGGGAAGCTAATTCCTGTTGCCTGCTGTTGCTCAGTCCCTCTTCAGCTCTGCTCCCCTTCTCTCCTGGTCTTTACTCTTTGATCTTCAGCTGAACCATTCGATTTCTGGAACCTGCCTACGTGCTAGACCTCCTCCTGGGCACAGTCTAAAGCGGTGGTACAGGGCTGGCCAAGTTATGTGTGGTGGAACTGCTTTGCTTTCCCACCTCAGCAGCAACCTAGCTCATAGGATTAAAAAAATAAAACAAAATTATTGTGGTGCTTTCATAGCATAGTGGATGTTGATGTGATGTGCATGTGACTAATGCAAAGTTGACCCCCATTTCAAGGTTCCCTGCAGATTGCACACACTCAGTCTGAGGGAAGGGGGGATAAGCAGGACTGCAAGCCAGAACAGTTGGGTTTTGTGTCCCATTGTTCCCACAGGGAAAGCAGGGACATAACTAACCTCCTCCAGGCTCCCCTGCTGGTCTCCTGCAGCAAGGTGGGACAGAGCAGCTGCTGCCAAGCAGGTGAGGTATCAGCCATACAGAGAAGAGGACAGGGTGGCTGCTTTGGTTTACTCACCTACGGCAGAGGGAGAGCTGGCAGGGCTGCCCTCAGGGCTCCGGCACTTGCTGGTATCATCACAGCCCTGCAGAGGCAAGAGCACAGCCCTCTCTTGCCCTCCTGTCTTTCTCCACATCGCTTTCACCAGGAGCCATCTCCCCCTGCCTGGTATCATGCTGGCAGCAGGGGAGCCATGCCAGCCCACTAGTCCTGGCCTGGCCTTTGCTCTGAGCGTCAGGCAGCCAGAACAGGATGAGAATCTCACCCTCTTCTCCCCCAGGGTTTGTCTCATCATGAAATACAAGGGAAGAAGTTTATGAAGCTTCTGAGAAAAACCCCTCCCTCTCTTGTCTTTAACTTCCCACTGTTTTAATCCTAGACCATCTGCAGGAGAAATATGTTTAGATATAGCTTGTGCATCAGCGCAGGTGAATTTTTCTGTGCCTTGAAAAATGGGACAATACCTTCCTACAGATATTGATTGTCATTCCACATCTATGCTGTCCTCCTAACTTCAGATCAATTTGTGCTTTACCAAGTGGTTTGATGTCATCTTATGGCAGAACGCTAACTTTTTCCCTTTAAGGCTATTTATCTCTGTCCCTTTGTAAGGTCAGGGAAAATCACTGTACTCTGGCCCCCCAAAAGTAATTCATCTAGTGGAGGAAATGATGAGGCAGTATTATGTCTGGCAGCCTTTTTAAACAAGTCCTCAGAAACATCAAGAAAAACCTGATAGGCTTGGGCAGGGAGGGGGGAATTGAGGAAGTTACAGGAGCAAGTCTGAAAGCAATCAAGGGAAAGCTCAGTTTATATTCTGGAAATGTTCCCTCTTCCTGAATATATTTGCAGACATCTTTCACTGTTACTGAGGGGGGAAAAATTAATAATAATCCAAGCAGGCTCCCGAGCGAAGGGTGGCCATGAGTCTGAATTGGAAGGATAATTTATCTCCCCTGCCACTTTGAAGCCTTTTAGCCTGGGGGGGATCCCTTGTCTAATGAAATTAATTGAGTGCGTCTGCAGCCTGGGTACTCCATCTGAATTCCAGTTTCCCCCTCGCTTCGAAGTTGCCAGGTATCTGCTCACCTCCAAAGTGACCTAAGTAAATGCACCGTGTGTCAGTGCTGCTCCTTCTCATGCAAATCACAGCCCAGGTAGTGAGTGGTTCCTGGCTCTGCCGCTGCCTGGCCACGCTCTCCCTAAGCTCCATGCACAGAAGGCAGCCAAATGTTAGAAAAAGTTAGAGAATAAATTCTGTCCCAGGCTATTTTTAAATGCAAATGTCACAGGGAACTTCTAAACAGCAGATTGCTGGAGGGAGGAGAGCGTCACTGGGAAAAGTTTGCTCTATTTTCATCCTTTCCTTACACTGTTTACCTCGGTGCTAGCTATTGGCAGTTATCAGGGGTGTCTGCAAGAGCAAACTGGTCAAAACAGTAAAGAAATCAGAAGATAGAGCAGACCCAATTAAATATAGATAAAATGGGAAATGATGGAGCCAGCATTTAACTGAGCAAGAGGAAATGGGGGAGATAGGTGACCGGCTGTATAAGTTACCATAGAAGGGTGTCATTTCTTCCTTTTTCTCCTGCTAGAGCTCCACAAGAATGCCATAGTCATTTGAATATGCTCACATTTCTTTTAATTTAATTTAATTAATTAATTAATTTTTTTTCCTGCAGCCTTCTTTTACCTTCCCCCACCAAGCTGCATTCAATTTCTCTGCTTTCCCTTCAGAGCGGATTATCTGATTTTATACAGATTTAGTTGTACACGGCTCCGAGATCGCATGAAAGTGCCAGCAATATGACAGTGGTTTGTGTAGGCATGAATGCAGTATTATGTGGATAGCCAGCAGCCTGGCTTCGCCTTGAATAGATGCAGATTTGTTATGTATAGATGTGTGCTTATTTGCTGAATACTTATGCCCTCGCAGCTCCGGGAGCTTCCAGGAGGCAGTTGTGTTTGCGTGACAATCTTGTTCCCAGGGAAGAATAAAGTGCTTGTGCAGAAGCTTTGGCCCTTAGGCTGTCAGATGAGGGAGGTTTTTCTTCTTGTCATGTAGGTTGCACCAAAATCAAGACTGAGCAAACCAAACTCTGAGCAGCAGAAGGATGATATTTTTCTTGGTGTTGTTTTATTTCCTACTGTCTTAAAGGGACTTCTAGCTGGTATGCGCCCCTCCACCAGTGAAAAACAAGACGATATTGATAGCAGGCATGTGTTAGCTTCAGCGGGAGCTTGAGGCACTTTGTTACAGTGAGGTGGTGAGGTGAGTGTCTGAGTCTGCACATGCCCTCCTTCTTCCAAGGCCTGAGGGTCTGCAGTCCTACCTTGTTCACTCCTGGGGCAGCCCTTGCTGCTCTGCTGTGCCTCAGCCATTCCGTATGGATGTGTGGCTCCATCCATGCACAGAAATGTAGAGATCTCCTTCCACTTGGTCATTTCTTTGCCTTGATGCTGGAGGGTGCCCTTTGTCTTGGCCATGTCCCTCAGAGCAGACCCTCAGAGACCATCAGTGTCTTTTGAGAGGGGTGGTACAGGGGGACACTGCCATGGCAAGGCTTGACAGACAGGTGCCTTGAAAGCAAAGATTGATGGTAAGAAAATAAATGTTTCCTTCCAAGGTAGCTCAGGAGTTCATTTCTCTGGGCTTGAATTTAAGCCCTGTCAGTTGTACAGACACGTGGCAGTTCCAGGCTAGGCCCAAAGCTCGTTAAGTCTCATTGCAGTGCATCAAGTTTCAGACATCGCTTTTTCATTTAATAAATCTTTCCTCACCTGTCACTCCCGGCCTTGTCCCCATCCCAAAAGGCACCACCTCTGGGAGCAATTAAACCACAGCTCCTTTCCCGTGCCCGCATCCTGCAGGGTTCACGTGCGTGAGCACGGCGCGGCTCTGTAGGGATTCCCACTCAGCCTGCCCTATGCTGCTGGGGCAAGGGGCCATCAGCAGTGGGGGCTGTTAGGCTGGTTTTGTTTTTCACCTCAACAACACTTGCCTTGACTGAAGCTTTACATTTGCCAAAGGTCCAGGAAAATGTGACAACCCTCATGAAAAAACCCTCTCCCAATTTTTTTTTTTTTCTCGGTTAAAATGTAAACAAGAGAAAATGATGCAATGTTTTCACATTATATGCACTCCTGTTTAAAGCAAACATATTCTTCCCCAGTCAATGTCTAAGCAGAAAAAAGGCCACAGAGAACTGGCTTTCATAGCAGACATAAAAGGTGCGCTGGTGCCCTCTGTAAGTAGAGACAACGTTTGATCTATCTGGATCTACTCTGCAATGAGTGAGAGAGCTTAATGGCAAAAGACTCTGCCGTCCCAGAGAGCTTCCAGCTCCTGATCCTGAGCAAGCTCACCTCAGCTCCAGGAAAAAATTGCGGTGCTCTCTTACGGAGCTGCCGGGAGGGAGGTGGTGATCTGCCCTCTTGCTGCAGGGATGTGAGGACAGGGTTGGGAAGTGGGGTGGAGGAGACTTACGGGCTCTGCTGCTCCATGGCAGAGGAAGCTGTGGGACGTGTCCAGCAGAAGGGAGTCCATTGCCACAGGGGCTGGAAGTGGGGAGGCAAGAGAGCAAGTGGCCCTGAACAGGCTCGTTCTTCAAGTCATAGAACTCTTCCTCCAGGAAAAAAACATAGAAGTAGCAAGGAAAAAATAATCTGAAGTGCCCACCACAGCCCCCATGCATATTACTGTTGTCTGAAGCCTTCTGCCTGTTTATTTCTTTCCACTTTCCAAGCAGAAAATAGATCTGGGGAGATTTTACTTGCTCATGCAATAGCATCTCAGTGGTCTGGTGTTACCTCGTGCTTGAAGGGAACGAGAACAGGAGCCTTATCAGCATTTCAGTGTTTTGCCTTCCCCTTCTCTCTCCTGTTGTCACACACACCCCTCCAGGGGCTGACCACGGGGAGGGGATCAGAGCTCGCTGCAGGTTGTGCAGGGCTGTAGCTGGCTGACTGCACGTGCAGAGCACAGGCTCTGCAATCGGGGCACCCTGAGCAGCCTACAGTGGCACGTGAGTAATAGGGAACAGTAATGATTACAGCTGTCATTTATAGACTGAGAGATCACAACAAAAAACTAACAGCAGCTTCTGAGACTTCCAGTACAGCTCCTTGGAAAGAGAGTTTTAGCAGCCAAGCAGCTTATTCTCCCAGGGACAGTGTGGGCTTGCTCGTGCATCCCTGCAAGTATCGATACCAGACCATGCACCTCCTGCCTGTGACACACATTTTTAGAGCTTATCCAGGAGGCTAAACCTGTCCCTCTTCCCTCCTTTTTCACCTGTGGCAGAGGACTAATTGCTCTGTTTAAGGGCATGGCTTACAATTGATCTTAGGATGGGTAAACATAGTTTGGTACCTGGGGAAGGATGCTCCTTTGTCCTTGCTGAATGCAATATAGCAGTGAGGTGATGTTGGAAGTGTCTACATTTTTTTTTTTTTCCTGGAGACCTCACTTCAGAAGCTACCCTGGCACACAGCAAACAAGTACGATCTGACACAGTGGGGAATTCAGCCTGTGAGGTGGGGAGGGTGCTGAGGAGGCTTGGGGTTGGCAATGAGCACTGCACACCACTGGCTGAAGAGCGTCAGCAGAACTGAAAGGCAGCATTTGTAGGGTTTGCTGTTCGCACACTGCTGGGAGTCCTGCTCCCATAAGCAAAATCTCTGAAAATTAATTCTGGCAGAAGTGTATTTCTCCCTGGGAAATGGGATGAAGGCTGACTTAGCATGGGAGGTCTGATGGAGCCTGGCCAATACCTGAAACCAAAAGTAGCATATCAGGAAAAAAGCTTTAGAAAGAGGCTTGTGGAACTCAAACTTCCTGTAGCAGAGGTGAAGTTTAGCCAAGCATTTCTCCAACTCTGTTCATGGCTGTTGATGATCTTGCCTGCTCACACAGACCCTCCACTTCTGCAGCTCTTTGTTTCACATCTGAATTTTAGAAGCTAGAGCTGAATATGAGGGACACAGCCCCTCAGTAGCTACAAATGATGTAGCATCTTGAAGTCAGGCCTAATGCTGCTTGTTTATGCTGCTGGTTTATACCAGCCCTCCAGGTGACAGATGGGCGGGAGTCATCCTCAACATGTCCCTCTGAGTGAACAACATGGGATGATGAGGACCTCTCCCTCTCCTCTTCCCCAGCAGCTCTTCATCAGGTCTGTCAAGAGGAAGAGCATTTTTCCTCACAGCAAGATGTTCCCAGTGGCCCACACCTATATAATCACCTCTGGGTGGCTGCGGTGAGCAGTACTTCAGGTTATTTGGGAACAGCAGAAGGGAAGCGTTCATCTAGCTGCCATTTAGAGCTGATGTTTCACTGCTCACTCCTGCAGAAGCATCCAGAGTTTAAGGAAAAGTTGCCTTAGCTAAACAGTAAGCCAAGAGCTGAGATCTGTGAACCTTGATGCCTGCAGTCCCCCTCCTCCTTGCTCAGCAGCAGGGCAGTCCCATCGAGCCCCCATCGTGCCCACCCCATGGAGCCAGCAGGAAACTGTGCCACAGCTGCTGGCAGCCACCGCCTTCGGGAGAGAGACATCTCACAGCAAATTATGATGAGACAGGGTCAGGGCATGCACCATTTTTGTAATGTCTCTTGGTACTTTCCAGCTTTCCAGCAGCCAGGAAAACAAATTGCCGCCGGGTACAGCAAAGGTCAGGGTTGCCATCAGCTAAGCGAAATCGCTGGCTGTAATAGTCCCATCGACATTTCCCTCTGCAGCAGCTGCTGTCAGCACAAGGTGCTGTCATTAGCTGTGGGCTGGGCTTTTGTGGAAGCATTTTGTATTTCATTTCAGCGAGTGGCACTTCTCACCTGTCATGTGCTTGGTGAGCTGGTACTCACGGTGCAGCGAGGACAGAGAAAGAGAAGCTCAGAGCGATAGCATTCATTACCGGGAGGTGCTGGGAGCAGCCAGATGGGCGACAGCTCGCAGGGTGGCAGGAGGAGAGCCCAGCTGGTCCCAAGAATGGTGAACAGCTCTACAGGTGTTCACCATTCCTCCCTGACAGGCACTAGCCAGGGGAGTTAGCATCACAGAGTATGTGTCCACATTGCTCCTTCTCTGCTGGGAAGCTGACTCAGTACTACCCCAATGCTTCTTTCTTCCCATTTTGCTTTTTCCCCGTGTCTGATTGTTTCTGTCATGGTTTGGTCAGCATAGACTGTGCAGCTCTGTATGAGCAGCCGAACCCAGGGGCAGGATTCCTCAACCTTCAGCAGGGGCAGGTTTCCCCCTTGGCTTTTGGAGGACCACTGGCAGTGGTGATTTATTCTGAGAGGAAGATTTTCCTCCTCATGCCTGCGATGTCACCGAAATATCGACCTTAAGGTGTGCAGTTATAGGCTGTGGCACTGTTGTGGCTGGATGGACTGTAGAGACCGTGCTGCTCCCTGGGGCTCCCAGCATGGTCACAGGGAGCCACCTGCTTTTCATCCCCTGGGAGACGGTCAGGAGGATCACTTGTGGAATGGGGAGCTGGGAAACATGAGCAATTCCACATTTTCCCTTGATAGCCAGGCTTTGTTAAATGACTTAATTACTCCACCTGGAATCAAGCAGCCCGGAGTGTTATTTTGTACCGAGCACCATGCAGTGACTTGCATCAGGGCTAAACATAAGCTGGGTACTGCTGCTCTGAGCTGCTAGCTTGTTGCCTGGTTTAAACAACCCCACAAAGTGCAGGGCTGGCCTTAGTCCCCCCAGTCCCTCTCACTTTGGAAAGTGGCCGTCTGTGGGTACAGGCTGGGCAACTGCAAAGCTGTGATATACCCTGTGCAATGAGGTCTTTTTTACCTTTTACATAGTGTTTGAGAAAACATACTTGTACTGTTATTACTAAGTCTGGGATGCCTTTAATATCAAATAAAAATTTCTTACCTAATAAAACAGCCCAATGAGTCGCAATTGTGTATTTAGCATCTAACTGAAGCATGGCATCCAAAAATTCTTATTTGCTTTTCTCCCTGCATCATCCTCCCTCCTTCCCTGACGTACTCCTTTACCTGCCCTCGCTGCTGTGCTCTCTTTCAAGTCATTTCTTCTGATCTCTCTGCTGACTAATTAGAGAAACAGCCCTGAGAGGCACCATGGCTTTCAGCTACACATTACAGCTGTGTAAATTCGCTTTGACGTTCAGACAGCCTCGATTTCTCCCTGCCTGCAATGGGAGTCAGTGAGCTGGAGAAGAGGAAATTGTTTGCATTACACAGCTACGGCAGCGAACCAGCATGTGCCTTGTGCCGCAATGGGAAGCGCTTTGTGGTTTGACTTGGCGGCTGGAGCAATTGTAGTCTGGGTAGGGACCAGCAGGCAGGGAAGCTGACTGCGGGCTTTGGAAAAGGAGGTCCCGGAGTGTGCGTGGGCTACAGGCCTGTGCCTGTGGCTTGCAGCCCCACGAGACTGGACTGCTTTGCTGGGAGAGGGGCCAAGCATTGCATGAGCTGGCTCCACCAGCAGCCATCTGAACTGCAGCGATGAAAACGCAGAGCCCCTGGTTGGGGGCAAGAGGGGATGATGGAAATTGCATGTAATCACCTTCATTTAAGTGAATCTCTTTGGTCTGTTTTATTTGATGTATGATCATAATTGCCCCATTTGGACGTAGGAGCTATGAAACTGCTTCTTAACTATGGTCATAATTCACCTGTTATTAGAAACCTCATGAAGAGAGCATTACCACTATGTCTGCAGATAAAAGCTATGCACACACATATGTGTGGTTGTACACAATCATACCCATGGTAAGAGAATATTAACAGGCTTACAAAAGCCTCCAGTCAAAATGGAGGCAATGCCAGAATTAAACCTGCCCAGACAACTTCCTCTGGGGGTTTGTGCACCCTTAATCACATCACCTCATATTCTGTGATCCCTTTCAGGCTTCTGGATAGACAGTGTCCATTTAATGAGCAGCTGTGCAATGTTTTGCTTTACCATCACTGCTGAAGACACATCCCCTTTCCTTATTATTGGGAGCTAATCAAGCCCTACTCTGAAGACAGAATGAATCATTTCCACTTTTTTTTCTTTTTTTTTCTTTTTTTTTTCTTTCTTTTTTCAGCAGTGTTCACCACTGATGTAACCAAACACTTCTCTCTTTAATTTGTCTTCAAATGATGTGATGAATTGAACTGGGGTGCTATTTTCCACTCTTTGGAGCAAGGGACCTGAGTAAATCATACAATCATAGAATCATTTGGGTTGGAAAGGACCTTAAGGATCTGGTGTTTCCAGTTTCTTAACACCTAATCTAAACTCTTTTGTTTAAATCTCTTTTGTTTAAAGCCATTATCCCTTGTCCTATAACTACACACCCTTGTAATAACTCCCTCCCCAGGTTTCTTGTAGGTCTCCTAAGAATACTAATAATAAGGAAGGTAAGCCAAAAGGGGATGCTAGTGTTGGATGCCCATATGGGATACCCAGAACACCTTGTAATGTGTCACAGGTTCTGTTCACAGTGTAGCACTACTGTTGCCTGCAGTTGTTTTTTGTGTGTTTCTGCCAATCAGACCCTCAGATAGTGTACCAGGGAGCCAGGAAACATCCACATGCATATGGACTACTTTATGTTCCTGTGCAATGCCCTTTTGTGCTTGCAATCACTGTCTTCATTCTCTGCAAATTTTCCAACTTAAAAAAAAAAAAAAAAAGAGAGATACAGACACAAAAATTTTGGATGAAAAGGGAGAATGAAGGGGCATAAGGGACCTTGTACAAAATCCTTACTGAGTTGAAAAAATCAAATTAAATTAACAAGCTAGGGACTGTTTTATAATTGTGCATAATAGGTTGCACGAGCACCTTCATTTCTAACATTTTCTGTCTTTTGCATGTGTGAATTTGAAACCATAAGAATGCTCTTTGCAAACAGGTGTGCACATGTGCATGCAAGTATGTGAGCCATTTCCTACATTTAAAAATAAAGTAGCTGAAAACAAGATTTCCATCACGTAGCAATACAGTACTGCATATGAACCATCACAAGGCTTGGGGCATTTCACTTGCACAGCATGCACATCTGCCCCCTGAGTTAATGGAGTGTCTGAGGAGAGAAGCAGCTTGTCATTGTCAGCTTAAATTCTCTGTGGGGGAAGAAGAGAGACCCAGTTTTTCCACGTGTTCTGAGATCCTTCCTTGCATCACAACACAGCACCAGTCAGGAGTATGGGCTCTTCTTCAAGGTTTTCGAGGCCAGGTGTTTTGCTGGGTGCAAACTCTTCTGACTCTTCTGCTGGTGAAAGACAGAAATTTTTATACCCCTTTAGTCTGCCATGTCAGCAAAAGGGAGAGCAAGCAAAGGAAGAAAAAAAAAAAAAAGTAACGAGAGAGAAAATGCACAAGAGTGGGAGCTTTCTAAGTGCAGCTGAAGGTGGCAAGGGATCTGTGATCTGAACTTCTTTATTCTCCATGCGGGGCTTGCTGAGTATTTTTCAAAAGCACACAGTGTTGGAGGTTTGATTTAAATGCATGTTATTGCTGGCTGGAATGTTCATTTTATATGGAGAAGAGTCTTATTCAACTCCACTGGTGGCCAGGCGTCCCAGGGCACATTGACACATTTGTGAACTGGTTAATCAAATCTACATGGGAAGACATACGGTGACCCCTAAAGAAAACCGTACCTGAAGCTGATGTATTATATTAGGAATTGACTTGACACGGTGTTTTTGTTTAACCTGTTTTTCATAATATTTGACAGTGAGTCAGTGAATCCACTGAAGCACAAGTTATATTGCGAGGGGAGTCTGAAACCCCATGATCCCACTTCTGCTTTTTGGTCCTTGCTAGATAATGGGGAGAGGGCCCTGCATTTGGATGAAAACATTCAGGGGTATCCAGCAATGAAGTGTTTGTGAGCAGGGTTTTCAAATCATTTCATCTGTTCAACTAGTAAAGCAGAAGTTGTCAGACCTTGTCAGGACTACGTTATGATTAATGTACTAAACGGTTTTCATGGGTATGAGAGGTTTTCAAGGGAAGAGTAGAAGCCTCACAGAGGATGATTCTGGAATCACTTTTCTTCCTTTCACCTGTAGTCAGTCCCGTTTGCATGTCTCGGTTATTATCCATAGTTATTTTCACAGGTTAGAGGCTGCTCTTGGTTCCATGTAGAAATAATGGCAACTGGAGCTAAAAGTCCAGTTATGGATACAGAGAGACTAGAGTAAGTGCAAAAACAGTGATGGAGAACAAGGCTACAAGCTGTGGTACTTCTCGGTAGTGTTGCCTTTCCTGGGACCATCCTGTGGCTCCAGCAGGAGTGTTGGATATCTTCCAGGGGGTATCGCTGAAGGAGCATGTTTGAACCAAGATTATGGCTGCTACTTGGAGGACATATATGCAGAGATGGGGGAACAAGGACACGAGACAGTTGTGAGAAGTGTGCAAGTCACTGAGATGGCATGACAAGTGAGAGAAGTATTGTGAGTAAGGGGCTGAGAGAGGACATGGCAGGAGGTTTGAGCAGAGACGTGAGCAGGGCATGAAGTGTGAAATGTTTAGCTATTCGTATCTTGAGTTCATTATGGAAAACGATGTTGCCTAAGGAGATGAAGACAGCATCATTGATGTCAAGGGGTTTGCTGCTGCATGGTATTAAATAAATCATCTTCCTATTTTACTATGAATTTTCAGGTTTTTTTTTTTTTTTTTCCCTGAGGTGACCCAAGGTAACTTTAAGAGTCTACTTGTGAATAGCTGACTCTGTTGCAACAGACCAGGTTTTCTCTTCCTGTTTACTCCATCTTCACTCTCTTTCAGCTCTTTAAGATTTAAATTATTGCCTGGTTTGTGAATCTCATTATGTGTCCTCTGTTTCTTGGAGACATGCTTATTGTGAAAAGTAAAACTGCAAGGAAAGTTTATTTTGAGAGAGCTGCCACAGGCCCCCAGGAACCATTCAGCATTTTGCACAGAGACTTTGCCTCCACAGGAAGTCATCTCTCCTGGCTGCTCTACAAGCAGTCTGGACAAACATGAAGAAGAAGGGCACTACTCTGCTACTGGTAATGAATAGGGTGCCAAAGAACCAAGGAGTCTTGAATCTCAATAGGATCATCAGGTTTGCTCATTTTTAGCTAGAAGATTTTGGAGTTCTGCATCAGATTTGAGTCTTGAATGGGTTTTGCAGTAGCTGCCTCCTGTATCCTAGATTTGACAAAACCAGTGAACTGTAGTTTTGAGAAAGACCATTGAGCTGTTCTGGATGAACCTAAGGGAAAGAAAGAAAATGCTGTATTTTTATGCCCATATGTCAGTTGATTTCCACCTCTTCAAAATACTAGCACTTGAAATGGAACCTTAGGTAAAACTTACCTGCAGATAAATTGCCTCTTTTGAAACAAAGCATGATAAAACAGTCAGAGGTCAAAAAATCAGAGAAAAGGGAGGAGGCTATGGGGGAGCTTCTGGGGCAAACTTCCCTAGTGTTTCCTTCACTCATATATATAACCCACAGTGATGCTGAATTATGGGGAGAAGAATCTTTGTTTTATGTTGCTAGTAATAATCACTGGATATGCATATGAAAATACAGGTGATCACTGTAAATTTGAAGCAGTGTTGGTCTCATTTTCAATTTTATTTTGAGATTACTTTTTTTCTCTAAGCTGTTTCTCTCCAGCTTACCTCTGAAATATACATTTTGGAAGGTTTTGTATTGGATGCCTATCTCAGCTTGAACAGAACTCATTAATCTTCTGTAGCACTGAACTGAAAGGATTAATGAAAACCTCTCTTCTGGATTTTCAGTTATTTTGCTCCTTCATTTTTATTTCTAATTTCCAGTTTGAATTAATAGTAATAAAACCCTTGGAACTCACCACCTGCCACCTAATTAATTAATGATAATTTTCCAGGAACTGAATAGCTCCAAGGTTTAAGTTTTAAATCACTGGTGAGCTTACTGGGAATCTTGTGATCAGCAGGGTGCCTCTCCAAGCCAGAGCTGGTAGAGACACACCATTACATGAGAGCCTCTGCCACCCTTATAAATAAAATCAAGCAAGAATTAAGGTCTGATCTACTCAGGTTGTAACAATAAGCTTGAAAGACTGATGCAGCTGTCTGTTAATTCTTGCAGTTCAGAAAG
This sequence comes from Anser brachyrhynchus, assembly GCF_964034855.1. Classification (NCBI taxonomy): domain Eukaryota; kingdom Metazoa; phylum Chordata; class Aves; order Anseriformes; family Anatidae; genus Anser; species Anser brachyrhynchus. The sequence continues at coordinate 34,890,507 of NC_137696.1, forward strand.
GAGATAAAAAGAGACCAGCATTTATTCAGAAGTCTCACTGTTTTTACAATTCATTTTGTGATTTCTGGGTATTTAATCTCTGATTTTTGAGTTTCTCAAACTGGCACCCTCAAGATTTATTCAACATTTTGGTCATGGTGCTCTTCCAATTCAGGCTGCTCATGTCCTGTGCAAAACGACATCAGGCAAAGCAAAAAGGAATGGGAGATCTCAGTACAAGTCTTAACCACAAGGTATCAATTTATACCTTTTAACCCAGAAGCTTCAGGAAGTTTGCATTCACACTGCAAAGGCAGCAATGTCTGCTTACTTACAGGACAGGAGAAAAAAAAAAAAAAGAAAGGAAGATGGACACCTCAGCTACAAATTATCTCATCTCCAAAACAAACTCAGGAGTGATAATTTGATTTGCACCAGTTGAGAAGCCTGCTTTTGGCCCTCACTGCAGTTGGTACAACTTTTTTTCATTTGCACCGAGCAAAGAAATTCTATTAAAAAAAGTGGTTATTAAACCTGATATTTCAGGAAGGCTGGCTTTTCCACCTGATAATTGCACCTATGTATTTTCAAAAGTGGCATACTTCAAGGCTAAACACTGCCTATGATTTCACAAAGGCTTGTATTACGGTGGCAGCTTTGTGTGCAAACATTTGCAGTTAATTGCAGGAAATCCGAGCGTAGTGTCAAGGCTAAAGAACCAGGTACAAGTGATTTACACTTCAAAGATTTCCCAATAAACATCAATTGAAACATCTTACTCTTGATTCTGCTATCACTTATAGAGGTGTAAACGAGGAGTAATTTTATTGAAGGCATGAATGCCAACATGGTACAATGCAAACTCCCAAAAGATGTCTTTGCTTTAGCAGAAGCCTTTCTGGAAGTCTTTGTGATTGGAAATAAACCATATCACTTAGTAGCTAACAGAGACCTCTCCCAGTGTGTTTGTATTTATTTGATGACATCCCTTCACACAAATGTGGTTTATAGAAGGACTCCAACAGAGCCCATATGTATGACTGGGATAATGATTTTTGAATCAGGTGCGAGAGTACCAACTTTCTCTGTAGAAGACCTGATGGGGAAAACATCAAGGGACTGTTCAGTGTTCTCGTTATTAATTTAAGCAAAGGTTCTTGTCAGCTGAAGTGAAAACAGAACTGAACGGGAAATGTAAAATGAAATGTAAAATATTCTCTTAAAATGAAAGCCATCTCTAAACCACGAGGTCTTTGTGTTGACAAATGTTCACATTTTAAAGCTCTTATGTATAGCTCCACAAGCTGCAAAGCATTAACCTCAATGTGTAAATTCTGATCTACAACCTGTTGCAGCAATATCAATACTGGGGCATGGCAGTGGTGTAAGGGGTGGGGAGGCAGATCCGCATTGTCTTGAAGGAGATGCTTCAGCTGATCAAACCCTTCAGAGTTCCCACCTAGGAGTGATTCTGCTTTCCGATCTTCCAGTGGATTTGGATGGATTATCAGCGTACAATTTATTTGCAGGTTGCTGTTCTCTATTCTGTTAGAAGCTGCCTTTGACCCTCCTGTGTGAGTAGATGGCTTGTGGAGCAAGTTGGGAGTCTTCTGTGGAGGAATTGATATCTTGGTGCAGGATATTATTATCTGGCCTTGTCATGTAATGTTCAGGGAAGACGTCTGAGGGTGAGGTTTTCTTCTTAAGGGCAGAAGGACAGTCCTGGACAATGTACGCATGAGCTAGTTTTTCATTACTTGACTGGTAAACACAGCTATTTTATTTACAAATACCATAATTCAGTGAGCTTGACATTTATTTTAGGATGCTTCTTGAGAGACAACATTTGCAGGTGCCTCAGAAGAATGAGGTGTTTGGGGAGAGATTTTGAATGGACTTAAAAACTGCATATGATAATTAAACAAATTTGACGCATGCACAGGCACAGTATTTACATTTATAGACTATGTGATATTTACTTGATTGCAACTGCGCCTGAATAAAGAAGACAGGGAAATTCTGATCTTCCCTTTTAATAGGCATTATCTTACTACTGCCTAGTGCTCGTGCAACAAAATGGGAGTCTGGAGGCAGGAATAAATCCCTCTTTATTATATAATTCAATCAATTTAATCTGATGGATAGTTCAGTTGGTGAGCCTTCTGCTGCATGCTGTTGAAAGGCCTGGATATCACATGTGATTAGCGGTGTGTAAGATCAAAACATTCTGGAAAGATGTCAGGCCATTTTTTTTTTTTTTCTGAATTACACCTCTGTCATTTTCTCTGAGTGTTTCAGTGACAGCAGATCACCTAGCACTGCCTCGTGTGTCACTGAAATATCTTGTCTTTTCTTTGAGATACAACCTCGTTGCTCATGAGCTGCGGTAGGGGGGTCACTGGAGAGGTTGGGCACAGCAGAGAAATGTTTCAGAAACATCATGAGGATGCTGCAGCTTCTTTTACCCCTCAAATTACCTGTGACATTTCATTTAAAAACCTAAGGTGCTGTAACAGATGGAAACCCTGACTATGGTAGAGGTGATAAATATGCAGGACAATCTTGGTGACAGAAAGATTTTTGAGGTTAATCTCAGGAACTGGAGAGCTGTGGGCAGGGTGGAGAGGCAGGGATACTCTGGGGACCTCTGATCTTCCTAGTGTGGGCTCTCACCCCCCCGTGTGCATTCCTGCCGTGAAACAGAGTCCTCCTGAGGCACCACCAGGATTACTTGGGCCTCTGCTTCCTGTTGCTCAGCTGTCACAGAGGTGACCCTACTAGAGTTATGAACCTAAGGAGGTGCAGGGTGAGTCCATGAATAATGGTCCTCCAAGGGGGCTGTGGAGCTGAGGGCTGACTGCAAGGGACGACAGCCTTCTCGGGGAGGAACAGATGCCTGAGGAGATGACTGGAGACTGCAGTGGCACTGACGCTGCCATCTGATAGGTGTGATAGGATTTTCCAGCTGTGACTGGCTGAGTGTTGAATTTCACTTTTTTATTAATATTACATATAACTCTGAGATTATTTTCAAACCATGAGTTGATTAATTATATTCTCTTCCTACATAAATTTACCCCTATAGTTTCAAAGAAAAATGTTATCCTTGGTTCTTCCTCTTAAAACATGCCACTGCATAAAGTTCTTTGTGCAAATTGGCCGTGGCAGTTGTATTTTAAAGCAGATATATGATTCTTACATACATGTACAGAAAAATTGTCAGTCAGTGTGAACGGCTGCAATCTGATTTACCTTATCTTAGTCTCTGGTCTCCAGCTATTAAATTGCCTCTGAAGACTTCAGGCCAACAGGTTTTCTTTTCAAGCTTTTCATTAAAATTCACCTCTTCCTGGGTTCCTGCAAGCTCTGCTTTCTCCCCAGGGATACACTCACTGGTGAATGACACTACTCTTTTACTATGAGCAAGATGGAGACTCATCCTGCCAAACCAGGGCACTTCAGAGAGCCCTCACTCAATGCACTGGTCAAGTCCTCCATCTGCCCATCACTTTCCCAGCCTTTAATGTTGCTTGTGAGGAAATGACATTATACTGGATAAAAAGCTTTCAGGACAGAAGGTTCTTCTTTCACTTCCCTGTGAAGCAAGAGGCACTCTTTCTGCTCTGATAACTAATAGCATATATGCTATTGCACATGCAGACTTGTTGCTGTTGCTGTTTATAGTGCAAAGCCAGATTTTGGATTACTGCAACATTGTCTGTTCTGGTGATGCAGCAGAGCAAAGCCTGCCAGTCCCATTTATTGTGGAGTAAGAACATGTTGGGTTGAAGGGACTTTTTAAACATGAGCCAACACGAGACTGGATGCCAGGCACACCCGTGCCCTGTTACTGACTCCTCAGAAGGTCCTGAGAAAGTCATCAAGTCTACATCTGCTCCTCCCCTGTGTACATACAGAGACTGCACCACTTCTGTCCCTAACGGGGGAGCAGTGAGGGCTAATTAATAAGTATTTGTAAAGTGCTTTGAAGATGAGGCCTGCTACATCTTATAATTACCTGATACAGGCCAGATCCCAGAGGAGTGCTCCAGATGGCTGGTGCTCCATCCGTCACCCCTGCTGCTGCTGCGGCTGCTATGGGGAGTGATCCTCTGCTCCGCCGGTGCAGCAGATGGGGAGCCCCAGGGGGACGAACATGTCATTTTCTTGGAAGTGAGATTTTACTTTTCTAAATGAAAATCATTTTGTTATCTCTGCGAAACTGGATGTATGAAGTCTGTCTGTTTCCCTTTGATCTGCACTGCCTTGCTTTCTTCATTTGCAGCCAGACCATTGGGCTGAAAGGAGCACAGGAGAGGGGCAGTTGGAAGGAAAGGGGCAGTGCCTATCCCAGCTCTGTTTCTCCCATGATGGAGGTCTTATGGAGGAGCTGATCTCCTCAGCTGCCTTGTTGCAAAAAGCCAGGAGGGATTTCTGGGTTATTTCACATGACTTTCTAACTTTAACAGCATCAATTGTGTGGCATTTAAAATGGAATAAAAATCTGTGGATGCAGAATGTATCGTGCACAATACAGCAAATTGCCCCGAGCATGTGGAGCCTGGCTCAAGTTTCTTTCTGGCTTCCATATTATTTATTCTGCCATACCAAGACTCCTCACCACAATTACAATTGCTGTAGCAACACTTTTATCTATTTATTTATTTATTTACTTATTGCCTTAGCTTTAAAATCTATCTCTTAGTGAGCTATCTGTGATGCCCAGAAGGAAAAGAATCAGATTGTATAAAATCTGAGGGACTGCATTCTGTGATCAATGTGTTTCATAAGAAAGGTATTCAGGTAACACATGCAGAAAAGTTGGGAAAGGATTCTGAGAAAAGCCTAGGGGATGATTAGAGAAAACATCTCCTCTGGGAGCTTAATCTGTTGGGTTTTCCAAGAGAGAAGGTTAAAGTGTGGCTTGAGCAGTCTGATCACGGCAGTCATTTAATTTTCAGGCTCTGCAATACAGACGTGCACAGAGGTGTCTCTCTCAGAGCTGAGGTGAACCACACTGGAGAAGGACCAATTTCTCATCCTGACAATACAGGAGGCTCAACCAGATGCAGACCTATGGTTTAGTCCACCTTCAATCAGGTGGGCATCCATGAGACAAAAAGTGCCAAGGTCTGGAAGTTAAAACTGGCATGGTTTATAATGGAAATATGAAGTAGGTTTATTACAATGAAGGTAATTAGAAATAGGAGTGATATAAAAGGAACATAGTGAGTTCTGTCCCATTGTAGACTGGAAAATCTAGGCAGGATATTTATCTTTTAGCATTGTGTCTGGTCACACAATAGTGAATCTGAGGAAGCCCTTTGTCTGTTGGTAAATCAGAGGCCAATTTGTATTATTTGGATGGATTCTTTATGAATCCATCCAAATGAATCCTTGTGCTGTTAGTTCCTGTGAAAAGAACCCCAACCTTCGGGTGAAACTCAGTAAGCACCAAAAACTATGTGGGTCAGCAAACTGCAGATATTGGTAAGAAATGTTGCAGCAGTCTGGACTGCCTGTAAACATTTGCAGAGAAATATGAATGGGACTGGGAAGCTGTTTTCTTCAGTATGTCTGGAGCTGACATGAACTGGAGTCTCGTGTTCTGGGAGACGTGCCCTCCCCAGCAAGGTTGCAGGCATGGTTTTGTCTTTCTGTGCTTTCCTCCTGCGTGGTCCCATGTACACATGTGGGCCCAAACCTCTGAATCTGAGCCCAGCAAATGTGCAATAATAGCTAAAATAGCTAAATCTCTGATCCAGCTCATGGATCAGAGAGCAATGATGACTAGCAAGTGCAAAGATCAAACTTAAGAAGTGTCACTCTGGATGTGAAACAAGAAAAGAGCAGGGTACAGACACTGGAAGCCACCAGAGAATGCTGGGGTAGCTGTGCTACCCCCTTGCCCTCCTGCATCACGTGTGAGCTTGGTTTCCCTTTCAAGCTGAGAATTTGCATCTTGTTTCTGATCAGCTCTCAAAGCCAGTCTTCTGTTGCTGGTTACAGGGCTCAGCAAGCTCATTTTTCCCATGTTATGCTTTGCATTGAGGGAGGATTTCATGTAAACATGCACAAATAACTCATTATCCTCTTCTAGGGCTTTCATTAGAGCTCCCCTTTGCACACCCTGCAGAAAGGTTAGGCTGCCTGATTTACGGGGTCTACCACCTCTTGTACTGACCAGTATTGTCTCATTATTTCCTTGCACTTACTTGGGTTTGACCCATTGTTTACTGTCTTGGACAGTTTGGAAAAAAAGACCCATCTCCATATATGAAACCGTCAGAGTACTCTACTGAAATATTTATTACACACTGCGTGTATAGGTGTGTCTATGTATATTTTCATTCATCTGTGTCTATACATACAGAGTCCCCTTTGCTCATTCACTTTTATAAATGGTCTCATCCTGAAGACATATCAAAAAAAGGTCTGGTACAAAACTGCTCCCTGATAAATCCCAGACCATCTCTCTGCTACCAAGAGTGCCTTTTTGTATATGCTATCACAGTTTATCATTTTGATCTTCTCCTTCCAGACCGGAACTTTCCTTCCAACCCCCTCCCCTTCCCAGGGTTAAGTACACTTCCAAATGAGGCCATCGGTTTGCAGATCTCTTTTCTCACAGAGCCTACCTATCTGCCAAACATTATACCCAATATTTTAGTTTCTCTGGCTTTTATCATTCTTTCTAACAACATCTGCTACAGACAATTAAATTGTCTGCTTAAGTATGCTCTTTGTGGCCTTGTTGCTCTGTTAATTTTACCTTCACAGGCCACAGTAATGCAATTAATATCAGATCCCATCTGTACTGATACAGCTCCTTGTGCCTCCGTCTTCTTCCCCAACCTGGTAAGTAGCAGAAAGTATTTCTTGGCAGAAAGAAATTTCTTGGGTCATCTGAGATGCAAGGAACGGGGAACCTCCACCTGGAGGCAGGGGCTCTAGCTTTCTTATCTGCCCACCAAAGCTGTGCTTGAGGCTATACATAATAAAGAAACTCCAGTGACCTCCTTCATGAAGGGCTTAGGCTGGGGCTGGTTTTGGTGCTAATATTGTTTGTCGTCTTCTTTGCCACCAGTGCTCCGTAGCAGGGACACAAGGCTCCAGTTTCAGAAGTGAAGAGAAACGTTTTCAGCAGCTGTCTGTCCTCGTTACAGCCTTAAAGTTGTCAGAGAAAGGGATTAGGGCTGTGTCATTTTCAGTTTTTGTTACCGTCTTTGTCAAGAAAATGAGTTGTCACAAAATCTCAGGGTCTGATCTCTTCTCATTAGGTGTGCTTCACAGCCCGAGACTTGGAGGGGTTGAAATGAGAATGGAGATTGATGCAGAATGAGTGAGATCCCACTGGTGGCTACCCCAGTGGCAACCTGTGTATTACCAACTCCTGATCTTGCTGGAATTTAGAGATGTGCTTGAGAAAAAGAAGGCATCCATTCTGGGTTTGGGAGCCTCCAAATATTCCTTAGGGCAAGACATAAATGAACGCTGTAAAAAACAATCAAGCGAAAAGACAGCACCATGAATGAGAGTTTGCCTCATTTGCATATAAACAATGTCTACCTTAGTGTGTGGACAGAGATATGAAAACACATCATTAAGCAGCTCCTTTGAAAATGCAGTGGACAGATAACATGAGGTTTTAGTTATCACTAATTGAAGATGGGAACGGGGCCTTCAGTGTTAACAGTCCCTGGCTCCAAAAGTAATTCTTAAAAGTCTGAGGCCACCTTTGTTTGGAAAAAACAGTTATTTATCCAACAGAAGTGGTGTGTGGGAGAAGCTCTCAAAGCCCAGTGCCTAGAAACCTGCAGCCCTACCTCTCGGGACTTGCTATACCACCTTTCATGCATAAGAGGTTGTGCCCATTGTTGCAGGGCTGTAACTTAATTGCTTATAACACCATTTAAGACTAAAAATTGATCAGGGAGCTGGTACTGGCGTGAAAGTATATCTAAGCATTAAAGAAATTGCCACATATTTCAGAAGTATGTTTAGCTCTTAGCTGTCTTCATAGTAGCTCAGGGATCCTTCCAGATGGAGCAGTGATAGGTCTGCAGTCACTCATTTTCAGTACTCCAATTGCAACGATAACCTGACTGGTGGACATAAACAAGCCTTTTTAACTTCAGGTGTCTAAAACCTTAACCTGAATGCATGTTGTAGCCTCACAGCTCTCAGTCACGACAGCTATCATGATGTGAGTACACTTGCTCTTTTGAGATGGTAACACATGGATGCCTACACTGAGGTGTCAACTCAAAAGTACATCCCACAGATCAAAACAAAGCTGTGTGATTTCTTAGTCTTTCCATAGAGTGATCAGAATGAGTTACCTTATTAAAAAAATTAGTATGACCTCCTTCAATAATCCTGTCCCTCTCTTTTACCTGCATCCTTAGGGTGTTTATACTCCATTTCACGTTATTGTTAGCATGGTTAAGCTAACACCTTAAATGTTCACCTATTGTTTAAACTTCTATAAGGCCTGTTGTGGTTAATGCCTTAGTAAAGCCTTTATCTGAGCAGCACAGGAACTAATCAATGCTCCAGCAAGACCAGTGCAGCCACTGAACTTTCCAGCTTTCACAGCTGATTGCTGATGCTCTGCTTCTACAGATTATTGCAAATTAAGCAAGAAAGAAATCTCAACTCCTTCTTTTTCTCCTCAAGCCCCTTTCTAAGACCATCCTTACAGTAGGACTAACCAGAAGCAGTGAAAATGTAGGTGCACTAAAAATAATCAAATTCCTGAGCCTCATCTATCACTAATGCTTCAGAGAGCACCAGTAAAACAGACACTACAGCTGTATGAGTAATCAACTTCTGAACAATTTCCAGGTGATCTATGCAAGAATATAAACCAAAAACTAACCCTGTAGATCAGGTATCACCAGGATCCAGCCTATGCCACTTTTGGTCAGGATCCCTTCTGCTTTCAGAGTCATAGTCACCAACCTAACAGTGCACTTAAAATCTTTGAGGCACTGAGGTCAGTGCATAGAGTAGGAAGAGTTTTTATTTCAACTATTGTACTGATCACCCTGCAATTGTAAAGCATGGCCTGGGTGGGAAATCCTACACAGGGTTTTGAAAAGGAAATTTGAATAGCCTGTTTTTTTTTTTTTTTTTAAAAATCCAGATTGGTCTGTTTAAGCCCTAGTAGAAGTTATAGTCAGCATTTTCTAAAAAGAAACACTGAAGAATATATTTCCTTCTTGTATTTTCTTTGGTCTCTATTTTTAGTGTAAAAGCTCATTTTAGCAGATAGGAAGGGATGTATATTTCATTTTGCTAATACTGTTTTGGCTATTGTAGACCTAGTGTTAAGGCTTCGAAAGTAAGAGCTTAAAAGACATAAGTTTCTTGCTGGATCTTTAAGTCCAATAGACTGAATCTGAGGGCACTTCATCAAGGGGATTTTTAGTGTATCCATATCGATCATCTGACCATTGATACATTTTAAGTGAAGTTGAAGATTAGAGTTAAGGTTTACTTAAGGGTGGATAACAAAAGAAGGATGTAAATCCTCTTAATCTTTCAGCCTTTGCAAACATCATCCGTCCTTCTTGGTGCATATTCTGAAAAAGATGCAACACAGAACTGGAATCCTTACTCTTTACTTTTTAAAGGTCCAGTCATTAGCCTAGGTTTCGTAATTTTGTAATGAGCACCAAAATTGTGAAGTATCACGTACACCCTTCAGATACAAGTGTTCATCAGCATCCAGTGAAATCAAGGAGATTAACATCAGTTAGCCAAAAATTATTTGCCCTTTCATTTTCAAACTATGTACTTAGTTTCTACCCAAACTTCAGTCTTAGATATAAAGAAAACCTCAGTACAGTTGCCTGAAATTTGGTAATCCTAAACTCTCTTACAATAACCACGTGTACCACAGACAAACAAGCAGAAATCTGGAATCCCTCAAATCTTATTTTCCTATCCTCTTATATGAGCACTGACACCATTATGAGCTAAAAATATGAAACAGGTGATACTATCTGCTCTACAGCGTTTCACAATTAATTGCGTGTCATTAATTACGTTTGACTGATTAGGTACCTCTGAGGTAGGTACCACAGAGAACCTGACAAGAAACCTATATTTTTGGGTTTATTTACATTTCTCTCTCCTCCTCTTCCCATCCACCACCCTTAATTAAGCCTAAAAATGATAGCTGGGTGGCTGATACCTTCACTGAATATACTGACCTTCTTGACATGAATTGTGAACCGAGAGAAGGAAAGTAAATTTTATCCCCCAAAACAAGTACTCCAAAACACTAGTTTTGAAAGACCTTTAGTGAAAAAGGTTAGCTGAGGAATTCAGCAAGTGAATAAAAAATTGCAATAGAAACACTGCACACTACTGCATACATATGTATGAATATGTCCCAGGATGTAAAGAAACACCGAGAGGTAGCCTGCCTAGCAGGAAGAAACTTTCCCTAGATTTCACCATGGTCTGTTAGCTCAGTGATAACTGAAGACAGATGGGCAGGGCCTTCTCTAAGCATAAGCCACCAGTCCTTGCTGATGGCATTCCCCACTTTGGGTTAAGCAGGTTCTGAGAGCTACTCAGGCTTGCTTTTAGCGAGCCTACCACTGTGTTCATTCCTTGCTTGTGTTGTGCGCACATAAAGGTGACCTGTCCCTGTGCCAAAGGTAAACGTGGTGAATGTCCCTGCTGACACCAGTCCTCTTCCTAGCTCAGCATACCATGAGATCCCCAATTGGCCATCATGTCCTCTCCTGTTTCAAACCTTTGTTTCTAAGTCCAAATTACAGTGTAGCCTAAAAATTGAGGTTGGTACTAGCTGCACCAGACAAAGTATTTTATTTTATTTTTTATTTTTTTGAATTCACACCCACACAAATGTCCATACTTCTAGCCTGGCTAAGATTTTGTAATATAATGGTTTTGCAAGACTATAGTACTGCACTTTTGCTGACTTCCACCTTCAAATGCTTGACATCCTACCCTTTGGAAGGAAAGGCCTGGCAGAGTGAAGGACATCAGGTCCTTCCTATCATCCAACACAGGGGCCCAGGAGCGAATTCTGTTTCTGCTGGTGCAGCTTTGGCATGGGCAGAGCTGCAGTCATGTATGAGCACAAAGACAAGCAGAATTGTTTCAGTGAGAAACTCAGGAGTACTTCACAACCTCAGACTTAATTTCCTTTGATTAATGCCTTCATTGTACTGAAGCAATCAATATGCCAGTCTGGGGGGAGAAGAAGGACAATTTTCCCTTCAACACAAAGACTTGGGAATGAACAATGACAAGTTCAGACTGATTGATCCAATAGAAACTTCCATCTTCCTCTAAATGCTGTCTTGCTTCACTGAGAACAAAGTGATATGCATGCACATAATTAATAAAGTTAATAGAGTTTAGTGCCATTCTTAATATTAAAAACAACTTATTTATAGAGGTGAAATTCAATTCCTCATGTTACTTCTGATACAGGTACATATCTTACACACTTGATTTTATCATGTTAACAAATGATTAAGAGCCAGTACCATCATACACTAATACGGTAATAAACATTTATGTGGGATGTGTTATGGATATAAACTGCCACGGTAAGGTAGTGAACCAGTAGCTGCAGCCTAAGTTACACACACACACAGGCACAGAAAATATGAAATGAAAAATGTGTTGGGAAAGATACTGCTTTTTCAAATGGAATTAATCTCACTGTGTATGTTATTACTTATAAAACATAAATGATGATCTTGACAATGCAAAGCCCCCATCCTAGAATTACGTGTGCTTTCGCTGATTTACAAAAAATCCACAGAGCATCAACAGCTCCTGTAGAGCCACTTGTAAGTACTGCACACTTTACAGCCTTCCTGATTAGACTGGCAACATGTCCACAGAGCTAATCCTGCTGAAGAGCCCTAACCCAGCTTCAGCCAGCTTTTTCTTTGGGCCAACTCCCACTGGAAAATTGGAGTTCTCCAACAGGCCAAGAAGGGTAACAGATCCAAGCTGCGGAAGGCCCATCTGGAACTAGAAGTACATGAAAGAGAAAGGCTCTTTCATGAAATGTCTTACCAGCTACTCAGCTTCCCTTGGGGTGAGGTTACTTAAATTTAATCACTTCTGCTGAAAATTACCTCAGAGTGATCTTGAGACAGACCTCCCTAGAACACATGGCCCAAACTATTAAGAACTGTAAGGATAAAAAAGCATTATCATGAATTCCTGAATTCCCCTAGGCCTAGGTAGGGCTTGAACAGCTCTTGCCCAGTGACACCCCAAACCCTTAGGAAAAACTCCTGCCCGAGTCAGCTCCTGCAGATTGGAGACCACAGAGCACTCTTCAGTCCATTATTACGGGTGCTTCCCTCTAAGGTCTTTATTTCTTCCCTCTGCTCTGCTGGATGTGACCTACTTAAAACCAGCTCCAGAGAGGAGGAGGGAAAGCTCATGTCAGCCATGCAAATTAGGCTGATTTATATTCTGATGCAATCAGCCACAATCACGAAATCCACTTAGCTGGGTGAGGACTCCAGCTACTTTGTTCAATTATGCAATTATCATATTCCATTTAATCCCCAAATCAATTCCTGTATTTAGAATTATTTAAGATGCTTCAGCAATTACACCCAATTAGGTTCTATCAGTAAAGTAAATAAATGCTGTGACGTGCCAATCAGATGGATGCAATGGCAGCTGAAGGGAAAGAAACTCCCAAGTCCTGTGCTGTGGGAAGGATATAAATGACTGCTTGGGTGCTACAAAGCCCTTTGCTCCTGTGCTGGTGAGATGAAAGCCACACAAGGCTAAAAATGTTGTTAATATTCCATCACTTCAGTGATGTGCCACCTCAAACAGCTGTAAAGGTAATGACCACTTTTTTTGTTGGATCCCTTGGCCATTTCATGGTCAGGATCTTCTATCCCCCCTGTAGAGGGGGAGTTTCAGACCAGTTTCAGAAGAGCGGAGGCAATCAAGAGTAGGCTGTCTTAGTATAAGTGACCAAACCTGTACCAATGATGTGTTTGCAGGACTGCCATGCAGGTTCTCTGGTAGGATGGGGTAGGAAAGCATCTCCTCCAGCCTTGTGTGATCTTCCTTCTCCACTGGGCTGTTCCAGGGGCTGCTTGCTCACTCCTGACTTCACTGAGCCTGCAGTTGCAGATAGCCTGATGCCACTATGAACGTGCTTTGCTATAGGAAGTGGTAACAATTTGGAAAATATCACCTCTATTTTTTGGACATTTTGTGTATTTCTTGTAGCTGTTACTTCATATCAGCTTGGATATCTGGCTTTCAGGGACAGAAATGATTTATTTAATGACATCCCACACTGCCTTGCAGAGCAACAAGTTTTAAAACAGGGACTGTAATACCAAAATACATCTTTCTACAGCTTGAACTGAAGAGCAATTCCCCCAGCTGGTAGCATGAGCAAACTATTATCTCTCATACAGTTTAAAAGAAATATGACGTGATGTATAAAGCTACACTGTTTCCACTAAAAAGCAGCTTTATTTAACAATAAAGGTTATTTTATCATCTGTACCCGTATGTTGCACTGAAAAATGACAGACCTAAATGTCTGGACAGCATCTTTTTTCATCTGCTGAGCACCAATGCCATGCAAAATATACTTCACCTGCAGAGCTGCTGGGGGGGGAGGTGGGATTAGCGGTGAACACCACGTAAATGTGAGCTGAAGTAACTGCTGCAAACTGTTAGGTTCAGCAGAGCCATTACAGCTGCTGGGTTTAAAGGTCACTATGTAGTAGCCTTTGATCCTGGCAGAGAGAGTGAAGTGTCAGCATTGTAGCTGGGGTCCGGGGCTCTACCCCTCTGCTCCCACCAGCCCTGGCTGGTGGCTGGTGCCCTGGCTTGCTCTCAGCTTGGCTTGGCTGGGGACAGATGCTGGGAGAAGAGGCTGCCTGCAGTCTTTCTGATCAGCCCCCTGTGCACAAAACCCAGCACATGCCCATTTTTGTTGTTTATGTTTCTCCTGGATAAAGCAAAAGAAGCCTGAAACTCTTTTAATTTAAGCTGGTATAGGTCAGGAATGACTCACTGGGCTCAGTGGGGTAAATGATATCAGCAATCAACCTCTTTGTACACTGCCCAGAGCATGTAATTAAGTAGCTAATGGTTAGTAGGCAATTACATTTAATCTGTGTTCCTGTAATTTGAAGTGTTATTGTGGGGGAGATTGTCTTTTGCTTTCAGCCTTTTGATTTGTCTTCCTGTTGGAAGTTGAGAAACATTCTCAAGTGAATGCTCTGCCTGCAGAAGAGTGGGCTTTCTGGCCATGGTGTCTATTGGTTCCCACCAGAAGTCCTGGACAGCCACTGGTGAACAGCTAGGTGCAAAGATTTGCTCCTAGAAGTTCAAACACAGGTGGGAGGTACCTTCAATTCTTGCATTTAAGAGAGGACTTAGCAGAAAGGATGTTTTCCTCAGACTTTTGGAGCAATTTCCAGTTTTTCTCTGACTGAGCTGGCAAAGGATGGCATTGGAGCCAAGAAAACACAGGGGCAGGGCACAGAAGGGTGAGGGCATCTTGACCTTAGAAGTTGGTCCTGTGCAATCTGACTTGTGACAGGAGAGGAGCCAAGCGTGTTGCTTGTCCACATTTTTTTTTTTGTGTGGACAAACAACAGATTTGTTACATGAAAGATTTTCAAAAGAAAATTTGGGCCTATCAGGAGACAAGCAGGAAAGAAGAGTCATAAATTAAGAAACTTTTCCAAGACCACAGGGAAAGTCAGGAAGCAAGATATCCCAACTTCTGCCCTTTTTGTGTACCACAATGAAAGAACCTCTGCACAACAGCGCCCTGCCAGGAACCATTAGCTGGTTCCTGTGCACATCTGATTATGATGCAGCAGACCTCAGCCCGCTGAACAGTGGTAATCTGCTGCCACGCTATTATGTCATGGATTTCAGGAAACAAACAGGCAAGCTTGGAGGCAGGATTTTTCTTTACAAGCCCCACATCTACCAGAGTGAGCAGCTGGAGTGTTAACAACATTGTGATTTGCTGGCCATGGAGGATGGTGAACATTATAGATGATGTGTTGAGAGATATATTATGCACTCATCCACGTCCTGTGGATGATGCTGCAGTTACTTTGGTGTAGTTATTAAGAACCAGCCCAAATGATATTAATAGAATTACAACATTACTGCTTAATGATACTGTGCCATTTAAAAAGCATCAATAATGGCAGGATGACATTACATATATAGATAAGCCATTGAGTGTCAACAAACTAATGAGTTATATTTATATCCCCTTACAATAATGTTTATCGATGTGGTTGTGGAAAAAGAGGGAGACTGTATGTTTTATGGGCAGGCCTAATATTAGAACTAATTGGAGTTTGTGAGCCAGAACATCTCCCTGCATTAAAAATGTCTGCTGCAGAAATCAGATTCTTTCAATGGCTTTGCTCTGAGGCTGTTTGAGGGAGAATGCTTTAAAGAAAGAAATGTGGAAATGACTGATAAGTCAAAACCCATTTTCCCCATGCATATTCTTTCTCAGTTTTGCATTATTTTGTCCTTCTGAAACAATGAGAGAGCTAGAAGTTTCTCAATGGATTCAACATTTTGCATGGCTTGAGCTAAACTAACACATCCTTCTTCCCTGTCTGCAAACTGTTAGGAAGACCTCTCCTGAAATGATTATAAGAACTGTGGACCTAAGGACTTTATAAAAGCACCTGTTAGGAAGACTGGCAGTGAAGCACATCGTAGAAGGTGTCTCCTCAGACACCCAGCAGCATCCTGAGCTGGACACACCATTTCCAGCCAGAAATCCTTTCCCAGTTTGGCAGACCTTACTGCCTCAAGTGGAAAGAGGACTGCTGGTATCAGGAAGGGTTTTGTGTGCAACTTGAACCTGAGCCATTTACAGATGCAGCCGAAATGCATGGGGATGATCAGGGCTTGAAAAAAGTGAGGCAGTTCTTAACTAGCCACTGCTGAATACATAAGGCAGTCACCTTAGGCCTATTAAATTTTTTAATCACTAACTCAGTGCACGAACCCATGAACAGCACCAGGGAAGTGCTGGCACTTGGGTTACCTCTTTCTTAGGGAAGTGTCTCAAAAATAGGCTGTGGAGTTTTGCTACCTCTCCTCTTTGTGAGAACAGAGGAGACGCCTGGAAAAGAGAGGATCCTAGGAAAGAGGAGATGTGATTTTGAAGCTCTTAAGCTGAGTGAAGGGTGTTGATTGCCTAGAATGCCAAATGTCCACCCAAATGGGGTTGTAGGCCAGACGGTCTTGCACTGAGGTACTCTGTTGTCTTCTGAAGTCACTCAATGGTTGTGATTTATATGAAATGATAATCTCACTCCATTCAGAGGCATGTGTTTCCATGACAAGAAGTGACCTTATGTCTTATTTTCAGCTAGACAGGTATAATATAAAAGGACAGAACAATCTGTGCTATTTTGCAATGCCTGCTGCCTCTGGACAGAAAACAGGGAAAAACTCTGGAAATTAGGGCTCCGAAGCAAACTTGTCTCCATGGTAGTGCTCTACCTCTGCAGGATCTGATGGGGCATCCAAGAGCTGTTCTTTGTCGTATGCTTGTAGGGGGACATGTGGGAGTATTGGTCAGACTTATCCATGGTTGTTGGCTTTTCGGTAGTGGATCGAGTGACTTCAAGGTAAGAAAGAAACCCAGTCTTTGACTTCTAATATTGTCAGTCCTGTGCTAAATTTTATAAAATAAAATGTCACCTGAAGATGCAGGTAGATTCCATGAAAATCCTGAGAAAACCTAATTGTAAAAGGTTCCTGACAGCAATATCTGAACTGATTACCTGCTCAGCTTATGGATCCCACAATGTACCAGAGCAACAGCACCCTCAGAGGGGAAACAGCAACCCCCAAGCTGCTTCCATGTGTTGATTTCTGGGCAGCTCATAGTGTCTCATCACTGGTACAAAAGGCTCTAGCTGGCAGGTATGTGCTCCTTGTGAAAGGCTTAAGATATATGGATGCTGTGTTAATGTTTGACCTTTATCTCTGTGTAACAATGGGGACATTTATTACAGCTTCCTTCACTCTGCACACATTTCTATAAAAAATAGTGGGGCCCTGCACTGGTGCCTCTAGTTTTTCCTTGTATCCGAAAAGTGATTAATGCAACAAAGTAGCTAATTAAACATTTTGTCAGTGTGGCATTCAGAAATAATTGAGATTTCTAATGATAGCGCCGTGATAAATGAAGGAGTTAATGTATTCTGATGGCACCCAGACAATACGGATGAAACAATCAACCCGCATCTTGGTTCCTCGTCCGAGTATCTCTGTTTCCCCTCCCTGAGTTCATATTACTCCTCCGGGCAGAGCAGATCATGGGGCTGAAGAAGCTGAGATCTGCCACAGCTGGGTACTGCAGCAGGGACACCCTGAGAGCAATAAGCAGCTGTTTGTGCTCTTCCCTGCTTCTCGGTATATCTTGCCCCCAGGAACAGAGGGATGCAGACGCACAAGCACAGGTATCACACAGCCAGATAGACAAGAGGAAGCAGAACTGCCAGCTGGCTGGAGCAATATGAGGCTTTTATTTTTTTTTTTCTCCTCTGCTGCTGACAAGCTAAAAATAAAAATCCAACTGTGGGAAGGAAAGGGTATCTGATGAACTTTAAGGGACAGAATCTACACTGCTGTGCTGGTGTAAATACTGGCTTGGTCTGAACGAGCCACCCTGCAGATGCACCTGGGCATAACCTGCTGCAGAACTTGGCCCCGGAATACTGTAGAGAAGCAGATTTTGCTGCAGCTGTGGGGTGATTTTGCAAACAAAAAGTATGTTAATTAAACTTTGAACAGCGTTTTTATTAAGAATCTGTGAGTAAATGTGGTACTTTATCTCTCTCCTGGTGTGCACATGAATTTAATGCTTGCAGAGTGTGTTGGCAGAGTTGGAGGCTGAATTCTGATTGTTCATGGTGTGCTAATCCTGCCCCCACTGCTGGTGCTGTCCCCAAATTGTGCCCTGTCAGCATCCCAGGACAAAGAATGTTTATCCACAGAGGGGGCTTGGCCTTGGGAAATCAATAGGATGATAATCATGCCTTCTCCATTCCTTTTCCTCTTTCCCTCCTGACACTCTAATTCTAGATTTCAAAAACTTTTCCAGGCCAACACTTCACTGAATTTAAGCCCATATATGAAAAATAGTGCTTTTGACAAATCAGTATTTTGCAATGAAAAGCTGATTGCACTGAAACATTTCCTGACCAGCTGTAGTGAGGACAAAGTCATTAATATATGCCTTCCAGCCTGCTTTGTTTCAGGTGTCACGGGAAGATAAATGCACTAAGCTTCTCCCGCTTCAGGTGATGTGCTCAGTTGCTACTCAGCAGGGATATGCAGGGTTTGAGACCAAAAGTGATTGTGGAGATCCAGGCAGGAGCTCAGTAGCTGGAGGTGGCTGATAGTCACTGCTGCTCTTGGTCAAACACGGGCTAGAACTGCTGCTGCTTTCAGAGCAGTGGGTGTGGGGACTGGTGGCTGGGAAGGGATGGTGCATCCTGCTTTGGGCAGGGGTGGTTCTGCCTCTCCATGCCTTCATCCGCCAGAGGTAAAGGATGCTGTTACGGCAATAGCTGGCAGCTGCTGTGAATGTTAGTGTTGCAGGTTAGCACTTTTCTGCAGGCTTTCCTATGGAAGACGAAGGTAATGGCTCTCCCTTTGGTCTTCAGGGGTCCCCAGAGATCAATGCAAGCTCGTGTGTTGTCACGGTTTGTACATTGTGGGATTGGAAAGATGTGACCATGATGAAAATTCACTTTCCCTCCTCCCTGCCCCCCCACCCCCCCCGGCCTTGCACTTATTTCTAAAGATACCGTGATGATTGCAGCAATGTTGCTAATTCTTTGCATTTGAGATGCATGGAAGAATAACAGCAAAAAATAAATAGAAAAAGAGCCCTCAGGTGCAGAGTCTTAACATTAAAGCATAGCAGCGTTTGGCATTTGCTGGTGTTTGTC
The DNA here is from genome assembly GCF_964034855.1 of Anser brachyrhynchus. Classification (NCBI taxonomy): domain Eukaryota; kingdom Metazoa; phylum Chordata; class Aves; order Anseriformes; family Anatidae; genus Anser; species Anser brachyrhynchus. Next base: position 34,909,493 of record NC_137696.1, read on the forward strand.
GTATTCCACAAACATCATTAACACACTGCACTGCACAGTCCAATGCCGTGTCAGAACAGAGGGTTTTGACAAAGTCTTCAACTGCATGTCCAGGTGAAGATTTGACCCTGAGTGATCACAAGCATTTACAAGGTGTCAGGTGAAAGGCTTTATTGAAGAAAATGCCTTAACTGAAGACATGAGGACTCCCATTGTTAGCTTCAGGGCAGGAAACACTGAAAACACAAAGTGAAACTAAAGGGCAGCACTTCCTGAGGCAACAAAGCACATATTTTGTTCCACAGTGCGTAACAGACCCATGGAATTAACTGCTACAGGATAGATTTTTGCAAAGGGTTCAAAGGACTGGTAGAGCCAACGGTGAAAAATAAAGTTGTCCATTTGCCAGAGCTGACTCTGTCAGAGATGGCATCCACTGTTCATTTACCATTTATCCACGAGGAACTTCCATCTTTAACTGGGGGTTTCACTGCAGCAGATGCTATACTGGCACATGGAGAGAGTCAGTCCCAGCTGCATGGTATTAAAAATCTACATCACATGCTCAAAGAAGAGATGGAAGTATTGGTAGCCAAATGCCACTGTAGTTCCTTCTTTTCTGTACTGTTTTTTGACATTTATTTATTTATTTATTTCTAAGCAAAAAGGGGCTGTAGAAGAAACTTTCCTTGTAAATAATGACATATCCAAAGAACGTTCAGAAACTAGGGAATAGTGGAAGGACATTACTTTTCCTCTGACATTGCAGGTGGTTTTTGGTAGAGACTGGACAAAAGGCACTGTAGCATGATACAAAATTTTTGTTTCTGTTTATAGAAAGTAAAACATGGGGAAAAACTGTGGGGAAACAGGGCAGCAAAGACAGTGTTCATCAAATAGTGTTTTATTTCCAGTGCCGACCACTCTAACATTCATTACCTACTGTGATAATGAGACTGCTTTTAAAAAGTCGGGGGGCTTTGAAATGGTAATTGTGGAGGTCTGTGTAATATGTTTTCAGTTGTTTAATCCCTTAGGATTAATACCAAGTATTAAATATAGAATTAAATATAAATATATACTGTATTCTGGGCAGAAGCTGGTGCAGCCAGCCCAGCCTTCCTTTGTAGTTCCTCACTATGTCACCATTCTGCACGTGGGAGGGCTGTGCCATGTCCTCAGGAGGGATTAGGCCCCATCAGAGCTGGGGAGGCACCGACAGTTGCCCCATGCCCAGCTGCTGCCGAGAGGAACCCATTTTGGAGCTGAGCAAGGCACAAGACATTCACCCATCCATTTTCAGCCTCCAGAGTTAGTTACAGCCCACCGCAGAGGTACAGTCTGTCTGAATACCTCTCCCAGACTGTTTATTCAACACAAGCTGAGAACAGACACTTATAAGGGGCGGTTCTCCTGGCTTTCTGATGTCACTGAAAGCAGAGGTAATGCTGGAGTGAGTTGGGAGCATGGGAGTAGAAACCCAACACAGATACGGACAGGAGCCAAGGCAACTCATCTCTGCCTGGGACAGAAACAAGTCCCCAGGCCTGACATCTGAGCACTGCCTGCTTTCCATTTGAGCGTCCCAGGAGACCTGAGTTGTCTTTTCCTCACAGGGGGAGGCAGTCTCAGCAGAAAAGTGCCTGATGCTGAGATAATTTGAGGAAATGGAAAGAAGAGGGCTATTTACCCGTCTGGAGATGCTGTTATTTTCAACTGCTATAATTTTCAACTGTCTCAATGAATTTAGGTCAGAGAGCCTTCTATGCAGCTTAGTCCAGACGATATCAGGCTGTAGAGAGCACTTGTTGGGTGTCATCAGGGTAAGGGTGATGGCATTTATAAGTACTTCTGTTGCTCCACATTTCATGTGCAGACACTCTCTGACGTGACGAAATGTGAAAAAACATGGCCAAATGTGACCAGACACAGCCCAACCTCCATGCTCTGGCTGCCAGCAAGCCTCTGAAACTGGTCACTGCTGCTTTCTTTGCTCCCAGTGAACATGGGGAGAAAGAGTTTAATGTCTCCTCTGTTAATAAGATATTGCAAAAGGAACTAAGCATCAGTGGAAATAACAGAGAAGATTTTGGTGATCTTATTAATGGGGACATCATGATTAGTTTTAGAGGTTGGATATAGAGGAAGTTAGAAGATGGCACCCAGGCTTAAGACTGAGAGTTCACATATGGGATTTGCCAGCAGATAGTTAACTGGTTGCGATCACATCTGCTAGATGGTAAGGTCTCAGTCTTCCAGTGACTGGGTGACCCCTCAACAAAAGGCTTTTTTTTCCCTTAGAGGGATCTCCAGTGCCAGGGTGCTTCTATCTCCTAAGAGGATAATTCATGTGAATAAGCACATGTGAACCTAGCAGCTGCCTTTCCCCTGACCTGAGTGTCTCTCCTACCAATGTTTCTCTCCCCTTCCCTCCCCTCTTTTTTTTTTTTTTTTTTTCTGGAGTCCCGATCTGTATCTCTGCCTTTAAATCTCCTTATCACTAAAAGTGATCCATATCATGTGATTCTCCTGTCTGAAGCGAAACCATTTTTTTTTCAGGACTCACATGTGCCTCAGGCATTGATCTGGTCTCATCTCAGCTGGCTTTGAGAACCTCTCCAAGAGGACCAAGTACAGTGGTTCTGGCTTGAAGCAGCATGGACTTAAACATGAGCCTTGAAGGCACAGGCTTGCTTGGTGTAAAGGCCCCTTAAACATGCACATACATGTGTGGGTACACACGCCCACGCACGCCTGTGGGTTTTTTTCCTCAATGAGTCTTTTTGTCTGGGGAAAAAAAAAGTCTTAGGTAAACAAAACAAAACCATCAGATAATTATTGCATAGAAAATGTGCTGCACCAGAAACCTAATTTCTATCAGAAGACTAAACCAATGGGAATTCTTCTAGCAGCTCAGAGAAGCTTCCTGGCTTTTTATTGATCCTTTGAGTGATGAGATCCCTACTTCTGATTCTTTCCTTAATGCTATTTTTGGCTGTTGCATATCACCATTAGGGCACAATGCAGATTGAGGATTAGCTTCTTGTGTCTGTAGTTCAGACACAAACTTCAGGTAGAGCCTTTCTCTTTCTTTCAGATATAATCATGAATATTCATGGCTTTGTCAAATACTGTCCAGGTGTTCACCTATAAATATTCACAAATCATTGTTGTGTGTGAGCATAAATCTGCATCATCTAAGCATGAATGTGAAATTGTCCAGATAGATCATGAATATTCATTGTTTAAATAGACTCTGAATTGCCCATAAGCTGTCTCCCATTTTAGCAGCTTGATCTAATGGCTCTTTCACAATGAGTCCGCAGCTTTACAAGTGACTGGTCAGAGCAGAGACAATAAAATTTATCATCGTGCACAGTGGTTACTCATGATGTTCTTTCTGATCAATGTACAAGGCAAGCACAAAGTCATTCTGCATTTTCCTTCTCAGAGCAGAAATGAGCAGGAACATGGTCCTGTGAACCTCCACCCCAAATTCCAAATTGCATGTATTCACCCTTAATTTTCTCTAGGCTCCACCTTTAGAAGTCAGAGCAAGACTGTCTTTCTCCTAGAACTGCAGACAGTATATGTGGGGCTTTGTTACTTTGTAGTGCTGTAAAGGACCAGCTCTGGTGCCAAGCAATGAAGAATTAACCCCAGAAAGTCTAGAAGAAGGGCAAGACCCAGCTAGTTTCTGTGGTTGTTCTGGAGCTATGGTGGAAACTAGGAGAAGGGAATTTATTCCTGGACCATTTGAAGGCTATTTGCTGCCATTTGGAAGTCAGCAGTAGTAAATAATATCTTGGCAATTTTTTTTTCCTCTCTCCATCCAGAGCCCTTGTCTCACCTGATATGTATCTGTTTTTTTTTTTTTTCTTTTTGTTGTGGTTTAGCCTGGCAGGCAGCTGAGCACCACACTTTGGGATGTGGAGATAATTGGAAGAAGTTAAAACTCATGGGTTGGGATAAAGACAGTTTAATACGACAGAAAAGGAAAACAACAATAATAATAATAAAGAATACACAAAACAAGTGATAAATAACGCAATTGCTCACCACCCACTTACCCATGCCCAGCCTGTCCCCAGGCAGCTGTAGTCCCCCCCAGCCATCTCCCTCCGAGGTTTTATTGCTAAGCACAACTCCACCTAGCGTAGGACATCCTTTGGTCGGCTGGGGCCAGCTGTCCTGGCTGTGTCCCCCCCCAGCTCCTGGTGTGTCCCCAGCCTGCCGGCTGGCAGGGCAGCATGAGGAGCTTGACTCAGTGTAAGCACTGCTCAGCAACAACTAAAACATCAGCATGTTATCAACATTATTTTTCTCAATCCAATTTTTTATCAATCCAAAATGCAGCACCATACCAGACACCATGAAGAAAATTAACCCCATCTCAGCCAAACCCAAGACACTTTTTAATTGTCTTCCCCCAGAAAGTTGATGATGGCTGGGTGACTTGTAAGCATCTACCTGTAGATGTCTAACCTTAGAAGAGCTGCTCCCACTTGCCTCTGTTGCCTTTTGGTGTAGTGAGTAGTGTTTGTTCTTCTTTCCCATGAACTGAGGGTAAGCACTTTACAACATGAGGAGTTTAGAGATGGAAATAGTAAAACATGGGAAGAAGAGGCATATGGGTACTGTAGATATATTGCTAGAACAACTCAGACTGCCAGAAATGGTAGATCAGAGCCTAACCCAATAAAACTAGCGTGAACTTGACTCACTGACCCAAAATTGTGGTCAGGTTTGGCCTTCCAAGGTGCTGTTGAGTGAGAAACAGCATGAAAGTGCACTGATAGTAGATCTCCAAGCACAATACTGGAGCAAAATCTGCCTTTCTGCCTTGCATATCTTGCAGGGTTGCAGTTTTATTTTTTACCTCTGTCTTTGGGAGTCCAGGAAGGCAACAGCCACAGGAGCAGGGGAGATGAGATGGTACATGTGTACACTTAAGTTTTCAGCGCCCAGCAGTAGGTATCAGTGACTTCATTGAAGAAATAATCCTGGAAGTTCCTGCTCCACTGCAGTTTACCTAAAACTCACAACATTCTGGTTGCCTCCACCTCAGATATAACCAGCATAGCCAGCCTTTGCATTTCCTTCATCACTCCTGCTTTATTTCCTCTGTTAATGCTCTCTGGGTAGTGTGGGATGGGAATCACCAGCAAAAACACAGCGGTCAGGCTGGGTGAACTCCATCAGGATTCCTCTAGCGCCCATTTGCTTTTGTCCTTGAGAGAAAGGACAATTGTGCTATGTCAATCACGATATTGTAAAAGCTTGGAGTCCTTGAATGCTGCTGCCTAAAAATACACAGATTTTAGGAAATAAGCTACCAGCGTTTGTTCTGACAACACAATACTTTTAACGTGCTTTTTCCTTGATGGGGTCTTTCTTGTGGAGGGACTGATTGTGGTGGATGTTGTCTGAGATTGATCATTAATTAAATGTTAATATCGGTAGCAATAACAACATGGTAGAGTTCAGAGGAGCATGTCCCATCACTGGAGGAGATATGATTTACATGTGAAATGAGAATCTTCGACCTAGATATCAGTCTTACCTAATTGCTAATGCCATTTGTTTTCTCTCTCACTGCAGAAAGTCAGGATGCTGTATTTCTTAGTTCACTTTTCTGTTTTAAGGAAGTGTAATTGGGTCTGATAGAAAGCAGGAGGCAAATACAGATAAAATTCCTAGATATTCAGTCAGATGCCTGTTTTCAGGATCTGCTTCCTTTGCTCCAGCTTAAATGACCTGTTCAAATTCTTTCCTTTTTTTTTTTTTCTTTTTTGTTCATTTACAAAGATGTCTGTGCTTTGTGCTAGTGATTTGCTGAAAACAAAAAAATCATAAAAGCTTGGACAGACAAGAGACATAGGCCTCATTGAATGCAAGGAAGATACTGTTTGGCACTAAATGGCACCACTTTGTGTGTCACCTTTGGCTGACAAGAGAACAGAGTGGCTTAAAATCCCTTCAGGGGAAGATAAGGGTCAGGGAAAAAAAAGGAAAAATGGTCTGAGACAAAGCAGAGAAGAAAAGTTTACTAACTCATGCCTGCAGGATGGTGATGTGCTGAGTCGCTTCTTTAAAGAAGGAACTCCAAAAAAAAAAAAAAAGAATAAATATAAAAAAAAGAATAAAGATTAAAAAAAAAAAAGGCAGTATCTTGTCTTCAGGGAAAATGCTTATAAATTAAAGCCCACAGGAACAAAGATGATCCTGACGGGACCCTGCTCATGCCCCTGGGGGCCACCAGCTTTAAGGTATGTACCTACAGCACCAGGATGGAAAGGGCTGCGTCTGTGCTAGGAATTGCAAACTGCTCTCAAGAGCCGTATGTGACTTGGATGTGAAGAAGGGCAAGGATTACACCTCCTTGAGATTTGCAGAGCCTGAGCAGTGTAGATGCTAAGAAAATATCATTACTTTTAATAATGTGTCATGTTTAAAGTGGCTATCTCACGGGTCACTTCAACAACCTCAGAGAACACTTGGCTGTGTCTAGCATGCGACAACTTGGGCTGGCAGCTGAGGAATTCTGCATGTCCCCAGAAAGGAATGTGACCTGGCAGCAGTTGGGGTGGAGGTTACCCAGGGTAGTAAGTCTGGATGCAAAATCTACTGTGGGTGTCACCATGGCAGCATCACTACTTTGCAAAACCCCATTCAGGACCTGTTAAAGGGGTCAACACAGAATGCCAACACAGAAACAACTGTTGAGCATAGCCTGGAATAGAGGACTGAACCACAGCACGTAAAGGTTATGCTGTACCTTTCCTACCTTATTGTACAAAAAAATGCATGGAAAATATTCTCAACTGTGCTTAAATCAAGGACTCCCAAGCTTCCCTTTTGGGGAACTATACTCAAACCAATAGGTTGTTAGGGAACTCATTCATCATATTAACATAAACCTGTAGCAATGACAGCAATTGCTATAAAGATAAGGGGAAAAGAGGAGGCTGCTTCTGAACATACTTATACAATCCTGCCTGTAATAAGGTGCTATTATTTTTGGAAAACGTGCACATCTCCTTTGGCCCCTTTTCATTCACTGTGTTCTAGTCTTTCCTTCTTCCAGTGGTGCCCCCTTGGGGGGAGTGAGGTAGCCGGAATTGCTGTGCCCCCAGCATGAGTCTCTGCCCCTGGGAGGAAATCCAAGTCAGTGTGTTGCTTGTTCCAGTCAGAGCTTGCCACATAGCATCCATGTTTCTGGAGCATTACACTGAATATGGCTTCTGACCCTCCTTTCATTAACATGTATTCTCCTCTCTCTGTGCTCAAGCCCATGAAGCTGTGAAAAGGGATGCGGATAGCCTTCCTGCAGAACAAGCTGTGATGGAAATGACCCATTTAACCATTAATCTAGAAAGTGTAAGAAATCTCCAAGCCTGTTGAACCACATGCGTGGTGATGGGGATTACCCCATTCTTTCCCTAGGAATAAATATTTACAACTCCAGATGGTGCCGTATACCACCAGCAAAGGTTTCTGCTGAAGAAGCTGCTGAGGTGTTGAGTGCTGATTTAACCAGTGGCAGGATGTTGCCTACTGTTTGCTTAAGATGGTATTTTTATGAAGATAAAGTGTCACGAGAAAACTTTAGTTCGTATTCTCTGATGTCTTCCGATGAAAACTACTGCTTGAGTTTTCCCAGGTTCTGCATGCACAGGGGCATACGCCTCGCGTGCTCACCTTGCACACAGCAGAGCTGTAATTTGAACATTGTTTCTGTGCTCAAACCGATGGAGAGCTGAGGAGGAAGCGTGACATTGACAATGTCCTTTTAACATTTTGATTGGCAGGTCTCTACTTCCTGCCACTCACAATACCCAGAGAGGAAGCTATCTCATTAATAACAAAGAAAGAAAAAATTGAATGCCACTGTCTCGTGTTGTCTAGGTGCAAGTTATAAGCCTTTGCTGACATCTGCAAGGCGGAGTAAACACCTGCATTTCAATCACTGGGAAGGGCAGACTACACTCGTGCTCCCCAAGGCTCAGAATTCAAACCATCACTGTAGGGGAGTCCTATTAAAAAATTAAAAAACAAGTCTAAGACGAGAAGGCAATAGAGCCACCCTGCTGTGCTCACCCCCAGGAAGAGCAGTCAGGGTTACTGGCTGCCAGGCTTTTAGCCCGTGGCTTGGAGCGACTCAGGCAGAGCATCGCTGGTGGCTTGTAAAAGAGAGGTTTACTTTGCTGTGGAGTGCATGTGTATGGCCTGAACGGGACTGCAAGGGTACCTGAAAGGTGAGTAGCTTCAGCAGCAAGGAGCAGAGTCCAGACTGATGCTGACACTACTCAGAGGAAGAGATGAACCTCAGCTCTCCCCAGGAGCACGAGCACACAAGGTGTTGCACCTTGCCATGGGGCACGTTGCTGGGCGCTGCCAGAACTCAGTGGGGCAGAGGCAGAATGGGAGAGAAACCACCACAGGAAACAAGCTGATTCAGATGCACTGGAAATATAATGCTTGGTTCCTGCCTGCGAAGGCAGATGGCAAAGCCAGGTGCCCTCTGACAACCTCTGAAACAGCATGTGGCACATAACACGAGAGAGAAATGAAAGTCCCTCGAAGTGAAACTGATGAACACGGAAATTAAAACTGAAGGCAGAAGTGAGGAAGAATTGCTGAATAACCCTTTGGAGCTGGCACGCTCAGACGTGGGCTGAAACTCTGGGCAGTGAGCTGCAGACATGGATGCCTGTAGCAGTCCATGCAATGCTTTAACCAAGTTGTCTGTTTTTATTATGGTGCCCTTTATAATATCCTCCTTGCTCAAGTTTCCAGTGGCACTTCTCTATTCTTCAGACCAAAGCAGATTCAGCATTTTTTCCCCCCTTTTTAAATCACGAAGTCCCAATTCCACTTTAGGGAAAAATAAAATAAAAACTTACCTGTTCTCCTGATAGTTTTCAGGTTAATCTTCTTGGACTACTGTTTTCCTCCCTCTGTAAATAAATATATGAATTCTCAGGTGAGCAGCTGGAAGGCAGGGGGTTTGTTGCTTCTCTTCTCAGGGTGTTTTGCTCAATGGACCTTAGCACATGTTTTTCAGTCACCATTCCTTCTCTTGGTATTCCCTTTCATCTCATTCATAAAGACAAATAGAAAATCTTAGAAATATTTCTAGGATGGAAGACAGCAGCAGCATGAAAATCTTGGAAAATTAGCCCCTTTCTCCACAGCATAAGCAATAGACATTTAAACTACCTTCTCCCCACCTTACTGATGTAGGCAGATCATCTCTTAGAAAAAAATGTTGTGCCCATTTGCTTATGGTTTCTAGAATGGTTTAAACAACTTTTCAGTGGTATTAGCCATGTCTGTGCTAGAGGGGTTGGATTGTGTCATTATCCATTTCAGACTAATAGTGCTAAATTGAGGGCCACAGTGCAATGCTAGATTTGAGCCTGTATTAAGTTTTTGGGTGGCAGTGGTGTCCAGCAAGTGGCCATTGTTGTGTTCAAGCCCCTTCACAAGCCTGTACATGTGCTCCATTGCTCCCACTTGGTTTACATGATGTTGTCCTCTGGGAGGGGGTTCATTCTTACTAGGGGTGTGGTAGGATGCTCTGAGCTGGGGACTTTTGACATGGCCATTTTATCCATCAGTACCTGTGTTGTGTCCCACAGGCTAGTTGCCAATCACATGGACACTTGTTTCAAGTCAAGTCAGCACAAGATCAACTCCTTGTGCTATTCAGAGCTTTTATTATTAACTTTTTATTTTTATTTTTATTTTTTTTCCATTGCAGAACATAGTGTAAGCAGTGATGAGTTATCAGGGTCTTCTGCTGTTAAACTGCTTTATTTTCTGTACTGAAGTTCCTACTTCCCCCACAGTCCCTGCTGCTCTTCCTGAACTACAAAAGGAAGCTTCAGGCAGTGCCACGGAGTAGGGGTAAATAATAACTTGTAAATTAATCCCAAAGCAAGGTGACTTCAGTTACAACAATATTTTCCACTCTCTTTTTTTTGCTTTAATGCAAAATGAAAGAGATCCACACCCCAGTGGAAAAGCAGGCTACTTTTTGAAGGCACTAATACCATTTTATGGTACCATCCCTATTTTTAGTGTAAGAGAAAGACCTGAAAAGGTAGCTGTTGTATTACCTTACGTGCTTTGTATAGCAGCATGGGTTCTCTCTCTGTTTCCCCTCGTTTACTTGTAAAAGAATTTATCTTCTCTTAAACAAATGCCAAAGATTAAGCTAAACAAGCACCATATAAATAAATGCCAAAGATTAAGCTAAACAAGCACCATATTCTGACCCTGCTCTCTAGGTCTCTGTGAGCCCCACCGTCCCAGTGGGTGGGTTAATGATGCATCTCGAGGCCATCTGAGTCTTGCGTGCTGTACAGACTGCATGATTCCCTGGGCTTGAGTAGGGCTGGGTGCTTAATGAAACCCTCTGTCTGCAGGTCAGCTGTGTGGCAGGAGGGCAGGCAGGTACACAGCTGTATTAATGGCCAGCTCGCTGTCTCCTTACCGAGTGGAGAGAATGAGAGAGGAATAGCTCTCTTCCTTGGAGGTGAAAGCAGTTATTTGGGTGAGAGCAGCAGGAATGAGAGCACCCCAGGGATGTACCCTACTGCACAGCTGAAGTAGATGGAGCGTCAAGCCTTTATTAGCGGCTTGCTTTTACAAAAACAAAGGAGCTGCAGCTGTACCAGCACTCTAAGAGCATCAGTGCACACAGTGGCATTCAAGAGAGCCTACTTTTAACACTCTTCCTGCCGCAGATAATATAATTGCTGGAGAAAACCAGACATTAATAAGGTTATGGGGTCACATCTCCATCTAGTGTAAATTGTGGAGGGCCAGTGGTTTAAAAAGCCTCAAGTCAGCTTAGAGCATCCTGGTGGCTGGCCTCAAGGCTGCTGCTGCTGCTGTGTCAGTTCCCCAGGCACTGTGGCTAAGCCTGCAAGAGGGCAAGAACCTCTTGAACTTGCAGACCACAGCTGCTGGGCACTCGAGGCACCTCAGACAACCGCAAAAAAAGTGTTCGTAAGATGAAATACAAAATTCATGAGTCCCTTTTGAAAACTTTGGCTTACAAAATGTGTATACCCAGCTGGCTTGTTTGGGATGTCTCTTACTTCTCCACTTACCAAGACAGGTGGGTCTGGAGAAGGGTTGTTTGCTGGTGCTGATGGGAGCAGAGAAGGGCCTGGAGTATTTCCATGATCACACTGGGCAAGGTGAGAACATTTTCTGATGCCTACTTCTGCTGATGCAGGCCACTCTCTGGACTTACCTGCCTTTCACCACCTCCTGCACAGACGGCTCATGTTGTCTCTTTTATATCTCTAACATAAGTGTCTCTCAGCATCATGCCCCCTTTCCTGTGCAAGTTGTACAGCAGAGCTGAGCTGGGTGTGAGCATTCAGGTCTGACATCTTTTCCCAGAGACACCACAAGGCTGGGAGTTGTCAGCTCAGCTGCACACACCCTCATTTTCACTGGGGGAAGTGGACCATTTTCTCCATCCCATTCCTATCTCTAGTGCTAAAAAGAGGAAGTAGTGATGTTAGTCCACTCACCTGCTCCACTTCCTTTAGGAAAGTAACTTCTGATGTTCTTCAGTCTCTGTAGTACCAAGCAATAAAACCCACCCCCCCACCCCTCCCTTTTTTTTTTTTCCTCCTATATTTATAAGCTGTAATTCTTATCTTGTCACCCCCTGGAGTCCCATGGAGAACACCACAACCACAGCTTCACGTTCTCCTGTGATTCTACCTTCCCTCCTGTGATTGCAGCTGTTTCTGTGCTAATTACCCTGTCTAGCTCAGTTGGTTGAGTGCTTCTGTTATTAAATAAACACTGCTGTCGTATCAGCCTCTGGTGAATTTCTGGAAGAACTACCAGAAAACTTGGAGCATCCTGCTGCCTCTGCCTCTTGTGGGATAGATATGGGAATATGATTTAGAGTTTGTATGTTTTTATAATAACACATTCATCTTTTTACAATCACTTGTCAGTGAAGGTATTATCGTTATTTTTCAGTTTCCACTGGACATCCATTCTTTGTTGATGTTCAAACTTCCTTATTTCATAAGGGTCTGTATTTTCCATGTTAATGTTGCTCAACAGGAGGGTGCATTCAGGACACTTCCCACCTATTTAAAAGGGATAAAAACCAAAATATATATTGTCTTTCTATAGGATAAAGAATGTCTCTGAAAAATGATGGGCTTCTATCATCATCTACATGTAGATGTAAAAAGTAAAAGGGTTACAAACACAGCTCTTATTAGTTTCTACACCCAGTTTGTGTAGGCTCAACTCAAAAAGGCCTTTTGACCTCCTTTTCGCTTGTGAGTGTGAAAAGCTTTTGACTTGGTCTGGCAATGTTTGACTTCTGCTTTCCAAATTAATTTTCCAAACACAGGGAACTGGGCTCAACCTCTTCAAGTTGAACCAGCATCTGATAATTTAACCCAGACGTTTTTGCACATCATTGCCAGTAAAATTTAAACCAACCTCTGGAATTTAGTGGCTAGCTCCAGAGCTATTATGTGGCATGGCTGGTTGACTAATGAGAAAACTTGTATGAATCTGTTGTCCTGAATGAGATTCATTGGATATTCACAGAGGCACTGCAACTCATTATTCACCAATATCCCAGTGGTTGCTGGGAATTTATGAAAATGTTTGCAAATAGTAAATGTTCAAGAATACATTCTGGAAATGAGTTATTTGCTATTTGTTATTCACTGGTCTCCTGGTTGGAAGCATATCTCACATACAAATCTCAGCCAGTGAGTCTAAGAGCAAAAGTTATGCCATATGACTATTCACACATCATGAGTGACTGGGAATCAAAGTGAGCCATTTGTGAACAAATTACATTTTGAAAATTATTTATCTGTACTAACTGGCAAAGATTTATAAACATGAGTTGAACTAAGCATGTTTGGAGCAACTCAGTGCTTTTCCCTAATGCTTTCTTCATCTGTCCAAGAATTTCACTTTCCATTAAGATACATGATATATAAACACATAAAATTTTAGTCTCTTGCCTGAGCCACTGGGAGAAAACTCTTCAAAATATGAGCAGAATATAGCCAATGCAGTAGTGTATTCCAGAGCCCACAAATAACCCAGTCTCTGCAAGACACATGAATTATCTCATTTATCTCAGTTGAACCCTGAATGTGAAACTTGAAAAGCATAAGAATGGTGATGACCAAAGTAGTATTTCACTTTGATAGTTAGTATTTCATTGTTTATTAAAGACTGCATAAAATGTGTGCATGGGGGATGGTCACATGAAAGACCAGGAAAAGACGGAGCAAGTAGCGATTTACAAGTAGGATGAGTCTGTTAGAGGAGCAGAGCTTGAGAATGTTTCCTTCATTTGAGTTTCCCATCCTCAGTCCCTGCTTATGACTATTGAATGCTTTGACTAGTTTATGAATCAGCACAAGCACACACACACACAGAGCAAAATTGGGAAAATGTTTGCTTCCATGGGTTTTATTTAACCACCATTTTCCTTAAGACATAACAGAACCCAAGGTACATAGAGGAATTGCCAAAGAGGTGTAGCTGCTGCAAGTCTCGAGGGAAGCTTACTTTTGGATATTACTTCTCCTCCCAGGACTAGCTAGTGATGGATTTAGTCCCTGAAGGACAGATCATCCAAGGAGCCAGTTCTCATGCAGCAGCACTCTGAACCTCTTACACTCCTGAGAGTTTTGCAGCACGGCACTACAGTGGATGTCAATTTGCTCATGTATTTCTGTTGCAACACAGTTGTATCACATCTGTCTCAGCAAACTCGCTCATTGTTTTCAGGAAAGGGTAGAAGTGACCCAGGAACTGTTGGAGGCAGGAAGAGCCTCCCATGAACTTCGGGATGGGACACAGCAATTCCTTTAAAGCTGGAGTATTCCCTCACTCATGGCTTGTATAAATAACGTCAGGCTGGCCATACAGAAAATCTCTTCATGTCCTTGCAGTCCAAATTTGATTCACAGAAATTCTCTAGCAGGACTGGGGTGAGATGGGGATAAATGAGGGTCAGGAGATGTCCTACATTCACATCTGAGCAGAGGCATAACTAGAAATTTGATAAACATCTCATGCATCTTCTCTTCTAATTTATGAGATGGAGTCCAATGCTGGGGATGTATCTGCCACAAGGGATCGTGCAAAACAGAGTGCCCCCCTTGCACACAAGTGGTGTGTAAGACTGTGTTGTGGGAGGGCAGCCACCGAGGTAAGACAGAGGACAAGGCACCATCCCAGCTGCCAGGGAATGTGAGGCAGGAGGCTGCTGGTAGAGGTCTGTGGTTTGTGCACAGCACTGTGCAGCTGCAGTAATGGTGCTGATAGTGAGAGGTGGCAGAGTCGTGTCTGAATACCACTGCTGGTGGACAGGAGCTGTGATATCTGCTACTGTCTCTGGTGGCTTCTCTTCTCTAGCTTGTTCTGATGATGTCTTCACCTACCCACCTGTACAATGAAGGTAATGTCAATTACCCATCTTTTGGGAAGGGAGAGGAAAAAGGCTATGTGAAAAGCAAGCTAAGGAGTAGTTAGTAAAATGTCAGGGAACACCTTATGAATAATTAGTGTAGCAGCGAAGTGAAAAAGACAGGGAAATCAGAGGCTTGTGGTGTATAGGACCAGTCAGAGGAAAACACTGTGAAATGCTGGAACAGAGAATGTACAGAAAAGAGAAACATCCTTTCAGAAGTCAAAATGAAGAGGTGGATAAAAGCTGTCAAGGCTTTTCCATCTTTAACTTTTTTGTTGCAATGATGAGTGACTGTTTACCCTCCTGTTGCTGTTTCCATTTCAGTGAAGGCCACAACACTTTGGGTATAGCTGGGGAAAAAATAAAAAAAAATAAAAAAAATGAAAAAAATAGAACCATCTGGAAGTAACGAGTCAAGGATAATGTAAGATGACAGTAATTAATTCTTCAAAATAAAATTCCACAAGAGGGGGAAAGAAAACAAGAAGAAGGAGAGTTGGGAACTAGGCCAGCTGGGAAGCCCAGGGGATGACTCTGGGAGCGTACAGAGGAAAACCAACCCGTTAGTCCCTCTGTGCAGCCTGCTGAGGGGTGCTTGTACCATGAATGGTACTGAGGAAACCACGGGGACTTGTAGCCTCCTGGCTCTTATGGAAACCCCATGGACACACTGACTGATCTGTTACCACTAGAAGTACCCCTGTTACCCCTCAGTGCAGACCTGAAGGGGGCAGAGAAAACGAGCACTCTCTGAACAGAGAGCTTTGCTCACCTTAGTTCTTCTATCTTTTTGAATAAAGGTTAACATTTGTAACATGCTTTACACCTTTGGAGCTCTTTTCAGATCGGAGTGAGGTTTAAAAATAAGCCAAAATACTCTTAATTGTGCATGTAGAAAACAAGCCAGAAGGTTTGTAAGAGATTTGATCAAAGTTGTGTGAAAGGTTCATGACAGATATAAGACAAAACTGCACATTTCCAGATGCTCAGGCAAGGATTTTTACTGTTGCTCTTCCCTGTTGCTTTCCCGTGTCTCACTGTTTTTTAATATCAGCACGTGATAGCCTGGGTACAGCAATATGCTCAACATGAGGTGGGAACTGCCTGAAGCAAAATGGAGGCTGAAGCCACTTTTCTGCTAAGGCCTGAAATTTCAAATTCTTTTGGAAATCCATGCACACATTGAGGGGAGGACCAAAGCTACTCTGAAAGATCTCAGCACAGCATTTGTGGTAGTAGGTTAAGTTGCCTGCTCTGCCTGGGAGGCATCACAGAAATACAGGCATCTGTGCCATGTTTATCATCTTTAGGCAGCAACTTTCATTTGTTTGGTTTATAAAAGAAGGTTTTGGGGATACAGAAGCAGAGCAGGTTCTGGAAATTGCTACACTGACAAATAGCCTCTCTCCCTGCTCCTGACCTCCTGATTGTTCATGTTGCACATATGTTAGCTTGTCTGGCTCCAAATCATTCTGATATCTAGCCTGCTTAGAAACCTTAGACTTCATTTGAATTTAAAAAATCATAACACTTCTCCTTATAATTCAGTGTTTTTTGGTGACTCTCTTGTTGTCTTGTTGATGACAGTTCATGGTTGGATAGTGAGGACTTTTTCAATATATTTTTGAACAATTGCTTTTTTTTTTTTTTTTTTCCTCTTGCACTGTAAGTGTCACCAGACAGATCTTATGATCTTGCAATATTGCTGTGAAACCTTTTCAGAAATCCTCACTTGCTAGGTTCTCTGCTGGTGAAACACTGAACAGATACAGACAGGTAATGCGGTCTTCTGGGGAGCAGCAGCAGGGAAAGATCCTGATTATTAGTTAATATTATGTCTTGAACAAACAGTTTGAAAGAAATTGCCTGTTCTCCAGTACTGGTGAAGCTGAGGCAACCCTTAGCCCAAGTAGCAGAGTAAAACTGGTAGTGGGGAGCTGAGGAAGATGGTGTGTCCAGAGGGTCCTGAGGAGTTCCTCACCATAAAACAGATTTTCTTGTTTTTTCTTAAAACAGGAACAAATATTTCAAATTTAGCACTGGACCATTTGTTGTGTCAAGCTGCCCTATAATTATAATCCAGCTGATATCGAGATCTTGCTATATGAGTATTTTATATGCTTATATTAAATGAGAACGTAGGACTAAAGCATCTAGAGTCTGGGCAAGGTGGACAGAAGTTTGGAGTAAGATCCAAAAGAGATCCCATCTCATTTGTCCATGGAAAAGGACCACGCACACCATACACCGGTATGCACTGAGGTCTAAACTCCACCTGCAATTGGAAGAGCTCAAGTCAGGACGTACAACAACCCTTACCCTGGATTGCCAGACCTGGGTACAAGCCTGAATCAGCCTCAGGATGCAGACCTGTGTAATTTGGACTAAAGAAGTCTCTCTGAGGGCTGGCAGCAGTTGTTTGCTATCATTTGCAATGCAGATCAGTTACCAGAACATCCTCTGGTAAAAAAACAGAGCATCCTCTGGTAAAAAAATACACACCTTACATTTATTTATTTCTCAGAGCTTAACTGGTTTTGTTTTAGAAGAGTACCAAGAGGATGCAACAAAGAAGATGGGTCAGAAGGAAAGATACCGAAGCTGTGAGCGTGCTCTGCATTACAGGAAAGCTACTTCCAAAGCCCACTGATGGGCATGATTCATTTTTCCTAGTACTGCTTGATGCACTCAAGACTTTCACATGAAGCTGACAGCTATGTTGTGCAGATGTCTCAGATACCGGAGGCGTTTAGAGGACTACTTTTAGGCAACTAAATCGGTACCTCTATCAGCACAGTGTTGTGCTGCACTGAGGGTCTGAGCAAATTCCACACGCTGCAGGGTGTGCAGTGTGGATTGACCCTAAGAAGGTGCCCTGTTCCCCCAGCCCATCCCCACGGGAGCGGGCAGACAATGGAGAGGCTGTTGTGTTCTCAGGTCTACTCCTCCAGCAGTTGCCTCCTTCTCTGGCAGCCCTTCTCCTTCCTGCTCTCTCTCTTGATGTCTGGTGTTCATGCCCTGCGGTGGCCACAGGTTGGTTTTCTGAGTGTGGAAGAAGCCAGAGCCATGCTGAGCTTCTCCTGAAGGATGGGGGTGTCTGAGATGGGTGGCAGGGTGTGCTGCCAGGCCAAGGAACCCTAACCTTGGGACAGGTCTGCAGTGGCTGTTAAGGAGCATGGCCAAGGATGGGTGAGAACATGGGCTCCGTAAGTTGTGCTCAGGATCGTGCTCACTCAACAATCTCCTCCAGATGTTGGAGACGCAAAGGTGACTTCTGGCTTTCTTTGTCCCCTGCTATTCTGTGGATTGCATTACTTCAGGCACGGCACAGCTTACTGTTTCCTGCCTTCTTGTTTTTCTCTTCCAACACCAGCCACCCACTCTTTTTGACTCTTTTCCAGGCTATTTTAACACCAAGTTTTTAATGTCAACATAGAGACAGAAGATCCCTTATTCCTACCTCAAAACGGTTGGAAATGTAGCCTCGCCCCATACAACCTCTTCTCTCAAAATCATCAAAGCTAATAGCAACATCACTCTCCTGCATCCTGCCTGCAGGTTTTGGTTCCCCACAGATGGAGTTTTCATTTAATCAAGCTCAGACTGAATGAAAGCAGCACTATTAATTAAACAATGGCCCATCTGGTGCATCGCAAGTGTCTACAATACTGGGAGATTAATATCAATTACATCAGAAGCTGAAGGGATGCTAAGACCTGCAGAGACACATTGTTTGGATTGTGTTAGAAACCAGACAGAGGACGAGTATGGTCCTGTGGAGAGATCTCTGGACAGGGAGCAGGGGATGCTGGATCCTGTTAG
The DNA here is from genome assembly GCF_964034855.1 of Anser brachyrhynchus. Taxonomy (NCBI): domain Eukaryota; kingdom Metazoa; phylum Chordata; class Aves; order Anseriformes; family Anatidae; genus Anser; species Anser brachyrhynchus. The sequence continues at coordinate 34,927,791 of NC_137696.1, forward strand.
CAACTCTGAAGCTGATATTCTCTGTGTGGTTGGAGAAGTCACTCCTGGGAAGGTGAAAGTCAAGGAGAATTTGGTGCATCAGTCCCAGGTGTAATTTTGAAAATACATCCTGTGTTGCTGTGCCCCAGAGTCCCTCCACTGTTAGATGCTGTAATACTATCCACTTTTCTCCAAAACACACTTCAGGAGCTACAGAGAAAATGGTCTACATGGACTAGGGGTAAAAAGCTGGAACATCTGTTTTCAAATCCCAGTCTGTAGTGTTTCAAAGTTCAGTGTGTCATTTCCTGGCTCCAGCCCAGACACTTTCCTGTTATCAGTCAGACAGTTCTCGCTCTAAACTTGTACTTTGGGTAAATGTTGATTTGGAAACCAGATTGTGTTTTCTACAAATCATATCCCAGCCCACTGGTGCGGCCAATGCTCTCCTGTCTTTTCTATGTCCATCATTCTGTAATAGCATCCATCCAGAAATTCAGGACAGATGTCACATGTGCGATGAGACTGGCATGTCTGGCACTAGAGCTGTACAGCTGAAATACAATCATTGTGGGACATTTGGACCCCCACTTTTGCCTGTGGTGGCAGTGGTAGGTGTGTGTGCAGTTTAATCATGTCCTGGGTTCACTTATGAGAGCACAAGGAAATAGGATTAGATTATTTTTTTTTTAATAATAATAAAAGAAACCAGCTCTATTGTGTTATTTTTAGAGCAGCTAAAGGCAAGCAGTTGTGTGCAGTAAACACTGAACACCTGTGATGAATACCTATTCAAGCAGAGATGGAGAAGTGTTACTTCATGGTAAAAAAGGAAAACCTATGTCTGAGACAGCAGCAGTTACAATGCATTTGTTATCAGATATATGAGCTTTATGTCTTCCACGTTTAGCTGTTCAGGGATGCTAAAATGTTACAACAAGTGCTTCTGGACGCAAAGTCTCCTGTTTAAGACCCTGCCTGACAGCTCATACCAGGTCTTATTCCCCCAGAAGACAAAGCTGATTTCCAAACACAGGTCTGCAGACTTTTTGCTTGAACAGAGATTAAGTCAATCAGATGCCAATACTTTCCTATTTTTTTTTCCCTCCCTTAATAGATTTCAATAATTGTTTTGGCTTCGGGCTGAGTAAATTCAATGTCAGACATATTGGCTTCCTACACTGTAAAGCTGCTTTGTTCCTACACTGTAAAGCTGCTTTGGCCAGATGGAATAAAACAAGGGTGGGAGAACCAAGCTGGAACAAATAGAAACTGTCCCAGCCCTCAGATTTAATAATCAGCCTGGCTCGAGAAGGTTTGGAGGCTACAGGAATCTTTAGATGAATAAACACCTATCTGCATGTCCCCTGGGCTGAAAGGCTCCTCGCAAGTTTCCTGTCCCATATGAGGCCACAGGTGGGCAGATACATTGGTGCTTCTTAAGCAAGTGCTGCCCCTCAAAGCAGAGAAACAGATTAATGAGCTGGTCACACAACTTTATGCTGCTTGGTGCATGGAAGGGGTCTGGATACTGATTTTCACATTTGTGAAAGCTGTGAAAAGAAAGTGTCTTTGTGGTTGGTTCTGCAGTCTCCAGCTTATACTGGATGCTGCTGCATGGGGCATAACTCTTACTGGGATGCGCCTACAATCTAGGGTGATCTTACTTTGGGGAATGGGATATTAAAAAGGATTTTGATGCAGCTGTTCATATTATCCTGCAAAAACAAAACAACAAACAAACAAACAAACCTAGCTTAATTTCCTTTGTTTTTCAGGGGTTGAGGATGTAGAGATGTCTCTGCAGCAACACAGATACACTTTCTTTTCTTCCTTTGTTGCAGTTCATGGGAATCTGGAGGAAAGCATGGGTCATATTTGCAGCCCATAGAGCTACCAGCCCTCCTCTGACACCTGTATTCAGGAGAGAAGAATTGTCTTTGGGTTGACACTGGGACACTTCGCCATGGTTGGCTTGTTCCCTGATCCCCAATTTTAAATGTAAATTCTACTATTTTAGTCTATTAGTAGCTTTCTCCTCTTTTATTTTATTTTATTTTATTTTATTTTATTTTATTTTATTTTATTTTATTTTATTTTATTTTATTTTATTTTATTTTATTTTATTTTATTTTATTTTATTTTATTTATTTTATTATTTAATTTTATTTTAATTTCATTTTAATTTCATTTTATTTTATGGTTTATGCTTCAGAAAGATGAAAAAGGAATGTTGAATGAGAACTGCCAGAACAGTTTAGAGGAAGCTCAAACACTGTTTTCCTGTAATGCTTTCTCCTTTGTGCTATGGGGTATCCCTGAGAGTAAAAACTGAACAGGCAGTTGTAGCTGAGAAAACCTCCAGGGACAGCTTCAGGAATCATCTAGATTTAGAACCACGAGGAACAAAGAAAGTTGACCTTGTAGATGCCTCAGACCTATCCAGGATTCAGGGAGATTTCCAGGTTAAATCTCCTGTAGATCTAATGCAAGGCAGGGAATGCAAAGGGCAAATGTTAGCTCCAGCCTAATGGTGTAGAACTGAGAGGGTTAATTATTTTCTGCTGACCTCATAAATCTCTGGTCAAAGCAGTGTTCTCAACTAAGTGAGCTTAAGGTCTCCTTGGCAGAGATAAGGGATTGTTGCCACCCCTGAAATAAGATTTGGGGATGGGACGCATCCATGTGTATCTTGTTTGCACATCTGTCCCCATGTAAAATCTACATGTTTATTTTTATTGATGCTCTCACAGTTTGACAAATACATTTTTCTATGAAGAGAAACATAATTAACTTAAGTCATTTATATTAATCAGAAGGGGAAAAAATCATGCAAAACGGGTAATTTTGCAAAGAACAAGTCGGGTAACCTAATGAATATAGATGATGCTGATTTATGTGTTTACCAAAAAGTAAAACTGAGCTGGGGGGGTGGAGGAAGAAAACAGACCAGGAAAATGGACTGTTAAATGATGCTCTATGATTTTTGTGGAGTCCTGCTCAGGAAGTGTTTCAAATGTAAATGCAACTTTTCAGTGTGCTTACTGGGACTAAATTACTCAGAATGACAAACCAAGACATTATTGGATTCACTGTTTCTAAATGATGGGCTGACCCTCAGTCCCACAAATGAGCCACACTGGTAAGTGTTTTTAGTTGTTTACTCAGCTGGGAGTTGTAGGGCACAGCCATATCGATTGGGAGCTCTTCTGGTGTCCTGAAGCAACATTTCTGTAAAGATTCTGCACAATTGCAGGAGGAAGGATTTGCAGAATTGCTCAGCGTTTTGGTCACATGGTGGTGCACTTTGTGTACACACTTTAAAATCAGGCCTTAATAAACCAGGCATGTTCTGAATGCTTATGAGTCTTGTCTTGGACAACCAGCGCAACTTTTCATCCAAACCGAAGCCAGGCAAATGGAGCCATGTGCGAGCTTGAGCATGCAGATTACAGAGTCACACTCAGCCTAGCTAGTGGGTGACTGAAAGGGCTTTGTCTTAGGGGCTGTTGGAATGTACTTGCTGATACTGACCAGATAAAACTCGGATTTCTGCTCTTGTCCTGGATTCAGATGTTCTCTGCAGAATCTATCAGGAGAAACCTGACCCTGATGAGGAGCCTTGATGAGCAGGCTCCTTGGAGGTACCAAAGACGGAGGGATCAATGGAGCCTGACCTCCAACCTCATTGCTAGAGACCATCCTTTAAGAATCAAGCTGCAGCATGCTTGTTAACATGGCAAAGTTTGTTCAGGTCTACTCTAGCTTTTCTGTAGTTTGCAGGGTTGTGGAGGTGAAAGCTGGCACTAGTAATAACCATACTTAAGCAGGAAAATATCAACTGGATATGCTTCTTTTAACACTGAGGTTAGTGGCATTTGTGTCCATCCCACTAGATACCTACTCCTACTGACCCCACAGGATGAGATGGAATAAGTCAAGTTCATCAGCAGGCTATTACCACTCACCACTGCTGATGTGTAATAGGTCATGTTTTTTTACCAGGGAGAAGGTGCATTTTGCCACAAAGCAAATGCAGACATCAGACTCACTGTCTTTTCTCTAGGAGGTGCATCAGATACTTGTGGGATAAAACATAGGGTTGAAATGCCAGTTGTGAAATCAGTGACAAAATTCCTATGGGCTTCAAAGGTGTCAGACTCGCCTGTAATGCACCGGCTAGTTTTACAGCCAGATGCACAACACATTGAGGGGAATTCTCTCTGATCCCATTTGATGCCATTAAGTGTGTATATGGAAGGATTTTTGCTAAGTATATACGTACTGAAAAGTGTCTTGGTCTTTTAAAAAACTGCTAAACCCAGTAGGAACAAAGGATTTACCTTCAGAGATACATCTAGCCTAGTATCTCAGACCTGGTACAAGCACTTGATGCTCCAAGGGAAAGCTAAAGAAGTCCTAATGTACCCCAACAGGCATACAATAGACTCTTTCATGTTTCCTCTTTCCTAAATAAAAGCAAGGGAAATCCAGGCACAAGGCTCTTCTTAGCCTCAAGTCTCCAGGAGGAATTATTACCTCAAATATTCAATGCACTTTTATCAGAACCTGTCACAGTTCTGAACATGGCAGTCTCAGATTCACAGCTTTGTTTACTTGGGTTGCCTAACATGGCTAGATTTGGGAGTCATATTTTATTAATCTTTTAAACAATCAATAATTAAAAGCAATAAACTTTGTTGGAAAGCTGCTTTTATCCCAGAGTATTCCAGAGAGGTTTGCAGACTGCATTCAGGGAGCAAGGGAGCACAGAGCCACCTCTATGGTAGCACATAGCAGCAGTTTAAGGCTGCACAGTTTGATGTCTGCTGGAAAGTAAATGAAAAATATTACTTACTACTTCATCTTCAGCAAAAAATGGGGGGAGACTTAATATACTGATCCTCAGTAATGTTTCTGCAAGCATTTGTCCAGGACTGCAAAACACTGATACTGCTACAGTAAGAATGGGACTTGAGTGCTACTGGAAGTAAATTTAGCTTTAGTAAAAATCGCACGTTCATAGCTTTTAATGCTTGCTGCCTGCCCTCACTGGTGTGGGATCCAGCAGATATGGGTGCATTCCTCAGCAAGTTTTCCTCAGAGCCTTCAGCAGGAGGCAGCCCATGGCACTGAGGTTGGGACCTCCAAAGGTTTAATAGGAAAACAGAGCAAACATTTCTCCCAGCAAGGGCTGTCGAGCACAGGCACCATGTACCATGGGAAAGGCTTGTGCCTCCATCACTATTGTAATCCAGACTGGGTGTTTTTTTAAAGATCAGGACAAATGAATTAGGAAAGCCCTAATATCTCTGTGATGTGGATGGCTGGACTGGGTGATCAGGGTGTTTTCTTTCTGGTTCTGGTGTTTGCAAAATACCTCAAAGTTCAGGCTCTCACTTCTTTTGGATTCAAAATTGTTCTGCACTCAAAAGGAGTGATCCATGTCAGTGGTTAATTTTCAATACGATTCTCTTTAATGTTGTAGTTCAGGCTTTTTTTTTTTTTTTTTGCGCAGATATGTATTAGGGGCTGTCCATTTTTTTCTTCAGCCTCAAAAACTGCTGAATAATTTTCTCAGGGAGTTCTAATGAAGAATAAAATAGAAGTGCCACCCATAGGCAGAAAACAGGCCTGGAAATCTTAATTGGAAAACTTCTGAATATTATGAATGACTGAAAGCTATGTCACCTGATGGTTTTAGGCTCTTTCTTGAGAGGATCTGAACCACTAGGGCATCTGTCACTGTCCCAAAGCCTAGCTCGATTTGATTAAGATTTACAAGGTGTTGTAAGAAGTATACCCCTCTGCTAAGTTCTCTTATATCCATGTATATAAACATGGGGAAGAGATTGCATGAATGAAAAAAACTGGTATATGATGGGGCATAAACTCTGGCAACTTGGACTATTAAATTATCACATGAGACACACTGAATGCAAGCCTCTTTCTGCACCTCTGTAGGGTATCTTTGTTGAGGTTTTTGTCTGGTGCAACCACACCACTGCAATTTACACCTGTGAAAGTCTTCTAGGGAAAACCTGAGCTTCTGCTCTGCTGCAAGCCATGTCACTTCAGGTATACTGCTTTTCCTGCTGCTGTTATTATTATTACTATATTTGTTCATTGCAAATGATGACCAGAGGTTCAGGACATACAGTTATATATAGGAACCTCAGTACCACCGGACTCTTGGAACAGAAACAGACTAAAACAACTCAGAGATAAATTCAGTGCTTTGTGATTTATGCACATTTGCAGAAGTCTTTTGCAGAGAACTGCCAGTCTTTGTCTCACTGTTTCTCATCTGCAAGTAAAGAATACAAGAGCCCATGAAAACAGTCCCTTCTGAATGTTATTATTGCAATAGTGATCGTTTTTCCGCAAATATTTAGCTCCACGGTTGTCTGTCTCTTCCTTTCAGCAAACACAGAAGTGGCGGCGTGGTGCAGATAGGCGATGCTGTCTGGGAGTGCTCTTAAGCCACGTCTGCTCTGCGGCAGCCTCCCACATGCAGCTGGGTGGCAGAGCGTGGAGTGCTCTGCTGTCTTGCACAGGAACGAGGGTAAGACTGAAGCTGAAAAAAAAAAAAAGAAAAAAACAAACAAAAAATCTTTTTTTTTTTTTTCAGAATAAGTTCTGGTTAGATAATTGCTGCTGTAGAGGCCCAGCTGCATTGCCTGAATTTAGTTTTCTCTCTCTTTAAACATTGCCACCTATTTGTGTTCCTGCTTTCCCGTGATCCTTTGATCGTGGCCATGCCTTCACCTGTTCTGTCCTTGAATTTCTGTACATCTGAGAAAACTTTTCAGTAGATGGTATTCAGCACTGGGTAGCCTCCTCCCTCTCAGGCACTTTCATCTCTCCTTTGAACCTATGTTTCCTCCTGCTCAGCTTTTGTTTCTCTGTTTAGCATCTCGTTATTCTGAGGGTCAAGGATGCTGCATAAAACCAAAGGGTTTATGTGCTCAGTTTCCCATATGGAAATTTTCAAGGGGCTATTATATAGCCTTCCAAAGGATACAGATTGCAAAGCAAAACATTGCTTTTGCTTTTGAACACTGGAGATTAAGGGTACGGGCACACAAACACCTTACGTCTTGCCGCACATCAGCAACTTCACAGCAGCTGCCTATGCATAGGATATCTTCCCTTTGTGCATGCAGAAGGGCGTGCCCTTCTTACCACAGGGAATGAGCTGCCTCTCATTTACCACAAGTTAAGAGCGTACACATGCACGTGCAATCATAACAGTGAGGCTGGTGTGCTGCAGTGGGCTCTCTGCCTCCTTGTGCGGTGCCTCGTTCATCACAAATGTGACCCTCCGTCGTGCCACTGACAATCACACATAGCCTTGAACCCTCCTTTTCCTTCTCCTCTGGTCCCATGCTGCATCGTACTGACTCCTTTTGGTGTTGTCTATCTTCTGCGTTCCCTATTACAATGGCAAGGGGAACTGCTCCAGTAATTTCTCATCTGAAGAGAAGAGCTAAGAGTGATAACTAGAGTACAGCAGAGCTTTTTATTTCCGGAGTGTTTTGTCTCCTCCCCTCACTCCCCGTACAGATGTCAGAAAACTGTTGGTAACAGAGTCTGGAGCATCATTTTCCAATCCAAGGAAAAGCTGCTTGCCTGTGCTGAAAGCAACATTTCACCCATTACTTACAGACAAAGTGCCACGCTAAGGTACATGCTGTTGCAAAGGAAAAGTGATCGTATTTCTGTAGACACAGTGCTTCACACTGTAACCAGACTAAGGGGCCAGGCATGATCCCAAATGACACAGGAAACCTTTAACTGCAGAGAGAACTTAAGGACTGCAGATCCTTTTGTTGTTTTCCTTTTCCATGTGGTGTATAGTTTTGGCCATCACTGAACAGACTTCAGAAATAAGACTCATTCCTGAAGACCTGTGATCATGAACTCTGCTGGAATTGTATTTATCTCGGTAGACTTACTATCTTGGTTAAATTTCTGTTTAGAAAAAGATAACAAATATTAGTCAACAACATTGCCCTGAGGAGATAGTACCACCTATAATGGGTCATGTGTCTTTTAAAACACATTTCACAAAAAGATGGAAACAATTTCACCATCATTATCTTAGCTGATTTTGATCATATTAAGACTTCACACTTAGAGCCATGTTTCTTTTGTAGATCTCACATTATTGTGCAAATATGAACAAATAATACTGTCATTTATATTTTACAGAGGAAAATTTTGACACTAAAGGTTCTTGGAGTTATTTCTGGAGATAAAACCATACCAAAATGACCTAGACTTTGAAGGCACTTCTGAGTCCAAATGTTACTATAGCTATAATGCAATAGAGTAAAAAGCAGCTGAATCTTTGGTAAGAAACTCCAAAACTTTGATGTTTGGCTCCAGTGGCCACATTTGGAGACTCTTTCTGGATGGTTTCAACTCTGTGGATCTTTCTGGTGCTTTGTACATGAGTATTGTCCATAGATCTCAAGTCGATACCTCTCTATTTATTTATTTATTTATTAATTTTGCTATTACTTAATGTCCAGAAAAGCTAATAAATGTACTGAGTATTTCCATAGCATTCCTTTCCTATGGAAATAATTGCTGTAGCTGGCAGAGTGATCCCTGGCAGTGCTGGAAGGCTCTGTGTGCTTTGGACAGTAAGACAAGAGCCATCAGTGTCATTCAGAAGATCACGTGTAAGAATCTGCAGTAGTACTAGGGAAAGGCCGGAGATTTTTTTTTTTTTTTTAGAAAACTCACCGATAAATTAGTCTCTTGGTAATCAGTGGACCATGTACATTTTTCATTACTTTTGGTTTTAAGGGTTTTAAAGGTAAGAGTTACCCTCTTTAAGGGTAACTATAATTTCTGAAGTTATCAGGGGTGCTTTCTCATAGGATGTTTTAAAACTATACCTATATCTAGAGCTTCACCTACAAAGTGAGTTTTAACACTGTCTGCCAGCAAAATAGGATCAACAAATTCTTATCATCCTTGTGAGATGCGCTGGACCAGCTGTAAACTGGAGGTGGGTTGGTGACCATTGAGGGGCTTTTGCCATCAGAGAAGACAGGCTCATCCAGGACTGAATAAGCAACACATTCATATTCCTGTACCATCACTCAGATATTCTCAGACAATTAAGCAGGGGAAATTAATTTAAAATTGAATACTCTTTGGTACAGCTTCTTGAAATTACTTTTATTAATCAACATTGATTTTTAAAACATTTTTTACATAATAGCGTCATAATTTTTCCTGTTAAAGAGAATAGTGGGGAACCTGGCGAAGGCTGGGGAACTAATGAATCTGATTTTGTATTCCATGTGCCGTGGCCCAGAAGCCAGGCTGTGACAGATTTCTTTATTGAACCTTCCGGCAGGCTTTTTGTGAGAGTCATTTTGTAAATGAGGGTTTGTAAGCCGTGACCATGGAAAAGGATCTTTGTCCATAACAGTGAATGGTTCGAGGGCCTGATTAATAGAAGTGAACAAAGGCTTTCACCTTGAAGGTCATCTATTCAGATTTAGCCCAATCCGGCAACTTTGCTTCTCAGAACTGTAAGGGATAGGAAGGATAAGACAGAAATCCAGGCACAAAACTGCACCACAAAAGTGTACACTGGGGGCAAGAGGGAGAATGCTCACATCATTAGGGCCGCCTACTATACGGGATTAATTTGTCTGCTAATCTCCCTAGGGACCTCTTGCGTTAGAAGGCTCTGCACTGCCCATTGGAGAAGCCTCTCTCTCTCTCTCTGTGGTCTCTTTAGGGGGCCTAAATGGATTAATCAGCTGAATTGGTTCATGTAAATACTACCCTAAGTGTGAGTCCTAGTGGCAGGCTTTCTGGGAAGACTGAGAATCAGTTGTCTTGTCACTAAGAACTGTTTCTGCCATGCTGTATGTGTTGTGGCAAGGCAAGTTGCGTGCGCTGGGAGTCCAGGAGCTTTTATCACCTTCTTGGCACAGACATTTCCTGTTTCCCTTAGTTGCTGTGTCTCTTTCTAGCTTTGAATTTCTCTGTCAGATTTCTGGACAGAAACTGCTTCCTGCAATCATGCAGTGCCTGGATCATTGAAGAGAGATGATCCTCTTATTGCCTCTGATTGCTATTACAAAAGCAATATGTTGCGCAGAGGATAAGGAGGAGATAATTTCACCGGTGCTGCTTGTGCTGCCTCTATTTGGTGAAAAGATTTTGAACTGTGTTAGGACTACCAAGAAATGAGTGGTATAGGGATGTAAAAAATCTGTTTTCTTATAAGCATGCAAAACCTGTAAAATTTTGTTCATGAAATGAAGGATTAACCCCGAGAAATCTATGTATTCAAAGATTCTGTGCAATCTTTAAACTTATTTATACATACCTGCTGGCCTGATTGGCTAGTCAAGAATTCGCTGAAGATTAGGAGGAAAAATACATATTTGGGTTCTTTCTTGGATTAGTGATACATCTAGATGTTAAATGGGGAAAGGATGGAAGGAGGAAACCAAATGAAAATCATACGATAAAGTGGAACTGTAGGAACTGGGAGGAAAGGGCGATAAGGCAGTTTATTGCTGTTTAAGCATCAGCTAATCACTCCATTAATCAGAAAATCAAAACCAGACTGCAGGATGATTGGGTCAATTCACTAATTCTCATTAGTGGTGAGAGGGAAGAAATGACAGGGGATGGCTGATGTGCCTTCCCAGTACTGCTTTTCAAGTGGCTTTGGACAGAATAAAAATGTGTGAAATAAGGGGTGAAGTATGGTGTATCTGTGGCTTCTAGGACAGAGGGGATGAGGGTTTCTGCATAGGACTGGATGGAGTAATTTTTAAGCTCATCTCCCTGTTTTAGGTTTGCAAGTGACCTTAGAGACCACTGGAGCCATGCCTTGAGATGAGCTTACCAGGGCCATATGTGTCTTTGCCTGTTGAATGCCTTGATGCCAGGAAAACAAAACTGTGAGTATTGTTATCTTAATGGCAGTGGAATAAACCCTTTATATCAGAGGGTCATGGCTCATGGATTAGTGTTGGAGGCCCTGGCGTTAGACGCTAAGATAGTACCTTCAGAGAAATCAGTGCATCCATGCAGGCAAAATGAGTTTTACTTTGTTTACAAAAGTGATTATTGCTCACAGTGGTATTTCCTAATGCTTCCCAAGCAGTTTTTATTGCATACCTCCAAAATGCTGTATAAACTTTGTGAATTTAGCTTCAAAATATGCTCTGCCCTCCTTAGCATCTCCTCCTGCCCACCCTTGCCCTACTTTTGTATGTGATTATGGAAGTTAGGGCATGAGTTGTAAATTGTGAATTTAACAGTGTACCGCTCACAACTGGAAAGAGCTGCCAACTGCTAATTATTCACCAAAAAAAGTTCATGGATGACTGTGAATAACAGGTACATCTGAGAGTTTTCCAATCTGCCCCTGGATAATTCATAAGCCCAGAAATGGCAACATTCATTGTATGATTTATTTGTTGTGAATTGTTTACTTGGCTCTGCTCCCATGTCTATAACACAAAGCCAACAACAGTGGAACCAAAACAGACTTTCTCATGAGATATCCAGAGCTTCCTTTTTCAAATCTAGCCAGAAAATACAAGAAGAACAGCTTTTCTTGTGGCATTTTAGTATTTCCAGCCCCTGCTGGATCCCAGAAGGACGGAAGCAGTGGAAAAAATAAGAGAGAATAAACAGAGAAGAAATTTCTTTAAAAAGATCTTTCCCAAAAAGAAATTACTGGTAATTTGGTAATCCCAGTAATCCCATCATCATATCAAGGCTGTGCTTGTGTGTTGTCTTGCAGGAAACTACGCTGGGCAGTCACAACATTCCCTTTGGGACCTTGTGAATTTTAAAGTCTCCAAATGAAACAGCAGAAAAACATGCAGGGTTGAAGTAGAGTTGGTACCTGCATGTGTCCTGAATTATCTCTCGTATGTCTGCAGATAAGTAAAATGCATGCAGTCAGGATCCTGTAGCAGCTTGACAACAAAACATAATTTAAAGGGAACTATGGAGGTCCAACACTGTGTTAATTGTCAAAAATGAAGCTGGCCCTGGGTAGCCTCCTTGTCAGTTAGGTCTACAGACCTCCTCTTGGCTCTTCAGCCACAGAATACTGTTCGAGGACTGTCAGCTCTAGCTCTCCAGGGTGGCTCCAAATTGTAAGAAAAAAATCCAAACCCTAAAATCATTATTTTTATTTACAGTTAAAAAATCTTATATATTTTGGGGATGTTTAGTAGTTTGGGCTCTGGTTATTGAGCACTCTGTGTATACCGAGGGCCATATTTTCACATCTCAGCAACTATGAGAGCTAGGCAGACTAGAAGAACAACAAAAAAGATCCATCTCTGGACTCCAGGAGCTGGAGCATGAAGTAAAACACTGGTTTTATGAAAAGTGGCAAGACCAATCCCTGTTCTTTCTCTGTTGGTTGGCCTCATATGACATTTTCTTCTCTGTTTCCAGTGTGTGCTGTCAAAATATTTCATTCCTCTTCAGTCTCTGTGGTGACTGCAGATGATCCCAGCTCCTCCCTGGACCCCTGCCTTGTTTCTAGTTGAAAAGTGTCATGCTTTTAGGTAACAGATGTTTGACAGCCCAAAGAAGCCACCTATAATGAGGAAATAATCTCCTGAAATTGAATGGGAACATTAGCCTGGGCTTCCACATGTCAGATCTGAGAGAAGAGGGGAAGCGTTTTCGCTGTGGCCTCAGGCAGATCCAGGTTGGTGGGGTTGCCATAGCAATCGTCATGTTTATCAAATCAAGGCCTCTGTAATGAAACAGCAAAAGATGCAATTCAGAGAGCATTGAAAGTAAAATATACATATCAGTGTGTATTATGTTGCAAGAAAAGTGAGCAAGAAGATCGAACTGTCTCGGTGGTTTATGTGTAAATGAAAAGACAGAGCCTTCTTTTGCTCTGAGTAACATAAATGACACATTTGCAGTGACTTCAGTGTCAAGAGGTGATATTGATTAAAATACAAGTAGTATTGTGGCACAAGTGCAAATCTCAAGAGGCATTTAGTTGTGCAAAATAAACTTCTATTTAGTTCGTGTTATCCTATGTTGGTTAATGACATCTTCTCCATTTCTCCAGTTTTCATTGAAAGAAATGGTCAGGCAACCAGAAAGTAGTGCTAATTTGGGCCTTTGTTTGAGCTGAGTGAAATAATCCATAAAAGCTGTGGTGGCTTATTACATAAGACAGCATTTGCCTATAGAATATTGATCGCCTCGTGGGAAGATCCAATTTTAAGATCAAGAAGATTGGAGCTATGGGGTAGTAACAGATGGTTGCTATTTTTTTTTTCTTAATTCTTGCACTGTTATTGATAAAAGCACAACCTTGTGCTATGCAAGCTAGTGTACCAATTGAGCTGGTTGCAAAGGGTAACAGGATCAGCCCCTTGTTCAGTCAGGGAGAAGTATGATAGATTTGACTGGAAGAAATTGACAGCTCCAGGCATCCAGTTTGTATGAGAGGTCTGATGGAAGCGCTAAGATGTCTGATGGAAGTGTCTCGGCAGGTTCCTTGCCTGCTTGTGCAAAAGACACTCACATGGCTTGTAGAGTGGGTGTTTGCACACATTGCTGCCTTAATCTGTCCTGGAAAGTTTCATGATGGAAACAGAGATAGGGCTGTGTGTGGGAGAAACTGAAAGCTGACAGTCAAGGTCTGCAGAGGCACTGTCTTCCTGAGTGACTACAGAGAGGTCTGGAGAGGTTAATAACACACACAGCTAAATAAGTCTAAGACATGCCCCTTGAGTATAATGTTATAACTGAGTAAATTGCACGCTTCAGAAAATCCCTGCTTACATATTTAGCCACTGTTGGCTATGTGTCTACTCATGTCCCAGTGTGTACGTGTGAGTGACTGGAATAATTCCCAAGGTTAATTACTAAACCCACCAAAGTTCTTGACTCATTTGGAGCTGATGGAGACCACTGCACGTAGTCTTCAAATTTATCAAACAAACATGATTATGCTGGCCATGACACATGGCTTGACTAATAGCATATCAAACTGAAAACCCCTGCCTTGAGATGTGTCTTGGCCACAGGGAAAGTCTCACACACCATAAAATGGCAGCTGATGTGGGAGGAAAGTATTGCCCACCCACTGGATATTCCCCCTGCTGTCTTGCTTTTAAGTTACACTGCATAACTGGTAACTGCAGAAATGTATGACATTGTCTAACTTGGAAGCTCAGGATATATTTGCAAGTAGTTCTTCCTAAGCAGGTTTCTGATTGTAGGATGCAAAGCAGTCTAGTTGGCTTTGTCAATAAACAAAATGTCATTATTATCTTTGAAAAGATGTCTGAACCAACTGCCAGTGAACTTCCACCAAAGTTTTCAGTGGGAACAAGAGTTGTGAACAACCGGGGAAGAACATCTCCAAAGCATCTGAGAAGCCCAAGGCAATGTGCTGATCTAACATCCCCTAACCGCCTTTGCGAAGACGCTGTCAGCATAGCTGCATGTCACTGAGCTGCTGCCACACAAATCAGAAGTTCCTCTCATTGGCTCGCCTCCTGAGTGAGTCTTACTGTCGGTGCTTCATGTCCTCACCTTTCATTGCATGTTCCTGCACCCCCCACGAATGTCCTTGTTAAGAAGGTTTCTCCAGGAGGAGCTTTCTCTCCCTGAAGTGCACATCTTTTAAAGTCTGTATTCTGACAGACACACGCAAAATTGCAAACCTGTAAACAGATACGAAGGCTGGGCAATGAATCTGTCAGTTCCAAGGTTAGTTAATTTATAATCTGAAGGTCTTTTCCACTTCTAAGGCAATAATTATTATATCCTTAAAAAATGTGATTATGTTCCTGATTCAACACTAACTTAGGTGTGCAGTTATGGACATCCCTACTTAATAGAGCCCTTAAATATATGATTAAATCCTGCTACAGCCCACTCTTAGGAGTTAAGCTGAACTGGCACTTAATTCATTACTGCTTTAATAGACCTTCTACAAATCCAATCTAAATATGAAATAATGAAGCAGGAAGTACCATCCATAACAACAGAATGATGACATTTATTAACAGAGGTAGTCCTGAGTGCAATCTACGTTTAGAATAGATTTTGCTCTTTGGTTAAGTGGAGCTGCACCTTGGCTGCCCTGAAACAGTACTGGCTGCAGCACCTTTGATCTTAAATTTCTTGGCCTCCCTCCCATACCACCACAGCTGTGAGCAAGGGGGTGGTGGCAGAAGTGTGGTGCCAGACTTTGGGTATCCCATTGGGTGCTGAGCAGGCCCCTGGAGATAATTGCAGAACTCAAGGGGATGCTCATGGGGCCTTCAGCTCAAGACAATGATGAGGGATATCCGTCATCAAGTAGGGATGTAGCAGGTGTGAGCGTCACCTACCTCCATCCCCAGATACTGAGGGATTCCCATTCTGTGCTCTGCCTTGTGCTTCAAGCTCTTTGTGACTGCTTTGCTGATCTCTGTGCTTGGGCTTTGCTTGTTGTCAGAAAGGTATTTGAATGGCACAGCCTGGGTGTCAGACATCTTCCCAGTTTATATTTATAGAGATTGTAAAATATTTTAAAGTGGGAAAATGGTAAACTGATTATAGAGCTAAGGTAGGAAGACCTGACCTAAGAAACTTGAGAACTGCTGATTTAGAGCAATAAGTTTCTTAAGGAAAAGAAAACAAAGGAAATGAAATCACCTTTGAAATCTGGACAGGCTTTATGATGATCCTTTTACAGTTTGAACATGTGGGTGTTTCACGTAGTGGGACTTGGCAGAAAAGCCAGCTCAGCTTTATTTACAATCTCTTTATCTACTGGAAGACCTGCTGCACTTTAGCAATCAAAAAAACAATGTAACAATGTAACTTTGACAATTATTTAAAAAAGTGAAGAAAAGTGAAAAGGGAAAAAAGTTAAAAACACTTTTTTTTTGCTTTATGCTAAGTTTGTTTTCATACTTTTTTTTTTTTTTTTTGGTGATCCCATGAACACTCTGCATATATCTTTCCTTGCTCACAAATATCAGCACCTCTTTTTTATGAACTGTTGTGAATGGAAGAGGTTCAGTCATTTGCTGGAGCGAGAGGCATTTGCTCTCTTTAATTAGGAGCCAAACTGCAGGAGTCAGTGCGTGCCAAGGAGGAAGTCAGACTAATGAACCTCTTGCGTTGTTCTAATAAGAATTCAATGCAGTAATCGAGGACAGGTTATCTAGATGCACACAGCTTATGATATAGGCACTGGTGGTGTTATAAAGTGAGGGAGGTTAAAATCAGGCAGATAGTAATAAAAAGAGGTGTCTCCCATCAAGGCCTACGGAGACACCAGTCTGCAGTGGAAGGTGGTGTAAGGAGAGGACAATACATATCTGACAGCTGATTGTGGTCTGCCAAGCCACATGCTCCTCGCCCTGGATGAGGTCTGGTGGCCGTGGGACTTGTGCAGGGAGAATGGACACAGCTACTGTGCCTCTCTCCAGCATCCGCTGCTCCCTGCTCCGGAAAGAACCACATTTGCTTGCTGGGCCTGGTCTGCATGCAAGAATAACTCACATTCAAGACACATAGTTGTCCCTGTATGACGCTGATTACAGCTGGGATCACCTGTCCTTTCAGTAAGCTCAGTAAGTATGTCTTCTCTGCTGACCATCACTGGCCCAGGCAGCTGCACTTGTTTCCCAAGCCTGGTTGATGCCTTCTGGCTCTAGCTCCCATGATTTATTCTGCCTGAGTCTGAGTTATGTCCTTAATTCCTATGAAGACTTAAGGATATTATGGACAAAATACCCTAATGATTCGGGGTTGCTGTGATTTACAATCTTAATTTGGTCCATCTGTGCATTAGGATGGATTGTAGGCTGGCCTGCTGTGATTTTCAGTAGGATTTCTGCTTCATCAGTGAGTGTGATTAGGCCTGCCTTGTGGGGTCCCCTTGGGTATATTCCAGTCCTCAGATGGCCTCTGAGTCTGTGAGTCTGGGTACAAACTTTGTGCCTAGAATGCAGATTAGGGAGAGAATTGGTTGCACATCCACCCCTTCTCATGCCCTGTTAACTGCTACAAAGAAGAAAGCTGCTATATTCCCCCCAAAAGTGCCTGGTGTGGATAATCAGGGGAACAGGGGTTTTGAGTGCCTCTTCAGCTAAGGAAAACACAGCTTACATGAGTTCCTTCTTTCTCCACTGCAGAAGCTGGGAGGAAAAGTTCACAGCAAGTGTCATAGGGAACTGCAGAAGATGGTGGGCAGGTTCATCATGGTTGAGTCAGTGCAATGCCCGGAAGAATGGACTGGATGCTGTCTGTGCTGCAGACACAAGGCTCTCATGTGATCTCAGGCAGACAGTTGCTGTGTTTTCCACATCCTGCATGCACACGATGAGAGCTGTGGAGTCTGCTTTGGAAAATACAAGAAAGAAATCAGCAACTGGACTCCAAAGCAATTAAAGCACTACAAAACCTTGTGTCCCCTACCAAATCAGGCATTACATGTATTACCACCTAACAATGGTGGGCATTTCAGAGATAATTTCTCAGTGTATCAGTTAGCCATACCCATGGGAAGTAACAACACCAGTTATTTTCTCAAGATTTATTGCATATATCAATTAACTAGTTTTTACAAACCACTCAGATGCTGCAGTGATGAATGCTGTAAAGAACTCGTGATTAATGTTGTATTCAGACTAGGTCTTCACAGTGTACATAAATAAGGCCTGGGGCTGTACATAGAAAAATGAAGAAAAAATGAACTACTGAGCAGCTGCTGCTACAGGGAGCAAATCCACTGTGCACTCCAAGTGGTGAGGGTGATCGGAGGTGGCATTTGTGGGCATGAAATTAAAGACCACTCCACATGCTTTGCCCACAGAGGACTGAAGCAAGCTTGCACAGACCTCTTTTTACTGTTATCTTTGAGCTTGTAACTTTACAATCTTTTAATTCATTGTGTGATTTTTTTTTTTTTTTATGTACTTGTACCTACATACAACTCAAAGAGCTACTATTTGTGTCTGGGTACACTAAGTATATTAAAAAAATAAAAGAAGAAAATGGCCCTCTTACATAAAAAATGAATGCTGGAAATCACGTGGCTGGTAGTGACGTGCTGATGCAACCTTGCCAAGAGTACTGTGCATTAAGTGGCCCTGTTCAGTACTCCCTGATATAATATTCCTTCCCAAGTCACTTTGTGTAGCCTCTGTATCCAAACCCCTCCCTCCTTCAGCCCTGGGTATCTATAGGATCATGTGTTCATGTGTTGAACTAGCAAACAGGAGACAGTGAACTTCTAAGCCTGAGGTTTAGCGTTCATTCCCAAGGCTAAATGAGACTAGGATGCAATCTGGCTGAAGTTTAGGTGTTTTCTGTCCTGGTTTCCTTACAGGTGCATGAAAAATGTGGGGCCAAATAATCCAGTAGTCTCCCAGCCTCACAAAGCCTCAACAGGACAGCAAACGGGACATCTCACCTGCCAGGAGCTTCAGGTGTTGTTTCTCTGCTAATGCTTCTGCTATAGCTCTTCCTGGGAGATCAGACCCCAGGGTGGATTCCTCCCTCTTCCCTGATGTATGCACCCTCTTGCTGCACAAGAACTCAGCCCTCTTTTGAACAAACTAGCACTTTGCTGTGGAGGGAGTCCAACCTATGCTAAACTACAGCTGGGCCAATCAGAGTTTGCCAGTTTGGTTTAAAAACAAACAATCCCATCTAATTTTCCCTATGTATATTTTTCCTGCATAGTCTTTAGCATTGCCATGGCTTTTCTATAGCAGCAGGAGGCTATTATCTTGTCAACAATGTTCTATTGCATTGACATTATCTCTTAATTACACAATTACTTTGTTATGTACTGTAGTACGAGCAATAAAACATTTGAAGCACTTCAAGCAAATATAGTTTTAAAGGTTTAAAGGAAAAAAGACCCACAACCTTGATTCAAACTGTCTGCTAAATGTAAGTACTTTTTCTTTTGCTCTTGATGGATTAAGGAAGTAATTGTACAATTAGTGCTAGAAAAGGTGTAAGTAAAATGGTGATGCTTGTTGGGATTGGTAAAACAGTGCTCTTTGTCTTGTTATCCTGAAGTACGTGTCAAAAGAACTGGACTACTTTAATCACATCACTCCTAGTCCTGTCACCATGGGACCCCTCAGAACTGACCCAGGTGCCCCCAGCTCGTGCTGTGTGGCTGGAGCTGTGCTGACAGCACTGCCTCTGCTGCCTGCATCGCTGCGGAGGGCAGCCCTGGGTATATGCAGGGTTACCTCCCGCCACCAGGCACACATCTGCAAAAATTGATTTTCATTTCAGAGGAGCTAACTGGGATACCCTCACTGGGGTAACCCAATGAGATTGTCCCTCATTGGCAGCTCCTTCATACCCCAGACTTGCTCCCAGCAAAGTCAAAGATACTTTATTACTGACCTTGAATGAGAACAGGCTCAGGATGCTGTAGCTTAAATAAACTGGTGCATTTGGCAGTTGTTGTATTTAAGAAACAAATCTCCTTAGTCCCTTAAAAGTCTAACACAGCTGACTGTTGGACTTATCACTTTTTCCTACATCCCTTGCTTTGCCTCCTGAAAAAAATCAATATTCTAAAAATAAATAAATAAGAATACAGTGCGAGCATCTAAATTGAAAAGCAGCAGTTGGCAGAGCCATGCATCTTTAATCTGGATTTAGTCAGCCAGATAGAGTGAAGCTTGGCAAGACCCCTCAGGCAAAGCATTCAGCAAACGTACTGCACTGCACTTGAGAAGTCCATCAGTCCTTTCAGCTACACACGTGTATAAAAGGGCCACGAGGTGGGAATGCCTCCAGTCACTGCTCCCACAGCTCCTCTCAGCCTCTCTCCTGGGGTGACGGAGAAGGATGGCTGCTGACTGAGGCTTTGTGTGCCAACACAAGGAGGGGAGCAAGCTACTGGAGGTGGAAAAGATGTGGGAGAAGTCGGAGGAGCCAGCTGCAGGTGCAAACAGGTGTACCAGCCTCACTCAGGTCCTTGTGTTGCCATAGCCCCTCTGTGAGAGGCAATGTGTTTGCAAAGGAGTTTCCTGTTTCCAAAGAGGGCGTTTTTTGTTTGTTTGTTCAGTTTTTTTTTTTTTTTTTTGGGGGGGGGGTGAGCCATACACAAAGGATTTGAGGGTGGTGACTTGAGCAGAACTGCTTTTCTTGTCTCACCTGTAGCGTTCCTAGCACTGCTGGCCAGGAAGGGCACCAAAGAATAACAGAGAGACGGTGCCAGCTGCACAGTACCTCACCCACTCCCATCACCTGGGGATCTGGGGACCTTTTTCTGTGAACAGCTATTTCTGGTAATCACAGAAGGATATCATAATGCTGCATGATTGGAATAGAAAGAGAGGGAAGGTGCAAGTCTGTTATAGATCACCCGGGAAACTACTAACAGCAGCACTGAAGCACTATCTGCCTGCAGTGACTGACGATGAATAAGGCAGTGAGTAGCGCATGTTGTCTGTTTCCTTCCTTGGGCTGCTCACCAGGTTTGCTACATTGAGTTGAGCTCATATTCATTGGCTGTTTTGCACTGAGATGTTAACCAGAGCGGGAGATGAACCAGAACTGCACTGGGGTTTGAGGTCTCAGCGTTGGATGTGGGTCGGGGCCCAACCAGGATTTGCAAAAGTGTGAATATTTTTAAGAAGGGTTATGAAGGCAGTGGATATTAGCGTTTCTGGGGTAGGAATCTCATGCATAGAACCAGCAGGGACGAGTGGCAAAACCAAGAGGGGAATGTTACTCCTGGCACACAAATATATTTTTCCTCATAGCTCCTGGACCATAGGTCATGAAGTGGATGAGAGCTGCTTGTCCATCTTACAGATCTGTGTCTAGGTGGCTGTGTGTTATATTCACCAACTGCTCTGGCCACACTGGTCTATGACTCTAAAAAAAAATATTTTCAGAATAGGATTTTTGTGTTTGCTGCTTTTTGGCCTGATGAAGCTTCAATGCCAGAGAAGTTCAAAGGCAGCAGGTGCTGAACTCTTTTCCTTTTTTCCCCAGAGGGATGCGAGTATCAGCTCTCAACTATAGTTTATGCAAAATAATTCCTTCTGAATGACAAGAATAAATGTTTTTCAAACATCTGCATAAAGAAGAAAAGCAGGAGATAACAACAATCAGAAAGATGGGGGTGCAAGGGCAGCACAAACATGTAAAAAGCCTGTGTATGCCTGAGCAGTAAGGGGCATGCTTCTCAATCCCCATTGCCATTAAGTGCTGTGTGCCACAGAGCAGTGAGCTTGCTCCGCTTCACCTCTGTGGTACTGCTGTTCGGGTAGGCTCTGCCCTCCTGTCCCTCTTCTGCATCTCAGTGGAGAGTGATTTGTAAATATTTTCCAAGACATCTCATCTTTCAAGCCTCAGATTCAATTTGGTTTTCAAATTTTCTTCATAAGACATTATTAATTTTTTTTTTTTTTGGTAGTTAGAGGTGTTTATTCAACTGCAAAAAACAGTGCTTTGTATTTTTTTTAAAGGCCATCTCAGATGGAATTACACTATTTGGCTTTAAAAAATATATATTTTTCAAAGGAAAATATGACCAGCTCTGATGCATTTTCATCCTGTTTAACTTTTTAATCTAATTAAGAAATGCAATGAAAAGTTTTCCTGAGCAAAATTCCTGCCCTATTCTATGCTATTGTATTTTGCAAGTTCAGCACCTGTGCTGTTGTCCAGCAACTACCAGCCCTTTAGGATCACAGGAGAACTCTGTTTTCCTCTGCTCTGTTGTATTCCTCCTGCATAGGGCTTATCCTACAGGACAGCATAAGCAATACTTTTTTCCTCTCTTTTTTCCTTCTTCACTCTTGCAGAGTGCCTGCCTTGCCCTGCTCCCACTCTTTTGAGTCTTTCTGCTTTGTCTGCATTTCTGTGAGTGAATCATTTTTTGCATCTGTTTTTGTGAAAAGGAAAAAACAAAGCAAAACAAATGAGCTCTGTGAAATGTCAAGGAGGCTGTTAAGCAACAGTCTTGAAATCGGCGCCTTAATTGCATCACTAATGGGAGTTTTTATCTAATTGAAAAGCAACGAAGTGGATCTTTTTTTTTTTCTTTTTTTTTGTTTTTTTTTTTTGTAGTTTCCATTAAACACTGCCTGAGAAGTGGAAAAGTGAAGAGAAGCCTCAAAACAAATCTCTGCAAAGGCTGGGGGGTCTCGTTGCAGGAGAGCTGGACGTGCCTCCTCGAGGATCTGGCTGCCCATCTCACTGGCTGTGGGAAGGAGGCACTGATGTTGCCTAAAAAGCCCTATGGGAGGTTTCAGCAGCGACGCAGAGTGGGTGGTGGGCACCCATCAATGCCCTCTCTTATACTCCTGGGTCAGTATAATACCCACTAAGGAATACAGAACAAACCTCTGGTTTTCCTGTGGTTAGCGGAACCTGTTTTCACATGAATTTTGTTGCTTGACATCACCTGCCTGCGAGTAGCTGATGTGGGCAGTTGCAGTGTAAGCTTCCTCTTTTTAATAAACTTTACTGAAACCTTGGACTTTAGATTGAAATGCACAAAAAACGATCTTGCTTAGGATACCTATGAGCTCAGGATATGTCAGGCTTTCTGTGTATGCCAAGGGTGACTTGTACATATACAAGGGCCTGGACATTTCTGTCAAACACTGTCATTATTTATTCCAGGATGCACTGGAGGTGCCCTCCCTCTGCAGCTCCATTGCAAAATATGTGCACAATCAACACTTCTCCTAGAAGAGATGTTAAGCATGTGAAAATTGGTCTGTACTTGTACAGTTAGTCCTGCCTTCCCATCTCAAGAAAACCTTGTTGGATTCAATCAATTCCACAGCCACCAGCAAGCTGACAATAAAACTAAAGACTAGTTTCCAGCCTGCAGCAATGGCTCATACACCCACAATTTAATAACTTGGTCGGTTGGAGGAGTTAGCCAGGTGGGATTCTTGCCCCACCTCTCAGTGCTGCTCTGGGAAAGAACTGTGCTATTTCTGGGGGTTTACTGGGTGGGAAGCTGATGGGAAACGATAGTAGATGGAAGCGTGAGTGACCCCCCTGGTCTGGTAGGTTGATGTCTTTGTGCAAAGTGGCATTAGCAATCTGGCTTTGGAAAGGAGAGGGTTCCTCACCAGTTAAAGAGGACAATTTAGTAGCACTTCATGTTCTTTTGTAGTGGTGCAGATGACCACTTCAAACCCAGGGATGATGGAGATTCAGCACCAGAGCTTAAGGCTTGACTATGTCTGCTTCTACCAGATCAACTTAAAGGAAAGCCGTATGGTTTTCTTGCTCTTGGGTGTGATTCTGTCTTAAAATACATGCCACAACAAATTGTAACCCACTGGAGGGTTAGAATTTATTCGCACTCGTATTTCAGAGTGCTGGTGGTGCAAAAGTGAAACAAATGGTAGCCTAATTGCGCTGGGTGAATATGAAGGATCAATTCAGCAAACAAAACAGGCTCTGATCTTGTTAGAACACAAAGCACATTCAGAGAATAATAAATATCTGCCATTTCAGCAGTTTGTTTTATTCTTGAAGGTCTCCCTTCAAACTGTACACAGAGAGATCGTACCAGGCGCCTCTTTGGCTATGCAAGTTGTGTATACCCTGTCCTTCCTAGCAGCCTGTCCTACAAGTGCTGCACGATTAACCCAAATCAGATATAATCACAAATTAAGTAATTGAATCACAATTGTCTAGCAAATGCTTCTCAGTTGTCCAAGCAAAGGAGAACAGATTATCCAGTGAACTGGCTACCAGCTTGGAAATAATGTAACTCGCTGCGTGGAAAGCTCATGCAAATAATATTCTTCATGGAAAAGTGCCTTTAGTGATACTAAAGAGGTAAGAAAATGTGGGATCTGTGTCTTGTTTGAAATGCCTCTGTGTCAGCAGCAGGCCCCTTGTCTGCAGCGATACACTGGGGTGATGGCTTGTTAAAGGCTCCAGTAGAAACACACTATTTACTTTTTCACCTGCACCCCTTCCCATACTAGTGTGCTTATTTTCCTGAGAAATATTTCTCTCCGTCAGCAGAACAGGCTAAGCAGAATTTCATAATAATTAATAAAAATGACTGAGCAAGTTAATTTTACTTTTGAAAAAAAAAATCCCGATTGGGATAAAAAATGCCGATATCGTCAGTCTCCTCAAATTCTGCACGATTACCTTTTGGTATCACTGACGTTTTCCAGCAGCAGAAATTCTGCAGCGTTTCTGAGAGAGAAGCTGCTGTGCCCGTGTCCTCCATGCAGCATGGCTCCATGGCAGCTGTCAGATGTGCTGCCAGGAGTCTCCTGCTACCAAAATTTTCAGGCACCACTGCCGTGCATCGTGTCCTAATGCTGGGCCACAGAGGGGGCGGCTGCTGTTAGGCTGAGACCTGTGCCATAGGGCTGGGATCCAGGGGTGGTTTTCAGAGAGCTTCCTTGAGCTGAATGTTATGGATTGTGATTTTGAGACAACCTCTGCCATTTCTGGGAGTTCTGTGGTTCCAGCTCCATGGTTTAGAAAGTGGCTGTGCTCAGGCACAGCAGGACACAGTGGTGGCATGGAGGGGTCTGCTGCTACAGGGCACTTCTCTGTGGCATCCGGTCAGCGTCTGTCCACAGATGGCCTCTGGAGGCTGAAGGCTTGGCTCGGGCTTCCCCAGGCTCTTGAGGTTCTTGCGGTGAACATGGGCAGTTTCCCTGCCAGTAAAAAGGGAAGTCCTAGGATCTAATAAGATGTACTGTTTGGAGTCTTGTGACTAGTCATTCCCCTTCCTTCTTTTTCTTTTTTTTTTCCTCTCATTTTCAGTGGGATATAACAACGAAAAAGGAAACAATAGTACAGGTGTGTAAATTAACTTTTTTTTTCTTTTTTTTTTCTTCCCATTGGAATATGACTGAAATTACATGCCTCAATTTAAATAAAAAGCACTGTTTGAGGAACAGAAAATGTCCTGGAGACTGTTTTTCGTAAAAATGAATATCCATTCTTTCTCTTGAAAGTTGTCTCAAGGAATATGCTCTGTTTTGGGCTGGCTTAAATGAGGATACATACAAATATTCCACCCCAAAGTGTGAATTATGAGTGTTTTTATGTTGCTGTCCATGATCTCCCCTCTGCTGTCTGACATCTTTCCTGTACAGTGATGCTGCCCTCGCTATTTATCATTACAGTGCCACAGAAGTCCCCTTACCCTCTCCCTGTGCAGCACCATTGCCATTGCCTTCCTGCTTCCCCTGGCACCCCAAGGTGCTCTCCTGCACCTTCCTGTCTTGGCACAGTGGTCAGTGCTTTTCAAGAGGGGATTTTATCATCTGCGTTGGCCCCGCTACTGTACACACAAATAGCAATAATGGTTTTAATGGATTGCCTTGGACAGGAGCAAATTGGATCCTGTGTAGAAGTGTCTTCAGCGGTCTCTCTCAAGCTGAAGGGCTCAGCCTACAGAGATGCTTATGACAGAAGAGCTATTAGAAGGGACCTGGCAAGAGACTCATTTTGGAACTAATAGTAATAAAGGTAAAGAACTAAAGCAGGGAAGATAGAAGTCATTAGGAATGAAGAGAGTTATTTAAGTAGAATAAGACGGTATTTTGGAGAACTCAGATTAGTGGAGGAATGCTGATGAAAAAAATGTATCTACATAAATAGGCTTATGATTAAAAGCTGAATTAGTGAACATAGTTAAGAGGATTAAAAAGAAAAAAATAAGCTAAATAGTTGAGATAGTACTAGTGTAGGGACTGTGAGCAGGCTGTGGTTTACCAGCCTGCAGTGTTTACTCTTCAGAGAGCGAGCACAGAGGAGCAGGATGGGCAGCCGCCTGTCAGCACTGTGGGTTCCAGTGGTGCTGGGCATCTCCTGGGGACCTCTCCTACAGGCACACTCCAGCAGTGGTGAAGGCTGTGTCCAAAATACAGGGCAGACTCTTTTTGTGGGGTGCTGGGAGATGCCTCGGGTTCTGGAGGTGGAATTCCCTTTTTGTAGGACCTCTTAATTTCCTTCTGCTGGAAGTGGCATCTCCATGTGTGGTATTTCAGTAGACACCAGGACAGTACTTTCAAACAGGACTGCTTGCATTTATTGCCATTCTCTTTTCCAGATAGGGATTGGGACACTTACTGTACATGGGTGTGTATTGATGGTAGGCTTCACCTAGTAGTAAGCAAGAATTTATTGGCATCTTTTGAAGAAAAGTACTTTCTGGGGAAAATCCCATTAAAATATAGGCAGTATGTAACACCCTCAGTTATTAAGCAGTTTCCTTTCTCCTTTTCAGATCTATCTATCTATCTACTAGAATTGTGTTGCTGGCATTAGAAAGTGGTCTTTGACAGTCCTTGGGAGCACCTGTGTCCCAGCCTTCCTGCAGCAATCATTTACCATGGTATAAATCTGTCTCTTTGTGTAGAAGGGGGTTGATTTCCAAGTAGAGAGCCATCCTGCACAAGCATTGCCATGACTGCATCCCTTAGTCACTGCAGTGCTCATACGTTGCAGAAACTCCTTGGGACTAGATTGAAGAAGAAAGTGCAAGTCCTGACTCTTAAACAAAATGCAATACTGACAACAGTTGGACTCGTTTTATTCATACCTGTTAGACTTAGGGTCCAAGCCATTAAAAGGTAAGCTTTGAGAGTAGTTACCAGCAAGGAAGCCTCTGTGTTTATATATGGGCTATCAACACAATGTATGCTCATACAACCTTTGTGATGGTTTGATCTTTGCAATAATGAACACTATTGTGTAATAAAATAAGGGAGAAAGGTTTTTCTTCTCCAAAGTAACCTCAAATGTTCATGCTGAAATGCAACCTGCAATGCTTTGAGTTGTCCAGACATCCTAAGAAAATATCCAGAGAACAGCAGTAGCAAGCAGTTATGGCAAGCACACCAGGGTATAACACATCTCTGGTATTACACTTCCCCTTTGATGAATCTCAGCCTGTCTATTTGCTGTATTGGTTGCTCAAGGTTGTTCTAAATGTTTGTGTTAAACTCAGGGGAAATAAAGAGATACATAACAAAAGGAGGACTTCAGAGCAAACAGACAAGAAGAAGGAAAAATGGTCAGGATGAAGGACGAGGTGCGAGTGTGCCAGAAGATGAGACTGAGGAATAGTTTAAAGGGCCTGGAGGCAGCAACACAACCTCCAGTCGCACCTGCAGTAGATTTTTCAAGACCTGGTGTCACTGCTATGATGGTCGTGCTTCACTGCTAATGCTGTAAAAGGCTGGTAGCTGTGAACAAAGGCCGTCCTCAAGTTCAGCCCCAAATTTCACTTTCTTACGTGTCCTGCATTTTATCTTTCTTTGGGAATTGTTACTCTTGCATATATCTACATGGGGTTGTTATTCTCATCATTTACTGCACCTCATTTATCCTCACAGGCATTGCAATTACTGAGGGCTGAAGCTTTGCTGCTACTCCAGCTGCTTTGCTGCTTTGCCTGTCCTAGGAATATGAAGTACTGGGTTCCAGATGCACATGGACCTATAAAGGCAGCTGGAGGTGGAGAATGCTCTTCTGGGGCCACCTTCAATGCTTCAGAAGTAACTTTTTTTTTTTTTTTTTTAAATTTGAGGTGGGTGAAAACAAAGTCCTGTGAATGCTTTTTCCTCCGTAAAAGAACTGTGTAGGGACATTTCTTTTCAAATCAAAAAAGCTTATGGAGGACTTTTTATTTTTATTTTTTCTACTAGAGCTTATTTCCTGGCCTGATGGGAGGGTCCAGACGGCCTCTCAGAGATCTTCCTGCCAAAACAAATCCTTAATTATAACTAGTGGTTCCATGAAATGTTTCAACTTTGGCAAAACACTGCACTTCAATAAAAACGCTTAATCAAAAATATTCTGGCTGGCTTTACATATATGGTACTTTCCATTAGCATTACAAAAAGAGTACTTTCCGCAGAGCTACTTATGATCTTAAATTATCATTATTCCAGCAGTGAACACTCTCCTCTTGCAGGCTGGCCCTGTAGCCCAGATCCACCAGGGCATACATAACGAAACCTACAGCTTCAGCAATGTGCTGTAAGACAAATTTTGTCCCCCAAGTCAGCCTGCCCCAGAGGAGAATCTGTCCCCTTGATTTGGATTTCTTTTTGCTGCTCACTGTTCTGTGTTCCTCTTCTGTGCTATTATTACTTCTTACTCCTGTGTCCCCACTCGAGGAGCAGCATGTACCAGGGAGCAGAGTTTTTTCTCCTCCTTCAGCGAACCTGTTTGAGACTTCCATTTCTTGCCCTGCTTGTTGATCCAGCGGAGCTAAGCTCATATCCCTCATAATCCAAGGTGATATGGCAAGGCTCTCTGGGGACCGTCCCTGCACACTGCATGAATGAACAGCCCTATAAATGAACAAATAGTTTTCCACCACTTTAACTTTTCTATTGAGTCGCTCAGTTCTTGGAAAACAAGGACAATTACTTTGTTTCAGCCTGTAACATTGAATTCAAAGAGCTCTTTCTTCCCCTGTTCTTTTTAATGACTGTCACAATAAACAATCTTTCTCATCAAGAGGTGTCAGAGCTCTCCTCCACAGCGGGAGATGTTGTGATTCCTGCACTCGCTGCAGCTGTGAGACCAGGAGCACCCAGCGATCTCCTCCTGCACAGAGCTGGTAACATCACTTCTTGGAGAAATCCATGGATTTTCCTACTACAGGTGAGTGCCACAGCGCTGAGACTGAGGATCAGCCTCACCTGCTTGTCCCTCCTCTGTCCATCCAGCCTTTTGCCACTTCCACCTTGGCATAAGAAGTCCTCTATAAAGGGACATTCAGGCAAACAGCAAGCAGTCCTGTTTTATAGCAGGGCTAAAATGGTTTAGGCTTGAGCTTGAACCTCTGCTTGATGGCCTCAGCTTACCCTCCTTTTGGGTGCAATATCTTATGGAAAAGACTGCTAGGGCATTTTTTTTTCCTCTCTAATTATTCCATGCAATAAACACAAATCAGAGTGCTTGAAGCTGTCTTTTCCCTTCCTCACCCCAGATCTATTCTTTTCATTGCTTTTTTTTTTTTTTCTTCTCATGTATTTTCTTTCTAAGCACTCTGTGGTGCTCCTTCACCCATCCGCACACACCTGCCACGGCTGTCTTTCAACCAGGGGATTTTGGAGGGATTAAGCACGCAGACAATATTATCAGTGTCCTGTTCCCTTCAGCGTCCTAAAAAGCCCTATCTTCTGGTATTTGCATATACTTCTCACTGTCTGCTTGGAGTGTCTGACCTGCAGAGAAATTTTGGGAGAAAGGATCTACACCTGT
Source organism: Anser brachyrhynchus (assembly GCF_964034855.1). Classification (NCBI taxonomy): domain Eukaryota; kingdom Metazoa; phylum Chordata; class Aves; order Anseriformes; family Anatidae; genus Anser; species Anser brachyrhynchus. The sequence continues at coordinate 34,957,026 of NC_137696.1, forward strand.
GTGTAGCTGCTGGCCAGCCAGTGCTTCAGAGATGAAGCTGGGATGCTGTGAGCGGAGCTGCAGCCTCAAGTGGCACTCTCTGCAGATGGGCAAGCCAGCCTGGATAAAGGGGAACAAAGGCATTCCCTCCAACCCAGAGCCAAATAAGAAGAAATTCCAAATCAAAAAACAAACTTTTTGAGGTTCGAGTAAATTTAGTTTTCCCTTTATTTTCTTCTCCCCTACTGAGCTTTGACTGGGATGGCACCAGCAAAGGATTACAACAAACTCTCCATGACCAGGCAGGCAAGCACAGGAGGCTTGGGCAGACAGGAGGAGTGTCCGAATTTAGTGAGGCCGTGACACACAGGGTGCCCAAACCTTTAGTCTGCCCTGGTGGGAATTCTCACAGAACATGACACCCATCCCCTGAAGGCAAAGCACCTCTGCATCTGCTGCCCTTATCTCCTGTTGCTGAACCTCCCACTGTCCTGCACGTTTGGTATTCGGTCATTCCTTCCACCTTGTTTTGTTGTGTTCCCATAATAGCACACCCATGTTGTGACACCTTTCCATAAGCTACGATAGGCAGAAATCAGTCTGGGATCCTCCTTTCCTTGTGGTTAGCTTCCTGTGTTTACAAGAAAGTGGAAATGCAGAAGAAATTATACGGGGATTGGCAATATCTGAAAGGTCCTGAACATGGGAGAGATGTCTACAAAGACTCAGCCCATATGATAGCATCCCCACCAGTCCCCTGCCGCATTGCGTGTTCTGAGGTGCAAATTCAGTCCCAGTTTACATCTAAGGAAAAACATTTTTTTTTCCCCAGCTACCGCCTTAATTTCCTGAGGTGACCTACATGTTGTCTCCATCACGTTGAGTTTATCACACCTCATCTTTGTCTCCCTGAACTGATCATGTTCATTCCTCGTCTCACCTGAAGCCTCTATCCTATCACTGTGAGAGAGGACATTTTCTCACTTTTTGAGTCTCTAGCATACCTGTCACCTTGCTCATCAGAGCAGTGGTCACAGCAAGCCTTCCTCCTGCTCCCTGGGCTCCCCCCATAGCTTTTCTGCCTCTGTGCCTTGCAGCCTCACACGTGGTGCAGGTCTGCAGTTGTTCTGTGTGGTGTGGCACTGCTCTGATCCTTTTAAGACACTTTGCAGCAATCCTAGCCATGTAAATGATGTGGTGCAAATGGTTCCAACAAACAAGCAAATATAACACCTATTTATGATGTTTCCAGAGTAGGGCAGAGAAATGGAAACCCAGTAGAGTCCTTGGGTGCATCCTGTTCTTTTCTTTGTGACTGAGTGGAGGGTCAGAGTGGCCACTCGATCTCTGTGGACAAAACACATCCAGCAACACATCCAAAACACATCCAGCCATAAAGGTCATAAAGGGTCAGAGAAACATGCTTTTCTGCTCACCATCCCTCCAAATTCTGCAGAAATCTCTTTGGGATGTTATTGCTCTTTTCTGTGGCAAATAAAGGTCATTCTGCTGGGTGTTGTGTAACACTGAGGCATGAACGCAGACTGATGCTGCCTGCAGACCTGTGTGCCCAGCAGAGATACAAGGCCCACTGCTGCTGTCACCTCCTGCCTGGGCAAGTTCCTCCTCAGGCTGGTTAATAAACACACGCTCCTTCCAGGAGCGCAGGATCGTGGCCTCAGCCTCAGCACGCAGCTGCTGTGCTGCTGCTGTGACAAAAGTGCTATTGTGGCTGGGAGGAGATGATGCTGTTAGGGGATTCATTGAGCACGAAAGGCTCTGAAGTCCATGAGATCTGAAGATAGCAACAAACAAAAATTCGGCATAAAGGCACTCTCTTTCCTTTGGGGGTGTGGGAGAGAAAAATAATATGATCTAATAAAAGCTGTTACCTTTGGTTCCTGCATAACTTGCCTCTCCAACACAAAAGCAGACTAAAACAATCTAGTTTGGCCAAGATGCAGGTTTATCCCCACTTAAATCATTGGACTATGGGCAATTGGAAGTGTTGGAGGCAGCAGAAGTAAATTGAGAACAGCTGCTTTCCCAGTCCTGGTGCTGCTAAAATAGATTAGCCTCTTTCTCCCTGTGCCACCGTTGTACAAGGCCTGTCCCCATTCATGTGCTTAAATGCCATGCCTTACACACCATGTCTGCAATTCAAGCAGCCTCTTTCACAATCCCCAGCCTATGTCTGACACATTCATCCACAGAGTCTTGCTCCCTCTTCATCACATCTCCTGCTTGGGATGCTAAGACCTGGCCTGGGCAGGGCATGGTGGGGTTGACTCCTCGTTTTCCCTGTCCTGTGATGCCATCCCAGGGGGATGTGATCCCATCTATCACGTATTACACAGGGGCTGGCAAAAGGAAAGGGCACCTGCTTAGCTTGTCATTGGCGTAGGAAGAAGCTGGGGTTTGTGGTTAAGGGAACAAATTGGGGGTGAGGGATTTAATACAGATGTCCAGATGGCCTCAGGAGAGTGACCTCCAGGTGGGCCTGCTCCAAGGTGGTTTTCTCCATCCTGTTGCCTGCATCACCTCCTTGCATCGACATGCTCTGAGAGCCTAAGTGCTACTCGTAAGATGCCTGGGCAATTGAAAAAAAGCAAATGCCCTGTCACTAGGATCACAATTATCTGCCTATGACATTTTCCACTTTTGCTGAAAAAAATTGAGAGCACCACAACTGCCAAAATGGATGAACGAATGAATGAATGAATAAATAACAGATGGAAATCTCTGCTTCAGTTTGTCAGGTGCTGGAGCAAGAAATTTTCCTGCTTATCACAGTCTGTGCTGCCTCGTGCCGCACAGTGCTGACCCCACACTCCTGCAACACAAAAGAAAAGATATCCCCCTTCTGAGAATAGTTTTTGTCATTGCAGTTCTTTTAGGTTCTGGATTTGTAGTTCCAAGATGAGAAAAACCATCCCCCTGCTCCCCAACTCATCCCCTGCCAAGTTCATCATAATCTCCAGGGAAGCTTGAAGATAAAGTGGGATTTGCTCTCAATTTTTATTTTTATTTTTTATTTTTCCCCCCTCTGTGATTGGAAGTCTTCTGCATTTCTTTACTGTTGGATTAAAAAAAAAAAAAGATGTTTTCATCTATTTGTGTTAAGTTGTTTTTCACTCCATGCCTCCTTCCACATTTTCTCTCATTCCTTCTAAAGACAGCTTGACTGCGGGTGTGAAATACAGTGTGAGGAGCCTGTACGCTAATTTCCTTGAAGTAAATCAAGATCCCCGTTGCTCCACAGTCGTTTTGCCTGAGCTGTTTATGTAGCTGTTCATAGGCACAGGCCCGGGCTGTTTGCTGGGAGATTCAGGACGCAATCGGGCTGTCAGTCCCCCATTCCCCACTGCTTCAGTGCAGCCACTGCCAAGCTTCGCCAGGGTGCAAACCAGCCTGGCTTTGTGCTGAATGAAAAATGCAGCCATTATGATGCTCCTTTTCATTTCTCCAGGGAGAGCTGCAGCTATCAATTATCGGGGAAATTGGAGCTATCTGTGGGGCACAGGGAGCCTTATCTTTTGCATGCCACAGACTGCAATGATATGAACCAGGAGTCCCTTAGGAAAAACACTGTTATTATTTAAAGAGCTATCGGCTGTCATTGCCCTGCCCTTCGCTGAGGTCTCTGCAGCTTTCTGATTGCCTGGCTGTTTGGGTTTACACTGATTTATTGTTCTTACATAAACTGGATGAGTAATGTGTTTTCCAAATGGCATTTCCCCACCCAGCAGTAACCCCCTCTTTGTCTGCTGGAGACCTTGGGTGCTGTTATTCTCCCTGTATCCATTTTGGATTGCCTTGTTTCTCTGGGGCTTCAGGTGCATCTCCAGTATCCCCAGGAAACTCTGCTGCTTTCACTCGTAGCACAGCTGTGGGCACTCATGGCTGTACAAAGAGCAGCACTGGAACAGGGGGGCAGAGAGTGTGGGATCTCCACTGCCTGAGATGCTCAGAATTCCAGTGGACAGGGCCCTGAGCATCCTGCTGTAGCTTTGAAATTGCCCTGCCGAGAGCAGGGATTGGAGCAGGCAGCATCCAACAGCCCCTCACAGCCTGAATTATTATGTCCATCCTTCCCCAGGAAAGCACCAGGGACTGGAGGGGAGCCTTGCCCAGATCTCCTCTGCCCTACTCACTCTGTGGGGGAAAGACTGCTGGGAACAGAGGTCTGAGAGGAGGGAGAATTCAATTCCCTCTTCCTATTAACATTACCTGATGTAGCTGTCTTTTCTATTTGGCTGGAAAATTTTCCGTAGGGAAATACACATCTTGCTTTTTCTGGACTGCGTTAAGCCCAGAAGTCCTGTGCAAATGGCCTAAATGGCCTCCATGGTTGTATCTGGGACCAGAACACGCTGGTCACACTGTGCATGTGCTACATGGAGCAAGCATCCAGATTTCTGACCTGGGCTTTCCAGCTGGATGCCTGGCATCTGGACGTGTTGCAGCGACCTCTCCCACAGCCACATCCTCTGCTCGCTGCAGGGGAGCTGTGCCAGCCTCTCCACGTGGCAGCAGTGCTCCTGAAGCTGGGATGACAGCAGGGCGCTGCCACCAAAGGAGAGCTCTGTACCGCAGCACTGTCCCCCATCCCATCCTGCGGGTCCCAGGAGGGCTGTGGGGCACATCGACACATTCAGAGTTGTGGGGGCACACGGAAAGAAGGCACGATCCTGGGATTGCTCAGGAACAGCTGGAGCCTGTCCTAGTGGTGGGGACACTGGTAAGCAAAGCCACATCTGAACAACTCTCTCTCCCCACCAGGATTTTCCAAGGAGAAACCCAGACAAAATCAGATGGAGTCTGTCATACATCCCTGTTCCTACCACCTACCAGAAACCTGCCAGAAGAAAAGCATGCAGGGCCAAGCAAGCTGTGGAAACAAAATGCAACAGGTTCAACAAACTCGTTGTGAGGAAGCTGTGCGTTAAGGGCTATTGAATACATTACAGTCTTGTGCTGTCTCTGCATTTGTCTGTGGCTTCATCAATTAAGTGGAGCCACTAGGAGAGCCAAAATGCTCCCCAGAGTCATTGAGGGTGGAAACACCTTCCCTTATGTCCCAGCTACTTCTTACCACCAGAAGCAGTTCCCGTCTCCTGGAGGCCTTTGCTCTGTGCAGGACGTAAATGATGGCTTAGGACGGCTAAGTGGTGCCGTCCTAAATCTCTGCTTTGTCAAGCATGAGGAGTTTGAATAAATGCAATAAATTGTGGTGTGTTGGTAATGGGAAAAGCAGTGAAGCAAAGTCCAGAGCAAGAGCAGGCCATTTTGCAAATAATAAGCCCACAGCTGGTCGTTCAGGAGTGAGCAGAAAGTTACAGCAGCCTGGTGCCCAGTCAGCCCCTCATGCGAAATGGGCTGGAGGCTTTGGGCCAGGCACGTCGTGCATACGGGAGGGCTGCAGGCAGCTGCAATTCACATGAAAATCTTTTGCCTTAGAAGATGCTTTCCCAGTTCTCTGCTCTGACAGGACCTCCAGCCAGACTGGAAGCTGAGGCAGAACTTTATATGCCTAAGGCCGCTTACTTTTAATTGGATGCCCCCAAAGTAAGGCTGCTAGACTCAAAAAGCTAGGTTGTTTTAAGATGCTGACTAAAGCACTTAACTTTCTAAGAGAAGAAACTCAGAGTCAGGTAGGTAAGGTAAAATAGAAATAAAGGGCTTCAGAAGCTAGTGACCACTGACCACTGTGTCTTTGGCCCTCCACCCCATCAACCTTGCCCAAGGTGCAGCTCTGACCCCCCTGCCAGGTCCCACCTTCCCCTTCCCGTGTCTGCCCCTTCTTGCAGGCACAATCCTCCCTTCCCCTGGTGGCACTTGGCTGTACGCCCCAGAGGGAGCAGTGGCCCTCCCATGTCCTTCAGCCAGCCTCTACCCGAAGTAATATCACATAGCTGCCAACAGAGTTCTAAAGGAACAAACCATGCTCTTCTCCAGGGGGTGGGTTGGGCTGGGAAGAAGCTCCAGGTGAAGATATGAGATGCTGCTTTTTGACTTTCATCACCAGCTTGCTGCCCAGCCTCCTGCAAATGAGCACTGATGCAGGGCTGCCCTGGGTTTTGGCTTGTTCCTGTGGGGGCTGCGAGCAAGTGGGGATGATGCTGGCACTGTGACAGTGACATCGGTGGTGTAATCAAGTGGCATCTGCTGTCCGTACTGCAGCCGTGCTGCAGGGCACCGTGCTCAGGTGTGGCTGGGACAGTCACATAAAGCACAGCCTGCCCTAGCTATCGGCGAGGAGAGTGTTTTCAGGGTATCCCTGGAAGGGAGAAACTTAAGGAATTATTCAGTTTGTCAAGAGTGTTTCAGATGAGAAAGCAGATTTGTGATGGGGTGAGGAGTGTGAAAACCAAGATCTGTAGGAATGACGGAGCATTTGTCTGTTCCTGTGCCATTTCTCCTACACTGACCTTTTAAGGACAAGGGGCATACTTCCACACCAGAAATTAAAAAATGTAAGCAGAATGAGAGATAGAGACTTGTCTTTCTTTCTCAGCCTTCTCACTGCTCACATCACAGCTGGTTTCTTCTCGCTCCATTCCCATTTAAGACATATGAAGCTGTGACCATGTTTATTCGTTAGTAACTGTGGGGGATTTCTCCTTTTTCCCTGCCCTACCATGGCCTCATATGGAAGCCTGTGAGCACACATGCACACGCACACTGCTGGCAAGCTGAAAAACATGCAGGCTACTGTCAGCATTTCATGTAATACCTTTATAGGATTAAATATTTGAACAGTTCCATTAATCTTGCAGTTAGCTGCACTGAACTGCATTACCCTACCCAGAGATGGCTGGAGGAATTAGTGCCCAAAGCTACCACCACATTGCTAACGTTTTTACCCTTTCTTCCCACTTTGGAGACCCTGGTAATCTAATCCTTTTACAGAGCCGACATCCCCTACCAGAAATGATGATCTGTCCTCATCATCATTTGTAAATTCCTTATTGAAAGAGATCCCTACTTATTATCTCCCTTCCTTTGGCTTCTGGTGGACAAACAGCGAGCAGGCTGCAATCTGATCAGCAAACCGCAGGGCAGGAAACCTGGAGAGAAGGAATGCAGACACATGCTAGAGGTGGAGGGTATCCAGCTCCCCACCTAACCCTCTTCTCCCTGCTCAATCCCTTCCAGATGGGCTGCAAATCAGTGCCATCTCGCACTATGGCTGTGCTTTGCCATGTCTGTCACTGGTCCTATATCAGCCAGCATCTGAACAGCTTCCCACTAGCAAGAATGATGTTGTACAGGACTCATGCACAGGAGAGACAGCACTGGGCATGAGAGCACCAGCTCCCCATCCCTACGACACAGGTTAAAGGTGTTCCTATTGCTTATTCTTCTAGTCCAAAGGTACCTTCCTAGCTGGATACCAGAGTAACAATTCCCAGTACACTTACAGGAACAGAATCATGACATTTAATGTATTTTTCAGCAGTTAAATAAATACTTGTTGCTGCAGAGAGAGTCCAATACACCTGATGTCTTTAGCTTGGTAAGAAATGTGGAGGGACAGGGTTAGAACAGAAATACCTTACTCACACACCTGTATATAGGTAGGTTCAGACATTTGCAACATCTTTGGCTCAGCCCAGCTCCTTCCTATTGCAGGACAAAGGCAGGGTATCTACTGAAATGAGCTATGTGCAAGTAGGGTAGAGCTAACACAGGTGGGGAGAGGAGAATTAGGCTTGTGTGAGAACTACAGTCAGCTGGCAGTTTCTGCAGGCTGCATAATGAGCCTGCTCAATGCAAAAATAATGCAGTTTCTTGTGGATCTGGAACACCTTCTGATTAAAACTGTACATTCACCATTCCGTAAAAAGTGACATATAAGAGTGTGCATATTGGATCATATTAAAAAACAGAGAAAAATTGCAAGCACCATCTCACATTCCTAGGTATAGCAAACACTGTTGGCATCCCTAATATGAAAGTTTTTAATTTGATAGTTTATATTCCATTAGCATCCCTCATCTATCAAACCTGAAGTGCATAAATGTAGCATGGCACACAGTACTTTGCATTTGCAAAGACAGTGCTGTGAGGTGCATAAGAAAATATTTCTTGAGGCTCTAAAAAATCATTTGCAACATGATCGTGTATTTGCAAAACTAAAAAGGAGACTGAAAGTGAATGGGCTGTATAGATATTATGAGAAACCATTACAGAGTTACATTTCACAGACTCTCTGCAAACATTTGTCTGTTTACCTACTGACCAAACAATTGCCTTATCTAATGATCCATCTAGTCTGTTATTGTACTACTACCAAAAATATTAATGGTGCTTGCTTAAGAGGCAAGGAAGAAAACAGTGCCCACAAACATTTTCCTGGAGGGAGGGAAGCTACTTCCTGATGTTTCATACTGTGATGAGCATATGATCAAACATTGGCAGCCTTAGTTCATTGAATCCTCTAACAAACATTTTCAGTACTTAGAGATCCTTAAAGATCTGCATTTTGGGGTCTAAAATAGACAATCTCATAAAAATGAATGAATTTCTAGCTGCCAGATGTTGAGCCTTCTCTGAAAATTAGGCTCTTTTTAAAGGAAAGTACCCAAAGTCTTGCTGCCCCAAATCACTGCATGTTTCGGAAGGTGATGGCTGCAGCTTTTGTGGAAGATGAATAGTCTTTGGGATGAGCAAAAGATGTGACACCTCCTTTCATTCATGTGCACAAGTCCATTGATTCAGACACCCATTACTAGTAGCACAAATGCTAGTAACAGTAGTCTCCTATTACATATTCTATTTTATACATAATAGAGAGCATTCTGCAGTTTCAGATCACTGGCCCATTCAACGCTAGTCAGTAGCATGAGCACAAGAAGTTGCTCAATGAAATTAAAGGCAGACAAAAACCCTGACACAACTATTTGTCTCGGCAGCATATCGCTGTCCAGGGGGACTCTGTTACAGAAAGCAACTCAGGCAAGCTCAGACTTTGATAAAGAACAGATACTCTGTGACTGCTTGAGCTGCACAAGATAAAGTAAAAGTAATCACCTATGATTCAAGATAAAAACCTATTTCCACAGAGCTTCCAACCCTTTCTTCGTCTGCTTTGTGTACAGCAAGCATTACATCAAGAGTTACCTGTCATTTGGACAATGCTCAAACCATTTCCTATTAGTTACAAAATAGCCTCTCTTTGAAGGCAGATTTCATCTGTGGTGTTATGGATAGCATGATGGTCCCTGACTTATACACACCCTTAGTAACAGCTGAAATAAATTTGACACTGGGAAGGTAGGTGCCATGTGGGGAGAGATCACTTGATTGCTGCTTGACTACTCCAGGCCACTTGCTCTGCAGTCTAACCCGATATGAAGAGGTATTGCCTCAGATCCTCCTGGGAGTTGGGGCCTGGCTCAAAGAGGTGGTAAATGTGGAGGTGCTTGTGCTGTGACATACTCAGGGCACACCTCAGACAGTGAGCAAAATGGGCAGACTCAGTCTTGCTGCCTCCTGACACAGAAGAGGACCCGAATTCTCTGAGAGACATCAGGAAAATTGTAGCTCCTGGCAGTGACTGGGAAGCAGGGGCCAATCCGAGCACTTGAGATCAATATTTTGGGATGCTCCAGGTGACAGGTCTTTCCATAGTGCTTTTCACTGCTCCTCACCACGCAGTGCTTCAGGGCTCAGCCTGTATCCAAGCCTGGTGTCTAGGGAAAAAGCTACAGAGAAAGCTCTGGTTCGAGCATTCCTGAGATTTGTAGTCAGGTGAAGGAACTGTAGTCGTGTTTTGTGCTGTCCCCTGTCTCTGTAGCATGGTTAAGGCAGAACATCACCCTGCATTTGAGAAACCCGGTATGGATTTGATGTAGATAGCTGAGCCAAAAACCTGGATCCAAACACAGTCTGTGCATCACAACAAGGATTTATTCACAGCCCCAGAGCATCTTCTGTGTCTTCATCACTGCCCAGTGGAAAATAGCAAACAAAAGGCACCAAAAACACCAAAAGAACCCTAGCAGAATTTTTGCAAGAAACCAACTACAAATGACAGCACACAAATCCCAAAAGGTATTGTTTCAGGCAACATTACAGATGCGAACACAGGGAGCAGATGATCTGAGACCAACCAAGAAGGACTGAAGTCAAAAAAAGATTGGCTGTGTGGTGCTAGTTCAGAGCCACCAGGTAGAGCTGAACACCTTGAACCACAAAACCTATGGGCCCTGGCACCAGAAACAGGCCAGCACTGTTAGGTCACATCTTTAAACTGAGATATCCACCTGAGACTGCAGAGCCAAATCACAGCCTCAAGGGTTACAGCCCTTGTGATGCTCCCCATTAGACCTATCCTGCAAAGAGCAAAGTGTGCTCTTAGGAATGGCATAGTCACTTGGTCTATTGGCCATGTCCCTCCTCAGTGATGGGATCAGGCAGCATGATACCCTGCTCCTGGGTCACCTTGTTCTCAACTGTGTCATCTGGGGACCTGCAGGTTAGTGCTGGAGTCCCACACCTTCGCCAGTCCCTGTGCCTGGGGAAACCTGCTGTTGTATTCCACCCCAAATTTCGCTAAATAATTCATGCCAGGTGAGAGCAATCTGGCTAAAGACCAGCCTGAGTTGAAAAAAAAGAGACTAAATGCAGAACGAAATTACTTTTGGTTTCAGAAGAAGTTCATGGTATTGAGGCTGGCCCAAAATCACAGGAATTGGCTGCCTGCTGCTGTCTTAAGCACTAACAAAGAGAACTGTATATATAAGTGGCAGAAGATAGAGTGACACACACACATTCAAATAATTATATTTATGTGCATGCATATAGACACATCAATATAATTATCTGAATGTGTGATTTCAAACGTATGCAATGCATATATACATGCCTTTGAACACATGTACATTTATGAATTGTATTTTTATATCATTCTGTTATACTGTAGCGAAGTAGATCAGCTTCTTCTTTTTTTTTTTTTTTTTTGAACACCAGAACACGTGATTTTTTCAGAGCAGAAAACCAAAAGAACAAAACCATGCAACCTCACACTACCCAAGAGTGGTTTCTAATTACAGTCACTGTTACAGATCATCACTGCTGAGGGACGCAAAAAGGAAGAGCTGAAAGATGATGGTAGAATTGTCAGAAGCTTTCAAAGCAACCTGTGGGTTGCTAAGGCAGACGGTGGAAAGCTTTAGTACTGAAAGTTTCTAAGCACAAGAGACAAACAGAAATAGGAAAGGGAGGAGAATGCACTAGCCTGTCCCACAGGGCCCCCGTATGTAACTCATTCAGCTATGTTTAGTCATTAACAAGCAAACAAGTGAATAACCTGAGATGTGAGCTAGCAGGCGTATGAATAGTTATAAGAATTTGTGTGAAGGGAAGAAAATAAATAATCAGAAAAATATATTTAATATTTATTCAATGGTTTCCTGAAACAGTCACACCATGAACCAGAACAGACTCGATCACAACTATGTCAAAACAAAGCTGATTCAGTGCACACAGGGAGCTATAGGACCAGAATCCAGATCAGTGAGCCTTTTTTCCTATTCTTTTATAGTAGGTATGCTATATTTACTCTGCATAGCTATTGCAGCACAGTGGAGTGGAGAATTAGTCTTAGGACATTAGATATTTACTGAAGAAAAGCCTTTCTATGTTTGCTAATGCTTAAGTAGAATTGTGATACAGAGTAGTAATACCATCCCAGAGACAGAATGTGGCTACTAAGAGTTGCCTCTTTCTATCATTTATTAACCTTTAACCAGCATTTATTTTCTAAAGAAAAAGCAAGTCTGTCCCTTGAAGTCAAACTTATTACAAAAGCAGTCAAAGTTATTACAAAAGCAGGAGAAATGGGTACGAGTGACTGCAGGACCCAGAGAGGGGACAGTGATCCCAGCAAGAGTCATCACAAAATGGCTGCTTTGAGGCTGCAGCTTTTGCCTTTGGTAAGTATCTAGCAGGAAGACATCCCGAGAGGGATATATGGACAGGCCCAGATGGGAAAGATTTGTAGGACCTTGGAAGTCAAACCTTTTTTTTTTTTCCCATTAAGGTGTAGGATTCATCTTCCTCAATGTCAGCCATTTTAAAGTTAGTCTGAGGTCATCATTCAGGCTTGTTTAGACAGTGAAGAGAGGCAACAGCCTAGTACAGGAGTGATGAATTTACTTCCTGAAGTGCTTCTTTTCTGTCTCAGTCAAATCATTTAGGGATTTGTCTAACTCTGAAGTGATTGTGGTTAGGAGAGATGATTCTCACCCTTAACAAGTGGGACTTTCTGCTGGAGGTGTGGATGGACCCTCCAAAGGAATGTGAACATCAAGACTGTCTGTCTCTGACTCTCATTCTTCACCTTGAGATGGAAAGTGGTAAGTTTGGGGCGTAAATGCATTAGTGGATCAGCATTTGGTTGATTATATAAAAACTCCAGCCTACAGGGTTTAAGAATCCCCAAAGTCCTGAAACATACAGTAACAGTCTGACAGCTGAGGTACTTGTTATGAAATGGCGACAGCTTCCCCAGTGATGGGCTGTTGTGAGCACAAAGCTAAAGGAAGAAAGCAAATGCAGAGCTCATAGGAGGATAACAGTTTCCCTGACGTGATGTCCGACCTCTTTTAAGAGGATCTGTTTTCCTCAGCATCTCTGAGGCTCATAATGCTCTGCAGGGTAAACATCAGACAAAGCACGTGTGAAACAGAGAAGAACGCTCAAGAAAAGATATGAGATCAGAGAGACCTTGGGCTTAGACCGGGTGAAAGTCTGCCCTTTAGGACAGACTGTATCCATAGCCACAGTATTGTCTTAGCAGAAAAAAGAAAGGATGAACCTCAAAAATCATGAAGAAGTTTAAACTTACAGTGGGTCTCTAAGAGAGGCATGGTGTATGGTTTCATCTAATGAGTTGCAATGAAATAAAAGGATGAAAGCATTGCACATAAAGATGAATCTGTGCTTCATAGAGGGGAATGGTAGCTGTATTTAGCCCCTGCTCCAGAAAAAGGTCTCCATGTGCTCATGCAAAGAGATAGGTAACTCTCTAAGGCACTCTGTGCAATAAGGATAAAACCTTTAATGTTTTGGCAGCCTGAAAGTATGGCATGTACTGAGAAATCAATCAGCTGTTGTTCACATACAAAATATTCTGCTTTACTTCATTTCTTCTTCCTTAACAGTTTCTTTTTTTTCTTTTTCTCCTTCTTTTTCTTTTTTTTTTTTTTCCTCACATGTATGTCTTTAACAGAAAGATGCTACAAGTGTAACACTGATTTCCCTCTCCTTCCTGACCAGAGGTAAGTATTAATTTTGTTCAGAAGGAGGGAGCTGTTACTGATCGTATCAGCTATATTGCTTAACTAAAACACATGGGAATATCTAGTGCAGCACTTAATAGCACTTGATGTGTTATGCAGGGGAGAAAAAAAAAACAACAAAAAAAGCAAAGACAAAAGGAATTGTTTCACTGTCTATTTCTAATTCAAACACAAATGCTATAGGTGATCTAGCTCTAGTACTTGTATAAAGCAGTACTAATGCCATTAGCAACTAAACTCTCTCTCCAGGAAAAAGAATCAAATGCTTCCTATTATTTATTTATTTATTTATTTATTTTTAAGGCCTGCAGATGTTAATGTATGCAGTTATGCGACTGCCATCCTCATTAGGTCCTGGATTGTCCTTCTCACCCCCTCATTTCTGAACCTCTGGGTTAGCGTGTGTTCAGTACATATGCTCAGGGAAGAGAAACCTGCTGCTGTCTGTCATGGATTTCAGCAAACCAGAAGTGGGATCTAGAAGTTGCGGCTTTTTTTTTCCCCCCCCCCGGGTTATTACAGAGTCACAGTGTGTTCAGGCTGAGTTGGAGACTGATGACTATGCCCAAAATCTTTATTTAGCTATCAGTCTATCTATCAGTCCATCTACCATACAGAGGGCCAGCTCTGAAAGAAGGTGATAAAAATGCAGGTGCCAGAGGAAAATCTTTGTGCCAGCAGAGGCACCTCACTGACTTCAGCAGAGTGGTGCTTGATCTTCCCCAGTGTACAAGGAACCAACACATTTATTCAGCTGCAAAATCACTGGCTAAAGAAACAACACAGATAGTATAAAAACTCCGACATAAAATGAGAAGGGGATGGAAAATTAGGAAGATCCTAAAAGAAACCAACTGGTGAGGATGATACTATTAAAATGCATGCTTTTCATCTGGTAGTCAGGTTTTTAAGCCTTTTCTACCCAAGACAGACATGTTGTCTTCCACAGAATATTTTTTTTTGAAATAATAATAACAATAATATCAATAATAATAATAACAACAACAACAATAATAATAATAAAGGTCCCGGCTGAAATTATTCTAAAAAGAAATCTCTGGTGACTGGATCATGGACACAGAAAGACAGCTGTAGAAAAAGAGGGAACTGAATCTGAGTGTCTTGAGCTCATGTCCAAGGTACAGGTCCATTCTTCCAGGCAACTAAATAAATACATAACTAGGCATTACTGATATAGTTACATGTGGTTTTGGCAATGCTACCAATCCCAAAATCCTAAAAAAATCACCCAGAATTGACCTGTAGTGGCACCTCTTACATTCTCCGATTTTGTTTTGTTTTTCTTTTTCTTTCCCTCTCTCTTCATGAAGGAGAGAAGGAACTGAATTACAGAAATCCAGTAAGGTGTAAAAGTGCTGCTTCCCACCATGTTCAGTCCAAGTCTACTTCTCTTTTCAAGAAGACAAGAGGCTTTTTGATTCCAGGAAGGAGTAGCACTGGGGATGCTGGTTGGGGACGATGACCATTCTGCTTCTGCTGGCTGCCTGCTCGGCGCAGGCAGAAGAATAGGTACATCTTCAAGTGTCTCACTGAAAGGAAAAGCAGACGGCATCACCAGCTTCTAGCAACTTGCTTTCCATTAACATTTTTAAAATTAGTATGTTGCTGTGCTCTTTTCTACTTCATGTAGCTTGTCAAGGACTTTTCACATTACCTAGAAATAGCACATAAGGGTGTGTTTTCATAAAAATAAACTTAAAAGCTTGCTGCTGGTGGTTAAACTCTGTTTGCTTAACTCCCTCCTATACAGATTTTTGACTTTTTATATTCTGTAGAAAGCAGCCTAGAAGTCAAGAACCAGCATGACTTGGGAAATCTTTGGCATAGCTGCCATAAAGTGCGTTTGATATTTCAGCTGTGAAGGAGCAATTCGTCCTTTGCAAAGTCTGCTTTGCTGTATGTCACTGAAGACTTGATGCAGACAAGGTGCAGCTGAATTTGTCTGCCTGCTCTGGCTATGTTGGTGCAGTGATCATTTGTTTGGATACATGGGCTGAAATCTGCTGATGCACTGACAGCAGCTGAGCAAGCATGTATTATATCAGACCACATCAGTGTTGTCTGCACAGTACTTCAGATATCCCCTGAATATAGGCTGCCAAGTCCTTCAGTTTTCTTGAAATCTCCTCCACCTATAATCTTTTCTTTTTTTTTTTTTCTTCTTCTTTTTTTTTTTTTTTTTCCCAGCATGGCTTGCAACATATGGCCTTGAACTAGATTCCTCCTTGAAAAACTTCCAGCCACCAGCCAGCTCCCAGTAGAAATACCAGTACTTCTTGTCATGATAATTTTGTCTTTTTACCACCTGCAATAAAATCCCTTTTTAACTATATCAGTGCTCTTTCCTTTTCAGCCAGGAAGCATCCCAGGTGCTGATGTGAAGGCATTTGCCTAATTTTTATCATTCTGCAGCTGGATTGGAGAACCTAAGATAACTCTGTGAAATCTTTTGCAATTTGGGTTCCTTGAATCTCATGCAGTAAAATGTTCCTTCTCATATGTAGTGATTTCTAGGTTCAGTTCTGTGATATAACTGAAGACAATGTAGAATGATAGATGCACATATATAAGAAAATTGTTGGTAAAAGCCGCTTTTGCACTGAGGGTCATCATCATCATAAAATGGCACATATTTGTGCCAATATTTTTTGTACAATATCACAAAAAGGTGATTCTCTGTGGACTAAAGTATCACTTCACTTTCTGAATGACTTTGTATAACAATTTGAAGTAGATTGAATAGCTGCTTCCCAGCATTTCTTTGTATGTATAATGGTTGAGATGCATTCACTGTCTCTGGTTTCTCTTCATGGTGATTCTTATGTGGAGCCACTTAGAAGACTGACAGCTAAATTTTGGAAGCCTTCTTCTTCCCCCTCTTTTATTGCCTTTCAGAAGAGGAGTCTACAGACTGCATCTACCAAAAACTGAGCATCTCCCTAACCTTATACTGAACAGCTTGACAGACACACCAATTCTGGTAAAAATATTGTTTATTTCCTGACTTCACTGACATGGCATAAGCAAAGTCAAAAAGATTTAACCCCCAGTACTGTGACACTCTTCAGTGTTTATGATTTTGCTTCATAACCCATTTGAAAGAAATCTGACTTTATTAAAATTGGGCTGATAAATTCTTTTTGCGTGTGACTTCTGGAGGAGTTGGATAATTTTATCTGAAAAAACACAACGGTTTATCCAAGCCATGGCTTCTCCAGAAAACTCCAGGATTTTTGTTTTCTGGACATGGGGTATGTGGTGGCTCAGGATGAAGGAGACAGAGAGGCAAAGAGGGCTTATGCCCTGTTGAGGGAGAAATTCCCTGATCCCTCTCTTCCACACCAAATGTGCAGTGATGTTTCTCTGTGTCCATGTTCTTTGGAAAACATCAGGAAGGAAAGGAGGTAATTAGAGACTGAGAAAAACACAAAAGCTCCTGCCTTCCGGTGGTTCAGCCTGCTGCTGCAAAATCATTACCAGCAGCAGAGCTGTGCCCCTTTCCATCCAGCACATGCATCAGAGCAAAAGGGACAGCAACTCACACCAGAGGGACAGGGAGGGAGGACGTGCAGGGACAAGAGAGGTCAGGCCGGTAGGACAGGTAATAGCTTTCATTAGGATGGCCTATTTAGTGAGAAAAATGGCTAAACTGACAGGTTTTCATCAACCACAGACTCACTGCCTGAACAAACGTCTGTATAAACCACTGTGTCCTGGCACGTATCCATCCAGCTTTCTTCTGAGAATTTTGCTATAGAAAGCTGGAAGGAGAAACTACCTAGGGAAAATCTCCTCCTGGGATGCCTTTCAGTAAGAGGGCTTGGACTGCTTAGGGTAGCTACCATCCGATTCTGCAATTTGCTGCCTCATTTCATTTCCCTAGCCTAGTACTATGTAATCGATAATATCCTGCAGTCTCACAGACAAAAAGCACAGACAATGTACCTATCTGGCCTTGTGTTGTTTACTTTTAACTGTAGATTTCATTATCTTGTAATTTCCTTACTTACTGCTCTACTGGGGATAACGCTGGATTAATCTGTCCCCAGTTCTTATAATTTGCTAAGGAAAGCTTTAACAGTAAGAAATTATCACTTTTCTAATGCATGTTGCTGGTGAAATCATGTGCTATATTTTATTTTATTTATTTATTTTCCTTATGCACTTTATTCTTTTGTCCATTTATCTCGACTATTTGAAGATAGGGCTCAGGTGGGATATTCTACATGATGGTGAGTTTTGAAATCCCTCTGGAAAATAGTAATTTATATTTTGCTTTCATGTCATTACTTTCTCCATACATAGCCCTGCTTTAATATATTTAAGACATTTTAATACATTTGTAATATTTTTTTCAAGATTCTTCCTGGATAAGATACCGGTCAGTTAATTAAACTTTATGCCTTCTAGCTTTAGAAAGGGAAATAACAGCAACATCAAAGTAAATGAAATATCAGGTAGTGTGCTTATATGATGAGCAGTTGTTCCCATGTTAACCAAATGTAGTTAACCAAACCAACACACAACTGGCATAGTAAACACAAAGCTGACTAATTATCAAGGATAATAGATAGGAATAAAAAAGTATTCACTGTGGTTCAAAACATGCAAAACTGATGCATGCTATTTTCAAGGAATTAAAGAGCATAACTTCCCTGTGGAATGAGTATTCCTGTTGCAGAGAGACTGAAAACTGAGATCATGTTGCTGATAAACAGTCACATAAAAAGGTGATGTTTTCAGATGAGGTTGGTTACATTTGCATTTTAAGTTATTTAAAAATATTGATGTGAATTGCTCCCAATGAAAGCAATGAATAGCTGAATAAAACCATAAAACATCTTTACAAGGCATGTCAGAAGCAATCTGATTTTCAGGATCTATGAGACAAAATCAGATCCAGTGTGACCTGCTTTTCTGAAAATGAAACCATGTAATGGGGATGCCTAAGTAGGGATGTAGGTTCTGCATTTAGATATCTTCATTAAGGAGTTGGGTTTGAAATTCTGTCATCCCCCTCTCAGTAAAGATTTTTACTGAAGACCTAGATTTGTACCAAACATTTACATTCCACATAGAAAACACATGTATCCTATCTGTCTGTCACTGTGACTGGTGAAAGCTATTACTCAGTTCTGAATAATACATTTGTTTTTATCCCAGTCTTTAAACAAATCCTTTCGGAACATGGGTGTGAAACAGAAGCCGGTGACACCCTGCTTTCATAGCCACAGTACAGGGGATACCTGATCTAGCTCCAGAAGGCATTTGAACTTTGTGCGTTTATAACATATCCAGTGTAAATTTCACAGCACAATTCATAGATTGGTTGTTACTCAGGATTGAATCTAGCCTGGATTCATAACTTGTTTGCTCCTCTTGCAATGAACATAGATCTCCTCTTTCTTACTCTGGTGTAAAGACAGAGAAACCCAGCAAAATGAATCCCACAATGTTAAGCAAATTACCATGGTGTCAATGATATGGCCATTGAAATCACAAGGGTTAAGAGGCTTTACATAACACATTCTTCATCAGGGATGAGGTGCTGACCCAAACTTTATGCTTTCTGTCTGGAACTAGCATTCCTTCTTCCACACCTGCCAAATAAAATTTGATCTTGCATTCATCTCACCACATAATAAGCAAACACGTTGGATTACTAGTCTAGTTCTATAAAAGCAGTGAGGTGTAATGTAGTGATGGGAACTCTAGCTTGTCTGAGTTTGAGAGAAGATATGTAAATTGCTAGTCATCATCAATATTTTAGCCTGATATGACATTGTGAAAGCTGCTGAAGTACCAGCAGCTGTGGCCTTGCCTTCTGCACTTATGATCTAGAATTAAGACTTCGCTGGAGATTATTTGGTGGACGTCACTGTCTGATGGAAGAAGCTTATCACATGGATATTATTAATGCTCCATTAACGAGCATGTGGTGTTAGTTGAAAAGAACAAAGCAATTTTCCTGAGAGAAGGCAAACAAGTTTAAAAGCTCCTGCCCCCTTTGCAGTAGAATAAATGTGACAAGCTTGCGATGAACACAAAAGACGGAGACATTAGCAAGACAACAAAAGTTAAGCTATTAATAGTTTTCTATTTTATTGGCTACGCTTTAATACAACACAGCACAATTCATTACATCTTCCCTGCTACATCTCAAGCTGGATCCTGAAATGTTTTTCAGTGTTAAATAATACAATATAGCAGACACTATAAATTACAGGAAATGGTCGTGTGAAGGATATTGCATGGTGAATAATTTACAAAGACTAGAACAGAGCAAGAGTGGACCAGTGCTGAAGGAAAAAAAAAAAAAGGGGTGGTGGGGGGGAGAAGGTCTTAGACTTGGGAAGCTGTTTCGGATGACTTTGAAAGAAATTTCTAGAGCAGAAGGACATCCACACTGGTGGAATGAACAATTTGTGACTGGGGTGGAAATGGTCTAATGAATGGCTCAGGAACAGTCCAGGAAATTTTACAGCCATAAATGGCTACCTGGAACAAACAGTTGGCATGAGTAGGGGATTCATTTCTCAATGTCTCCAGGAAAGGCTAGACAGGAAGGGATCACAATTCTTCTCCAGTCCCAGAAGTCATCATTTTTTTACCTGGTCCTGGAGCAGGTTCCCAGCAGCCTGCCCAATAGCCGCCCCCAGCCTTGGCTGAGAGTTTTACTGCCACATTATGCATCCTCAGGATCAGGGTTACACCATGGGTGAGGTTACGCTACCCTGAACTCCAGAGTTGCTGCCATAATAAAGAGTCACAGGAGCACTTCTGGGTGAGCAGTGAGCTGTTAGGGATGGCTGGTGTGCTGGCCTCTTGAATGTGAAGGGACTGACATGACATGTTTACTACCACTACCAGAGGAGCAATCTGGGATGCCATTGTGAAGTGTAATCAGTAATAAATGATTAATTAATGGCTTTTAAATAGGCTGAGTTCATTATGCAGTGGTGAGGACATGAACGGAGCAATTATTAAAAAATTCATATGTTCTTGGCCATAGAACTGATAAATACTCCAAAGTGCTCTTCTATCACGAAGAGGCAGGCAGTTCACTTGCACACCACATTTCTGTTTTTAATTGCCAGTAAATGATGGCTGTGCCCATGTTTTTCAGGCTCCCTGAAAGCTCTCAGCTGCCGTTTAGCACTTGTGGGCACACTGGAAGAGCATATTTTCCTGAGTGTTTGGAGACTCTGATTGAAATGCATGAGACATAGCCTCAGCTCTCTTCACCTCTCCCTCCCTGCCCCAGCCTCCCACCCCCGCTTCTGCAATGTCGGTCAACAGAGCACAGACTAGGAATTAGGAGATTTAGCTCATCTGCCATTTACATGATGTCTGATCTTTGACGGATCACACAGGTGTCTATTTAAGAGCTGCTCCATTGCTAAAATGGAGGAAACAGTGTAATCACCCACCTGCACAGAGCGCTTTGGTACCTAAGGATGAGGAGTGTTATCATTAATTTCTGTTTTGGAGAGCTCTGTAAACCTGAGGAGCCTTATTTGTGCAGTAGAGCGTTAAATCCTGTTTTTCCATAAAGTAAAAAAGGAAGACAAAGTATAGCCAGTTGATTCAATTTGGGCCCCCCTGGCGCTGCAGTCGCAATTTTGCACCGTCAGAGAATTATACCTACTTCACTGCAATAACAGTAGAGGCATAGATTAGCAGCGAGGGCCGTGATTTCCAGGTACAGATTGATAGTGAAACATCTTTTAATACCGGTACTTGAAATTCACTGTGTACACTAAAGAGGAGGTGAGATAATTTCTCAGAAATTGCTTCTGCAAGGAACAGGGGTTCTTCCTGCGAGCTGATGCCAGCTGGGTTCATCAGAGGATGCGACAGGAGCCACTGCTCAGCTGGGATCTGGGAATCCTTTGCTCCCCGAAGCTTGCTATAGGCTGATCATCACAGCAGTCATGCTGGAGGCAGGGAACACAGACCTCTCTGGGCAGAGGAGGGAATTGAATCCCTCTCCCCAAGACAGCAAAAATATTGCTGCTTGAGCCATCAGGTGCCAGGGTATTCCGGGAGAGAGCTCTCTGCCCCTCCGGTGCAATATGTTCTGCTTCTGCATGACTGATTTAAATATTCCCTGTCCCAAAGTAGAGGGCATTGCATGTAGAGGAAGAAAGGCAGTTTCCAGTAGCTGCTCAGAACGGGCCTTATGAAATAAAGCTATGGCTGTAAGGGAATTCAGGGCAATTCAGGCTGGTGATTTGCAAAAACAGAGGTGTGCCTCAGTGCAGGCTGAAAGCAAGAGTTGTGGGCTCTTTGAGAGTGGGAAAGAGGCCTTGGAGCTTTCAGCTGGCTGCTCTGGTGATGCCATGCTAGGCAGCCCAGCTTTGTTGTCACACCCTGTAGGCTATCGGGCATTCAGTCCGAGCTCTGGACTCCGTCCAGCAGGAGGGAGCAGGACCCCACTGTGAGGGCTCCTTCCTCAGTTTGAGCAATGTTCCAGCTTTGCCACTGCTTCTCCAAAGAATCCAGCTTTCCTGTTTTTCTATCCATTGCTTTACCAATGGCATTTCTTCTCCATACTTTGACATTTGGGGTGAAGAACTTTTTCCCCCAAACCTTGCTCCAGTCCATAAATTTCTGACTGTTCTGAAGAAGCAGCACTTTCCAAGACTTCTGGGCTGAGAGAAAAACCTTTACCATAAAAAAATCCTAGGTTAGGAACAGACACAGATGCATAAGGAGCAGCAACTGCAAGGGGTTATGAGCAATTGCTTGGGGCACTACGTGAGTATTTCTGACCACTTTTCTGTCGGAGGTACTCGTGTCCAGCTGAGATTCAGCATCGTGCTCCAGCAGGGTTCTTGCTGTTGGGGTCTAGTTAAATAAACACTGTGTGCGACAGAGGAAACCGGTCCTGTAGGATTCAGGCTTACAAATGCCTGCCCTTTGTTGAAGCCCCATCAGAGATGATGTGGTACCAGCATGACGGTGGTGCTCAGGGTGTGCCTTGGCTTTGGCAGAAGCTGGGGCTGGGCTGCCCAAGCCTCTGTGCAGCAGTGGACAAACTGGACACGTGCCATCCTGGCAGCAGCACAGGCTGGGAGGAAAGCCAGAGGACAGCTGCTCTGCTTTTCCCTGGGGCTAGGGGACACTGCATTGCACTGGCTTACTGACGTGATGTACAGGATGGCCAGGGTGTGCTCATCGTCACACCTGGGTACCGGTCCCTGTGCTGTTCCACGTTGTGCTGTGCAAAGATATGGAGTGTCTGTGCTTTGCTTCTGGCCTGTGCAAGGGTTTTCTCTGTTCTCAAGCTCAAATTATTCCTGAATCCAAAAGACAAGATTTATGCTCATGATGCACCATGAGTAGCTGCACCATGAGTAGCAATATGGATTTTTTCCCTCTTTTCAGTGTTCTCACAGCTTTGAGACTGTTCTGAGTTGAGACAGCTTCTCTGCAGCTACCACACCCCATGGCTGTATGGTGAGCCTTTTCCCACCGCGCTTTGAACCATATTTGCATCACAACTGTGTGACAACTCGCCCCTTGCTCTGCTACAAATGCTTCTGCACAGGTTTGTATCACATCCCTGTGCTGGTTGTGCTTGAAGGGATGACTAGCAGCTGATGGGCATAAACCTACATGCCTGGACGAGTCTTTCCAGCTCCCACTAAAGGGTCCATCCCATTAGCAAATGGCAATTTACTGCACATGCTGAGACTCAGTGAGGTTCAGGAAACCCCAGAGAAGAGAGCAGAGCTTCTGTCCTAAGCACCTGGTGTACATTTTCAGACACAGGTGGCAGTCATCCACCTGAAGTGACATCCTAGGCTGCTCCCCTTCAGCTGTGGCCATGGGGTCTCTTTCCTTCTCCCTCAAAGTCAAAGCATGAAGCAGAGCATGGTGTGGGCAGAGGACTACCCTCAATGGGCTTTCAGAGACATATGAAGTGAAATTCAGAGGAGTTACATAGCCAACAAGTGGCAGGTGAAGAATGATTAGTGCTTGCCTCTGACTAGAAAAATGTCTATTGGAAAAAAAGTGATTTTTTTAGACTTCTTGCCTTGCTGTCAACATTTGCACTCTGGGAAGTTGTCTTGAAATTAGCAGTGGGCTTAGCTCATTCCTTTGGGCTGTTGAATATTTTTGCAGGTCTTGAAAGTATGCATGTGTAACGAAGAGCTCTGGGTTGCTTGCACAGTTATTTGTTACAAGTTTCAAGCATGTGGTTTTGGGGCCTTTGTTTCTGCAGGTTTGGGCCCTCTCAGTCTGTCATTTTTAAGTGCATAAGAAAAACTTGGTTCTCCCTTAAAAAAAGAAATAATTATTTTTTATTTATTTATTTTTTTTTGTGTCACAATAATCTTGGAAAATAAGATTAAAACCTGTGGAAATGCTGAAGAGAATATTAAAAATGGGTCAGTTCAAACCAGTTCAGTGTGAATAGAATTTCGAAAATGTTTGCTAAGGGATGTTTTCAAAATGTTTGCCAAAGGGGATTTGGTGTTGGCTTCGTTGTAATTCAAAGTAGGCTGCAGCTGCAGACTGAACACAGAAGGATGTGCTGGAGCAGGCTTAGAGGATCTGGACATTTGGTATCAAGTTTTGAGCTTGCTGCACTAAAATTGTATGTCCTTGAAGATATGGCTTTTCTCCAGGATTTTAGTCTTTCCCCACGGTGATACCAGCATTTCTTCATAAAGAGCCTTGAAATCCTCATATAAATACTATTACTGAAGAGCAAAGCAGTGAAACCATTATATGTGTGTGCATTAATTATTGGAGGTGAGAGAACTGTTTGAACACATCAGGTGGTTGGTGAACGTCAGATCCAAGTTTTGAGGAAACAAATCTTAGTAGAGTGCTCTTTTGCCATGTCAAATCTCCCTCCCCTGAAAAGGTTTTGTTCTGAAAAAGAAAATTACCAGGCAGCTCCAAAGGAGTAAGTTGGTTCCCTGCTGGAAACAGCAGATGCCCAAGATACTACCGTTGCTGCTCTGTGCATATGCTGATTTCCCCAAAGGCACGGCCTGGGCCGCTCTTCCCTTCGCCTCTTTTGGAGGGAGACAGACTCAATTATTTTCATGCCAGATGCGCACGGTCATGCATGCTCAAGCCCTCACACTGCAAAGCTCTCATTCCCCTCCCATTTAAGCCTCCGATCTCTTTAGAATTCCTTCAGAAAAGATGCAGTCCCTCAAGGCCTAAAGACGTGCAGAGATGCCATAATTCCTCCAGTCCTGGACATACAATTTATTCTCATCACCTTGTCCATAACCTTCCCTTCATTTTCAGCTCACTTTCAGCTCCCTCTCTTTCTTTTCCCCTCCCATCTTCTCTCCTTCTGTCAGGCTTCAAACTGAGACACATATATTTAAAGAGGAAAAAAAAAAGAAGAAGTGGGGGGAAATACCTTTCCTGTTCCAAAATTTTCCTTCTAATTCCCAGCTGGACTCCGCCTAATGGGGTTGGGGCACTAGTCCAGAGGTCATGCCGTGATCACTAAGATTTTGTCACTAACTTAACTCTGGGTGAAGTCCAGAAAAATTGGGAAGCTGGTGTTATTTATTTATTTATTTTCCCAAGAGATAAGGCAGGAATTCAAGGAGGTTATGGCAAGTGGGTCTCATTGATGCTCTGCTGATGCTGTGCTCTCAAAAAGCATTGGCTGCGTTTATGTGGTACCGTCATCTTGGGAATTGCATCTTTTCTTTACAGACAGTGTCCTTGACTTCCTTACCCCGCAGGTCACCAGCTACCAGCACAGGAAAATGCCTCTGGGCTGATCACATGGATCAGCGTGACTTGATTTTATTTCTAAAAGCTTCCTTTCTGCAAGCTTGGTGTAGTTCATCCTGAATAGCTGGCTCCACTGTGAAAGCACATTTTTGTTGAAGATATCCTGCAGAGGGCTAATGGGATAGCTTAGAAAAGCAAGCAGAACCAAGGGTGTGAGAGTTATTTCTCTTCTCTTAAAACCTTTACCTTTATTGCTGCTGCTACTGAAATGGCTGCCACCTTCCTCCCCCAGAGATGGTTCAGGCCTGTTGACTGCCATGCTGCTTAATGCCCTGCATTAAGAGAGACCATAAGACTGCAGATGTGATACTTTTCTCCCACCAGTGCCTATCATGTGTGCTGGGTACTGGATAACCACAGGAAGCACAGAAGAGTTGGCATTCAGTGAAACATCCCTTCTGTTTGTTTTCCCTCCAAGCTGGGCATTCCAAGGATCCCACCTCTCCCTGCCATGGAGGGGAGTGATTTTTTTATGCCCATGACTAGCAAAGTTGCTAAGACACTGGAAGAAAGAGCTGAAAAGGTCTGCTGGGGTACCATGCACCTCTTGGATCTCACACCAGCCAAGCCTACTGCTGGTTACAGTTTCCTGGAAGAGCTAGCTGCCTTCCCAGCTGGGGTCTAGTCCGTGCTCACCTGTGCTTCTAGGGGGTCTGATGGCTCACGCCATTCCCTTGGTATCCATCCTTTTAGACAAAGTCAACATTGGCAAAGGGTTCTGAATTGGCAGCCCTGGAAAACGAAGCCCTTTTGGCAATGTGTTCCAGGTCTTGATCAGTTACACTGCAGTAATAAGCTGGCAAGGCCGGGGCTTCCATCCGCTGGCTGTTAGCTCTCTGTAGCAATAGCTAGTGAGAGACAGTCCTGGTGAGATTATACTCCTCAATGTGAATACAGGCAGATATAGAAGTCTTTGAATACCATTTTACAGAAAAAGAGCTGAAAATGTTTAATTGTTTCCCCAGACTCTCAGAAAAAGTTGTGGGAGCATCAGAAAGTGAATACAGGTCTTCTGAGTGTTAGTATACCACTTGCCATCTGTATTGCTCCATGACAGCTTTATCTTTCGCTGTCTTAAGACAGGGAGCAGCCCAGATCCCCAGATTTCTTGTTGTCATTGTGAAGAGCCTCACAACCATACTGATTGGAGTCTTTGGGGTGTTGGCTCTAACTCTGATGATTTATCAGAATACCGATTTATTTATCAGAAGTTAATTTCCATGTAGTACTATTTGTCCTTTTAGGAAACAAATCATTTTAATGTGTTTTTAAAATGGGGAAAAAAAAGTGATGTAGGAGTAAAAAGATTTCTGTTTTTCATCTCAGTGTACTACTTTTAGAGCTTATTAAAATAGGCATTTATGAAACATGTTGCAGCTGAGATAAATGCAATTATCAAAGCTGAGACTTGCTTTACCCTTTTCAGCTATGGCTTCCTCAGTTCTTGTTTAAAAAGTGAGATCACCTACCTCACTAGCATTTCCTTCCAAAACAGTTAAGCCAATCACACATCTAGAGCTGCTGCATTTGGCACTGTGCAAGTCTGAGCTTTCGCCTGTCATTTCTCCCTTTCTCCATAATTTCCTCTGAATCCCAGGCACTCCATCCTACAGTTTCATTGGACAGAAAGCTTAATTTAATGTTATCTAGAAAAAATAATGTAAAAGCAAATAAACAAATAGTCAACTCTGAAATTTCACCCTTTATCACATGTGAAAAAAAGTTCCCTTATAGACCTCAAATTAACGTGGTGTGGCTGGAGCTTGCTCCACTAGATAGGGAAGAATTTTATTTTATTTTTTTCCTGTGCATTACTTCTGGTATTTATGAATTATCAGAATATTTCTGGTTGCATTGAACCTTGCTCTTACTTTTTCCCTTTTATTCCAGCTGCAGCATTTGGGCTTTATTATTATTATTGTTATTATTATTATGGTTTTGCTGCTCCTTTTACCAGGTTTATATAATCCAATTGCAAATGAAACATACAATAGATAGGAAATGAGAGTCTGAATATTTCCATTGTATTGTTTCACAGCCTATTATATTAGCTGATGTAGATGAGTGGCTCCAATAAGGGACTGGAAGGCTAGATATTACTGCCAGCTCTGCTGCTGGGTGGTTTCAGCAATTTCCTCTTTCTTAGTTCACTCATCGATAAATACAGACTGTAACACTCCTCATCACTGTCAAGAACTTTACTGTCTACTGATGAAAAAGGCTGTGTAAGACTATCATATAATCAAGAGGAAAGAAAGAAAGAGAGAGTGAAAGAGAAAGAAGCTGCACTAGATTACAGAAGAGATGAAGCAGATTAATCCCACTCTACCTTGGATGCAGTATGTTTCAAGGGAAAGATAAGATCTGACTTTGTGCAGCCTGAATACATAAAAATTAAAAAATTCTTTCTGCTGCAATAATCCTTCTTTGGATTTAGTACACTGATATAGTGGTTAAGAATTCACTTTTCAGTGCTCACAGTGGGAATTTGCTTGGTTCTTGTATTCGGCCTGGTTTGGATGCTGAAGCCAGAGCATAATTATTTCACTCTTTGCTTGCCTTGCCTTGATTTGTGCTCATATATTACTTCCTTCAAAAACAGTACCACTGGGGGGAAAAAAGAGTCCATCGGTGCAAATACTGAAGAAGAATAAATCTTTCTCTCATCTCCATACCCCTTGTCTGTTCCCTGCTCACACTATACAGTGCTTGTCTATCTGCGGAGTAGTCGGTAGGCGTTAGTAGCCCCTTGGTTTCCTTTACCATAAAAGACTCGCTTTCCCTGATTCCTGCTGTTGCCCTCCTGCTGTCCACTAACCCTATAAACAGCTAGTTTCTGGCCGGGGGTTTGCGACAGTGTTTGCATTTTGCTTTACTCCACACTTGAACTCTCATGTGTGAGTGGCCAGGTAGAGTAATGTTTTTTATGAATATGCCTATTTCGTTTCCTTCAGCCTCTGTACAACTGAATATCCTGCTTATTGGTAAATGCTCTTCCAAGGGACACCACTGTCAGCAGCTGAATCATTAGCTTTCATGCAGCTGATGAGATGCTCTGCTGACTGTAACCTTATATTCTATTTTGTTCTCTGCTGCCTTGCGTGGAAAGTCCCAAGGCAGGATAAGTTACATGGGAAAGCTTGAGAAGGGAAGGAGGAGGAAGTTACTTCTTGTATTCTATGGATATTATTCATTCCTGTTCAGTTCCTCCGTTACCTCCCCTCTCTGTTTCCACCAGCAAAGGCCACACAAGCTGTTATGGAGAGTCATTGTCCTTCACTTTTACTAAGATATTAAAACAATAATGAAGTTGTCTAGTGAAAACGCAGAGAGCTGAATAAATGATTTATGAAGTGCTTGGCATAACAACTTGCACTGCCTGAGATGAGTCAGTCTTTCCAAATAACCATCGAGGAATCTTCTCCTTCCCTTCTGCCCCTCCCCTGGCAAAACCCCAGCCCAGCCCAGGGTCTTTGTCATCATCTTCTGCAAGTCAGAGCAAAAGCAGGAGGTCTAAGCTTGTCTGTACCAGGTGATGGAAGATGGCACAGAGAACCAGTATCCTGGCCCTGTAGGAGCAGTGCTGCTCCCCTGTCCCCTGGGTCCAGCTGTGAGACAAGGCCCGTGGCCTCAGCTGATGTGCTATGCTGCTGCTGCTGCCTCGGGCATCACCTACGCTGCATGCTGCACCACGCCCCAGTGCTTCCTGCAGCCAGCCGAGGCTTCACACGCCTTGGTTATCTGCCTCATGCCATCCAAACATCCCGATAAATGCCATGGCCTTCCCCATTCACTGCGCTACACTCGATTTTCGTTCACGGCCCACTTCTTCTAACAGGCCCCTATAAAGAAAGCTGCATAAAAACTCCCGGCCCCATGTGAATTTCAGCGTCTCATATTTTATGAGACACAATACAAGACATTCATATAGCCTAGGCCATTTCATCTTGGGGCCAAAGGCATTCAGAGTAGTTTTTGCTTAGCTGCTGGCATAGGTCCAAATCCCACAGCTGTCACCACACCATTGAGGCTCTAAGCCCATAAACAACATTAATAATTTTTTTACCTGACAATAGATGGTGCTCTTTCTATAATTATCTGACTCTGCAGCCCCTACATATACTTTTATTTTTTACATTTTAGAATGATCATAACAGATCATGCTCAGTTCTGGGCATTACAAGATATCAGGCAGCAGTGGTAATAAAGTAATCACCTGTAAACAAACCTGAAACAGAGATGAACTCTGTTATTGCTTATCTGGAGCAAGGACTCATAATAGGTCATCAAATATTAAGTGCTGAGGAGACGAGGAGCATTCAGATAAACAGATAAATAGACAGAATAAGTCACAAAAATAGTAAGCTAATATGTCTTTCCTAGGTTGCACCAAACAAAATTTTTGTTGGCTTGAAAAAGGTATACCTAATATTTGTCATCATATTTTCCTTATTCTCTGAACAAAAAGGAAGGAGATGTTAAGCAGTATCAGTCATTTTTTTTTTTACACTTTTGTTTTCTCTGTATTTAATTTTAACTCTTTGTAAGCAAAGAATAAAGTTCTGTTTTTATTTCAGGACTTATGAAAGTTGTTATTGTAACTAAAACCCAAGACAATAATATCTCCCAGTCAAGTTTAGAGGAGGAAGAATCATAAAATACCTAAAATTTACTCCTCAAATAAAACACAGTGAAAAGCACTTAGAACACTACAGTGACTTCTAACCAAACAATATAAAGTTGTAACTCTGCTGGCATGACTTCCTCCCATTCTTGATATTATTTATACTCAAATGAAAGGTGTCAACATGATGTGTACCTTTGATCACTTACCATTCCCACAGATTGCACATCGCCTCTAATTTTCTTTCCAAATTGATCTCATGCTTGAGCCTCAGCTTGGAGTGCCTGTTCCTCAGGCTCTTTAGAGAGCCAGAACAAGGCTCTTTAAAGACTGACTGAGCAGCTTCTCACTTGTTTAACCCAACATATTTGAGCCCTCCAAAGATATTCCTCAAAAATGTTCTTGGGTGGTTGCAGAATTGAAACCCTCTTGCTAACATCTGCCCTCTTTTGCTAGCATAGGAGAAATGTGTGGTCTGTAGCTTTTTGAGGGATGCTGCTGTACATCAGCCAACAAGGTAAATGCCAGTGTTGACTTGTTTCTATCTTATCCTTGAACCTCATAGTGTGAATATTCTTGCCCTGTTGGGAGCTCAGATGTGGAAAACTTAATGTTGGTGGCTCACCCAATGAGCTGCTCAGGAGTTCCTAACACCTGCTGCTATGCAGCATTTCCAGTGCTTAAATTTAGAAGATGTATTTCTAAGCTGGTTTCTTGCATGAGTGAGGACAGGGCTTTTGTGGAGGCAAATCTTGAATCTTGAGCACTGTGTTCTTCTTTTTTCTGTTCTTCCTTTTGCTGGCAGGTTATATTATTCTGTTAGCTTGAGAGTGATATTAGAGATCCCATGTTTCTCCTGTTCCTCTCATTTGGACAAACATATTATCTCCTGTTGATTATGCATCTTTTCTTTTTTCTTCACCTGTCTTCCTATCTCTCCCCACCCTACTTTTTTAATACCTAAGAATACAAGAGGAAAAAATTCTGGTAAAAATGACAATTTGTGAAAATATCAGTCTATAATATTTTCTCTCTCTCCCTCAAGCATGTAATAGAAATAGAACTGATTTCTATGCAAAACCCTTAGAGTAACAATATTTAGCTAGACATTCCCTATAAAATAAAAAAATATTTTTTTCCTTTTTTTTTCATAAGAAGTCTTAACATTTCTATTAGTGTTAGAACTTAATGAGAAACAAACCAAAATGTTGAAATGAATTCTAGACAAATTAATACCTTACACTCAAGAAATTCAAAATGTCTTCTAAATTTGATTTTTTTTTTTTACTCTTGTATTATAGTGTGATAAATAAGAAACAATTTTGAAATGTAAAACAGTTAGAATGACATCATAATCACTCTATCCTTATCAAAAATTTGAATTCCATTTGAAAAGGATTTTTTTTTTGAGGGGGGCAGTGGTGAGGGAAACATTGGACTGAAAATTGATCACTTAACCTTTATCACCCACCAGCACTAAGTATACTGTAAGGAAAAGAATAACATGCTAGTGACTTAGAAATAGTACTACTTCTTACTGAGTTACCAATATTTCCATTGCTCCCAATACTCTTATTTTTCAGTAGAAAATAGAGATAGAGCTTATATTTAAGGTCTAGACTGTAAAGGCCATGTCCTGTTTTCATTTATATTTCTGTGACTGTTAATTTCTCTGCTGAAGTCGGTGGGGTTATTAAATTATAATTAAGACAAGATGTTGGCCTGTGATCTGTAATGCTCCATATGCACCTAATGTGTCTTAATTGGTAATCACCAAGGAGTGGCTCTGAAGAAGGCACACAGTGACATTTCAGTGGAGGACACAGAGGTACTCAAAGCAACAGTGAAACCAAATGATCTTTCAATCTGTTTATGAGAGACTTTGTCATCTCTGCTTTTGAGGCAGCTGGAAAAATGAGCAGCAGAACTTAATCTATATCCCAGAGAGCATCTGCTTCACTAAAAAAGAGTGAAATCCAAAAATACACACAGGCTCCTCAGCTGTCGTGGCCCTATTTGTTTTCCTTCTACAGGTCTGAGCACTTGAGGAGCTTATGTGCTTTGTGTGTGCGGGGTGGGCTCTCATCAGCCCTTCCCCAGAGAATGATTAATTTCTAATATCCTAAAAGCAGTCCTTGAAGAAAGATATAAAATGGATAAGGATTAGCATGATTAAAAAGAAAAAAAAAATGTTTCTATCTGTTGTACTCTAAATAAAGCTCATCACTGGTTTGCATGCTTGGCTGCTTGCTTGCCTTAGCAATAAAGCCCCAGCAGGGTCTGCCGTCGTGTCTTCCTATGGGAGCCAGTGGGTCACAGTCCTGAACACTCAGCACTGCCCTAGCCATACCTTGTCATCATCAAGACAAGGTATCTCTTACATTTTAGAAGCATTATGGGGCTGGATTCTTGAGACAGAGGTTTTGAGCATTAGGAGCCTCTGACTGGTCAGATCCCATATAGAAGGCTCAGTCCTGTCATTACAAGTTGGGTGGCACATTAATTTGTTCCTGCTCACCCCCAGGAAGAGGGGCGTTAAGTTTTGTTGCCTGCCTTGTGCTGACATCCCAGCCAGTGTAACACCACTGAAGGCAAGGGAGCCAGGCTCTGGGAGAGCTGGCACAGATCCACTGAAACAACTGGAGCCACCAGGTATGCTGGTAACAACCCATAATTTTTCTCCTCTCAGCTTTCCCTGAATTTGACTCAAATCACTGCTCCAGAGAAGAAATTATCGTTTTCCAGTCCGTACAGCAATCCAGTCTTTGGTTATGGATTTCAGCTGTTCCTTGGAGAAAGCAATTCAGCCCTATAGGTATCTTGCAGCAATTGTGCACCAGAAATTCCATTTAATCCAATAAAAGGCCCTAAGGCAGGGGGAGAGAAGAGGATTGCACACTTAAAGGATGTAATTAAAGCTTTAATGGCAAATACACTAGATTGAAGAGTGATGGAGGAAAGCAAGCTTCTGGTAGAACTTGTAGCTTTTGCCATTTAGCACACTGAGAATTATTTTAAGTTATCTACTGTCAGTGAATTCTTCTCCATGGGAGGTGTCTCACTACTGGCTCACATGTGATGCTATACCAGGTATTTAACACACAATAGAAGTGGCATGTTATGGAAAATCTGTGCCAAATAGTGGCACAGAAGTGCAGGAATGATAAATGCTTTCTCATGCTTCAGTACGCAAATCCTGTTTCTGCTGCTGCCAACACTGAAGAAAGTGATGTTGCTATAATGACTATGAAAATTATCAAGCACCAGATCTAAGGCTTTGTTTGGTCCAGTCACAGAAAGGTCAAACACTTCAGCTGACTTCACCTGCTTGGAGAAAACATTTCACTGGCTGAAGGAGCACCCTACCAGGGTTTTTTAACTGAGGCTCAGTCTGGATTTTCCTGTGCTCAAATCCAATAAATCTAGGTGCTTAGCAATATCAGCAGATTCAGGGAATGTTATTCCTGTCCATAAATAGCTTGGTGCCTGCCTTGCATAGGAAACAGTTAAAAGGACTGGTTTCTGAAGAGAAAAATGTTCCATTTAATAATTGATTTTTTAACATCAAAAATACTAGCTAAGACGATGAGTCACCAGTAACAGCATCAGTGGCTTACATTTCAAAGCACTGCCATAGAAAGAAAACATGAAGAGTTAACCTAGTAATAAAAGTTTCATAGCCCATGCAGCTTAAATTATTCACCAGGACACAGAACCATAACCGTAAATTATAATGCTGTGAATGAATGAGGGTTTCTAATGGCCACTAGGTAAAAATAAACACTTTGCGAAACTGAGCCATTGTCAGAATAATTAAATGTCTTTGAAAAGGTCTTAATATCCGACCTTGAATTCCCTCGTCTCTGCAGGTGTCTTTGCAAGTTAATGTTGGCTGCCAAAATGGTCAGGCTTGAACTGGTGTTCATGTCTGTTGGTTGTTACTTGGAGCAAGCCCAGGGAAGCCCTATTGGGCTGAGGTTGCTTTCCTTGGGTGAGAGCAGGAGGCAGGAGCATTGGGTTACTGGACACACGTCAGTGCAACTCTATGGCACGGA
Source organism: Anser brachyrhynchus (assembly GCF_964034855.1). Classification (NCBI taxonomy): domain Eukaryota; kingdom Metazoa; phylum Chordata; class Aves; order Anseriformes; family Anatidae; genus Anser; species Anser brachyrhynchus. The sequence goes on from NC_137696.1 coordinate 34,990,793, forward strand.
GTCCTGTCTCCAGCCAGGGTGAACCTCCATGAAGATAACTGCTTATTTCGCTGACTAAAGTAGGAGAAGGATGGATCTCAGGAAAGGAGTGAATTTGACCAACAGAGCTCTTGAAGGAGTCCTAATCTTAAGACCTTGCCTTCTGCCACTCTGTGTTTAACTTTTCTCATGGAGCTGAAAGGGTGTCTTTGGAGAGCAGGAAAGCTTTAAAGTGGGAATAATGCTCACGTGGACACCTAAGGCTGGAGCCTGAGAGCAGAATTCCTACTTTCAGTCAACTAGGAAAAAAACTTAAACACAAGAATATAAAGGCTGACAGAAAACAGAGAAACTGTGCCGTAGTATAGGTTAGAATGAAAAGCAAAAATGGAACAAGGCAGAGGATATGTACAACAGCTCCCAGCCTGCAAGACCCAGATAGATTAAGAACATGATATGGAAAATAAATAAATAAATACATAGGAAACAGACACTTTCCTCATAGGAATCTTAGGCCTGAGCTGTTCTCTGAAAATGGAAAATGCTAGTATATCTGTGGAAAACTGACCTCAAAACCACTGAGAAGAAATTGTCTCCTAAAGGATATGGTTTTTAGCATTTTAGGTGTTGTATATAGTCTATTCCTGTGGTACTTGCTGTATTGTAATGATGTATTATAGAGCTTTACTGCTTTTTGCTGCTTGCACTCATGATTCTGAATGATCTCCTGTTTATTTGAAATAAAAGAAGATCTGTTGCTAGCTTTCATGTCTGTGGCAAACATTGTGACTTCAAAAATCTCTGAAAATTTTTGGAAAGAAATTTAAAAATCTAGGAATTGATTTTATCATAAGATTCTGGGTCATGGCTGAGAACTTAATTCTGTCAATATGAAGACAGATGTTGCAAGGAGTGGTACTAGCAGAAACCTTCAGTTGAGAACTTAAATGCTACCTGAAAAAATGTGTATGTAACTTTCAATCATTTACCCCTCTAATGGCATTCTGTGCCCCTGAAGAAACCCTGTACTAAGTTTCAGATCTATGCTCCAGAACATTAAATGGGTGCAGCTTTTTAGAAAGTGGTGATAGTGTAATCAGAATTTCCTATTACCCCGGCTCAGAGCTTTTGGGATGGAGGTAAGCAGAGGTTTGTTTTACAAGTGTAGCAAAGCAGACAAAAAAACTGTAAAGTAAAACAAACAAGCAAAAAGGAAACAAACAAACAAAAAAGACTTCAATCTGTTGCTTTGTAATCTTAAAAAAGTGCAAAAGTCAAGATAAATAGAAATAAAAGTGGCCCTGCCAAGCCCACTGCTCCCTTCCATCCTGCTTTTGGTTCAGTCATTCTGTGCCTTTATCAATGGCAGTGAACTGTGCGAAGTCATCTTTTGGCCGTTGTCAGCCTGATGCTGAGATCTCTGAGGAAAATTTTTTTGTCAAGGTAGTTACAGTTTAGGTCAGTTACATACATGGAGGAGAAGCTGCTGTACAATGAGAAATGTTAGGCAATCTTAAATGCTGGTGCTTTGGGGACTTTTGTTTGTAGGTCCCTTTGCAGTGTCCTTTTGGAGAAGCAGAAGAAGCTTTGGTGTTGCAGAGGCTGGCAAATGTGCTTTTAGGTAGGTCTCTATCCTCCCAGTCAACAGAAGCTAATACAGATGTTAAGCTGCTCTTGTCTTAAAAAGAACAGTACCATAAATAAATAATCAAACAAAACCTGAGATGGGTTCTAAATCTGTCCATGCAGCGTTTTTTTGGTATCTAAGCACTTTTATGCCACGTTGGGAAAGTTTGCTTTTCGAAAACTGCTTCAATTTAAATTTTAGTACCTAATAAACAGCCTGACCCACAGCTCTGTTCTTTAATGAAGCAGATGGAAACTGTTTCGAGTGTCAGCACTTGGAGATTTGTGGCTGTGATATCAGGAATAGCATGTCCTTCTTACTTAAATGTGCAGCTTCTGTGGAGAGGAGGAAGGTGAACAGCAGAACCCCATGGCTCAGCAGGCTCTGAAATAATGCTAGGAGCAAGCATAGCAAGGTCCCAAGTGTGAGTTTGTGTGTGTGTGTGAGTGTGTGTGTGTATGTGAGGGATCTGAGGTACCTGGATGCTCTCAGGAAGCAATGACGAGAGATGTTATGGGCATGGTGATCTCAGGTGAAGTAGAGTTTATAGCATGGGTGAGTGATGTGACAGCCCTGGTGGTGGGAAAATAGGCTCTTTAGAGAAGTGGAGGGTGTTTGCCAGAGCAGATATGTGGAAGGCACACAACCAGGTGAGAAGTCATTCCAGAGCAGCACGGGGGGTGGCAGTGGTGCTGCTGAGGAGGTGAGGATGGAGATCCTGGCACAGGAGTCTGGGGTTATGCAGGTGAGGACTTTGGTGTGTAGAAGTATGACCTGGACAACTGTTTGGGATGGTCTTGGGGAAACCAGGGCAAAAGCAGTGGGTTTTCTGGAACATTAACCTGGAGTGTGTGGGATAGAGATCCTGGGGCAGTTTCTGGGGGATGGGGGTGTGCTTGTGGTGTCTGGAGGGCAGCCCCTGAGGTCCACAAGCAGCAACTGAGGCAGGTCATATATGCCATGGTCACAGGGCACCAGCTCAGGCTCTGGCAGAAAAGAGAGGCTGAAATAGAGGTTTTGTTGGGCAGGTGATATGGGGTAATAATCATGGGAGGGGAATTGTGGTCCTGAGGCCTTGCTTGTGGCAGAGATGCTGATGGTTGGACTTGATGACCTTATGGTTCTTATGGTATGATGTGAGACGTGTCTGAGGGCTGGATATGATCCTGCTAGGGGAGTGAGGGCTGATCCTAGTCTGGGTAAGAAAACCTTGCTTTTTTTGATTGTATCATTCTTTTATTCAGGAAGGGGTGAGGCAACAGTGCTGAGCTTCATTCCCATTCATTCCATGTCTGTGTGTTAAAGACTCTGCCGTTCTTGCTCCATAAATTCCACGATGGTCTCTAACTCCTTGCCGACAGCCAAAGTTATCTGCTGAATCAAAGCTTCTGCACTAAAACTTCCAGGAAAGTGAGGGAACAACATGACATCTCTCACTGAAATGGCCTGCCAATTCTGAGCAGCCAAATGAAAATGAAACATCAAGACAGAGAGCAGGTTAGTCCAGAACCAGATATAAGAGGCTGAGAAAGCCATTTTCCCCAAAGATTTTCTTCCCCAGGCTTGCTCTTGTGCTGGCTTTATTCCAAGATCTCCCTTGGATGCTAATATAGACAGTGAAGCCAGGCAGACTAAAATGGTTCCTTTAACATGCTGCTCCAAGTACTGCAGAGTCTGGTACAGATGGCATCAGTCTGGTTACTTGCTGTGCCAATAACCTCATTGTGGGCACTGAGTTCTGTAGCCACTGTTGGAGATTTCAATTTCTTTGTATCATGCAATGATCAGGTCAGATCTGCTGGACTGGACTGTAATATGCTCTGGGTTAATGCTGGCATCAGCTGCTCCTTCTGTTCCTCCATAAGAGGGGCAGGTTCTGGGGTGCTGTGGGTCAGGGAACCAATGGGGGTAGGGGCAGGAAAAAGACAGCTTTAGGAGGTGGGAGGTTGGGTCTCCAGGTGTGCTGGCACATGGGGTATTGAAAGAAAAGAGGTTGGGATGGTAGGAGTGGAGACAAGCCCTTCACTGTTGGGAGGAGAAGGAGGAAGCCCACTCGAAAGCTTAAATTAGTCAATTCCTTCCCCACCTCCCCCTCCTTTCACAGCAAGCTCATTCCCTTCGTGCAGTCTTTCTGTCACAGGCTTCCCATTCAGGTGAAACAAGAAGAAAGATTTTTCTCTTAAAATTCAGCAGAAGTGTCAAGGCTTAGCTCCTGGAAGAATAAAAAGTGCCAGACAGTGGCACGGCAAACATCTTAAAGAAATCACATTTTTTCTGGAAGGGTAAAAGTGCTACAGACAGCTCTGTATAGAAAGAGATAAAATGCATCCTCAGGGAAGGCACAGAAAGAGCCGAACGACAGCAGTGCACACACATCCCAGCCTGCTGCTGGGACCAGCTGTGTGGCAGTCCTCTTGATGTGGCTTTCTTTAGCTCACAAGGCCAAGGGCTGAGCTTCCAGAGCCTCTTCTGACCACGCTGCTTCCTCTGCCACCTCCTCAGGGCTTCAGGGAACTGTAATGATAAGTATTATGGAGTTCCCAGGCAGCTCCTCACTATTGTCATGACACTACACTGTCATGACCCTCTCTATTGCCCGTTGGTCACTGTGCTGAACATGCTTCTGTGCTGATTGCCTGTTACCAGCTATTTCTCTTGTGCAGAGGACAAAAGGAAAGCACCTCCCCAGCACTCAGCCAGATGACTTTTCATTCCCTCTCAGCGCAGCAAAGCTGGGCTTGGGTCTTCCTGAAGGAAGAGATCTCTGTGTTACAGCGGGTGAAGAGGTATGGACTCAGCTCAGAAATCCTTATCGTCTTTATGAATCAAACTCCCCACTTCAGCGGAGAGGCCTCAGGCCTGCTGCTGGGTGACATTATCCCTTTCCCTGCAGACAAATGGCACGGCCACCTGCGAGGCCATGCTGGCCACCCCTTGGAGGGACATTCCTCCTCTAACCAGAGCAGCCACCAAGGCTCCTGCAATGTGCACCCTGGTCCAAAAGGGTCACAGCATGTTGGGACATCACCATAGCACCATGGGCTTCATGGTATGCAAAGCATGCTGAGGAGCTTTCCTGGGACTGCACAGCTGGGGCATTGCTTATGCTGCTAGGGAGATGGGATAGAAGATCAGCTAAGAAGTAGAGCTGACTCCCATTTCTTTCTTTTGCATGTTGGGGATGTGTGCGATCGCACAAGCACTCTCAGGATTTATCACTGAAAGATTTAAGTTCTTTCTCGATGTTTTAAATGAACCTTCTGCATTTGAGATGGTGCTTGTAATGAAACTCCTGGATCCTGGAGCAGTTCTGCAAAGTCCTTCCCACCTCGTTATTCTGTCTGTGGGAAAACCGTGGTGTGAGCTGGCAGAAATCACAACGGGGCAGCAGAGAGGAAGCTCGGTCTGTAGCTATGGATCACTGAGTTTATTCAATAAATCTGAACCTATGCGAGGTTAATGAAGAGCAAAACCCACTCCATTTCTTCAGCAGAGTGAAACCAGAATCCCAGGTTCAGAAGCTTTAAAGTGAAGTAAAAAAAATGTGGTGAACAGAATCTAGCCCTTGTATCCTGCAGAGTCCTCACCTTCCCAGGGGTTTGGCTGTAGTAAGAGAGAAAAGAACCACCCTTTTTTTTACCCATCTTGGCTGGAATGGTCTGTTTTTGATGTTTTGATTACAAACCAACCAACCAACAAAAACAAACAAACAAAAACCAGTGAAGCCTGTTAGAATTTTTACAGTACAGGAGGAAAAGCTTTATGTGGCTGGGCCACGTGCTGGCAATACCTGTCCTGGGAGGGGCCCGCTTCCCTTTTGCCCCCTTGTAGTCTGTTGGGAAAGCTTCTGCCAAATGGCCTGGTACTAAACATTTCCCAGATGAGTGATCCCAGTCTCGCAGGTTTGAGTCCATTACCTTAATGGTGGTTATTCATCAGTAATGAACCATGCAGTTAACTTGCCAGAGAGGCATGGCTAATTGAAGACGAGGCAAGAGGTTCTTTTAATATTGTTATTTTTCCTCCATTTGCTTTCAGTACCTCTTTGCTTCTCAATGAGGTCTGATATAAGTTTTAATTACCTCTGAGAACAATAACGTTATAAAGGCCCTACCTCTTCATCTGAAGCCATTTGCCTAGAGATGAGCTACGCTGTGCGTTCAGGCCTCTGAAGGAAGTGGAGGTTGGCAGGGACGGTAAATTCCTGTTACCCACTGAAACCTTGGAGTAGTAAATTTTTAAAACTATTTCCATTCTGTCCCATCTGTCTTACCTTTCTGTCTATTTCAAGTGCTTCTCCCCCTGCTATCTGGGTGCCACACGCAGAATGGTGTAAGTGGAACTGTTTATATCCCTGTGAAATATTTTTCACCCTCACTCTCTCATCAATTTTTGGGTATGAATACATCTTCCTCCCTTCATTACCTCGCCTTTCGTGTTTCTCTCGTCTGCACAGGCTACAAGATGTTAGGCAGATGATCTGGAGGACAGGCTACAGGCAAAACCTGAGCCGAGACCTTTCTGCTCAGCCCAGTCTCTCCCACAGTATCAGCCTAGGTGTTATGGTAGTGGGTGCATTAGGAATGTAGAAATGTGTGAACTGAACAAACAGCGCTCAGCTGTTGCTAGAATGGCATTGCTATTTATTTCACTGTAATATGATAAAACATTCCCAAATATACAGGAAACTTTTCCTGAGGAAAGCTAGTGAAAGAAATTTATAGTTGAGAAATATATTTTGTGGGGACTTTCAAAACTGCTTCCATTCTACAGAGTTCAAAATAGGCTTTTAAAATTTCAATGTATTTATTTTTAGAGTGCACCGATTTTTTTATTTTTTAATATGTTCTAAAAGTTGTGGTTCATTTATTAAAAATTAAAAAATAATCCAGCAAGGATTATGAATGAAACAAGAAATAAAAAGTCTTGATTACCATTGCAGTATTCATAGAGTGTGCTAAAGAATGCCATCCAACATCTCATACAAAACAGACATTTTAATATCATATTTGAAGTGTGTTTAAAGGAAAAGCCATCCAGCAATGAATTTTGTCTTTGCAAGAACTTTAGCTATCCTATATGTTAGAGAACTGATTTGGATTAAAAAGCAGATTGGTTTGTCCTCCCACCCCAAGTTTGATGGAGATTACTGAAGTTCAGAAAAGAGTTTTAAAGAGTTTTAAAAAGTGTTGCTTTTTTGTTTGTTTGTTTTTTTTTTTTAATCACTTTTTGCCCATTTTTAGCCTTTGCTTTTCTGTCTAGAAGCACACTGGCTCTATATTCAATAATTTCCAGCCTCACCCAAGTTGCCATAAATCTCAAGAAGAATTTTATTCTCAGAAGACCTGTAGCCCATGACTTGTTTTTTTCAAGTGCTATAATTCCACAGCTGCCTGAAGGATGTAGGTGGTCCCTTCCCACTGAAAATGAATGGGAACTGAGCCTCCAGATCCCTTAAGTGGATTTGAAACTTGCAGCCAAGAGACATAGAGAAGCATCCCAGCCTGAATACTGGGCTGAAGCTGATATAGTCCCACTGGCACTGCTCTAACCCCACTGAAATCTGCCAGGCTAAACTGGGAGACATCCAGTTTGTTGAGGGAGCAGGGAGGAAACACAGTAGTAACCTGAGGGCTGTGTACAGCTCTCCTTGCTTTAGACCACTTGCAAAATCCTGATGATATCTTTATTTTTATTTTTTATTTTTATTTTTCCCCATATATGTTATGCTAAGGGACTGCTGCAGAGAAATCAAGCTCTTTGCTGGCCTCTTGCAGATGGCAGGGAAGTTTCTATGGAGACACAGGAGGAAGCAGCAGATTTCTGCTGCTGGCAGCAAGCAGGAGCGGGCTTGCCATTCGTGCTGAGCTCTCTACCTGTTGTCATGCTCGCAGGTGGCAAGCAGCAATGCTGCACGGTCAAACACATGGCTCTGGACCATGCATTTCCCCATTAGGTCACCCCTCTATCGAGCCCCTGTACTGCTGGAGTCAAGTGGAATGATTCTGGAAGCTGGGTGTTATGAGCACAGAGGGCTCATAAATGTATATCTGGGCATTTGAATGGCTTTTGGAGAGAGCATTTTCCTCTTTGTTGCAGTTTGTTGCTTTGACAGAGCTGGAAAAAAGAGAGAGCTGCTGGGTGCCTGGCTCTGTCCATCAGCTCCAGCACCAAACAGTATCTCTGCCTTTGTGGTCATCGAGGCAAACAAGGAGCAGAAGAATATTTTTATAAGGGTCATACTCAGTTTCTCTCCAAATGAACTTTTGTTTAGGAAAATGCCCCTGCTGTAAAACATATTGGGTTGCTGAATTTTCATGTCACAGACTCTGGCAGAGAGTGCAGCAATAATGTGGCAGGTCCCTGCAACACCATGATGACTTTTAGGGCATGAATCAAAGGGCAATACCTTATCCAAGCTGGGGATGGGAGCGAGGAGGTAGTCAACATGTCATTTTTTGAGTGTTCAAGCCAGAATTCTAGCTAGGGCCAGAAGGAAGGCTGTATGAACCCTTCTGCAGTGACAAAGCACCACTGTGATGAGAACCTCCGTTTGACCCCTCAGCCAAAGACTGTTTCTTTTTTTTTTCTTTTTTTCCAACAGCCAAAGGGCACCGCTATTTCATGCAGAAGACCTCAGCTAATTGAGGTGCAAATATGGGGCTTTTCATCACCACTTTATACTTTCATAGTGACCCACTAAAATAGCTGAAGAAACATTTGCCAGGTCTCTGCTCCCATCTTCTCTGGAGCAGCAATGAGTTTGACACAAGACCAAAGCAAGCTGTCACCGTCCTTGAGCCATCACTGCTGAGAATCAGGAAAGCTTTGACTTAAAAGTATTCTGCCATGGTGGAAAAAAACAGTCTCTTGGTTAATTAAGTGTGACATGTGTCTGCTCCCTTCCCAATTATCATGTCATATTGGCTCAAGTTTATAAGCCAAAGGAGTCTGTCACTATGCAGGGTCTTGTAGGGCCACCAGGCTTAAGAGCTGGCCTGTTATCTTCCTGTCTCATTGCTTGAAGGTGCTGGACTTTGGCACGTACTCTGACTTAATGTAGGAACACCCCTATAGCTGCCACAGTCTCTTTTCTTCCCAGCCTTGTTCCATGTGAGGCACATATGTTTTTGTTACCTTAAGTGACAGGGAATATACATGAGGTAAACAGTTTATTCTGAGCATCAGCAACTCATCTCTCAGAGGGAGGCTTGCTTGGTTCCAGGCTTGTCCACACAGTGGGAAGCTTGGGATATTGGGAAGTTGTAGAGGGTGGAAGTGGTCCTAACACTTCACAGGCAGGTAGAGGCACATGATGGGGAGCAGGGAAGGGATGGCAGGGTAAGCAGTGCAGTGTTAACAGTGGGGGCAAGGAGCGGTGTTGAGGGCGTTAAAAATAAGTTGTATTAAACTTTAGCTGAACCAGTGCTGGGATATGATGGGCATAGGTGGTGACAGGGCTTTACAAAAGCAGGGACAAGTTAATTCTGCCAACCTGCCATAGGAAGGTGGCAGCGAGCACCCTGAGCGCTATGTGCTGTAGAGAAGGGGAGGTGCTGTGGCTGTGCATTTTCTCTTACCTGCTGATCTTTTGGCACAGAGCATGAATTGCAAGTAAGTAACTTCACTATCAACATGGGAGTTAACCCATGGTGGTGGAGGAGAAAATATTACTCTACAAGGGATGTCTCAAAACCATAGCTGTGCTGTATCTGTCAACACCTTCACCTGCAGAGCTGTACCTGCAGCAGTGTACTAGGCTTACATGGCAAGGTTTTGGTAGCAGGGGGGCTGCAGGGGTGGCCTCTGTGAGAAGAGTCCAGCAGCTGCCCCATGTTAGATAAGGGCCTATTTCAGCTGTCTCCAAAGGGGCCCACTGTTGGCCGGAGCTGAGCCAGTGAGTGATGGTGGTTGTGCCTCTGGGAGAGCAGATTTGAGAGAGAACAGCTGTGGTGGAGTTCAGCTGCCCAGCTGGGGTAAACCACCCCAAGCAGTCTGCCTGCTACACCACATGCTTTTGTACTAGTTTCTGCTTGTCTGTGTGGCAGAAGGTGGAGTGTGAGATACAGCTGTATGTGCCAGAGCCAGCCTTGCATACGGGGATGGCTGCTAAGGGGTTACTCGCCTACCACGCAATGGCAGGGAAGCAACTAACTGCTCTTGGTCTGTCTCAGCTTAGTGTTTGCATATGTTCACACTTCTGCTCAGCTCTTTTACTTTGCAACAAAAGGACAATGCATTTGTTTGACTTAGCAATTATATGATGAATATTTAAAAGAACAAAACCTAGTTGTATTTACCTATTCAGCTTTCAGCAATATATGCAGAAATGCCTCCAACTGAGACAAGCTTGGTGTAAGTCCTCACTTGGTAGGAGGAGAAGGCACACCACTGGGTCACTCAGTAGAGCAAACTGCAGATCTCATGGAAATACACAGGAGACAGAGCAGGTCTCAATACCTAGGATGGATCCAACTTGATAATAACAATAATTGGCCAGATGTTTGGCTGATTCTATAGCGGTGAAATATGATTGGTTTGAGTGGGGCCACACTGATTTGTAACTACTAGTTTAAGTCCATCATGTTCATCTCCTTCTTGAGATTGGCTGGCTTCCTCAAAGCTCAAGCATCTGGAATCACATTACTGCTCAGTCTGTTCACCTTTCATTTGGAAAAAAAAATAATCTAGCTATATGGTACTTAGAAAAGCTTGGAAATACCAAATCCTGAAGTCTGCATCTGTGGAAGACAAATAAAAAGAATTCCCAAAAGCGAGGTTTTAGGAGGTGTTATTTGACATTATGATTTAACCTACACTTATGATTTGTATATTTCTTTACTCAGGGGCTCATGTCATCAGTGTTAATTTTGGAGTTGCAGAGCTTGTAACTCTTTTATCTCACTCAGGTCTGCAGTGCAAGCCCGTCTGGGTTACTTCTTCTTGCTAAGGGGAGCTGCATGACTGTTTAGGGAAGCCAAAGAAATAGCCAGTGAAATTCAGCTGAGACTGCAGACAACTTGATGAAGTATCCTGGAATCTGTCCGGGAAACCCTGTCTAAAATGGATGTCACAGTTTCTGTGTATCCACCTGCCATCCATTGCTGTCTTACATAGTAAGCCTTTCATCTGAAATCAATAGCATCAGTGATGTTCCTAATGACAAGAAGTGTCTGGCTTTTTTTCCCTATGGAGTCACAAGTCTGCTTGGGACCAGATTCTTGAGTCTGATGTATTTGTGAAAAGAAGGGAAGGAGAATATGTCCAGAAATGGGTGATACTTTGTCATATACTTGTCACTGAAACAGACTGTACCTCCATGTGCACTGAAACATGGGAACTGGGTGGTTTAAAAGTACAATGGGAATAAAATCAGTAGTCGGGACTTTGGTTTTGCATTACCACAGAAGATGCCACCTCCAGCAAGTCAGTAGTCATTTCCTACTGCTGGGACAGAGTGTCTGCTTAATGGCTAGGCAGAGAGTGGTGTTTAATGAGTCTGCTTATCAGGAGGGAAGAGCTTCTGGCTTCTTTTCAGGAAAGCATTGCACATTTGAGATTTGAAGAAGTAGTCAAATATGCTTCAGACTAAGGTGAGGATAGCAGACTATATGTCTTCATTGTCTGGCTTCTTTCTTTCCCTCCCTTCTTTCTTTCCTTCTTTCCTATTTAATTATTTGTATTTATTTATTTATTTATTTTCAGAAACAGCATGCTGTCTAACCAAGTATTTAATTACTACTTGTGTTGTATGTGACTTTCAAACTTTTGATAGTTCCTTGATGGCTCCTTTTAGCCATTAAAATCCAACCAGGGTAAATCAATATTTGCTTTTATATCTTCTGTTGCAAGAAACGATATTCCAAAACAACATACAAACCATGTCCCCTTATTGATCTGTTTGCCTTTGTCTTTTGAACAGCCAACGTTTTAAAGCATTCTTTTATTTTAAAGGTACTTGTTTCTAAATTCAATAAAACCAGAATATTTTCCCTGTGGGATCTCCTATTGAAATCTATGCATTTGATACTGCTTGCCTGTGGTTTTCTTAAGAAACTGATTTAATTCTAGGCAGAAGAGGAAAGAAAATAAATGATCTTAATTGCTAAGGACATTAAAAAGTCAAGAGAGAGAGCTTTTACTTAAGTTACCAGAGCAAACTAAACAATTCTGTTCACAGAATGATAGAAATAAGAATTAGAAAAGGTCAGTAAGGATATCTTCTCCTTTTACCCTCATGATCAAGTCTTAGCAACTGTGGAAAAAAAAATCTGGTGAATTTTCAACAGACTAATGATATCTGTGTTGCAATGGGTGAAACTTACCTTTAGGCATAGTTTCAGCATAAAGCCTGTGACCTGGCCTATGACCTACTGCTTACATCATTTAAGCTCAGAGGGGTGAGATCTTTGTTTTGTAAACCTGATGTTTTCTACAGTTTTTCATGACATATCCAGGAGTATTATTTTTAATGATATTGGAAATTCTCCTATCTGGAATTGTTTGCTCAGGAATGCCCTCTCTTAGGTAAACTGCAGAGCCTGAAAAACAAATAATCATTCTGTTCCTGTCTCATTAGTCTGTAAGGTGAAGGCCATCATGGGTTGTCCTGAGTCAAGAAGTAAATCTCTGGATAAATCCCTGCACATTTGCCTCAGTGACTGGGCACCACTGCCTAGAGAGGCAAGTGCTCCTGAGTATCTGTCAATAAACTCACCCTTGAGTGGGTTAAACTGTCCACAAATTAGTATACATAGGTAAATCTGAGTTCATGTTACATTCATCTACAGCTAAAATTCAACTCATTCCAGGTGCTTTGCTCAAAGACTGGAAGAAAACAATTTCTGACTGTCATGCAGGATGATAGTTGGTTTTGAACAGGAAGCCCTATATATATTCAGCATGGGTCAGAAAAGAAAGCAAAATACTTTCTATTTCCATTTTATAATGAAGTTTGCGTTCAAGCAACATATGATAGTATTAATCAAGTTATTCAGCTTGTATTTCAGTTCTGTGCAAATTTAATACACATTTCCTAAGTGTGAAGTTCCCACATACCTCTCATTCATAAACACTTTCTTCCTCACTCCCAGGAGCTAAAAAACAGCCAGTGCCTTTCCCCTGGGATTTGATTTATTTACATCTATAAATAATTAAATTTTCAGGAACTGTACCTTCTCGTAATTCTTGCAGTGATGTTCATTACCTGAAACTAACTTATTATTAGCTCCAATATAGCATCAAGGAAAAACAAGTTTTTCCCCTGAATACAGAGTAAGTTTTCCTGAGGGTCTCTCCATGCTACACCTGCTTCTTTAACTGGCTTTATGTAGATCCATCAACTCCTCAAATACCACTAGATGGGCTGATGGGGTATTTCTCTGCTGGCGTAGAAAAAAATACAAAAACACAAGGATAGCTGTCTAAACGCTGATCAAAGGACCATCAAGACCAACATCCTGTCTTGGGCAGAAATGAATAATGTGGACACTCTCTCCCTCTCTCTCTCTCTATTAAAAAAAAAAAAGGCACAAATATAAGGTGTCTTTAGTCTTTAGCATAAACATTTACTTTCTGTGTGTCAGATTCAGAGAACCCAAAGCATGAAGTCAAATAACTATTTGAAGTATCACCCTTCTGTGAATTTGTCTAACCTTTTCCCAGCCCTTTTACACCTTTGGCCTCCACAAGCATTCTGTGGCAATGAGTTCCACAGCTTCACCACGTTCTTTAGCAAAAACATCCTTCCATTTGTTTTAAATCTGTTTTAAGGCATCTGGAGGGCATCATTATATTTATAAGGAAAATAAGGTTTTCTCATGGTCGTAGACAACATAGTCATATCTTCCAAATTTTTTTTTGGTAGAACAACATAGTTATGATTTCTACTATCTACCTTAAAAATTTCTTCATAAATTAAAAAACAAACAAGCAGACAAGTAGTAGTAATCTGGCAGAGAATTAAATTAAAGGATTTTTTTTTTTTCCCTAGGGGTTTGAGTAGTCAGCTCAGAGAGGACTAAATCTTCTGTATCACATATGGAATTTCATTCAAAGATGCATGGACAAATGCTAGTACTGTGCATTTTTTCCCTTTTTAAATTAGTATTTTATTTTCTGAAAAAAGTGCAAGAATTACTGAAAGCAATGGTTTGCATGTGTTAAAATCTTGCTCTATCCCTGTTACTCTGAAGATGTAACTATGTAAAAATTGCTGCTAATGGGATATGGTTCACAAGTAAAGCAGTAGAAACTTATGGTGTTTTGTGTGCATATTTTGAACTGTGGCATTAACCAGCCGAATTTCTCTTTTCTTTAGAAACACATGAAAAATTAAAACAAACAGAGAAACAAACAAATTTTCCTGAATTCCCCCTAAGGTTGAGTTCAAGTTCACCTTGTGATACAAGAAAAGTTTAGTAATTTCTTTCTTCACTGCAGTTTGCTTGCCAATCTCTGGTCCTCCCACCTGTCAGGAGAGACCTAAATATAGTGTCTTACTAATGAAGAGGATCTGCAACAGCAGAAGTCCAGGATTGCTCACATCAATTTTAACCAGCAGCCCGGGGCTACTCATGTTCCAGGCTATGTTTGAAAAGCATCATCTTATCTTTCTGAAGGCCCTCCTGTCTCCTGGCCTGGTTGTTTCATGAGTGAGAAGCCCTTTCCCCTCAACACAGCAACATATAATTTTCCCCAAATCTGGAATATCCTCCAAATACTGTTACACTTCTTTCTGCTGTCTGCCACTTCTAGTATCCTCTTTTCCCTTCTCCCCCTTCCTCACCTTTCTCCCCTGCTCTTTATCTAACAGGTCTGTCTTCTGCTCCATTTTTTCTTAGCTAAAATTTAAGAGTAAGTTCATTTGAAGACACATGGTATGACAAAGGGAAGAAAAGGAGTAGCCAGTGTACTTTCCAATGGGGAGCTGGTGAGAGGCTAAAAATCTTTTGTAGCCTTAAGACTTAGCAAGCATCTCTGCTCTCTCTCTCTCTCTGAAGTTCATCTTGACACCTCCTTTTGGTGCAGTGAGAGTGCAATTTAAGTGGAACAAATATTTTTCACTTTCGTTGTGGAAACTACTGGTCTGAGCCACAGCTTCCTCTTCCATAGCTTCAGTGAGGAGTTCAATCTAGGCTGTGGTCTAGGCTCCCTTTTCAGTCCATAGAGAGAGGTGGGCACCTCCAGAGAAACACTCATTGCACTTACCCTAATCTCACGTAAGCCCTCTTTGGAAATACCACCATGTCCATACCATATTGTACAGGAACAACCCCACACCTTTGCCTGCTGCATATTTCACATGTAAGTGGTTAAAATGAGTGGAAGCCCATCCACAGAGCCCAGACTGGGATCCCAGTAGCAAAAAAGGCAGAGCAGTGAAGTCCCCAGGTGAGGGGAACAGCCTCCCAGAAAGAAAATGCTTCCTGCATACTTCTGCTCCTGGTGCACAGTGCCGGAATCAGGACAGTGGTGGTAGTGCTTGGATCCTTCCTGTACCAGGTCAGTAAATCACCTATCTGCTTCCCGAGAGCTGAATTATATTTACTCTGTAATTGAATTGATTCTGTGGGCAAACATCTCATCCTGGGCTGCCCTGTTGCCCTCTCCTGAGCTCTGATGTGTTACAAAGAAGGACATCAATGTGCTCCCTCCAGGAAGGGTATGCCGATCTGCTATAAACAGGAGTTGTCGGAAATATTTGGTGACTAGGAGGGAGGCTGTTGGGAAGTGATCTCATTTGAATTGGCAGCCTTAGGGGCTATGGGAACAAGCAGGGTCAGAGCAGCCTGGCAGTGCTCCCAAAGCCACCTCTTTCATCCTGGAGAAACCAAGAGCCACAGTGACCGCAGCATGAGCTGCATTCACAGTGGCTATCCCAGCTCACATTTGCTCTCTTGTGCACACGCTCTTCCAAACCTGGGTTATCATTCGGTCAAGGAGGTCCATGCTGACATGCTATAAATCTGAGAAAATTTTGGACTGGCCTGCTTCAAGTATTTTGCTTCACTTTATTTTGCTTATAACTAGATCTGTCTGCGACCTGGCATCAGGCAGACTGCTTGGCCTCACACTGCCTGCTGGCTTTTGCAAGTCCCTTAGTCACAGCATGCCTTTACACACAAGGACAGTGCCTACTTCCTTGGTAAGATGGCCTTATGTCATTTGGCAATGATGCTATTATGCAGTAATTCTCTCTCAAAATGCATAACAGCTTCAATATCTAGGGAAAGGAGGTCATTTAGAGAGGGCTTAGCCTGGTAGAGGAACTCTGCCCATGTAGCCTTGTACCCTGTCCTTGATGATAGACAGCAATGTCCTCATAAGAAACCATACAAGAAAGTCCAAAGTAATCCTTCCCCTCCAGTATCTGCACAGCTTCCAGCACTTTTACCCTGTTCATAAGATCATCCAAGTAAGATCTTTCCCAGTTTCTCAGACTCAGTGGCTCAATGCCACTGTATCCTGCCACTGGAGGCTAGCATGCACCTCCTTAGCTCCCTGTCTTTGTAAGTAATTCAGTTCATAATCTACATCTCAGTGAGCAGCCCCTCTGGAAGTTAATTAAAAGACAAACTGCAGCACAGATCATTAGTTTGCACATGGGCCAGGAATGAGGAATCACTGTGGTCCTGCAAAATTAGGAACAGATGCCCAAACAAATCTCTAAGCAGGCCTAACTAGCAAGCCTTGGCACCAGATCTCATCTGTTAGGGAGCATTGCTCTACTGCCACTCAGGCAACAGCAACAGTGCTGTGAATTCTCATTGTGCAATGTTGTCAGTTCAAACGAAGCAAATACAGTTGCTGAGACCTAAAGCAGGTAGCAAAATATCATTCCAGACCTTTAATCTGCAGTAAAATTTTCACCTGCTTTCTAGGTCAAAGCAAAAGGTGTACAACTGGGAGAGGTGATGGGAAAAAGTGACCAACAGTCTTCTGCTAGTAGAAGTTTCCATCTGCAGAAGAGATACAACAAAAAAAACTCCCACACATCCAACTAGCCCAGTTTTCTTAGTGCCTGGTTTTCAAGTGCTCCACTGAGCATCTTCTTGTTTTCATCCTGCACTTCTCATGCATGTGAGAAGAGAGAACTCTACATAGATATCTATTTTTTGGCTCTCCATCATAACACTGCTGCAAGTCTCCCTTGGCTCTGAAACCTCAAAAAGATTTCAAATCCAGAGAGGTTTTCTGAGACTTGCTGCTACCTTTAGCACTTTGTGTTCTGGTCCACTTATCTCTTGCATTTCTTTTACTTGACCTCCATTGATTTTGTAAAATCTTTAACCCAGGAGCTGCATTTTTGGTCAATGCATACAACAGTTACACATCTCTAGCCCCCTGCAACAGCTCTGCATATTGAAAGAAGATGATATTGATGGGAGAGAAACCCCATTGAGTTTGGGGTCCTGCTAAACCACACAGCCCTTTCACGCAGTGCAGGATCACTGTCTCTTTCTTTTGTGCAACCCCCAAGTGCCAGGGTTAAGTGACTGCTTGACCACAGTGCTCAGATAGTCTGTAGTGCCTGGTCCTGGCATGGTGGTGCCGGAGAGAGGACATGGAGCTGTGGTGTGCAGCTCAGACCTGGCAGGGAGGAAGCCAGCTCCGGGAGCTTTGTGCTCAGTGCCTAAACGGGGAGAGGAGCCGCAAGCAAAACAGTGTTCTGGCCTGGGACTGGTGCTCCTGAGCTCTGCGGAATGGGGAGACAGCAACTAATACAGCAAAATCACAGACAATGGTGAGTGCAGGGTACTTCAGCAGTTCCTTTGAAGACCCTAACACTAGGAAGAAAAGCAGGCGTGCAGTGTTCAAACCTATGTGTGTGCCAGAATTTTGTCTGGGAAGATGCGTACAGCTGACAGCCCTCTTGGACCTGCAAAAATATAGCGGTCAGCCCTAGGGAATATGTGGGCAGCAGAAGTCTCTCAGTGCCTTTTCATCTACTCAGGGGACAATAAAGAGGCCAGCAGGCAAAGGCTGGAAGGTGAGGTTGTTATGACAAAGTCAACAGAGCACAAAAATCTTTGGAGAGGCAGAGATATTGCTTGCTATGAATACTGCTCTCTCAGCTAAAAACTTAGACTGAAGAAAAAAAAAAAAAAGCAAACTTTGAACAGCTTGGATGAGCAAGTCAATAAATGACTGCTTTCTATTTCCTGAGAGAGAAATACCACAAGGAAACAGCCTATCTCGGTGTCTACTGAATAGCAAAGAGGAAGAGGAAGAGGAAGAGGAAGAGGAAGAGGAAGAGGAAGAGGAAGAGGAAGAAGAAGAAGAAGAAGAAGAAGAAGAAGAAGAAGAAGAAGAAGAAGAAGAAGAAGAAGAAGAAGAAGAAGAATTTTGATAACTTTTTTTTTCTATGAGGGAAAATGATAGCATCTGTGAAAAGGGATAATAAAGATTAGGCTGAGCTGGGATGGGGAGAACTGACATCCTTTCTATAAGTAATGTCAGAAAAGCAGGTGAAAAAGGAAACAGATTTGAATTATACTGGCATAAAACTACAGGAACACAGCCATTAGTCAGGAGAGGAAGATTTTTTTCTTTGTGCAGAGGCAGAGCCAGGCCATGCCTCCAGATCTGCAGGAATTAGTTAATGCTGCTCAAAACTGCTTTTTTTCCCCTTTCCCATCCAGGTGTCTCCTGCCATTGGCCTTGAATTCACAGGTTTATGAGACTATATGCACACCTTGGAGGGAACCATGCATACACCCTAGTATGGAGATGGGACTCAGCCAGGGACTCTCTGGAGCCGGGTGCTAGACAAGGTTCTACAACCTACAAGGTTCTGCAAGGTTCAGACAGTATAAATCAGTGATCAGCTGTGACCCCGAATATTTGTGCATCACCACTGCACATAGTGCTGAGATCAGACTGACTCCGCCCCAGTGCAACTTTTACATACAAGGAGAGAGGAATGTTTTCTTGCAGCTGTCAAATCCCCAGATATTTGCACAGGGACACTGTGAGGAGGGTGAGTCGAGGAGACGCTGGCCTTGGACAGCTTATTTTCCTTGCAACTTGTAAGATGAGTTATGCCACCGCAAAGTTGGCATAAAAAGCTGTCAGACTGAAGTGTCAGATTCTTCAGCAGTGATATTTTATGCTGAGCTAAATAATGACACCATACACATAGCACAGAGAAAAGATGGTGCTGTTTTGTTGTTAGAGCAATAGCAGGTCCAAATTTTCTGTCATCAAGAAAGGTACTGTTGGAGAGAGTTACAGTGAAAGTGCATTTGATGCAGAAGCTACTAAACTCAGCTCATGTGCCAAATTCCCAATGAGCATAAATCAGTACAACCCTGCTAACTTGAGTGGTGTTGACTTACATCAGCTGATAAATGAATCAGAAATGTTTCCATTTAATTGGGAGAGACAAAAAATATCTCAGGGATACCCTTTAGCTGAGCTAAGAGAAATGGGAGTGTACTTCCAATGCTGATAGTTTTTAACTAGTTTTTTGACAGATAGGACAGATTTGTTTCTGAGTCCTATTCATACATGACCCACAAAGGCAGAAGCTTGCAAGACCAGATCTTAGACTGAGTAAGGCTATGAACAGAGCTATCAAACACAGGGTGTCTTAAAACAAACAAAGAGTTGAAAATGTGCAGCTAGTTCAGAGGACAAATTCAAAACAACCATGTTTTTGTTGCAGTAAATGAAAGGGTTCACTTGGCCTCTGCCATCATGGAAACACAAAATGCCACAAATGCCAAAAGGCTGAGCACATGTAATTGGGCAGATAGCAAAGAAAGCAGCTTGGACAGTGCTTTAGCACAAGCTGCTTAGAGAAGAGGTTTAAAAAGGAAAATCATGAGTACAAGCAAATAGAGACAATAAGTGAGAATGAGGGAGGCTGCTGAAGGAGATGAGTCAGAAGAGAGCAAAGAGTTGC
The DNA here is from genome assembly GCF_964034855.1 of Anser brachyrhynchus. Lineage (NCBI taxonomy): Eukaryota > Metazoa > Chordata > Aves > Anseriformes > Anatidae > Anser > Anser brachyrhynchus. Next base: position 35,010,307 of record NC_137696.1, read on the forward strand.
TAGAAGAGACAAAAAAGAGACATTGAAGTTGCAGAATTTCAAAGGACAGGCAGAAATCATGTCTGGATTTGCTATAGCATTTAAAGGACAGGTGTCTTTGCCCTGTGTGGACGAGCTTGCCTCTGCCGGTGCCGATGAAGGTGCACAGTAGTGTGCCGGCTGAGGATCCAACCCAGTGCCTGGCAGCGTGTCCCCAGCAGGCTTCAAATAGCCCTCCCCAAGTGCCTCCTGTCAGAACTTGAACTACACTCGCGGCAAAGCAAAATGGGTAACAACAAGATGCTGGATAATGAGATGCTAACAAGGACTACAGTGTTCACAGGTGCCTGGGAGGCTCATTCTGGGATTAAAATTAAGTAGCCACTTCCTAATTAAACTTTATCTGTTTGTGCAACCTAGGGTTTACTCCGCATCTCAGAATATGGCCTTCAGCCTTAAAGGCCCCATATAAGTCATAGAAACCCAGTGAAAATGACCAGAAGCTGTATACTCATCCTAGGTTAGAACTAGGTGTGCCGTGAAAACTGTGCTTCACTTTTGCTTTATGTAAAGAATTAATGTCTGGTAACGCACTGGTGTTTACACTGACAGAATTCAGTAACATTTTAGTAGGTTAATGAAATGCAACCTGTTTTATCTTGTCCCTGCCCTCTGAGATCTCGTGGGGAAGCCAATGTTTTGTCAGAACTTTTGAAAATGCCATGACAACTAGCAGGGGAGATAAACTACCTCCACGTCAGAAAATAGCATCTTTCTGGCAATCTTATCAAATGCAACTACATAGCATAGCATACAAAGTATACGTGAGCTGAACGACTAATGAGGAGATGTTTATGTGTGAAAAAAAAAAGCAGCTGAGAGGCCTGATTTGTATAGATCCACAGGATATTAAATAATAATAAAAATAATAAATTAAAATAAAATAACCACAAAACTAAACACCTCCCCACCTGCCATTAGAAATGTCCCTTGTACCTCCAGGGGACAAAATGTATTATGCAGAATTTTGGAGACTTTTTAAAAGTTTGTGGCTAGGGAACAGGAAAAGAAAATCAGATACCACCCTAAAAAAATTCCTAAAGCTTAAGGAGCTGTTTTTCCTGGAAACATTCATCACCTTGAAAGCTGCTCCTTTCATAAGTTCTTAGTAGTACAAGAATTTTTCAGAGAAACTTTTCCTTCAGATTTTCACTTTCTGAACGGTTTGTGCTGAACATAAAAGCAATTATGTATCTTCTGGATTCAAACATAGGCAATTTGCTCTAATTTATACTGCTTGAAAACTAGATTTAAAGCAGTTTAAATAGAAGTGAAATCTGGTTTGCTGAGTCAAAGGAGTACCAACACTACCAAAAAAAAATTGAGATCCCATCTGTGTCTTCTCCCAAAGAGAATAATTACAATTTCTCTGCATATGGAATGATAGCTAGCTTTGAAGGTGTAAAGAAAAAATGTGATAAGCACAAAATACAGAGAACCAAGCAGTGTCAAAGCTAAACACCAGCGTTCAGGTACAATCCTTGGTTCCTGCCACAGTCTTTTAAACTTTGGCTGTGCTGCTTATGCCACGACATCTGTAGGTTACAGAGAGGCCCCAAAACTACTTAACCGACTAAACAAAGAAACAATCTGTTTAAGCTGTAGCTTGTAACATTTGTGGAAAGTCAGAGGGTGTGATAGGTGAAGGGTGAGCTATGCATCTCAGCGATCCCTGACTGCTGCCCTAATAGCACCTGAGATCAACTGGAGCTTCTGGAGCCTCCTCTGGTGCCCAAGACCAGGGGCAAGGCTGGTCAAGTCAAGTCTATTCCTTCCCATACCTGGAACTACTGCAGCAGAGCTCAAAACATCTTAGTCGTGGATGCTGGGGTTAAAATAGCTTATTCAGCAATAGTTTATGTATATTGAACTTGCTGGCCTATATCATTTTGTATACACCAGAATATTAGATTTTAAAAAATTCTGTAACATCTCAAACCAATTGTCCATATTTTAATATGAAAAAAAAAAGAGCTAATGAAGAAACATACCTAAATTATGGTCTGCAGCAATGATAGCCTTCAACATTACCATGTTTCAGCCTTCATCTGAATGATGTTAAATGCATTACCCGTGCCACATGGTTGAGCCAGCAAAAAAATTACTGGAAAAGAGGCTTCTGGGCTGATAGAATGGAATTTAACACTGAGTTGAAGCAGACAAAGCATTTCATGTAGATTCACAAAACATAAAAACTCCTGAAGTTCCTTCTGATTGCTTTAAATATATTTTGTCCATAAACTTATAGTAGATGACCATGAAACTTCAGGCAAATAATTGTTTTGTGGAAACTGTACTTTCTGTTGAAAAACCATTCCCAAATAAAATTCCTGGCTAGCATTTTTTCTCAAGACTGAAGGAGCCAGGCATTAGAAATGCACTGAATCTTCTGGGACTTGTGATAAAGGGCTAGGAACAGTCAAGATAAAACTCCCACAAGAGAAGAAGAGATTGTGTTATTCCATTGAGATCGAAGCCTGTCTCTGAAGACCAAGGTCTCTAAGACATTTTGAAGCTAAATGGCTGGGTGTTTGTACAACATTTACAGGAAGGGGAGGTGATGCAAACAGCATGTCATTATCTGATTTACATCACTGGCTCCATCTCACACTTTTTTTTTTTTTAATTATTGTTTTTTTCTTTAGCAATTTGCCATTTAATAAGAAAGTAAAGAGGACTTTATGCCCTCTCCAGCTATTTTTTAAAAAATAGTTTACTCTTTGAGCTAGGAGTTGTCTCTGAATATACATTTGTGGATATAGCCAGCTATGATGAACAAAGAAAACTAGGACCTCAGCATTTGCTTATACTATAATATTAATTATTAGTATAATACCAGTATACTATATAATAGCATTACTATAATACCATTATATTAACTATAGTAATTACTACTACTGTAGCATTAATAACATCTATGGAAACAGGTAAAATAACAATAGCCATTACTGCCACAAAAAGTCTTGGGTTTGTGATTCTAATGCAGGTAATCTTCCCTTACTCTCCTCTCCCCAGGTAAGCCTTTCAAAACCAGTTTTATTCATTAGCAGAAGGGGGCCAATTGAAGTCAGCTCTCTGATTGTTTCAACTTGAACACACAGCTATTTGAACAAGAAATTTGATTATTACGTTAATAGGAAAAAAGAAAAGGTCTTCTTCAGCATTTGGAGTGAGCTGGAACCATTGCTGCACAGGGAGTATGGTTCCTAACTCATCAGGAGCCAGGAGCTGCTGCCTTGCACTATGGTGTGACCTCTGGTCAGTGCTGATAGGCAGTGTCTTGGTACCAAACATCGGCTCCTGGCTTCTGCCAAATTCCCCCCTGCTGAATGAAAATGGGCAAACTCTCCCTCAGTTTCATGCATGTTCAAAACTCAGCAAGAGCTAGAGGAAGGTAAAGAAGTGACTCAGAAGAAAGGTACTGTTTTTTTTTTTTTTTTTTTTCTCAAAGAAAAGTCTCTGCCTTGCATACAGCCAGCTCCTCCCCTGGCATGTGTACAGGGCAGCTGAGCCCTGCTCAGTTCAGAGTCAAGTTGTCACCCACCAACTGATAGGCAATATATTACTTCTGGGCAGGGCAGAGACCTGTTTTTCCCCCTAAACTACTCCTGGTCCAGAGGTTGGAATCCAGCTAACTGTGTGAGATGTCAGCTCATACAGTGTTTATTCTCCTGGCACTATGTTTGTGAAATGCAGTCCACCAAGTACTGCATGGTGTTTGAGAGCTTATATTATTGCAATACAAAATGAGAAGATTATCCTCTGTACAGTCCTGTTCCACACATTTTACAGGCTACAATCCGAGCTGGCTAGCAAGGTAGCTCCATGTAGGGGTCAAGAGCTGAGCATGTATTCAGAAAGAGCTCCCTTCCCTCCACTCCGTATCCTGCGGGCCAGAAGGCTCATTGCCAGAGCAGAGAGCTTGAGGGATGCTTTCTTGCCCTTGTCTACGCTACAGATAATGAGGAAGGTCTTTAGTCTCCAGGGCTGTCAATCTGGCAACCTCTCATCTGCATTAAAATTGGTCAAAAGATGTTTTTTAAAAGAAAATATAATGAGGGGATGCACTTAGGAAAATGAAAAGCTTGGCTGCCTTTTTATCATTTCTCAGGCACTTTGTGTCCTTCTCTGATGAGAGCTATTGTCATTCAGGGCAGCTCATCGTCTCCTCGTGCTGGGAACAGATATGGGCTTGGCACCTTCTTCCTCTCCTGGTGACAGCCAGATATACATTCTGCTCATTTCCTCCCTGATAAGCTTGCCATCCTGCTTCAGAAGCTTCTCATATTTCATTTGGCTTGTCAGATAGAAGCCCCTGGTACAGGCCATTCATGGAGATTATTTTTTGTTTTGGCATTATATTAGCAAAGGGAATTTCTGAGTTACCTCCCCCTCTTCCCCACATTCCTTGTTCCTGTCTAAGCATATGGATGCTGTAGCCCCTTTCATCCAGGGCTCTTCCAAGTGCTGTTACAAATGCTGATGAAATCTTGCTATTCCCTTGCATGACTTGTGCGTGTCTTTCTCATTATCTGAAGGTGTAACTTGGGTCTAAAAAATGGGTGGCCTTAGTTTCAGAAGCAGTACCTGTCTTCTGTTTCCGTAGGGTGTTGTCCTCGATGTTGTGGCCAGGCGTGATATGACTGAGACTACCAAATTAATCTGTGACTGCTGCAAATAGTGGTGGGAGACAAGAATTCTAACCTGGATGCCCTCCACTGGTGAAATCTTTTTTTTTTTTTTTTTTAAAGTGCTGTTAATTTGTACATGAAGGGAAAGAAAGAGGGAAAGTGTTCAATCTGCTATCTCTATTTTGTCCCAGGTACCTATTTTTCAAAATGATGCATCCTGATGTAAATTGGAGTGAAGGAGTGAGGCCCCACAGGGCTGTTGTCCCTTTCTGTGTGTTAGGGGCAGCAGTGAAAGTTGGCCCATCACCAGGCAGAGGGAGACCTCAGCCCCTTGTCCTCAGGAAAAGAACCCATTTTGTGAAGCCCTCTACTGTGGAGGGCTTGTTGAGGCCAGCACTGGGGTGCAGAAGGATAAACAGGGCCTAAAGAGAGGGCAGGAACCCGCCTCTCCCTGGCATCAGGTGAATCCTTGTGTGGAATAAAACATCCTTGTTTCACAGGGTTTTGCTGGGAAGGTGGGAAGAATTTGTGATTGTGTGTGTCTATCAAAGAATATGGTAATAATGGGCCTGTAAGAAGAAACACACAAGCTATGTAGTTAGGATAAGCCCTGTTAACAAGCTCTGCTCCATAATTATTCAGTCAATATGCTGTCAGTTTATAAAAAGAAACTTTTTCAGGATGGTTTTAGTGCCCACACTATCACAGAGATATACTTATGCTACTGTTCTGCTCTGACTTAAGCTCCTAATATGTTCTGCGAAAATGCTAGGTGCTTGCGACCTGACTTTTAGAAATGCAGAGCACCTGTAGTTCCACATTAAGCTAGAGAAGTTAGAACCAAGGTCAGCCTGGCTCATTATATTCAGCTGTGGTATCACCGGTCTGTTTGTCCAAACATTTATCTTGCAATCACACTCAAAGCATTTTCTGTTTGAATGCAAAAGGCACCGTGAATAGGTCTGAAAAGATGGGCATTATTTGCCTGTCTGACTTGTCCACACTCAATATGAGGGAAACTTTATTCATTACTGGTACACCAATTAATTGACAGAACACATTGAGAGTGACGGGAGGAGACAACAAAAAGAAAGTAACCAAACCAGGTAATAGTTGCTTTTCAACAGCATCAATATCTTTCCCTGCCTGCAAAGGTGGGACTTTCTGAATGAGCTACTCGCTTCAATAGAGACCATTAAAGAGAACCAGCTCTTCCCTCATTAAGGTGCATTTCAAGCCACTGTACAGCAGAAACCAGAATGTTTGAGTTCAAGGGAAGACCAGCCTTGCACAAAGCTGAGGAAGGAAGAGCTGTGCCCTGAAGTGGCAGTGACCGTGTCAAATGATGTGAAAGCTCCTGCTAGGAGCAATGTCTGCTCCGGCTGTGCCAGCCCCAGGCAGGCTGAGTTCTCTTCCTGCTGGGGAGGTGCAGGGGGGTGCCATGTGCCATCATGGCAAACAGAGGGGCCCTTCAAGAAACCAATCTGGTAAATACCCACTCTTCATCTTCTCCTTCCCTTTTCTGGAAACAATTGCTGAGTGTAGCAAGCAAATACGACTAAAAAACCTTCACCCTCTTTGTAGAAGAGAGGGTTTTTTAAGAGCTAACACCATTGAGTGAAGTAGCTGTTCCAACAGCATTTGAATTTTAGATGTAAGACCTTGATTGTCTCTAAAAGCAGCTGCCACTTTACATTTAGCTAGAACTACGGTGCAGACACACACACGTACACACACTTTGTTCTTTCTGTAAGATTTTTTTTTCTTCTTGTTTTCCTCTTGACTGAATATTGAGGGGTTGTTCGGTCCATGACTTTTCCTATCCCTATACTGTTGGACACTATTATAAGGCTGGAGCTATAGGGACGTAGATACCTTACCACTCCCCACAGTGGCTTTCCACATAGTAATTTATTTAATCTATTTTTTTTTCCCTTGGGCCTTCTTGTTTACCTTTCTTGTGGACGCACAGCGGTGGGGGAGGACAGAAGAAGGCAAAGCCCCTGACTCTCATAGAAGCAAGATCTAGACATAGAAATTGCCTCTGCTCTACAGGCAGGCTGCCAGCCCAGCTCCAAGATTTCCCAGCTGCTGCCGTTCAGGCTTGCTTCAGCATTTGTCAGGGATGAGTGACTTCGGAGCCTGGGTCCTTGCCAAACCACCCTAGGCAGCTCATTGCACTAATCCAAAACTGTAATTGGGAGGTAGGAGGGGGCAGTGGGAGAACGTCTTATCCCCACCACAGCCCTGAGTTTTTGTTAACTTAGGATTATAAGAATAATGAACAAACCCAGAAGCCTGTCTCCTTTATTTAGTTAGTTTTGGGGCTGTAGCTAGCAATCCATTATTGTCTGTGCTATGTGTTCCCAGTCCAGCCTCTTATCAGAGGTGCTTAGCTATGCAGTGCACATAAGGATGCCCATTGGTATTGATATATAGATTCCCAGCACATCTATTGTGTTTTACATGCCTTGCAATTAGCTTTTGCTTTATCTACTGTGTGCCTACCTCGCTGTACGTGTGCCAGGAAAAAGAAGAGTCACACTGGGAGGGGAGAACTAGTAGGGCTGAAGAATTACTGGGGGAAAGTGGAAAGCAATTTGCACTCTGATAAAAGCAATGCAGGGCCAGATCCTGCCAAATGCTGATGCTGTGGGGAGCAGCTGTAACTCTGCACTACCCGGGATGAAGCATGCTGTAGTGAAGCAATATTGGGTGGAAAGCAATACTGGGTGGAAAGATGGGGTGTGCAGCTTGGAGCAATACTGTAAACCTCATGAAGCAGTGCTGGCATGCTACAGCAGTCAGAGGGCTAGCAGAAGGAAAGAGGCACGAAAAAGGAATGGAGAAGACAGGGAGTCTATTCTGATGTTCTAAAACACACTGAATTTAGTCCACAGCAGGTTGCATCAGAGGAGGCAAACAGCCCAGCCTGATCCAAGGGGTCACCATCAGCTCCTTCACAGTCATTGCAGATTTTCTTTACAGACTCTACTCCCTCCTCCAGCCATGAGAGCACCAGGTTTCCCTTACATGGGTCACTTATTGCAGCTGTGGGTCCTCAAGACCTCTGCTAGCAGGTCTCCCAAGTGAACCCAGCCTGTCTTGCTGGGGTCAGTTTGCTGTTTTGCTTCCATGAAGGAGGACCTGGCAGAGGTATGGATGCAGGCAGGCACTGTCTGAGCACATGGCTCCTCTCCATCCAGGCCCTTCCCTTCCTAATAGTGTCACATGCTCACAGTGCTCAGTGGGATGAACTAGATATCACTAAAAAAATCCAGGCCGTGCTTATGTCTGGTAGTGTCAGATTCGGGTTGCAATTTCACAGGCATAGTCCAATGCACCACAGTTATCCAGGAGTCTACCACCAGATTCTCACTGAGGTATAAAACCCACTGGACTCCGAGGAGTTTGATGCCAGTTGAGGATCTGGCTGCCAGCCTAGGCTCTGCTGAGAAGCCCACCCTGTGATCTGTGCTGGGGTGCTCAGACTGATTCTGGGGGTACCATTTGCTCATTTAAATCTGGCTCAAGACTCTCTGTGATGCACTGAAGTCCTGTAAGAGAAGAAGTGGGTTGTATTTTGAAGATAATTAAGGTTTGCTCCAAAGCCTCTGTCAATTATGCTTAGCAACAAATACATTGTGGATGGTGTCGTTTGGTCATTTCTGCTCTCACCTGTTCTCCCAAGTGAATAGCCCATGAAGAAAACACGAGGGATCGATCTGGAAAGGTTCAGGGCAGAGTGCTGGGAGAATCCCCCTGCAACGCAGTGGCTTGCAGCATCAGCCTCCCTCTGCTTTTTGCACTGTGCAGTCATTCACGTGGCAAAGCAAGGATATACTAGCAGGCCAGAAGGGAGCATCTCACCTTTACCTTTACTCCTTCTGAAACAGTGCCAGGCAGGGGAAAAGCAATTTCACTGACTCTGTAACGTTACTTTCACTTGGTGTCTAGAAAACAACACTTCTGCTGTGCAAAAATCCACTTTTTTCCCTAAATACATTTCTAGAATGTGCCAGACTTGTTCTCAGCTGTGGTGCTGACCCTGATATGCTTGTGCTGGCATTGCTTGCAATTGCTTCTGGTTGGTGTAGGGGTGACAAGGAGGAGAGAGTGGGCCTCCACAGTCTCCTGAAGTTCCCATGTAAGCAGAGCAAGGTGACCTTCTGCTGACTGGATACAGCCCTTTTACCTTTTTACCTTCAGCAGACAGTTGGCAGGCACAGCTGTGCTGCCTTTAGCTCCAGCTGCCACACACCCTCAGAGAGGAGGAGGAGAGAGAGACTGGAGGGAATATGGGAAGGGGTAAGTACAAATGAGTGCTGCTACATCTATTTTTTTTGCATTGCCATAGACTTGTGCTGTTTCTGTGCATCTTTTTATTTGTGCCAGGGTGAGAGAGCTGTAACTGACTCCATCTGGCCCTCTCCCGTTAATTACCTCACTGCCACAGTTGTTCATTTCCTATTTGTTACCGATCCACACCATTTGCAACACTGAACACTATTGTAAGCAGTGGCTTCTCTTGTACGTAGGAGACAAGTGGGTGGAAGGGTTAAGTGGTCAAGGTGTGAAAAGTGGTGGAAAGGGTTGTGAGGACAGTCTGGAAAAGGTGTTGGGAAGTACGCGAGGATATGCAGGGGGAGATTGCCAACTGCTGCTGCAGTGTCTCAGTAAATTATTCAACTAATAAAGACTCAGTTCAATTTTACAAGCACGGTGTCCTTTTATATTATTATCCAGTACGTAGTACATGAAACATCCACTGAATTATCTAACAGGAAATAAATCTGTAAAAGTGCATAGTAAATCCTACTGTAACATCTTCAACAGCCTTCTTAACAAATGGTCTAAGTGCCAAGGACTATAAGATTACACTCACCCAAAGTCAGAAGTGAATAAATAAATACAACATTGATCTCAAATTCCACTAACAAATCTACTTCCATTTCAGAAAAAAAAAAATCAATAATTGAAGGTGTTATCATATTTCTCATTCTTATTGTCTTAAAAGTCCACCAGCTGGGCCAGCCTATGAACAAAATCGGTATATTTAAAAAGAGGGAATAAAAGAGAAAAAGAAAAATGTCACAGAGAAGAAGAACGATGTATGGGATATTCATATACATGTATCGGATGATGATCCCCAGGTTAGAATAGTTTGTTGTTGTTGTTGTTTTTGTTTGTTTTGTTTTTGTTTTTCTTTGTTTTGTTTATTTCCACCCACAATTAAGAATGGGAAAAATCAAGGCAATTTTCTTCAAAAGTCTGGTGGATTCAAGCACATGATTTCAATTAAAATTATGTGAGCTTGATAAATCCACAGCTGGCCTAGAAATCCTTTAACCCCAAAAAGATATGTATCTGATATTTTGGAACCTGCTTATATACATAGGAGCAGAGAGGTCTTACATATGAAGGAATGCGGGTTGGTGTTGGATAACCCAAATTCCAACTTAGCTCTATTACTAACCTCCTCTATAACACTAATTGAGATCCTGAAGAGTTGAAGAAGATGAGTCTAAGAGAGTCATTTATATCCATAGGACATCCTCTGAGGAGAGTCAAGTAGCCCTTAATCTGCACTTAGTAGTCAGTACAAAATGCTGGACACAAGGCCTGTCTGAATTTCTTCCTCTTCGTCAGGTGAAGAGCTGCACAAGGAGTATTCCCTGGGATGAACGATACTGAAGTCCTCCTCTGAGCAATTCTATCCTTTCCAGACTGCTGCCTCTGCTCTCCAGTGCTGGCGAAATGTGTGACACCTGGGTTGGGTACCCTTGTGCGATGCAATCCCACATATACCCTTTTTCCCAGAGCTTGGTCTTGTAGCAACTGGCCTGTAAGTAGATACAGGGTACACATGCAGAGAGGTGGTTGTTCTCTGCTCTGAATTTGTTTCTCTCTGAAAGCATTTGGCACTAAGTTTTCTTTTGCAGTCCCAAAAGTGGACATTGCATAGATATTTTGTATTACATGTTTGAATTCAATCCATCACCTAAATTTCTGACTTTATTTCCAAGAAACTTCTCCAGGTTTCTTCACTTGCACTCACTGCATCTGGTCTACATCTGTCCTTCGCTCTAGGCAGCTCTTTATTATTTCTCAGGTCTGGTAATGTGCCTTTGCTGTATCTCATTTCATGTGAGGGAGAGACCAGCTGGCCACAAGTCCTGTTCTCACTTCTCTGTCTCCATCTGTGAAATGGAAATTACACTGCTTTCCTGACTTGCAAACATATTATAGGGATAATGCACTGAAAACCTACAGGTGCTATTTTCACAAAAGGACCTATACTGCTTTCTGAAACTTGGCAGAAAAGGTGATCTTTTACAGCAGCAGTTTGTTGAATGAGACTTTTTATAACACCATAGTAGATTTTGCATTGTCAAAGCCCCATTTAAGCATGACTACAAGTCATCAAGGACAAAAGAAAAAGGTATCTCAATAGTACTGATTAAAGACAAATTAGCAAATGTTAGTTATTACTTCAGTGGAGGTCTTCACATTTCTAACACTATGTCTAACAATCATATTGATTCCTGCTGATGGTTTCCTTGCTTTTCTTGCAATACTGATATTATTGAAAAGAATGTTTAATTCATAAATGCTTGCCATATTTAATAGCCTAGTCAAACAATCCTTTTTTCTTTAAGTAATGCATTTCTTACATAACTTTAAAAATATTTGCTTGGTTAATATGCTGGGCTATCTGAGGATTTTACTCAATTTAGACTGTGATGCTAAGATCTGAATACAATCTGCAAATATTCTTCTGATGCTGTGGTATTTCTTTCCCAGATCCTCTGTGCCCGTTTATTTCTTTCTAATGGCAGTTTCAACTCATTCTCAGCTTTGACTTCAGTTTAATCACTAAAGCTGGGTGGACAAGTGTTTTTACCTTATTTCACTGAGATTCAGTGCAGACACCAACATCCAGCCATGAGAGTCCAATTACAAGATCATACACTCGTAAAGTCTTTTCATTACCTGTGTGAACACTGCTAGTCTCAGATTGAGACCTCTACACAATCTTGTAGTGAAAATAATCTACTGGGGTCCATTTCATTTCAACTAAGAACCTGCATCTTACTGCCAATAAAGTCTCTTTACCCTGAAATGGGTAGAAACACCTGTCCTTTTTCCCTTATCAGAACAGGATAAAAAGGAGGCCTTCTGCAAATGAAAGTCAGTTCCCAAGTGTCTTGCCTGGGATGTGATAGTTGTGTGCCCCTCAATAACTGCGAATTTGTGAGGAAGAACAATCTACTTATAGGAGATTAGGTATGATGAGGGGACACTGAGAAAATTGTTTATGAGGACAGGGAAAAGAGAACCCACTTTGAAAAGAATCAGTGGAAAGGACTGCTAAACAGCTTATGCTGCGTAAAATGAAACGATCTTACAGAATCTCATCTGAATAGGAATGTTTTCGTGGTCTTTATGAACATCTGTGGAAGGTTAGAGAGATGTTCAGAAAACACCGATTCAGTATAAAAGATGTTGAGTTTGCTTTGCAAATGGCAGAACCAGAGCTCATCTCAATTTTTGTTAGAGCCAGTCCAAAGGAACACAAAGCATAAAGTGTTTTCTGAGTTTTTATCTACCTTGTTCATGCTATTGAACCACTACAATGACTTTTTTTTTTTTTTTGGCCATTTCAGAAAATTTCTTGGTCTGCTTTTAGGAGCTAGAAGATAAAAAAAAAATATATAAAACTCCTAGCTCCCCCCTAAGAGCTTGAGTCTTGGCAGACACCATACATTTCTGCATCCTCATGTTGATGGTTTCAGTCGAGGTGGGGGATTGTTGTGATGAGTCATCAGCATCCTGGCTCCTTTGGTGACGGTGATGGTTTCTTCCTCTGCACTTTAGGATATACTTGATGCATTTTTTATGTGTTTGTAACACACTTTATACATTGCTCTTTCTTCACTGGTCTGCAGGTTCATGTTACGTGTAGACTTACTATATTGGGAGCATTTTACATATACTAAATACTTGTTCTCTGTGTTGTCCCCAAAACTATTTTACTCAACTCCAGGCCCATATTTCTTTGATTGATCACTGTTAAGTTGCCTGTGCTCCTGGGGTCTCCAGTTCCAGCCTGTACTCTGTATCTTATCATCTCAAGCCAGTACTCTTCTTCTGTCCCTGCTTCCGAGTAATCTGCTATTATACCAGGTCTGTACGCCTCCACAATGCAGCATTATAGTAGTCATAAATATTTAATTATACACAGAATAATTACTTGTAGCTGCTATCTATACAAATTATGGGTATAACACACAAAACGAACAAAAATAAAACAAAAAGAAAGCAACCTTATAAAACCTGCTGTTATAGCTAGAGAAGGTAAGATAAAGCTTCTGGCAGCTTAAGACAAATTCAAACAAAGAAAGCTTGACAAACCTCAGATTTGAGGCCTTGAAAAGTCAGTACAAAACCTGTGGCCTCTTCCTGGCAATGGAGATGGTCTTTTTATTGTACTTCAGAGCTTCAGCAGCATTTATTTGGTGCAATCTGTGATTAACTTCTGAACTCACAGTGTATTGTTTTTGTGCTGTGTAACTGCTAGGAGCAGTTATGAGTGAAAATACAGCCAGCAGTTGGTAAGAAATAATACCATTCTAACAACAACAACAAAATCAGCAGAATAGCAATTCATGCTGAAATTCATAAAATTTTGGTGATTCATGATCGTGAATAAACCAGAAATCTGTAAAAGGACGGTACAGAGTTTGCCATCAGATGTAATGAGGGTGGTGAGGGTAAACACGTTTCACAAAACCAATATATTTGTCTATTATTTTACTCACCATAATTATTAACATTACAAAGACATGAAGATCACTAAATTGTACCTAAAGTCTGTTACGCCAGTATATTACTGTAGCTGTGAAAAATTGAACCATCATGCATTTATGCATTTTACAGCACTGTACAACTTCAGTAGTGTCTCAACAACTGAGCTCCACTCCTGATATTGACATAAAGGGTTGGGACTGCAGAGCAGAGTAGTTGCTGTCACACCAGACTCACCGACACTACTGGTGTTGCAGTAGCACAGCCCAGACTGCAGCGCTGGTTAGAAATAGCTGGGGAAATGTGAGTACCCGAATCAGCCTGATTCAGGGCAAGGCAATTATCACCTGCCTTCATGTTGCGCAGCACAGCCACAGCCATACATCCAAAGTAATGAAGTCCTGAATCAGGCCTGCCAAGTTTTCCTTCACACAAAGGGAAGAAGAGTTTGAATTTAGAAGACTTAGTCATGAATGCAGGTGGCCTTGCTTTCCTTTCCTTTTTTAAATTTTATTTTATTTTTTTCTTCCTTCATTATTTATGAAGAGTATTAGCTCCTTGCTTAACAGGCAAGTGACACAGAAGAAAAATTGCATCGCTTGCAGCTGAGAAGAGCTGGAAAAGAACATTACAGACAGATTTTTCCAAGTCTTGAAGAGATGTCCCGTTTCATCCCCATGCCTCCAACATATTTTACTCCCTTACACATTCTTACTAATACCTGCTTGGCTGTTTCGCTTGCCTTGTAGGGAGCGGCATGCAAACCAGTGAGCAGCAGGGTACAAAGCCTGTGAAGCACTGCTAGAGAGCTGAGCAGAGGCACCATAACTTATTCTTCATTCCTAAAAATGCTGTAATCTGGAAACTAAATCAGAGTCTTTTGGAGCACAAAACTCCAACGTCTTCAAGCTTGCCCACTTCAGACATGGCAGTGATTTCTTACAGTCAGTGGGACTAGCAGAAGTGTAAGGAGCAGGTGGTCCACAACTGAGTCCTATTTATGAGTTTTCATTTCAAGATGTACGTAGTAGCACACCAGATTAGGAGAATAAGAACACAAATGGCAGTTAGAAGATACCCTCCTATTCATATAGTTCCCTTCCTTTGTAGTGCACAGCAGCGTGGCTAGAGGCTACTTCCACCAGTGATCATGGGGTGGGTGCTGATCAGGAGCCATGCTGCAGTCTAGGGGTGCTCCTGTGGCTCCTTATTCACCCATCTTACCGACACTGCACATTGCCATTCTGCTCCCCATCCTTCTTGTAAGTGCATTTAGACCTTTTACAAGGTGTTAGGTTGACCCTCCTGAGGAAACCAGGAGACAGCTCCTGTTTATCCACAGGGCTGGTGTGCCAGGGCTGTGGCAAGGTAAGCTCCCACCCTGGCACCTGCTAGTCTGCTCCCTACAGCCTGCTCTGACGTGGTTAACTTGCCTTCTGCCTATTTTTTCCTCATACCAACAAAGAGATGACTGCCTCCAGGTAGTAGCTAACTCCTGCCTACTGGAAACTAGACAGGGATGGCTCTGTTAACCTTTATTCATGATCTATTAGGTCTCTATCCCTTATTATCATGGTCCTTGGTGCAATGGCTGTTCCCTGGCTCTGGGAAAGAGCCTTTTCTCTCTTCATATATGTTTGTGACATGTCCCAGAGGCTTGGGCGCAGGTGATCTCCCATGCCTCACTGTGGAGTTCTTCATCTGTTGAATTCTTAACACACCAGCACCAGGGATTTTTTTTTTTCTTTCTCATTCATCTCACCTTTCTTCCATCCTGCCTTCCATCCAGAGATGACACAGCTCTTTCTTGTTACCTCCTGCTACCTTACAATCAAAGTAAAGTAAGAAGAAAATATTCCCAAGTTGGCATATTCCAGAAGCTTTTAATAAGACCCTAATTTGAGTCTTATCATTTGAGAAGCACATTAATATAGCAGAGCCTGGGCAGTGTTAGTGATATTTACCAGACTCGCAGATGCAGAAAAACTAATGTGAATGTGTCTCTAAGATTAAAGTGCAGGATGGGCAAGGTGGGGTGAAGCTGCCTGAGAAAGAGCTGACAGCTAGTGCAGGTGGGAAACCCCATCTGCAGAAAGCTGGAGGCCTGGGGAGACGTACAGCTGCTCACCCACCAGAGACAGTGATGTCCATGAGGCTGAGCTTGTCCCTTAACACAGGGCTGAAGCCACAGAGTCAAGAAAAAAATAGCTAAACAGTGGGCAGTTAAGAGAGATTTGCTCCCCGAATCAGAGCAACCTGGATTAGAGCCAGTCTGAGGCCTCCTCCTTAGGGCTAGACCCATCTTCCCCTGGTATTGCCAGTCCAAAACCAGAAGCAGACAACCTGGGTCCCTGCTGTCAGCCCTCTGAGGTCAGCAGCAGCCACACCACTCTGTTTCTTCACTTGGCATCCAGGAGGTAGGGTGGAAAAGATACCCAGCTTCCTCTGCTTTTAAAAACTCTCACTAAAAATTTGCTTTCTTTCTGTTCTCTGATAAATTAGTAAGGAGTTTTTGCTGATGTTTCTTACCCTTTCCTACACTTAAATCCCAGGGCTACTGAACTGTGACAATTTAAATGAGTGAGATTTCTGAAAACTGATGAGAGCAATTTTAAATGTCTTATTGTAGCACATAACCAAATCCTCCTCAAAGCTGCCTGCAGGACAGCGATGCTACTCTTTGTGGATGGATTGACATTCCTCTCATTGTTAGGAATCAAATTAACTCAATAAAACTCTTGGTGCTAATGGGCTGTCAGTCTCTGTACTTTAACATGGGCTGTCTCCAGTGGACACTACCAGTAACACTTAAGATGTCTGTGTGGGCGCTTAGGAAGCACATACTTCTGGTTAGCTCAGCTGCAGAGGTCTATGTTTTTCCAGGTGGACACCATTCACTGATCTTCTAAACACAAACTGGCCTATGCTCTCCAGTCTTTCAATCTGGTGCCTCAAGACTTGTGGCACATGAGATTTTCATCTATGAATCTCTCTTCCCGTTTCATCCTTTTTTTCCTGGGACAGGCTCAGTTTGTGCCTGTGCCTCATTTACACCCAGGTGTAATCACAAACTTTTCATACTCTCAGAATCTGGGTAGAATTCAGCAATTGCAAAAATAAGACCAATGTAACATCTTAGGGAACACTAAGGATGAGACCAAGAAAATGCTGAAAAGTGAGGAAGAGTGAAAGATTTTCTCTGTGTTCAGAAGCTGGCTGAATTTTACCTAGCTGGGTCTATGTGGAAGTAGGAAAAACATTTTTTTTCCCATGAAGTCTCTTAAGAAAATATTGTTGGTTTCATTCAGAGCCATTTATCCTTTTATTTATTTATTTATTTTTCCTGGAAGCTAGTGAAAGTGCAATAATTCAACATTGAATATATCCTGGTGGATCAGTCAGTCAGAATCTCTTCCTTGGGACAAATCAGAAACTCTTCCCTGGGACAAATTTCTATCTTGATCACAAGTTAAAAGCACTCCTTTGAGGCCAGCATGCCACAGAGGGGCTCAAGAGCATTACTCTGGGATCGATTTCTGTTTTGCCATCAGTAAGTCATCTCCCTTTTCTCTTGCTTTCCTTCTCCTACAGGACTGATCTGTAAGTGCTGGCAGGCGGAGTGTACATTGCCAGCTTTGGGGTCTTGGTGGTGCTGGGGCCTCGAGAGCAGGAGAAATGAGGTATGGGCTCTGAGACATTGTATCATATGGTTGTTTGCGTGAGGGTCACACTCATCTTGCAGCTCCATACCATACCTGTTTTGCTGGGGGGGCAGCAAGCATTGCACTGAACTTTCTGGAACGTGTCTAGTGGCTGCACAATAATTTTTGAGGTTTTAAAGTCTGGGGAATAAAAACTACATGACTGTTAGATGAGCAAATACAATAAATGATAACGCGCTGTTACTCATATTTCTTTTTCATTTCAAATACCAGAACTATGACCCATGGGTCCAGGGGAAGAGACTCAGGATTTTTATTCCTGCTGCTCCTGCGCTATCTCTGGAGACCAGCAGTCTGTAATTGAGGCATTATTCACTTCAGTAATATGTACTGTTCAACCTACCTCTGTTAGTACTCAGCACCTGAGCTGCACAAGTAGAGCTGCACAGTCAGCAGCAGAGGGAACTCTAATAACAGCCTACAAAGGATACATAAACTCTGCATCAGTAACTTTCCTTTACATCTGCAGTGGAGATGGGCAGGAAAACGATATATTGATGTAATTTTCAGAAGCATTCAGCATCCAGGTTTTAAATGAAAAATAGGAAAATTATATATTTTTAGAAATAATTACAATTTTTATGTGGGTCAGCTGATGCATTTTGTTCATATCTTTGAGCTCTGGTTTAATTTAACCCATCCAGCTTTTTTGTAGATAAAGATAATGCTTACACATCACTTTGTGCTACTAAATGCTGTATAAATACAAACTGGTGTTTAGTTAATTCATGGTGAATAATTCATTAGATAATCTACATCTAAGATTTTTTTTTTTCTTTTCCTGTTTCTGAACTACCTGCAGACAACATTTTTTTTCTTGGTGATGAATAATTTCTGTAAATAATCCTTATTCTGCATCATTTCTCTGATCAGCTTGCTATGAATATGCAAAATTTCAACTAAATGCAGATTTTAATTGGAAAGATGTCATATGTTGTTATTCCACGCTCTTCTGACATGCATGCACATTCTTCTATTTGCTCCAGTGATTGTGTCTCTGAAGTTGTTTGTGAACAACAGGTGGGGAAGAAAATGAGGTGAATTCACTTAGTCACCCTTTCTATTTATATTACAGCACACGTTAGGACTCCAACATAATTTATGGATTCACAAAGCTAGATGTTATACACACGCAGAGTAGGAGGCAATCCCTACCAAAACACTTTGCATGAAGTAACTCAATGATTTAGAATGGTACCACTAACCAGAGAGGATAATTTTATTTCCTATTTTCAAGCTGGGAAGGTGAAACCCATGAGCTGTGTCCACATTGAACTCATCTCTATGTGAAGACATTAGCTGATACATGAGGCTGGGGCTGTTGCCTCAGATTAGTAAGGCCAGAAGGTGAAAGAACGCAGGAGTAGGCAGTACAGCACATGTGTTAGGATGATTATGGAGGAATGTCCCAGCCCCGCTTCATACTAGTCCATATGAGCTAGTTACAAACCATTCAATGTACAATGCAGAAGTCATCCGTGAAAGAGGGACTTAAATGTAGTGTTCTCCCCTTCCAGGAAAGCCATTAGTAGAAAAGTCAGTCTCGCTGATACTTCCTTGTCAGGGCTAGTGGTTCTTTTATTTATTCATGCCTGAAGGAGCATCTTCAACAGAAAGG
The DNA here is from genome assembly GCF_964034855.1 of Anser brachyrhynchus. Classification (NCBI taxonomy): domain Eukaryota; kingdom Metazoa; phylum Chordata; class Aves; order Anseriformes; family Anatidae; genus Anser; species Anser brachyrhynchus. The sequence continues at coordinate 35,029,125 of NC_137696.1, forward strand.
CCGTAGAAAGCTCAGATGCCCTTGGCTTGTGCTTTGTATGTTGGCCTAGAGCTAGGGAGAAGTGGCTCTGAGGCTGTTCAGAGACTTCCCATGCTGAGTGAGTGTTCACCACAGAGCTTCCCCACCATCACCTGGAGGAAAGTGAATTGCTTTTCCTTTCCCAAAGGCTGTTCTTCTAAAAGTTTTAGCAGTGCATTTTTGAATCCAGACGTTTTGGCCAGGCAGAGAGAAGACAGACGAGCTTTTGGATTCTGGTGGAGCATCACTGTAAGCCTTATCAAGGCTGTGTCATCTCTGGCCAAGATTGGAAGCAGGACTTGGAGTGAGAAGAGGATTTAAATATTGAAAAAAACTCAGGAACCTCTCAATAAGAAGTAGCAGATGAGTGGCAGTTCTGAGCATTGCAAAATTTTCCTATGTCCCACTTTATGTGCTTATGTTCCTTTTTAGATCTGAGCAGAATTAATTTACCCAAGGTCACACAAGGAAAAGAAACTGAATCCACGTATCCTGAGCAGTAGCCCAATTGTTTACACAAGGCTGCTCTTGGAGTATCAGTGGAATGTTTTTGATGCTATTACTGCAGCTCCTTTCCTAAGTAAGAAGAAGCAAGGAGTCAGAAAAAACTGAAGCCAGTGGCAATAACAAGCATAGAGGGAGGGACTACAATTTTTGGTAGTGAAGGAAAGAAATCATGATGCTGATACCAGTTCTCTCTTGGAGGCAGAAATGTGTGAAAGGTAACTACCCCCCCTCAAGTAACAGCAACAACAATGATGCATCAGGACCCCTAGTACCACAATACTGAGAAAAAGCAAAGGAGACAGAGAGGGCTGAGGGACACACCAAAAATACACACAAAAAAGTCCAAGATCAGCAGGCACAGACTCAGCAGCATCAGCACTGAAGATGGTGAGGAATCCTCCACAGGAATACTCTTTGGTGTTGATGGGAGGTGTCACAAAATCTATACAAACAGAAACTGGGTTTTCTTTTTTCTGAATTCCACCTATGAAACTCCTGAACAATTGATAAATACTGACTAAGACTGTGCTGGGAAGAGGTAGATGACTGTCAGAAGCAAGGAAGCACCCCTACTTTTATTGCAGTTTGTGGTAGGATTCAAGGAAATGGCTTCTTAGGGGCTTGAGAGAGCTTCTGCTGACACATTGCAGGTTATTAACAAGGAATATTTCCCTTCTTTCTATCACTGATTAACTAATTATATCTGCATAGTTCAAATAAAGATGTTCTGAGATGTCCCTTCACAGGCAGAGCAGGAGGCATGCCTCTGTTATTTGATCTGTACTCTTACGTTTGAATTTGGTATTCATGAAAAAGAACAGCAGGTAGAGCCAGAATCAGCACAGGCAAATACTAGGCCAGCCTGGACCATGCAACGTTGCCCTGGCATTTCAGCCCTGCTGTGCATAGGCATATGCTGATATGATCTGGCCTCAACCCCAATGCAGCTGAACTGAGCCCTGGGTCAGCAGCAGTATTTTCAAGTTCAAAGCAAGCTTCAGTTAATCCCATATGAACTGTGAGCACCACAAGCCCTGTTACTTGGAGATACAGAAAGTCAGGAATGCTGGAGAATTTGTGAATAGGAAAGTTTTTCTGTCTTGCTAAAGAAGTACCATTAAATTAGAGCCATGTGCTGTCTGGATCTTGTCTTCCAAAACACAGACCCTCTGGTATGCCAAGATCCAGCCTGCTCTGAGAACTTATTATACGTATAGTAATTCACTACACATATTCATGTTTGTTTCCCAGCTCTTGGCTGGTAAAGAGTTAATTTTCTCCATAGCAGCTACTATGATGCCATGTTTTGGATTTGTGAGAAAAACAGTGTTGATAACACAGCAGTGTTTTAGCTATTGCTGAGCACTGCTTACACAGAATCAAAGCTTTCTGTGTGGGTAGGCTAGAGGTGAACAAGAAGCTGGGAGGGGAAATAGCCAGGGCAGCTGAAGAAAAGGATATACCATAACATGTGATGTTGTGCTCAGAAAAAAAAAAAAAAAAAAAAAAAAGGCCAGAGAAAGGAAGAGAAATGGGGGGATACATTTAGGGTTGTCTTCCTGTTATGCATGTTGGAGCCCTGGTTTCCTGGATATGGCTGAAAACCTGCTGGCTGATGAGAAGTGGTGAATTAATTCCTTATTTTGCTTTGCTTTCACATGAATCTTTTGCTTTATCTTTAAACCGTCTTTATCTCAACCCATGAGTTTTTGCATTTTTACCCTTCTGATTCTCTCCCCTATCCCACTTGGGAGGAGTAGGTGAGTGGCTGGGTGGGCCTTGTCTCCCTGCCGGGGTTAACTCACATCAGTGTGCATCAGAGCCTTCAACAAGACTCATACGTGCTGGTTTTGACTTTCCTTCAGGGGAAATTGTAATCCACACAGAGTTTTCTTGAAGCTTCCAACGTGTATTACTATGCAAAACTGCCCAAGAGGAAAACTACTATATTAAATGGCCAGCACTGCGAAGTCCCTATCAGTCCACCTTTCTAGGAAGATTCACAACCATTCCTTCCACTCTCTCCTTGTCACCTGGCTCCTGGGAGCCTTACAGTAGTGGTTTCATTATTCTCATAACAGTAGAGGCAGATATTATTTGTGGAGTGAGTTGCTTTGGTTCATATGCTGATTGCTATCTTATTGCAGGCTTCAGTTAGAGACATTTTAATGATGCTCAAAGAGCTGAGTTATTAAAACAAAGCCAGAGGCAGCCAAGCAGAAAGGAGCTACAGTCAGCCGAAGAGACAAGGACTAGAGCATTGTTCTCCTCCTCCCAGTGTCAGCGTGCAGTGCAGCACAGGGAGTTCTGGCTTATGGGCAAAGTGTTACTGTAGTTGAGCTGAGGCCCTCCTCTGGTTCACTCCACAAGCAAGAATTTTATTCGGGAAGTACTAAATTCAGCTATGCAAGAAGAAAAGCTTTGTAGTTGATTCCATTGCTCACATGTGCATGTGCTCCTTCTGACCCCTGAGACTGCAGGGAAGAGAGTGAGGACAGGCCCAGAGACTTAGTGAGGTCTTGCACTACCAGAATAATAGTCATTCGTTGAAGGGGTGGGTAGGTGGTTCTGGTTATCCATCTGTGGGTTTCACAGATAGTGTACTTCTTACAAGAAGCAGGAAAGGTCTACGTTTACGTGCCACAAAAGGATCGAGATTTTGATTTTATGGCCAACCTTAGAATCTTGCAAAACTCAAAGCCTCCCCTGTTCTGATGGGAGACCACAATACTCCTCCAAGATCGTGACACTCCCTGAGGCTCCTGGAGAAAAACAAATAAATAAATAAATTGCTCTCCTGTTCCAGCTCAGCTCCTCCCAAGATCAAGCCCCGGGCAAATGATGAAGCCTATCTGTTTCTGCAGTAACTCTACAAAAGTTTATGCTGCACGAGTCACATGAAAGAGGACAGAGGGAAGGAGTGGGATGGCCACTTCCCACTTTGTACAAGACTTTGAAAATGTACGGTACTGAATTAAAATAAAACCTGTGGATCTATAGGGGAAAAGTCCACCTTTCCTCCTTTAAGAAAAGACAGTGCTTGCCTGCAAAATCTTCTCACTTGCACTTCAGGTTTAAGTCTCTTTGTATGTCACAGAGGAAAATCTTTCCCTTGATAATCTCCTTGCTGGCCTATAAGTAATTGAACAGCGTATCCCCACAATAAACCCTTCAAAAGGAATTACAAGGATTACCTATCTCATATTCACCTCGTTTCACTCTCTGCAGATGTTGAATGTGAAGCATCAGTTTCTTCCTAATCCACATAACTCAGATACATGGAGTTTTCTGTCGGATACCTTAGTCCTTTTTCTTCTTTGCCTAGCAACAGTTTCAGAAGACAACCAGCTGAACTCAAAAAATTATAGAAAAGTTAGCCTGAGAAGCAGACATGGCTCTTCAGGAGAGAAATCTGGGGTATGGAAGAAAGGAAAGGGAGAAAGTACGAAATAGGTGTAGAGGTGTAAGTCTCAGGGGACTGGGGCAGGAAGATTGTGGCCTGATCCACAGGCTGATATACATCAGGCTTTGCATTTTGTGGAATGGGCTATTAGTCAGATAAGCATGAATCACTTTGCTAATTGGCAACACACATGGAGAAAAGGACAGAATGTGGTGACATTCTGCAAATACTTAATGGCTGTAGATACAAGGGAGAGCAGTGAATGTAATTAGTGAAGGTATTTCACAGAGGTAAAATAAAAGCCACATTGATTTTTAAAAAAAAAAAAAGGAAAAAAAAAAGGGAGTTTTCTGAATGGGCTAAGGCAATATCACTAAGAAATGGGTCATTGAAGTCACCTAGCAGCTAACAAAGTATGTTATCTCCTTAGAAACAAGAGAACATACAGTAGGACTAGAAGTTGGAAAAAAAATCTTTACCTATGTATTTTTAAGTAGGTAATAAGGAACTTCTTGAAAGCAACATCTTCCCCATAAACTGTCCGTCGTGGTATACACGCACAACATTTAAAGGCTCCACAAATGTGTCAGGAGTTGCTTCTCTGTGGGACAATGCTGTGGGTCTGCCTTGCTCCAGCTTGCAGCGGTATAGGAAGATTTGACGCTTTGATGCCTACTGAGAAGCCACAGCTTTTCAGGGCATAGGGGTTCCCGATTTGGTAACAATCCAGTCAGAGGAGCAACTAACCCTGCTGACTTGCTAAGGCGATGGGAAGCCGGGATTATTAGACTACTGGCAGCAGTTCACTGATGAGACTGCTTCCAGACCTGACCTGCTATGTGCTGCACTGTGCAGACACGGCTCCTCAGATGGCTGTATTTCAGGGATCCCTCCCACGCTGATCTGAGAGGATTGCAAGCTGAAGTCCTGCTCTCAGAAGGGATATTGGAAACACAGACACAAGCTAGTAGATGTTTTACTCAGCATAGGCAGAGCAGCACAGCACTTTGCCTGCGTGGATAGCTAGGTGTTTATTCATTCTGAGTACTGCAGGTCATGAGTTCAGCTCAGCTTTGGTGCTGGTGAGCTGGCTCCTTAGCATGCCTAACTTTGCCAGTCTACAGGATTTGTAACTACCACTGTGACCGTGTGCACTGTGAGTCATGTCTAAGTCACTTAGAAAAAGAGTTAGCATAGAAAGTCAAGGAAATAAGGGTTTCTCAGGGTTAAATCTCTTCTGAAATATGGATTTGGTCTCCACAGTTATTTAGGTGCTTTTGGAAAATGTTCTCTGTCAAGCATTCTTACCATGGGAAGAACAAAAGAATTTGTGTTGACCAGTATTTCTTTCCAATTCTTCTTTGCTTTCTCTCATTTCCTTTTTGTCTGCAGTGTCAGTCTGTCTCCTTGTTCTGTCTAGGAAAATCTTAGTTGCACTTTATTTCTTGTGTTTGCAGGGAATAACTAAGCCTTTACTTCCAACCTGACAAATAGAGATCATAGCCACTTTGCCCTGAATTTGTTGAGGTGCTATCAATTTCTTACTCATACAGCTGCTGTCATGCTGCTCCAATGGCTGATATTTGTGAAACAAACTAAGAAAGAAAAAGAAAACAAAAAGAAAACAAATAAACAAGCAAACAAACAACAACAACAAAAAAACACAGCCAACAAAAAAAATCAAGTCCTGTTCTAGTTTGTCTTAAAGGCAATTTCTCGAGTTCAGAGAGTGATCCCTCTTAGTGTCTGGAGTTCAAACCTGGCAGTAAGGCTAAGAGCTTCATACCTCGTACTATGGTATATGAAATTCCTCAATGTGGGTCTATAAAGCTGCATCATAACAGAGATATGCTCTGCAAGTGGGGAAGAGAGAAGTGATGGAGGTATGATGCCTGGCATGCCACATAGCATGAAGGTCAGAGCATTTTAAAATTGACCCACACAAATTCCTTGTACTCTTGCAAAATCCTGCCAGGTGGAGCCAAGGTGGAACTTGACAGCATGCTAGCAAATGGTCCAAGTTCAAAAGGTAACCATTTGGTAGAGATATTTTTTTTTTTTGACTTGATGAATTTTTACAAGGATCAGAGGGACTGAGGTTTCTGCTGTATTTCAGTATTTTAAGAATAGTTAATGTATACCCTGGTAAACTGAGACACTACATTTGTGTGCAGTGATACAATTTAGCTCTGAATTTATTGACTGACAAGTTCCATGCTGCAAATTTAAAACTTTTTTTTTTTGACTTATAACTTGTTAAAAGAGATTCCAAAATACTGTACAGCTTGTATTGCAACACCTCCAAGATTCCTACAGCTTTTAGGAGGGAGAGAATGAAAAGAGGTAACAGCAAAGTCAAAAAGTCTTTAACCTAATGCATAAATAGATGAGAGGAATAATTTTGGTCAAACATTATGAAGCCATGATTATTACAAAAATGTTTCTATGAACATAATGTTGCTGCAGTCAATGCTTATTGGAATTTGTGTTTATTGTCCTTTGAAGACATTTCAGTCAAATATACTCTAAGTAGAACTGAAATATTCAATAAATGCAATTAAATCTTATCCTGGTTAGCAAGTTGGATTATTTCTGGCTCCAACACTGTTGCTGGTCATAGACTCTGGGAGTGGAGCTTCATTAAGCTTCTGTTGACATTTCATTTAGCACGTTGAAACATAGCTTGCTATTGTATGTGTTTTTGGGCTTGGCAAGCCTAACGGGGTGAAAAATTCCTGAATCTCATTACTTGGTGAGCAGGACTCCAAGCTGGAGAAGGGAACAGAACATTTTGGAACAAACACAGCTGAGAGCAAATTCCGAGTTCAGGTGGGATTCATCTTATTTATATTCCATTTTTTGAATCTTAGGTAACTCAATTAAGGTAATATTTAGGTTCCCAGAGAGGAAGAAGTCAACTAACTGCAAGTCATCCTATCTGTATTAGACATTTCACTAAAATGTGTGCCCAGTTGGAGGCATCCATTGCTAGCCTCTGTCTATAGGGAAAACTTAGAGATTACACAGGATGTATAACTCTCAAATAGCTCAAATCTGGGGATAGAAATCTCTCCTAAGAGCCTGATGGAGCCTGATTCAATGATACCTTTTCCATTCAAAGGAATTGGTCATGCTTCATCTAACAATTTCATAACATTCAACCTTTACTTGTAGAACATTCAGCCTTTACTCATATGGGAGGAATGAATCAGGGTTACCACAGCCTGAAGCTTTCTATTACACATCAGCAAAGTATAAGTCCCCAAACACTTTTTGATTGAATGGCCAAATGTCATTAACCGTATTGATGAGTGGGGGAGAGAAAGGTGAAAAGTTATGCACACTGATGCTGCAGCGACTTTAGTTCAATGCTAATTCCATCAGACTGTATTGTCTTCTGTATAACTAGCAAGACGAAACATACAGCCATATGCATGTCTGTCTACATTCTGCTTTCAGTAACAAGGAAAGAACAACTCCCTTTTAGCCTTCAACCTTACCTTCCTTTCATACACATATACACATGGTACACACTTTGTTTTCCTTCAGGATGATAATGAAAATACTAAAAGCTCAAGAGAAAATCACCTGAAGGACAATGCAAATCTTCACACAAATAGCCTGTGTTGTGCCTGACAGTCTCTTCTTTTTCTGTATCCTGACAGATGAACATGATGCACAATTAAAGTTGTGAACAGAAAATGAAAGCAAGTTGACAGAAAAGAAGGGTCTGAATTGAAGAAAACATAGTGATCAATACCATAGCACACTACTACAGTGTTCATAGAAACAAACTCTTGGAACTGAAATGATTCACTACTCCAAAGCAGCATAATTTAAATATATAAAAATAGAGCTACCTTGAAGGGGAAAGCTAAAGCCAAATTATATCTCCAAATCTGTTTAAGGGAGAATAATCTTGTTCTCCAGTCTGGGTGGCCATAACAATGGAAGAGACTAGAGCCATTTGAATGACATAAAGAGCAATTCTCTGTAGTTTTTTGACTTCCTAAATGATTTGGTAGAGGCTGCAAATACAGCCCTTTCAGGACCATTGTCAGCAAACAGTAACAGGATAGTTTTAATTGTATATTCACTCACAGAAAACCAGTTTGAAGCTTCTGTGCTCTTGCACCCAGGGAAAGTCACTTTTAAATTCACTTTCTGGAAGTATTTGTATTACATAACTAAGACTTATGCTCCTGCAACTGGGGAATAGAAACACTACCACTAATCATAGTGGAACTGCATGGCTGTCTTGTGAATAGCAAGGTGCCAATAAAGGTTGTCTTGCAAAAATGTCATCAAATAATTTTGAATAATAAAGTCATCTGAAGCAATCACAATCTGCTAGTGGCTGTCTCTACTAGCACAGAGAGAAGACCATCAGGCACTTTTTACTACCAATTATTCAGCTAGCTTTAGTGAGGAATGATCTTCTCAGAAACTTGAGCTTAGCACATCGAGTCTTAATTTTACAATTTGATTTCTTCCCATGTACTTCCATTCACTGGACTTTTTTCTCTACCCTCAGATCCTTAACCACAGGATTTGGTTAAAAATGTCTACTTTAAAGTAATTAGCAGCACTTGTATGGGAACTTAAAGTCTGAAGAACAGTGTCTTCAGCAGATATGTGTATTTATTTTGGGTGAGAGTCCTAGTTCTGATCTCCCTGATTGGACTGGGGCTATTAGATATACACTGGAAAAATAAGCAGGCTGGCTTATATGCTTTGCTGTTTCCAGTCCAAAGCCTGCAAACAGCTAAAACATCTGCAGAAGAAACCTAAGGAAAGCAGGAAATGGCATTCAGATCTTTTGCAGTTCACACTGCTGCATTAGTTACAGGATGACATATCTTCCTTAGAAACTGAAAATAAAACAGAAGCACTTCCTGATTCTCCCCCACTCTTCTTCTCCAAGTAACATATGGATCATGACACTGTCCTTGCAGAGAACTGTTAGCTACAACACTGTGACCTGGCACGACTTCATCTTACAGAACATTCCCCCCCTCTGCCCAGGTCCTCCTCCCTCAAAGTACTGGCAGAATTAAGGGAAAAAAATATATATGAAGAGAGAGAACAACAAAGACGCTGTAGTACAGAACAAAAGGGAAATTCTCAGCTGGGATTTGCAAGGAGAAGGGGAAGTTAAGAGAAATTGCAAGGCTGTTCTCTCACTGACTTCCCAGAGAGGTACAAACAGTGCTCAGAGGCACAGGGAGTTAAGGCCAGAGGGAAGTAATCTATGAACACAAAGCTGTAGGCACTGGGGGTGGGTTGAGTTTGTTCAGTTTTGGGCCCCTTGCTACAAGAAGGACATGGAGGTGCTCGAGAGAGTCCAGAGAAGGGCGACGAAGCTGGTGAGGGGTCTGGAGAACAAGTCTTACGAGGAGCGGCTGAGGGAGCTGGGGTTGTTTAGCCTGGAGAAGAGGAGGCTCAGGGGAGACCTCATCGCTCTCTATAGGTACCTTAAAGGAGGCTGTAGTGAGGTGGGGGTTGGTCTGTTCTCCCACGTGTCTGGTGACAGGACGAGGGGGAATGGGCTGAAGTTGCGCCAGGGGAGGTTTAGGTTGGATATTAGGAAGAACTTCTTTACTGAAGGGGTTGTTAGGCATTGGAATGGGCTGCCCAGGGAAGTGGTTGAGTCACCATCCCTGGAGGTCTTTAAGAGACGTTTAGATGTAGCCCTTAGTGATATGGTTTAGTGGAGGACTTGTTAGTGTTAGGTCAGAGGTTGGACTAGGTGATCTTGGAGGTCTCTTCCAACCTAGACGATTCTGTGATTCTGTGATTCTGAGTTTTGTTACCTGCACCATATTATACCTGTCCCTCAATGAGTTCCATGAGGCAGGGTGCTCCCAGCAAACAACTACTGCTGCTCCAAAGGTTTCCAGTACACTGAAGTGTTTCCTTCTTCCCCGCTGGAGCCACAGGCTGCCCAGGACACTCAGCATGAGTGTGCCAGGGCAGAGAAGGTGCACGTCTGCGTCTGCTTCCCTGCTCATTAGGGCCAGCCTGACTGCAGTGAGTGCCAGCTTCTTCTGGACTGCAGCGTGCACTTGTGTTATCACTTCATTTTGGAGCCTGAGAGCTCTTCAGAGGCTGAGTGGTGAGGGTAATAAGAGGTGCACGCTGAAACAAGAACTGGGCAGGGGCAATCATCTTTATCTTGTGGTTTGATGTCTTTGTCATCCGGATGAGTCTTTGCTGCCTGTTAGTTCCCAAGACTAAGTTGATAACATAGGTATTAATTATTGTACAAAATGTGCCGCTGACTAACTGAATGCTCCGCTGTAGGCGCTGTGGTGATGCGGCTGATTTAATGCATGGCTGCTGACTGGCGCTCCTGGGGGGAACATGCTTCTGCTTCATTTCCAGTCTGCAGTGGGCTGTTACAGGTGGCTGTCTGTGGCAGAGCCGCTTCCAACCCAGCATTTGTGGCAATCCACGGGTTGTCTACTCACAGCTGAAGATGTTGATGGGAGGGCAATTGTGGCGGTGCCTAAATAAAGCCATCAGGTGGGAAAGAGATTGTCACGGGTGAGTTTTCTGTGCACTTACAAGGATGTGAAAGTGCTGTGGTGATGTGGGACTGTTTTCAGAGATAAACTAAAACTCAGTGCATCTGTGCTGGATATGACTTTACTACTAATCCAAACCATGGCAACTGCTAACCCAGTGTATCTAGCAGAGCTGTGGCAGGGATGGGGGACTCCCGTATGCTGTTTGAGATGCAGTCTTGGGAGTCCTTGCTGGCAAAGCTGTCAAAGAGTGTGCAGTCAGAAGCCCCACAAACTTCATAAAATTAACAGCTGAAAAAAGGAAAGAAAGAAAGAAAGAAAAGGTAACACTCACACGGGTCTCCCTGCAACTATCCTGCTCCCCTGGGATGTACAGTGCTCTGTTGAGCTACTGCCAGCTGTCACTGTGACCAGCTAAGGCAGCACATCTGTGGATGCCGTAAGTCAGCAGAAATGGATGCCTGTACTCACAACACCAGAAACGACTTGCTGTTTTCTGAGCTAAGAGAGCACTGCATGACTAAGTCGCAGGCCCTTGTGTCTGCTGGGGCCAGCTGTGTCCCAGAGGGGATGTCCCCATTAGAAATTCTCTGCTAGTTGCCCTGCATACATACGGTATGGGAAAATCCCCTCCATAAACAAGTTTAGCCATGACGTTAGGAAGGATGGACAAGGAAAAGTTGCTGTGCTACCAGTGGTGTTCCCTGACTGGCACAGGGCACAAGTAGAATTACCCTTATCTCCTTGCTGATCTCCACAAAGTCCTTGTGCTGTTATGGTTGTTGCAGCTGCACCATGGTATTTTGCAGCACCTTTCAGCAGAGGATTATTCTGGGCCTGGCAGAGTTCTCCTAAGGCTTTCCTTTCCTCTCCTCTCCTTTTCCTAAGCTCTCAGCTGGGACCTGAGTTTACCACAGAAGGCTTGCAATCCGCAGCTGACACAATAACTTTTGCATTGTCTGCAAATACCCATCTCCTTCATATCCCTCCAGCCAGTCAATTGCCTGCTGTGTGTGCTTTACGGATATTTCTGTTTTCCTCTTGCTCTGCTTAGCAAACATGTTTGTCCTGGCCCACGCGAACAATAGCTGTGTTGAATAGCTGTAATGAAAGACATGGAGAGAAAGGCTTTTTTTTTTTTCTTTTTTTTTTCTTTTTTTTTTTTCTTTTTTTTTTCCCTGGGAAACCTGTTGCTTAACCACTTGTTGTTGGCAATTCCAGGTCATTATTGATGGCTATGAAAGTGCACTTTGCAAGAAAATGCAAAGGGCTGCTTGCATCATACCCTCTGCGGATCTTCCCCAGGCAGCACAAGCCAGGCTGGCTGCGGATGCTCAGGAGCAGGGTGCACTTCATCCATCTTCTGCAGAATGTCAGACTGAGCACAACTGCGTAGCAAGGCTGGCTCTGCCTGGCAGAGGGCTGCGTATCCTGCTAGGCAGGACACCTACACCTGACTGTACTTCCCACAGCCAGCCATGTGCTTTCAAGGCACAGGAAAGCATGTGCTCTTGGGCAGAACTGTCTGCCACAACATTTTCTTCCTGAGCTTCTCGGCTTCTCCCTCATCCCCCAAGCAACTCGCATAAGTGCAAAGAGGAAAAGAGAACCATGCACAATTATTTGGGTTGAAGGAAGCTGATGCGTAAGGGACGGTTGAGAATACAGCAGAGGTGGATATGATCAGGAAGACACACTGGTAGAAGAAAATAGGGGTGTGTTGTGTAAGGGGGCATGGAGACAAAAAGAGGTGGGGTAGGAGGTGGGGTTGCATAAGAAGGGCAAGTGTTGGAGTTTCTTGGGGAGTTGGGATGAGAGAAGACATGGCAAACTGGGAGGTAATAGGAAAGGGTTGTTTGTGTGTGTATGTCCTACCTGGAATAACAGAATGTGGCTTGAAGCATGTTGGAATCATCTCTACCTTTTATGGGTAAAGAGAGGCCCAGGAAAATTAATAATAATAGTAATAATAACAACAGATACAAAAAGAAACTGCTAGGTTGTGCTTGTGAGTGTGACAGATCTGATGAAAACATGGGCTGAATAATGGTATTAATCAGCCTGTGCTGAAACCACTGGCTGCAGATGTCTTTGCATGTTGAGCTGCAAGGGCTGCTGTTTGGCTGCATGCTGCTGGCTCAGCAGAGGACAGAGCTAACTGTTCCTGCCAGCCTTGCTCCCAGAAACAAAGTGGCGGGGCACAGAGGGATCTCCCTTCCAGCAGCGGTGTCAGCCCGTGCTGGCACTCGGCTGGCAGAAGGCAGGGAAAGCAGCTGCCCTCTGCAAAGGGCTCATGGTGTTTGTGCTTGAGGGCCTCTCATCTGCTAATCTCACAAGAAGATGTGCTGCTTTCTTTGACCTCCCTCAGCCTCCGTCTTTCTTGGAGGCTATTATAAAAACATTTTTTTTTTTAAAGGGAATTTTTAAAGAGAGGAAAGGCAATATCGTTGGCGCATAGGAACCCTGTGTTTTGGGCATGACTGTCTGCATTTGGTGCCTGCATTTTTATCCATGCTTAACTTGGAAATTAACCAGGCATTTAAGATGTCTTCTGGCACCGTTCAGTTTATCTAAGTGTGAGGATAGAAATGAGTTATATATGCTTGGGAAACAAGCGCCCATAAGGATTCACCCTGTAACTGTAGAGGCAATCAAGTAGATAAATGGATAAATTTCCTTGAATGGCCACACTCAAATGTCTTCCCTGACCCCCTCATTAGGAACTAATCTTCTTCTTTAGCAGGACTAGAAAGTGCCTAGAAGAGACATTATTCTTTCTCCCCTTTCTATGCACCCTTCACCTTTTCTACCTTTGCTGCTTCTGACCTCGCCTGCTGTGGGTCACTTTTACTGCATCTATTGCCCTGTCTTGACCGCATTTTTAGGCTCTGCTGGTCACTTTCTCTCACAGTCTTGCCAGCAATTCTTCATTTAGTATGCAAGCACTTATACTCCCCTCACAAGGAGATGACACATCTCCTAAATGCTGAATTCTATTACAACACCCAGATTATTAGGATATAAATATCTCCTTGGTATAAAGGGAGAAGAAAACCACAGAGGGGCAAAGTTGCACGTCAGCACCTTAGAAAACTCACTCACACCTGTGCTATTCCAGCATGCAGTAGGGAAAGGAGACAACAAAGGAAGGTTTACGGTGACTAAAACAGTGCTAGGAGTCAGTTCTGCTAACTGAAATGGTCAGGGTTGTAGGGGCCCCCTTAGGTGGGGCTGGCTGCATGAGGGAGATGGATGAGCTGAGGTCCTAGTGACACCTCAGCTTCCCAGAGAGAGCTTTATTTTGAGTTAAGTCAATCTTCCCTGCTCCCAAGCCTTTGAAAACTGTTTGATGAGACACTGTTCTGCCCATTCACCCATGAAAGAAAAAGTGAAGACAGGTGCTTAATGAGTGTCAATAAATAGTACTTTATTTCCATGGTAACATTTATGCCATTAGGCAAAGACATTTCAACAAAGATGCCCTTTCTGAAACAGAAAAGTACAGCAAAAATTCATTTCACCTAACTATAAACACTTATAAGCACATCCTTTGGGAGTTTTCTTGCCCCCAAACTCCCTCAAGAGTAGAAATGAGATAGAGGTACCTCCAGAGATGGTTAAATCCAGCTACTCTCTCCATCACTCCATCAGCTGCAATGGGTCCCTGCTGAGTAGATTCTGTCTCCACCTGGCATTTATCACCCATGCTCTTTAGAGCGGTGATGTATCTTTGCAGCACCATGTTGGTTGCTGCCATGGATATGATGCTCTTGCCTCTGAAGAAAGGTGAAGATCCTAACAGTTCATTATATAATCCTATAATCACGTGTATAATCATACATAACCAATAATCATGCACCCATGGACATGGTCAGTGTTTAAGAAAGGTTAATGTCTTCATTATGCTTTGAGTATGTACTTGCTGATGAGTGTGTGATACTTAAAGACATCTGTTGAGCCGGTATAATGAGGAGGTACCAATGTAAGTACCAGTAAACAGAGAAAATAAGTAGTTCTCTGGAACCATTCTTTTACCCTGTAGTTATTTTCTTGGATGAAGGAACTATATGCTGTCCTTCAAGATGGAGTGGGTCTTAGGGTCTTGCTATGACCCTCGATGAGTTTTCAGATAAGCCTTATGTTTTTCTCTTGGAAAGGCTTTTGGAAATGTTATCGTATTCATTTTATTTTAGCAATCACACTTTAAGAGAACAGAAAACTGTTTGAATTGATGGCTTTGGCTTCCCAGAGGTACTGTGCTGTCATGTCTGATACCCCTCTGAGACTTCAGGTGACTTAAATGTGTCACAGGACCCTGCCACTATTTTCAGAGGCTTGTCACTTCAGTGTGGGATGGAAGTGGAGTTAAAAATGTTTGAGAAGAATATACACTGCAGTCTCTTACTGTCTGCATTTCTAGGTTTTAATTCTTTAACTGTATGTAAACTCTTCTTCAAAGCTTGGGTACTAGTAGTACAGAACAGGATCCCTCCAAGTGATTTTATACAGGTGCATCTGGCCATGTCATTGAAGACTCACTCTGTTAAAGGTCCTTTGAGGATCAACAAGGTTTCTATATTGGAGAATGTGCTGATGTGGCTCTTCTGTCAAACGTCAGATTTTTGATTCCCAGTCCTTTTCATATTCTCCAACCTGTACTCCTGATGTGGCTTCCCAAGTACTTTCAATCTTAGGGTCTAAATAATAAACCACAAATGGTTTATTTATCTAGTTGATTAATCAAATGGGAGATCAAGAAGGAAATGGGGTTCAGAGTCCAGCCAGCTTCCTCTCCTCCTTGCTTCTTCATCCCCCAGAGCCTGAACTTCTCTGCCTTCTGTATGCCCGTGTGCCTGTGAAAGCAGAGTCTGCACTTACCTGTGCACTTAATAGATGCTCTCCCATATTGCACCAACAGTTTGCAAAGGATCTGATAACCAGTTAGGAAGATACATGGACCAGATATACATCTCATTAGTGGGAGTGGAAAAAAAGGAAGTAACTCATTTTGCTACTTTCTTACTTGTGAGCTCAAAATCTTCCCTTCCTTTCTTTTCTTGTTCTTCTCTCCTCTCCCTTTTCCTTGCTGTCTCTAGACTGTGTGACTCTACAGCAGAATAGTTCAACTCCCTTTTACAAGTAATGCATTCAGATTAAAATTTTCCTAGAGAAGAAAGATGAAAATATATGGTGTGTCAAATCATATATTTTATCTGTCATCTAAACTGTACAATTTTGTAATATCCTTTTATATTTTATATTATCATGCATTTTAGATACAGTGCTGCATATTTCAGACACCTGCTGTCTGTGACGTATTATACTAGATTGACTCATGCTGCAACAACTTCTCAGTTATTTTTATCATCTCATAAAAGGATAAGAACTACATCCCTTTGCTGTTGCTTTCTTTGCCTTGCACTACCTAGTAGAAGCCATGGAAATAGACAAATGGTCTTTTCCATAACCACGTGGATAGAAAGAAAAACAGGAAATGATCTGAATCTGAAAGTGTCTGTGCTTCTGAAATAGTGTTGTATTTAGTTTCTAATTTTCCAGGTATCCCAGAACAGCCTCCCTGCAGCTGTAGTGCATTCTGTGCGCAATAAAAGAGTTATACACTCTTGGTCTGACTCAGCACTATTTGCTGGAAGCTTAATTTTGCCCATGAGCCCTCTCATTCCTCTGTGGGAGTGTATGTGTGATGCAGGGAGAGATGGTACCATATGAAGAAACTCCAGGGCTTGTGCTGAATGCTGGACTCTTAGTCCACATGAAGCTAGGGTGGTGTGATTTATACAGTGGATTTATATACGTGGATTGCACTGAATTCCTGTTCATATTGAGCTATTGATGGTGGAAGCCATTAATCATGTACCAAAATTGATAGGCAGTGTTTTAAGACCACTCTGTACACTTGAAAGTGGTCTGACAGAGTAGAAGGCAAAGGACAAAAGGGTGTGAAAGAAGATTGCCAAGGAAATGGCATGAAGCTGCAACAGGAGAGGTTCAGGCTGGATATCAGGAAAATGTTCTTCACCGAGGGGGTGGTTGGGTACTGGAACAGGCTCCATAGGGCAGTGGTCATGTCACTGAGCCTGCCAGAATTCAAGAAGTACTTGAACAACATTCTTAGGGTCTGATTTTTAGGTGCTCCTGTGTGGAGCCAGGAATTGGACTCTATATTCCTTGTGGGTTCCCTCCAACTTGTGATATGCTATGATTCTATGACCTGCCTGGTGGAAGTCTTAAAAGGAGCTGGGTAAGTTGAAAAGTCTACTGAAGTTTCATTTCTGTTGGACTGTAGGTAGGGCAGAACTCTGGCACTGAGAGACACCTGAGACAAATGAGATGGAAAGTTCTTTGTCTGTAGCTCTGTTTATAACCAGTGGCCTTTTGCGTATTCATCAAGTCTCCTGCTATGTTGAAATATTCATGGCTTATAAGATTAATTGCCACAGGGAGATGTAAACTGCTCCAGACACAATAAACAGCATTTTGGCCCTTTCTCTAAGCTCACCTGAAATGTTTCTGGTTTCTTTGATTTTTGAGCAAGTTTCTTCTTCATTTCATCCAATTTGAAAAGCCAAGAAGAAAATCCAAAGTTAAGTATTTCTGATACATGAAACTTCAAGAAGTACTCAAAATCTGTTGAAAGAACAAACTGCTGCAACATTGCTGGCTAGTCTCCCATCTCAAGAAACACGAAACAACACTACGTCTTTGGGATACTTACTGAAGTACAATTATACTGCTTTCATACTTGTCCGTCTGTGATTTAAACCCATAAAAAGTAAAGATGGTTCAGGCTTCTTGTTTATAAAGACCAGGTAACACTGCTGGATAGGCTTTAGCCATAGAGATAACACAAAGCTGTAATTTCCATTTTGTACTCTTCAGACAAAAGGGATGGTGGATGGGGATGAGTGGATTCAGGGGACTACAGCAACACAGCCCTGGAGATTAGACATCAGGGATGCTGACAGAGCAAGCACAGCTCAAGGGATAACAGGATAAGTAGCTTCTGCCAATTTGTTTCAGACAAATTGTCGCCCTGCTATGAGATGCTTTGTAGTCGAATAAACAACTCTTCTCCTAGGAAAGACCAAACAAACCACCCGACAGCTTCATATGAATGCTTGGCAGATGTTAACAGCCTTCAATAACCATTCAGCTCATCTGGACTATTACAAAATGGTGTACATCTTCATCATTCTGTTGGTCATCTGGTGCTCCAGAGCTGGTGCTGGACCCCATCCTCTCCCGCCCGAAAACGAGAACTTTTTCCTTCCATCTTGCCGACAGCTGCATTGCTTCTTAGCAATCTGTAAGTTCCTACTTAGACTATTATTCACTCAACTGAAAAATGAAAATTCAAATTGGAAGTGTTTAGTTGATTTCTAAATGTGTGCCCTGGAGGAGGTTCTCCATTTAGTGGAATCTGCCAGAAAGTAAAATAACTCAGAGACTTCTATATAGTCTTGTGGGCAGGTGGGCTTTAGACAGCATGAAGATTAAACTGCAAAACCTAATGTAATGATGCATTTTTATTGCATCCAAAGTAATTTTTTCAACCAGCTCCAGGATTTTACTTTCAAAGAAAATATAGCTTAGTTTAAAATTAAAATAGATTAAGTGCATCTGGGGAATATGTACCAGTGCACATCTACTCTTCTAAAGTAAATTATTTCATGCTGTTTATGCTGGCTAAATAAAAGTGCATGTAAATATCTCCATTGATACACATATGTTGGTTTTATATTGCACAAAGGAAGAAAAAAAAGGGCTTGAGAAGGCAAATTCCTGAAACAAAAATCAAGCTAATGGCTTCCAAGTAAGATGTTAGTAGCACTAGCAAAGAGTTAGAATAGCAAAACCTCTCTATCTTACTGTTTATTCTTTTTTTTTTTTTTTCAGATCCTCTTCTTGTAACATCGGATGCTAAGTTTTACTGACTATCTTGCCTGAAAAGGCATGTCTTGGGATCAGCGCTACCTTGATAGACTTTATAGCTGATATTTGTAAAACTTGAAAATGAGCACGTCATTATAATCACCTCATCCTAGGATCACTGGCATTTTAAGGTGTAATGAAATAGCATTCGTGTTATTCATCTAGTGGACTCTGAGGCAGTGATGCCAAATGGAGACAAAAGTATGCACTGCTGAGTGATGCCAACACGTGGGGCGGCTTGTGTTCAACTCTTGTTTTAGTGCTGCACCACGAGTCCATGCTCCCCAGCCTACCGTGCCTGGCAGCTGAGTGCAATGACACTGGGTAGCGATGAACAAGGTGTGGGGAAATGGCATTCTGCGGGGACAGCCGAGGTGTGCAGGGCAGGGTGATGAGTCTCTGGCTGTTTGCAGGGTCCTTGCTCTGATTTTCCCTCAGTGGTCTTTTCCAATATAGCTCTGTTTTGGGGTACATGCTGATTGGATGGCTTTGTGGTGGTGGTGGTCTTCTTCTTCACAAGTCCCTTTTGAAACTTATTTAAATGAGTAGTCACAGGAAATTAGCTTAGTTTTATGTTCCAACATGAGCTGAGACAAAGTATTAATTTGACAGCTGGGCTCTGCCTCTATTGATTTTATATTCCAAGTGCAAGTGCAGCTCTTTGGGGCAAGATACAGTTCACAGAAGCTGGAATTATGGTTATAGGTGATTAGTATGCAGACCATGGACAGCTGAGGTGAGAAGAATTGGCCCAAAACCAAAAATGTCCATCATCTTGGGGCAGGGAATGCTTTGCTATGCTTGGTGTTCTGCTCAACATTATCCCTAATTTCCGGTTCGGGCTGAGTATGATGGGCCAGAGGCAGACAAAACACAAATGTTCTCTCAGTACAGATCCCATTATTGCTCAAACTCACCTTTGGATGCCAGATCCCAGCCCCACCCAAACAGCACCTCCAGGCTCTCTCATTCACTCAACCCTGACTCTAATTGTTGGCTTAGACTGAAACTTAGATGCCTCACCACAAAGATTCTCCTGACACAGATCACTCTGCTGCTCCAAATTTCCCGTGTTTACCTGATGCCAACTCCACTCCAATGCACCTCTACACTCACTTTTTCACTCAGTCTTAACCCTAATTTTTGTCTGTCACTGGGACTGGGACATCCCCATCTCAGGCCCATATGATAAGTTTCTTTCACCACAGGTTTCTTTATTTTTGTAGCTTTTCTTTGTTTGCCCACTCATTTTAATTGATTAAACATTAAACAATTTTGACCTTCTGTGTTTAAAATGGTAGTTATCCTCTTGGGCTTTTTTCCTGTCCATTGTTTTTGTGAGACAAAACTCTTCTGAAATACAGTTGGTTGCACTGACACAAGATGCCCACTCCACTAACACCAAGTGGAACACACTATTGTTGTGTGTAGAGGAGGGCTGAATATGAATCTGAAAATGTCACTTGGTTTTGTTGCATGGTACAGAGCAATATCTGTTTGCCTGAGAAATGGGGGAAGAAGGCAGCTGTGTTTGGCCTTTATGCCTTACCCATTTTTCTCGAAAGCAGGGAACTGGCTGTGTGATCTGCAGGGATTTCACTGAATGAATGCAACCTCCATCTGTTCAGTGATACCAGCTTTCTAAGACTTCTGATGGGGAAGCATAAGAGGAACTGACTCTCAAACAACATTAGGGTCACTCTTTTGAGTAAGCTCCACTCATGTAAGCAAAAGTAATAAAGTTGGTCACTAACTCTCTAAGAAGTGTCCCTTCTTGAATAAAAAAGCAAAAGTTGACCATAAGAGAAATCTAGAGACAAATCATTTCAGCTTTCCTGTAGACTCTGTATTTTACTGGTTCATTATTTCAACATCCCTAGTTTCAGCTTTTGCCATTTGTCAATGCACATGCCCAGCAACAGCACTCAAAATAAATTTACAGCCATCCTTCTTAAATGGGTGTCTGTTACCACAGAAGATAGCTTGAAGGACCTAGATCCCCTTGGTACTTTGTCGTGATCTGCTCTTGTTACTATAAACATTAAAGGATGTCAGACTAGCATATTTCCCAATTTGCACAAATTCTAGAAAGATTAAAAAAGAGACTGTACTATGGATTTTTTCTACTGCGATTGATGTGGCAATTGCATGCTGTATTAAAAAAAATAAAATCCTGAAGACCTGTACTAACAAAAGCTGAACACACTAGTTTGCAAACAGCAATTAAGAAGGAAAAAAAAATAGAGAACTAGTGGTTTTCCAGCTGCCAAATGCTATCCAGGGCTTATTGACTATCTGATTAGAATGAAATGGAGCTGAAATGCAATTGATTCAGGAATAAACAATGCATCTACTTAGGGTGATGGCCACAGAAAGCGTAAGTGGTGAATGAGTCCCAAGTCAATTTATCAGGGGTTTCTACAGCAGTTGCTCATATATATTCAGTATCGTCTCTCAGAATACACCTTCTCTCAGCTCTGTACAAAAATGCAGCTTCCTACTCAATCTTTCTGAAATTGAAAAAGGTCCTGTATATATCACAAAAAGTCGCTCATCATATATCCAGCAAGTGCTCTATTTAGAGCAAGGAAAACAGCATTAGCCTTAAAGCTAATTTGCTTACTTTCTCTGTACTTCTTGGACTACTGGCTAAAGCAGTATTTCCTTGCTCTGAGAGTGTTCAGTTTACTTACTCTCCCGTAATCTTCTTTTCTTCCGTATAAACAATTTGAAAGAATAGAGTGAATTTAAGAGTTCACTTTTTCCTTGCCAGTCATGGTCCTTCCTGTCTGTAAAACATTTTTTTTTTCTTGAATTATCAGACTAAGAGAGTAGCATTCTCTTCCCTATGTTCACAAGGAGATTATCTCCTTTCTCTATGGATGTGACTTCACACAGTCTGTAGGAAGGTGATGTAGGTGTATTATGCCTTGTTTATTTACAATAGATCATATTGCCCTATATTTTCCCTATCTGTTTTAATCAGGAGCTGGTCTCCTGCTTTATACTTTGAAAATTTCAAGCTGCGATTGTACAGTTAAAGACAACAAACATCTCTTGGTAAGGTAATTTTTTGTTTTACATGGCCATTTGTATATTTATTTTTAATTTGATTGATATTCTCATCTGCTGGCCCATAAGCTCCTGGGCTTAGTTTATGCTAATGACTGACAAGTTTTGCAATTCATCAAGAGCTAAGAACATACTGTATTTTGTGAAGAGTTCTGCTAGCAATCTGTATTACTCTCTCCCCAGTCTGTTTTCTTTTGGATATGGAAGAATTGGAAAAATTGTGCTTAAAATCTTAGCACATTCCAGTCGTTTAAAAAGGACGCTATGCTACCCTTGTTGTTAGTTGCTTCTTTGGGGGGGGGGCAAGGGGGGAAGGGGGAGAAAAAAAGTTGCTTTTCACTTTGTATACTTTGACCTGTTGGCTTATGAGTTGAGTGAAATATAGAAATTCTAAAAACAATAACAATATCTAGCTTTGGCCATTAAAAAAAAAAAAAAGAAATCAAGAGGTTTTTGATAAGACACCAACTTAAAAAGTTGATCATAGCAGATGACTAGCTAGGTGATTTTCTAGTGTGGAACAAAGCAAATTTAAAATATTTATAGGTAGAAAAATCATAAACAGAAGTGAGGACTTGGTATTACTACCTTTTATGGTATTAAAGACGTCAAGATAAGTTTCGGATGATATGTACAGATAATTTTAGGGTGATCTGTAGAGTAGTGGATTATTTTAACCTAACACAGGGATGCATAAAAATACTTAACACCTAAAGACAAAATTAATCAAATATACAAATATAGCTTTTATTTATTTATTTTTCAGAGACATTCATTAACCCCTGGAAGAATTTATACAATTCTCTGATGTAAGCAGTGTCTCTTGAATTCTTTACATAAAAAGCTTTCTAAAACAGACGTAATTCAAAAAAAAGTTATAAGTTTGATAAACGAAGCACTTGATGAGATTTTGCAGTTTGCACCCAGACTACAGATTCATAAAGATACCTTTCAGCCTTTAAGTTTGAACTATAAAACTGTAGTCTCAGGGACTGCATTAACTGACTTAATTTAATCCAAAATGTTGTTCCCAGAACCTTCTCATGTCAGAGGTGGTCATAAATTCAGACCTAGTGTTGGATGGAACAGAAAGAAATGTTTACTTCCATTTTTTTTTTTTTTTTTAGGAGTCAGGTGAATAGGAGAAAGATGTGGAATTACAAATCTTCTATAATATTATAGGGTAAAAGGCATAGGACTTAGGGTGCCTCCACCTCATCCTGTAGAGGGATTTTCTGCTGAATGCTGAAGCTGAGCAGATGCACATGGGAGCAGCAAGCTAATCCCCCTGGATATGACAACTGATAACCACCTTTGAGATTTTGAAGTCTGCATCTGTGACTCCTTTCTGAGTCTCTTTGTTGACTTCTGCATTGTGGATTGTGAGAAGTAGTAAGTTTGGAGTCAGCTGAGCTCCACAAGCAGTGTGCTGTGAAACCCTAGGTATGTCCAAGGCTCATCCCTGGGAGAAGGAGGACCTAGACAGGTTATACATTTGTACACATGAAATATAATCTCAAGATGAAACAGCACAAGTGAGAATAAAATGGGGAGGCCTCAACTGTTACTGGCTAGACTGTGCATGCCAACATTATCCCAAAAATTATGGGATCATCCCAGTGAGGTGGGGCCCATTGTTCTTTCTCTTAGATGTATTTTGTTGAGTTTGTTTCAAGAAGAGGAATTACATTATGGAGCATTATTGCTGAGTCAAGGACTAACAATTAATAAACTCTTTGCAGCTGATGCACAGGTACATTAAAGGACTTGTAAGAAGTGGAAGTCATTTAATTGGGGAAACAGAAGTTGTTTAGCTTAAGATGGACTTCATGCATTTTGTGTATTATGAAGACCTCTTCTACTTACAGAGCAGCATAAGACAGTTTCCTTGTAAATGAAAATAAGTTATTTTATTTTTAACAAGAAAAACTTCTGGTACTAGGCAGACTTCTTAAGCATTACTTTTTCTAAAGGACTTTACTGGATGCAAAGGAAAGAAAAAAGAAGTTTTCCAAACGGAGGAAAAAAAATCACTTTTGAATTCCAACTATTTTAATGTTTCTGTTTTGCTTACTTTTCATCTATGATTAATAATATCAGAAAGGATTTCTATAACATGGTTGCTATGGTAAAAGTAGGCTTGTGTCCTGTCACAGAAACCTTGAACCACAATTAACTGTTTAATGTTTTTGGAGAAAAGGAAGATGTGAATAACACATTAACACCTTCAGAACCAGCAGCCTTTCATACTAATAATGCTGGGCAGAGATTTTTCCCTTTCACTAGGAAGCTTTAGGGCTGTTCTTTAGTACACATCAGGTAGTTAGGGGAATACTAATGATGCTTTTCAGGACATCTTGCTGAACTTACAAATTGATGCATTTGAGGGCCAGAAAGAGATCTAATATTCTGTCTGGCACATTTAACATAGGTTATACAGCTGAAATGAAGAAACAAAACAAAGCGAAACACCACCACCAATAATGTTTGAATGATGGCTTTTCTCAAGAAGTAGATCCATATACATTTTTAAAACTTCTAACATTAGAGAATTCATTGCATCTCTTAAAAAGAAACAAACAAAAATAAAAGAAAACAGTATTGTGCTGTGTATTTACTTTAGCTCTGATGTTAAACAAAGGCAGAATGTTTTTTACTGCTGTTTCTGCTGGTTGTCTAGACTTGCACAGCTCTTCCTTAATGTGAATTTTCTCTGTGTCCTGTCTGGTTGCTTTTCTGTATGCAAACCTGCATGGGATAACCGTACAATGAGAGCAGACTGGGACTTTGTTGCAGTGAATGGCTTTCCACTATGCAAAAAGAGATGGTCTCTGCCCTTGGATGCTTATACATCAGGGACAGTAATCAATCTTAGTGAACAAAATAAATCACTGGTGTCAGTTGCAGTACCAGGATGCTGACAGCTGATTTTTTTTTTTTAATATACACATTGAATTTATTTAAGGAAATCAGACTAATGATCTAAAGAGAATAATTTATGCCAGATTTTCAGATGGTGTAGATCAGCATAGCACCACTGATTGTAATGAAGTGATGCAAATTTAAGTTAGCTAAAGAATTCACCTCTCTCCTGTTTGGGTAAGTAACACTTTTTGAAAAGATAGGACTAAATCCCCCCAAAAGCACTTATATAAAACTAGTGTAAATTTGTAGGAGGAGCTGGCTGGGCAGCTGTGAGTGATCTGGAATTTTGACTGGGTTTAATCCTCTGATTAGAAAATAACAGTTTTTCCTAGTTTATACCCAAATTTCTTAGTTTGATGTGTATATCTTTCTTGTCTTACACATTTCTTCATCTTTAAATAGAACACAGATACTCCTGAATTGCATAAAAATTGCAGTCTCCACCGGTGACATCTTGCTTCATGTTCCATCCTTTGAAATTAAATTAATTGTTGAGTGTTGTAGTCTCGAAAATAGGGCTTTGAATGTATTCTCTGATTATAGATTTTATCTCTCTGTGTTATTCCTCCAGCTTTATTGCTTTTTTGCACAGCTTTATTCTACTCCTATTCATGGAACTTTGCTTCAAGTATGTTGAATGAACTCCACTCCAGATGTTTATGTCTGCATTTGATTAGAAATTAATGCTGGGCAAGTTTTTTCCACTGCTTAACTCTAAACCCTCTTCAACAGCCTGCAACTGAATGATCAGCTGAAATAACCAGTGTTAGGCTGTATTTGCCAAAAAGCGAAGAACTATGACAGGGAGAAAGGGGGAGGGAAGGCATAATACAAATTCTATAAGGAAAGGGGTGAAACAGCAGAGAAGGGCAGCATGAAATACAAATGCAGGTGAACTATGGTAGGACAGGAATTTTGTTCTCTGAGTACTTTTTCTTCTAAGTGGAGACTTTAAAAGAGCAGTGGTTCCTCTGAGTGAATCCAGCGTGTTGTGGTCCCTCAGGATCCATTTGCCCACAGGGCTGGGTGGAGAGTTTCATGTGGGGGCGAGCCAAGCTGCAGAAAAAATTGTTTTCCGGCTACTATTAGCCACTAAGTAGTAAAAAGTAGCCCACGTAAGGTCACTGTGACTGTTTAGGGCATCTGCCCGTAAGAGTGCAGAAAACATGTTGGAAATTCTTAAGATATTTATTTAAAAGTATTCTTTGGCACTTTTTTTTTTTTTTTTTTTTTAACTGGGTTTACTGGGATGGGCTGTGCCAAGTGCTGTTTCAACTGTGTGGACGCAGTGCTGCCAGCTTTGGGTCCTTCCTTGTGCCACAGTCTTCCAGCCCAGTACCAGGAGGCTCTGTGCCTTTGAACTCCTGTATATTCTTTCATGCCACGCCACCACCTGGACATGCAGAAATATCCTCTGCTTTTCTACTGTAAGAAGTATCCCAATGTTGTCATCTTCTGATGGGCTGCAACACAGACTTCTCTGTATTTGAAACACTTTGAACTGAAATGAAAGGAAATGAAACATTAGGGCCACACAGCCCTACATGGGACACGTTGGAGTCCCGAGGTCAAGTGCCATAAGAGCATGAACGCATGCACACAGCTGCTTTGTGTTATTTGGCCTCAGGACCAAAAAGCAGAGTCCTTGACTCTGTTTCATCAAGCAGTATAGACATAATCACCACCTTAAATCATGGGCCAAACTTTAGAAATAGAAGAGAAAGATTAACTTCCTTTTCTTATGATTGTAGTGTATGAGGACTAGGTTGTACTGATATTTTTATCTGCTGATTACTCCTGCCCATGCAGAAGAAAGGTTAGCCTCTAATTTATTTCAGAAATACCACACTGGTTGCATGACTCCATCAGCTCGGAGAGAAATCAAACCCCCCCATACACACATGCTTATGTACATGCAATCCATATTATGTCCAGATGCATGCAACCCTAGTCCATCGTACCTCTGAGTCTGGGCTGGGCAGTTAGGCAGGAACCTGCCAAAAAGCCTGTAATATTAAGTGTTAGCTGGTGGTATGGCTGCAGGCATCTCTGCCACAGTACTGCTAGAAGATCAAGGCTGACAGCAATGTAGAAAGCAAAGATTCAGAGGAGCAATGAAAATAAGGCAAACCAGCAAAAAATCATAAGAATTCCTTCACTGCAGGGAGAAAGAGAGGCCTTGATTTCCCTTTGCATTTTCAGCCACCTAAATCAGGGCAGATATCCTTAGTACCCTTGCACAATACCCCTGATTGTGCAAGAGAAAAATATTCTCGGAGGAAAGTTATTTTAGGACCAGGATAAAGAAGCCTATGTTGAGGCCATAACAGATGCACCATCACACTTCATACAGCTGACCGTTCACTGAGGTGAGGGACCTGCTAGCTAACACCGGTGAACGAACAGAAGGACCGTCTCATTAAGCCTGGACTTGTGGAAGAGTTAAAGGACATCATTAAATCACTAAGGAAAAAAAGAGCTTTAGAACAAAGGCCTTCGAACAGATGGGGATTTCATAGAAGAAGAAAACGGATGACACGAGGAAAATTTGCTTGATACTTTAATACCAATGCAGCATTGCAGGAGAAAACTAAATGAAAGCTTGAGAAATCACTCACCACAAGGTGGCAAACAGTCACAGTTTCAAGACTCTCTCAGCTGGGCAAGGCTCCCCTACCATGCACCCTGCTTCCCTTCCCAACTATTTATGGATCTTTCCAGAGGCGATTCCCATAGAACAATTAGGATAGTCAGGCAGTGAGGGGCTGGGGGGCATTGACGTGGCGTGAAGCTCACCAAGCAGCCCAGTACATGAGGCAACATCAGGCAAAGGGCTTAGCCTGAAGGCACCGAAGCCAATGGAGGCCCTACCACGAAATTCAGTGGTTTATTTTTGGTCAGCTCCTCCACACGCAGCACAGCACGTTAAGCAGTCACTGTGCTGCTGGAGGAGTTTCAGCTGTAGTATACATTTGGGCTAAGGGCACCCTTCATTTGGAAGTTGATCATTAGATTTTCTTACCAGAAAGGTTTCGTTCAGCCTGCAGTTTGTGTTGCTTTGCAGTGGATGTATGGCTGCACGCCTCCATCACCCTACCTGAGGAAGCGGAGCTGCTCAGCTACACATTACAGTCCCCTCAGTGTCGATTGACAAAGGAAAGCTTTCTGCACCTCAGTTGGATACATTTCAACCCTGACACACAGAACCTGATGTGCAGTTTTGAGGTCTGTGCTTACTTAAAGCAGGGAGCAATAGGTTTGCTGTTGTGTTGAGAAGTATGTGTTAAAATATGTGCAGAGAAAACAAAATGAACTCTGTGCTCTGTGCCCTGAAATTCATTGTTAAAAGGTTTAAAAAAATTCTGTGACAAATGTAGCCTGACATGAGTTGCATAGGGGAAAGTGTGATTCTCAGGTGATGATTAAATAACTTAAATTCAAGTTCAATAAGAATAAATAAATAAGGCTTCTCCTAACCTGCTATTCCCAGGTATTGAGTACAGCCACAACTTTAGGTCCCTCACAAACTACTTTTTGCCTTAAATGAACTCACCTCCTACCCAGTCCATTTGCCTGGCCATTAGACCAGGCATTAATGACCATCTCCAGATCACACCATGGTATTAGAATGGATCTGCCTTGCTGCCACCATCACCAAATATTTCTTCTGCTCTGGGATTTCTTCTGCTCTGTAATACTTGGCAGCTGAGATATTAAGTTTGCTACTCAGCCAAGAGACCACCTCCAGATATGCTGACCAAGCAGCTGTTTAGCCCAGGAGGATGAAGCAGTTTTTATTTTTGTTTTCTCCAGCTTTGAGGTTAACTGTCCAGGGACTGGTTGCAGCCAGTTTATATTCTACTGGTATGGACCATGCTTCAAAACAGTCTTTGGAAGGAATCCAGGAGTCTCTGAACAAAAGGGCAAAGGTAAGAATCTGACAAAATAGAGGTAGGGGGAGAAGGGAAATGAGCCAGCTCAAAGATTCTCTGTAGCAATTGCCTCACTGTTGGATTATAAATACAAATCCCTTGAGCATCTTCTCAGGTCAGAAGGGCTTATTTTTTTTTGTTTGTTTTTCCTTCCAAATATTGAAAAAGACTCTATGAAGCAAAGAAACAAAAACCTACAGTTCAGATTATTACAAGAAGTTAAATAAATTATGAATGCTTCTGCTTGCCAACCTCTTTCCCACAGACCAGCGTGGTGGCAGTGGTGGTGTCCACCTCTGAAGGAGTAATCGATTCGCAAACAAGGGCTAATTTTCTCTGCTGCAGTTGGGGGATGTTAAAACTACAGTGCTGATAATAAGGTTTGAGTGCAACAGGAAAGCTAAGATGTCAATAGCATTACAATAACAGTGAGGCACTGCAGCAAGCAAGGCTTTTTGTCTGACAAAGTGCAGTTGCCTGCGAGAAGTTGGAGGCTTTGAAATAAGCATGGTATGAGATTGCCACTGCTGTCAATTTATTAACTCCATGGAGCTTGATGGAGACCTTAAGTGTTCCTTGCAAAGCAGAATTTACACTTTAGTGCATATTACTGAAATATATAACTTACATTTAGATGGCATCTTTCATCTTGAAGGGACCCTAAGCTCTTTGTTGATTGCATATAATGGAATCGCTCAGCCACCAGTGACGTATAGTCATCTCTGGGGCATAATGAAGCAACAAAACTTTTATAGGAAGAAAAGAATAACTTCTATTGAAAGTGCATGGGAATTAAGGGAGCTAGAAGGTAATTACCCAAAACAGAAGATGGTTGCAGACAGAGCTGCTTTAACTATTCTTTGGGAATAAGAAGTCACAGCTCTTTGTGCTGTTTGTGGTACAAAAGGAGCAGAAAGCAGCTCTTAAGCTGCAGGGTGGGGAGCTGGTAGCCCCATGGTGGTGCTTCCTCCCCCCCTTGATTCGGCAAACATCATCTTTTCAAACAGGAGAACAACAGCAGCAAATGCACCACTGTGATCCTCACCTGGTAGCAGTTTTCACCTCAGCAATCCTCCAGACCAAAGCCTACAGCCCCTCTGGGATTTGTTGACATGAATGTGCAGCAGTCAGCCAAAATGCCTGTCATTAGGAAGGAAGGAGAGAGCAAAACCTTTCCCAGGTGTGGGTTGGTAGGTTTTGGCAGCAAGGCAACAGCCCCCATCCAGAGAGGTCCCTGCAGCCCACGGAGATCAGTGTGACTGCTGCCAGCCTCCGCACGCGGGTCAGAAGTCAGAGGAAATGGCCTCTGGAGCGCCCCTGAGTCCTCCGGCTCAGGACAAAGGCACATTATGCAGCAGAGTGCTTTGCCATCTGCTGTACTAAATTCAGCCCCTTAAAATGAGTTTGGTAATGCAAGTGGTGACCTTAAACATGCAAGGGCAAGACCGAGCAAGGCTGCCATCTATGAGTTTCTGAACCCTGGAAATGACACCCGAGGCAGCTCAAATTACACATATATGTATCCTTGACAAGGTATAGTTTGTAATAAGAATAGCAATTAGATTGTTTGGGGTGAAATTGCTGCTCCTGTGCAGCTTTCCTGTTCCTACAGCTCAAACATCATCAGGCCCAGTGTGTTGCTAATTTCAGAAATACCAAGAGGGCAGAGAGGTGGGACAAGGATTTGTCCTTTTACATTTGAAGCACCTTGACCTCAAGTTTCAGAGACGGTGTCAGTGTAATATTTAGACTATCTTTGCCAGTAGAATTTGCAGCTTTTTCTTTTTTCTTTCTTTTTTTTTTTTTCCTGTGGGAATGTTTTGGGTATTTTTCTAGTCAAATATACTTATTTCACAACAAGATTTTGCTCACTTTCTTTACGTGATGTATCAACAGAAACACATATTGAAAAAATCAAATTGTTTGATTTTTGTTTTGTTATTTTTAAAATTAAACTTTCTGACATTTACATTTAGAATAATGTTAATACTCTCTTCTATATTTTACCTGAAATGTTAAAAACAATCTTCAAAACAAATCAAAACACTGACTTTTTTTAGCCTTAAATTAGATTCTTAAATCAGTGTTTCAGTTCAATAGGAGAACGGACACATGTCTCAGATACAGAAAAAAAAAAATCCTGACATTTTGGGACTTAAAGAAATCAGTAAAAAGCGGGTATCTGCACAAAAGCAGTCAGAAACCAAAATCCTGACTAGATAGCACATGCAGTTTTCTGCATGATACTTCTGTCACAGGCTTGAGGAGTACTATGAGTCGATGAAACTGAGTGAATGAACATCTGTGTTATGAAGCCTCATGTTATTTGGAATAAAAATCAATGAACAGAGGAAAATATCACGTCCCTCCCTGCTCCTGGCTTATTCCACATACAAAACACCTGATGACTATATCTCATAGGGAAGGACAATGTTGTGATTGACAGAAAGCTGCTAATTCCCTTCTTATTTTACTCCCAGAAATGCAACATGCTGAAATAAGATGAGGAAAACTTTATTCTGGCTAAAAGTATAAATTATTTATCATTTCTTCACTGCAGACTTCATTCCTGCTTCGTCTTGGGGTAGAGCAGGAAAAGGACCCAGCACATTGTTTTCAGCATTTTGTCATTTTTGAAAAGCATTCTGTTTTTAAGGATTTCCATAGTGAGTCTTCTGTCACTCTCCCTGAGAGCTGATTCCATTCCAGACATTTTAAGGAGCTGCCCACATGACCGGAGATCGCAAGCCCTTTGGGTGAATTCTGAACAGCACCAGGAATGTGAGCCATCTCTGGTCACCACTGTGAAACATGCACAGAGGTCCAGCTTTGATTTCCCTGTTCTTATTCCTATGCATTCAAAGCACTGGTGGCAATTCCTGCCTCTTTTGGTGCTTCCTTTCCCTGTTCCTCCCCACCTTCCATCATTGCTCAGCCATGCCATGTGCTGAAGCACTGCCAGAGTGGGTCCCTGAGGCAACATTGGGAGAGAGGGAAAAAGAGAAATGTTTATGACCTTTGCCAATCCTCTAAACAGCTTTTATCACTGCAGTTAATAAAACACTAGCACAGGCAAAAGAAGGTATAATGAGGAGCCTGTACATTCACTCTCTTTTAGGATCTGTATTTCCTTCGTGTTCTTGTAAGTGCCTTGAGAACGGGAACTGAGGGGCTTTCTGTATGAGCAAAGAAACCAGGTGTTCTGAGATTCCCAGATGAGCAGCTGCAAGGAAATTACCGAACACCTATTTTCCATCCTGTGCAGGTCAGCCAAGCCCCATATTGGAGGATTCCTGAGCATTTCACAGTGTCAGAGTTCTGGCCCAAGTTAATAATGCGAATTGGACCTGAAGTCCAATCTGAGGTTGTGATTTCATATTGCTTTCTGGATGCCTAGAAAGAACTGGTAAGTTCTGATATGGCGCTCTGGCACTTCCCGGAATTTCAGGCGTTTCAGCTGTTTTTCCCATCCATACACTAGATAAAGAGGTCAGCTACAGAGATTTTGCCATGTGAATTCTTCAGGAATCTGTACTGTTGTCCTGTTGTCGTAACTGGAAGCACTCTAGAAATAATGTTAGCTGATAACTGTCCTTCTCCTCAACTCGGACTGCATCTATATGTGAGATTTATTTGGCGCTTTAGAATTCCTCAGCTTGAAAGCATGATATAAATGCAAAAGTATGGTAAGCAGAAGACCTTCAGCTAATAACAGCTGGAAAAGTAACTGTACTGAGCATGTTTAAACAGTTCACTGAATCCACCTCCTGATGAGAAGTCATCCATAATTTCAAAAGCGGATTTGAATTTTCCATATCCCAAAGCATGTGCCCAAGGTGTGGGTATGTAATCCTTTGTAATGTGAGAAGGCAAGTAATTTGAAAAGTGCAGATCTCATTTTTGCAGTCAGTGGTAGTTTGTCCTTGCTGTGCCCATCACACTTTTCTGCCTCATTTCTCAGAAATTATCTAAGCTGCTGTAGATCCAATCTGACCAGTTAGAAGCAGGCCAAATTTATGATATGTTAGACAATATGTTACTTACATTAACAGAAGATATATGAACAATTTGGACAGATCTTAAGAAGTGGTTCAGAATAATTCTATTTTTTTTTTTCTCCTGACATATTGTTAATAGTTTGGGTTCAGAATCAGTTACCTGCTGTCAAGTGAAAAAAACAAGCAAAGAAACCCACCCCGCTTCCTACTACATTTCTGTTGTTAGCCACAAATGTAGCAGCTTTTGTGGCATCAAGGCACATTGCAGAGTGGGAGAGTGTACTGTAAGAACAATGGTTGGCAGATACTTTGAGGAGGGTTGGATTAAACTTTAAGTTTTTCTCTTGTTCATTGTTTTATCTATTTTCAAATTTTGATGAGTAGCATGACTGATAATTACAGAATTTCTGTATTGATAGGAAACTGTCAGTTTGTAATTATGTAATTTTACAGATGACTTTGCCTGTGATAGTACTTACTAAGCAAAAAAAAAAAAGGGGGGGGGATATACAAATGCAGAAATCTGAAAATTTTCACTTTTTAATTTTATTTTAGTTTGAAGATGGATAAATGCAGTTTAGCTTTGCTGTATAAAAATGAATCCTTCTTACGTATTGCACAATAAAGTTTTACGCAGAGAGGAAAAACAGAGACAAAGGATTTACGATACCAGGTACTGTGAGCCTAAACCCACACAGGTTAGATGACATAACTTATGAGGAAATACATGGAGTTTAAATCAAAGTAAGATACACTTTCAATAGTACAGTAATGCACTGGTAGAAAGGTCTGCACATTGCTACCTGGTGCTAAATGAAATCAGAAAGATTGAGTGGTTACATCACTTGACATGTAAGACCACCTCCCATAACAGTCCTTATCCCACTTCTGCCAACTTGCCGCAAAGAATAGGAACTGAAAAGAACCCAGCCTAGAGGGAGGTGGAGGAGATGGGGTGCACTAGGACCAAAAGCTGAGAGAAGGGGAGGCGGGAGCAGGCATACTCAAAGAAGAGAGCAGTGACAGGGGCAGAGGTGACTGTGGAGATGAGCAATGAATAGAGACACAGTATTTTTGTAACTCCTGAAACATTAACATATTTTCCACCCAGAGACAGAGCTGAATTAGTCTAGTTAATTGCTGGTGTAATTTTACTGACCTAGAGGTAGTTCTCTTAGAGTAACCTCAGAGTGAAATACAGATTTTTGTGACAAATTTATACAAGAACAACATCAGAGGGTTATGCCCAGTGTAGGAGCATTGTAACCTATGTGAGCAGAGCAAATAAGCATATCAAAAAATTTCTCTGCCCATTCACTTTGATTTTCCAATATCCATTAAATGGAAGGAATTTGCATTAGCCAAGACAAGAAGTGATATTCTGATGGTTTAGTATCACACTTCTCTTTTCAGAGGTGAGGATGCAGGTGGTTTTGGTTTTCTTTTTCTACCCTTTTTGAATGCTCCTGAGCTCCATGTGATTCTTCTCTGTGCCAGCCTGGTGTGTGACAGTCTACATGACAATGGACTTCAGGAGGTGAAAGTCCTATTAACTTGCATAGTCTAGGTAGGGATTTTGATATATAGAGATGACATCATATAAGACTAGGTTAGAATTTTCTCTTAATTTTTTCATTGTCTAGATCTTCTAAGCTGCATTATAAGCAAGCTTTGAAGGAAGGGAAATAGGGACTATGTTATCCAGAGTGACTAAGGACTTTGGCTATTTGGACTGACTACCTGGAAACAGCTGTGGGTTTGTTTGTTTGTTTGTTTTCCAGAGTGAACAGTTTACAAGTCTTACTTATTTTCCTTCATTTTAATAAAAAATAGCCAAATAGCCCAGTTACTTATTTCATCTTGATTTATCACGAAGTGAACACTTTTGACCTCTGATGCACCTCAACCATCAATGAGACCCATGGACCATGTTATGAGGCCAGCCAAATGTTGGTGGCCTGCCTTTTTCTGGTTTCCTGAGGCTGATGCTGGAGCTTACCCAGCACCCTCCTTTCAGCTGTATTTGTGCCTCTCTTGGCTGAGCAGGAGCACAACGGCTGTGAAATGTAGTTAGAAGCAGGCAGAGTGATTTATGTTATGAATCATGACAAGCGTGATGAGTTCACTTTCCGTGTTATAACTTCACTTATGCGGTACAAGCACCAGCTTCCTATGATGGTGCCAGCGGCTCAGCCACGCGATGCTCTATTTTGAGATCTTACGGCTCTGTGGGCAGTGTGTTGGGCACCTGCAGCATCACCTCCTCCAGCTGAGACACGCTGGCAGTCAGCTACTGCCTCACTTGCTTTTCTTCCCTGAAATTTGGGTTTGGTCTCTGTCCTCTGGCAAGCACTCTCCCCCCCCCTGCAGGGCTGTGAAGCTGGGCCAGACTTTTGGCTGGGGCCTGTCCAGGTTCCCACCTATTTCTCTCTGCCCTTAAAGCTAAATGTGTTGGAGGAAAATGTTTTTCTCTTAATGGGCTGCTCAGACAGTGTAATATTGTTTACTTCAGGTAGCTAACAGTTTGTTTCAGCTCTGAAACTCATGGATTATTTTGTTTTAATTTAATTTGACATGCTGGATTTTTTTTTCTTAACTGTCTCGCTATTTTTGGAATGCAGCTAAATTCAGTGAAGTTTCATGGCAGTGCATTTACAGACCAATTACAGGAGCCTAAGAAAATAAGCAAAGGATTTCCCTGTGCAGGAGGTCTTCTCATCAAGGCATTTTCTGCTACACTACTACAGGGGAAAAAACATATGGAGGCAAAATCTGATATTAGTATAAACAATAATTATGCAATTATTACTTTTATGATCATATATTCTTTCTTGTCTTTAGGCTGATATTATGGATATAACAATAGATGGCAGTTTTCCTTAAAATTGAGACATCACACAGCAAAGAAAGGACTCCATTCCTCAGCTGTTGAGAATGACTACAGCAAGAACAGTCACTGCTACAACAAACACAAGTTGGCTTTTCTGCTGCTATTCCTGCCCCAGTCAGGGAGAAGGAGGAGGGTCATAGAGCATCGTAAGACACGGAGAGATTGGTCCAGTCCCTTGTTTTTTGCTGGAGGTCTCACTTACATGTAAATCTTTCCTGGATTCCCCCTGATTGCTTTATTCCATATTTTCAGTCATTTTCCCTAATGAAACAATCTAGCAGAACTAATCCAAACATCGGCTTAATTAATCAACATTTGGCAGTCTATAACTCCACGCTCCAGTCCAAATTACTTGTGACAACTTTCTTAATGTGCAACCAAAATATCTACAGGGAGTCTCTGCCTCAATCAGCTGGCTGGATAGCTTGTCTTCAGTTTATTTAATATATTTTAATAAAGCTGCAATAAACGTTTTCCCCCCAGATGCTCACAGAGCATTTTACAGCAGAAAATAATATTATGTCATCTCTAACTCACTTTAAAACAAAACAAAACATTTTTTATAATACTGTAATGTCTTGCTTGGGTCATGAAGGCAAAAGAAGAAGTTACCGAACTGAAGAACATGCAGGTGCTGGTCATAAGGAAGATACTGATACTGAGCTGCTGACAGGTAAATGCTTGCAGGTTTGTTTAGTGCTTAATGTGACCCTGTTGTAAGACTGTAGCTAAAACCTGACTTACTTCCACCCAGTGTGCTGTTTTCTGGCAGTCTTGAGAGAATGGTGGAAGAAAAAATAAATCCTTTGCTGATCAGTTAGACATTCAGTTCTGCTGTCATGCTTGAGAAGAACAAATTGGGTCTTCTGCAGGTTTTATGACCAGAAATAATTCTGTCTTCTTTTCAGTTGCAAACTCTGTTTTCAGTTCTGGTTGTGTTTTATTAAGGTAAAGACATAGTTGTCTCAGCATATGGTGTGAGTTATTTGTGCTGTAACTCTCAGGAAGATACACACCTGAGAACCGAAATTCCAGGTTGGATCCAGACCTGAATTAGATAAGTAGTTCCTCTCTTCAGAAAGGCTTTAATCCAATCACTAGGTCTATGCATGCTTGACCTGGGAAAGACTTGATATACTGATATGAACACAGATGTGTGGTCATAGCTTTCTTAGTCTGCAGAGAATGTGCAAGAGGACAAAAGACAAGAGCATATCATCCCGTGTTCCACAACCAAAGAAGTCCAAATCTGAACTCTGAAGAAAATTTGTATGACATCAGACAAATCACAAACACTTTCTACCCTTTACTTCCTAACTCTACTTCATCTTAATGAGGACTTGAATTATTTTGTACAGTGCTGAAGGTAATGGAAATTGCTTGCATAGACTGGATGTTTGTTATTTGATTTAGAAAGTGTTATGTATGTCATTCCTATGGCTTTCTGTGTTCATGTTCTATTACTTCAATTTTAGTTGGACCTCCACCTTCTTGCCCAAATTCGGGAATGCAGAGAGTTGACAGCACGATCTAATTTGTCCAGACATCCAAGAACTTGATATCTTAATGAGTTCAGATATCATTGGATCTATGAATCCAGAGATGAGCAGAGTTTGCAGAGAGAGCTGTAGCCGTAAACCTGTCAGCATGGCATGCATGCTGGCAGAGCGCTCTGTGGGCACCTCTTGCTGGAGTGCAAGAGGAGAAGCAGGAGTGTGCAGAATCCTGCTCCTTTAGGTGGCAGGAAAGTGATTATCACACCAGCTTTTATCTGAAATGATTTCAGTCCACCAAATGGAGTTATTTTTTAAAAATCAATAGGAGGAAATTTGGTATCATATGCCTCTGCGTTGAATTCCCCAGGAGATGTTATGGTTGGGATGGGATCTCAAGACAAATTCAGTTTCTGCCCCTCAGGAAAGTCTAGTGGGAATCAGCTTGGCTCCATCTATTGATTATTCATAAAAAAGATATTGGTTAGGAAGCATGTATTCTGTCAATCTTATCATCACCCTACAATGCCAGAAGGGTTTATATTACTTCTGAGAAAGTTATTGAAAAAGGGGAAAAAGTAGAAGAGAGGTGAGTACTGACATAGAATTGTAGTTGACTGGACATTTGAGCAAGCAATCACCCCACATTTCCATGAGCAGTGTTCATTGGCTGTCGACCCTAGACAAACACTTTCCATGGAAAGAGGAGATGGTCTGTGGGCTCCTCGAGTGCCTTCCAAGTCCCATTCTCACTCTGCCACCCTGTCTACAAGCGTAACTTGTCTCAGTTTGTGTGAGGAGTCCCACAGGTTTCTGCTTCTGGTGCTTTGAGGTGTGTCACTCTGAGACAATAGAAAATATATGCCCTTCTTACTTTGCTTTATTAGATAGTCAACCTGATTTTGTGGGTTCAACTTGTGGTAAGGGTTGCTACTAAGAGTGAGTCAGGCTATCATGGTGTTGTGATTATTCACATCTACTTGTGTGGCTATCTTAAGGAGGGGTAAAAACTGTGTATTAGAGTAACTTCAGAGTCAGCAATGGTGATAACTTCTCCCAAAGATTCCTAAAGAAATTGGCCAAGGAACTAGCTGGCTCAATTACTTTTTTTTTTTTTTTCCTAACCGTAAGAATATCACTAGAATTCCCAAAGTGTGGATGCTTATTAACACTGTCCCAGTGTTCACAAAGGGCAAGTGTGATAGCTAAGATAAGCATAGAGCAATTAGCCTGATAAGGTTCCTTGTTAAAAAAATGAAGAAATTGATACAAGAGTCAGTTGATACAAGATTAAGTGTGGTAATAGAATTAATACTAGTCAATATTCTTTTTCATGGAAAATAGATCTTGTCAAGGAAACCTAATTTCATTTTTGATGTGATTATAAGTTTGGTCGATGAGAGAAATTGCACAGGCATAATAGACTTTTGTGTGGCATTTGACTCAGTACCACATGAAATTCTTTTAACAAAAAGCACTATGCAATATCATAAAGTGAACGCTGAAGAGATGAAAGCTGGCTATCTGATGATTTTTAATGCTAGCTATCAGTAAGGAAACATCAATGAGTGAGGGTGTTTCTAAATGGAGTACCAGAAGGTTCAGTATTAAATCCACTTCTATTCAACATTTTCATCAACCATGTGACAGTAAATAATAATAATAATAACAAAATCATAAGAGATGTACTGTTGAGTGGTAAAAATGATGGCTTGGTAGCTACACAGGGCAATCAGTTTTCATTGGATCAACTGGATATGTTCCCAGCCCAAAACAGTCAGATCTACATAGGAAGAGGCAATTCAGTCTCAGTGTGGAATTGCAAGCAGGAGCTTGGGCAGCAGGGCCTCCAGGAAGGACCTGGAAGCACTACTGAACAGGGCAGGGCATCCCACATGAGCTAGAGGTGGTAAGCTCATTAAGAAGCAGAAAGAGAGGTGAGGTGATTAAAGGTCATACCTTC
Source organism: Anser brachyrhynchus (assembly GCF_964034855.1). Taxonomy (NCBI): domain Eukaryota; kingdom Metazoa; phylum Chordata; class Aves; order Anseriformes; family Anatidae; genus Anser; species Anser brachyrhynchus. The sequence continues at coordinate 35,067,806 of NC_137696.1, forward strand.
ACGTGGAGAAGACTGGGTGTGAGAGGACACTTAGATTAACAGAGAAAGTATTAAAAGAACCAATGGCTGGAAACAGAAACCAGGCAAATTCAAATGAGAAATTAGGGACAAATATAAAAGTATAGTGAATTAATCAGTGGAAGAAATTACAAAAGGAGATATGTATTTCCTGTCTTCTGCTATATTCAGATAGGACTTGATGCCTTCCTGAAAGATATGCTTCAGACAAACATGAGTTATTGGGCTTAATGCAGGAGAAAATGGTTAAAATTGAATGGCCTGTGATAGGCAAAAGCTCAGGCAAGCTGAGGTATTGTATTTCTGGCATTAATCTTTACAAACCTATGAGTATTTAAGTAAGATACAGTAGGTATATTTGTACATGGCTATGTCTACTATGATTTCTTAAAACTTTCCACCTTTTCAGTGACACATGTTGGCCAGCTGGAGATCAGAAACAACAGCACACTCTGCAGATGACTGTTTACCCAACCTGAGTAATGATTTACTGATAGTGTTTGTAAGTGGTTATAGTAGATAACACTCAAGCAGCCCGTATCATGTATTATTTCGGCAGAAAACGTTGGAATAATTCTGAATAATGTTTGTCCCAGAGCCCCATGATAGTTCACAAGAACAACAACAACAAAGGCTTAAACTTGCCAAAACCTTGTTTTCGTCTTTGACATCAAAGAGCTCATTCCTTCCTACTACCCAGGTGGAGTAAAGCATTCTGGCAGGGAAGGTGAAACTTCACATGCTGACTGTGATACACAAAAATATGCTTCTAAAGGCTGCTGCATATTTAGAGGCTTTTAGCACTTCTCTTCTTCTGCTTTTATCAGTGTCTTCCATTTTGCAGCGTGTAGACCAGTAAACTTATTTGTACTGAATATAGATAATTATTCCTTATTCAGCACACTCACATCAATAATCATTGCCATAGTGAGTGCATTTTTTCAGTGTCTCAAACATTCAGTTACCTATTACAGTGCTTGCCAAACAGTGTCCTTTCTTCTTATTTATGGAACTGAAAGGCAAAATGTATTCGATAGACGATTATTGGACTGATTTTGAATGGTGCTCAGCACTGGGATCTCAAGCCCATCATTAAAATAGTAATTTTACAAAATGGTACTACTGTAGAAAACAGTTTTTATTTTTTAATTTTAATTTTAATTTTTATTTTTCTTCTTACGGGTTTATGAAAATAATGAATGCATTGCCCTTGTTAAAACTCTTACATGTACACACAAAATGCACACTTGTAGCATAGCAAATTATTTCTCTTGGGTTGCCTGTACTGAGTTTGAAAATTTAAGATGAACATGTTTCCTTAATATTTTCTGAACTTAACAATGCAGGAGAAGCAGTTCACTGCCCCTCACTGTTTCAGGATGCTGCCTCCTGATCTCCTCTAATGACACCTAAGGTCCTTGACGGAGCATGGTCTTTAAGTAGAGATCATCATTTTGTTCAGGCAGACTCCTTAGTAGCTTGCTTTTTCGGGTTACAGCAGGGAGAAGTGCATTTTCTTACCACTTTTCTGCCAGCTCCCTCAGAGCTGGTGTCTTTTTTGTCAAGTGATGAATCTGCTCCATGCCTGACATCCAGTGAGCAGTCCTTCAAAGCGCGGAAAGGCTGCCTTATTGTCATTGTCCAAGGCACCTTTCCATGCATTGTAAATATAAAAGGCAAAGAAAATCACCATGCAGGAAACAAATAGGCAGTTCTGACCGGTGTCATCCCTGCAGTCCGCCATTCTGCCGGATCCTGATTAGGCGACCCAAACCGTCATCTCTCAGGGATGGTGGGAGGTCTGACATACCTCACTTATTCAATTGCCCTGTGTTGGGCACAGGCATCAAGGTTTATCAGCAGCACTTCTGATGTCCCAGAAAGAAGATTTGTAACTATAGCACCTTGTAATCTTGTAGCACAACCAACAGTGCTCTTGCATTTTGTTTTCATAAGTGTCTTCACAAGCTGGCAAGGCTGGAGTTAAAGTGTAGGGAATGATCATGGCTTTTCAAACTTCAGGGTTGGAAATGGTGTCTTTTTTTCTCCCTGCCGTGCTGTTATAGAGAAAAAACATCTGTGCTTGCTGTAGCTATTTGCTGTAGCTATTTTCCATTCTGAGCTCTATTTGTGACTTCTGCATGTGACTTTAAGTAGAAACCATGGTGAATCATTCTCTTACTCCTTTAACCCAACCCCCTGGAGAAGGGCTCTGTGAGCCATTATCGAGTCCATATGCCACCCAGTCCCTTGTTGATTTTTGTTTAATTGGACTGAGTGTAGATTTAGAGAGCTTGCCAGTAGTTTTTTTTTTTTTTTTTCTGGTGGGGGGTGGGTGGATTTTTTTTTTTTTTGAGAGTACTATCTTGCCCACTAAACTTCTTGACCAGGCTGGGCAGCCTGCCATGGTGATACCATAAATCCATCTGGAAGCAAAAAGGGGAGAGGAAAGTTCCTGTCAACAGAGATGAGATTCATAAATAATCTCCTCAGCCAAATACATTTAAGAGACAAATAACAATGTGCTTTAATGTGAAATCAAGTTACAGAAAATAAAGATGTCATTGGTTAGAATGCCAGGCTACCATGGGTTATGGAAGCAGCATGCAAAACCCTTAGCTTTTGGCAGTCTCACGCTTTCTTGGTGCATCATATAATCAGATCAGTTTCTGAGAGCTCTTTTTGTCTCTACATGCTCTTCTCCATCAGATTCTTCTCACAAAGAGGCAGGCTGTTTCTCTGTTCTTCCAGCAGCCTCTATAGCTCAGCCTTGGCTTTTGTTTGAGAAACATATATGCCATAAGGTGTTTTAATTATGCTCATTACTATATCGCCTATATTGACTGGTTAAGTAGTATCTCACGCTAGGGTGATTTGCTCATTAAGCACAGGATACAGGCAGCAAAACAGAAGGTACCACACTGTGGATACAAGAGTCGGGACAATTCTTCTGGGAAAGTATAAGTTTTAATGCTTTCCTTTGTTTACAAAGTAGTTGCAAATGATCTTACTGCTTATGGGAGGCTGACTTCAGTGGCTACACACAGGGAGGCTGGCCTGACAAACATTGCACTATTTATCTTTTCACAGCCCCAGCATATGCACCTCAGTTCTCATCTGCTATGCCCACATCTGCCCACATCTCTTTGAGGCCCAGGTGCTTCACTACAGGCATTCACCATTGACTTTGATCCTCAGCATCATTTAGCTCTGTTAAAGCAGGAGCCATGCTGACCAACATTCTGCTTTCACCTGCTCCCCTCTATACAGCTCCTCTTCAACTCTTTATGCCCACACCTAATCTGGTCTTTGTGTCAGTCAGGACACTAGTGTCTTGTCTTCTAAAGGTCTGATATCACGAACTGTCTCTTTTTCTCAGAAACAGATTTTTCTATGGCAGTTTAAGGCGTTTTCACTCTTCAGGTTTGGCAGCACTCCCAAAGCCGGTATGACCTGTTCCCTTTGGCACTCTTTAACTGTCACTACTGCGTGCAGTATTCAGGGTCTTTCAGATCAATCTAATTTTTGTTATTTTTTGACCAAAAAAAAGAAAATGTGCAATTGAGAAATGTGCTTAGAGGAGCTTACCTTTATACTGACTGGGATCGGTGGAGGAAATACATATAGAAATGCACTAAACTCCCATTAATTCTTTTATTTTAATTCTGGTAGCAATCCTACTTATTATGCATGCCCTCAAATTTCTGCTGTCCTTTTTTCAGACATTGCTTGTTGGAGGGAAGCACAACAAGGCCCTGACCAAAAAGCTACTACGCTACTGTTTCAACATCAGTAATTACTGTACAACTATTACTATTCCACCTGATAACTATACAGACAGAATTATTCTGGATAGGAGAAATATGAAGTAGGACATATGTTATGTTGTGTTTTTATTGTCTTTTGTTTCCTGGAAAGCTGAGACATCTGTACTAATGAAAGGATCACCCAGTGCCCTTGCTGATATTCCTGCCAACAGAGCCCGATTAGATCACAGACTGTTGTTGATTCACTCACCACAGAGAAAGGAAAAGCAGATGCTTGGTTTAAATTTTAACTTATTTGAAATCTTCAGAGGTCCCATGGTCAGTCTCTTGTAGAGATACTCACCTCAAGGCTGCCTGCTTAGCAGCTGAAGAAGCAGCTCTTCTACTTACCTTCCTTGCCAGTCATGAAAATTGTGCAAGACAAATTCTGTTTTGTGTTAACTCTCCAGAATGAAACTCTGTCCTCTGTCCCCAATAAATGCTCATTTTCTTAGAGGGCTTTCACATGACTGATTTAGGGTGAAGTTTGGCATTGCAGATGAATCTCAGTTAATAATTCTGATGATGATACACGAGTCAGGTATTTTTCAGTGCTTTCTCTTGTATATGGATTGGCTCTGAGGTACTGCAAGGAAAAAGTAAGTGAAACCTATCACTGAAAAGGTTTAGTATATGACTGTAAGCCACTGGTAACTCAGCTTTCAATGGAGGAAGTACCACTTTGACATGTATCTTTTTCAGAACACATTCTTTTTTCATTGTTGGATAGTGTCACAGAATTTCTAGGGAGTCTATTAGGGTTTTCTTCAGACAGAAACTTCCAAAACCAGCACCGCTGACAAGAAGTTAAAGAAACTGGAGTTTCTTTTTGAAATACTTAGATTCACTCAGATAATGAACATGCACAAATATTTCCAACCTAATAAAAAAAAAACCACAACAGAACAAAACATAAAAAAACAAGTTTATTTAGGCAAAATGCTTGTAGGAAAGCCACAAGAACTTTGCACTTGAAATTCTCCTGCAGCCCTGACATTTTCCAGAACACTTGCAGCAACAGTTGAAACTTACATTTAATGTAGAGATGAAGAGCTGGCTTGTTACATTCTTGCTTGCTGTTCCTGTCATAATACTACATTTATCAGTTAGACGCAAATAGATACAATGCATTCTCCACTAGGTCCTGCCAGTGAATTTGCAAAGGTTATTTTTATGTGCTGGCAACTTTAGGAATATTAGAGATGGAGAAGCCACCACAGATACAGCTAATGAGGCTCACTGTCTCTCTTTCAAGAAGAAATGATATAGTGGGTGTTTCTTTCTTCCATAGAAAGAAATATTGCACTCTGCAAAATTGATGCAATCACTCTTTGCATTTTTTGAACATCCTGGCAGACGTTATATAGGTATATGTGCATGAGGGGGTGGGCAAGAATAGAGAGAAAATGCAGATCTCTTCCCAATAGCACATTATTACAGAGAGAGGATCTCAGCGCAAATTATTCTGAACCCATTAAAGCACTTTTATGGGCTGAAATAAGAAAAGATAATTCTTCTTTTGAACAGGCAATGTCATCAAATAATAAATACCCAGGAGTATACTGATCACTCTGCACTGTATGTTTTTCTCCATTTCCATTTCTCCTGAGGTCCTCCTGCATCAGATTTCATTGACTTCTTACCATGCCATGTGTCCTGACAGGAGCAAAAAATTTCTATGACAGGAGTAGGTGGGGAGTAAACAAAACAACAAGGAAGAACATCAAGAGCCGCAGTGAAGCCTTCCTTTCACCTCCAGCTTTGAAATGAGGTGTTACAGCTACTGGGGGAAGGGAAGAAAATTGTAGAACAGAGTGTTGCGACAACTTATACTCCCCATCATCAACTTTATACCCATGCCTTCCATATGCAGTTCTTCATCAGGCTATCCTGCCTGTGTTGTTAGGCGGATTCAAAGCTGGTGTAAATGTACGCAGCACCATCAGATTCAAAGGGGCTATGTTGATGTACTGCAAAAGAGACTTTGGGCCTTTGTGATCTAATTTCAGAAAGGTTTGCAGGCACCCAAGGAGCAGCCTTTCATTATTATTCCTTTTCAATGGCTGTGTTTTGTATTTATACCAGCGGAATAAATAAATAAATAAATAAATCCCACAAGCTTCTTGCTCAGCAAGAAAAATAATAATCCAAGAAGTGCCAATTGTTTTGGAATTATTTCTATTAATAGTCATACTTCTAGTGTCATGATTTAGTCTTTGAAGTAATGGAGGCAATAGGAAGTCAACTGTACATAAGAGAGGGAGCTGGGACAGTCTGGAGGAAACCCACAGAGAAGAATAAATGCTACTGGCTTGCTGCTGAGGAAGGATGAATGATTTCCAAGAAAATTAAAAAGGTGATCTTGAAGTTGTGATATTTGGTGGTATAGTAATGGGGAGGGAGCTGGGGAGTGTAGGTGGAGCTGCTGCACAAATATCAGTCCTCAGTTAAGAATAAATAATTCAATAAAAGAGTCCTTATAGTTCACATTTGCAAAGGAAAACTGGAAAATGCAATCTGAGTTTATGTGTCTCAAAGGTAGAAAAAAAATCAGAAGAGCCTCTTTTAAAAAATGTCTTAAATCTCATGACTTTTGTGCATCCTATCTCATGATATTTTACTGTTCAGGGCTGAAATACTGCCAAGTATTTCCAACCTGGTCCAGCCCCAGTTTTCTAGAGGAAAATTAACACTAACTCCTTAATCTTAAGTCCTGAAAATATTTTCATCTGTAGAGTCCTGAGAAGAAGGCTTCACCCCAGCTTGTTCCCTTCTCTCACCCCTACATGCATTATCACCCCACCTGTACCCTTTCTTCAGACACCCTGAAGACCCCAGAGTCACCAAAAGGGAGGTCTTCTGTGCACCTTCCTGGCACACATGATAGATAAGTATTGTTTCCGTCTCCTGCTTAGTGTTCTGCTCTGTTTTTGAGCATAGACCTTTGTGGAGCCTTTGGTTCTGAGCAGTTTTACAGTGGGTTCACTCAGTGCTATTTACACTGAAGTAAAGCAAGTTACTTCAAGGGATGGGAAGATGAGGGAAATGCCAGACAGCATATTTTATGTTTGGGCTTGACCATAAATAACTTAATTCATCCTCTCTCACTTTGTCGTAAAATGCATGAAGACACTGCACAAACTCAATTTAACTTTTAAAAAGGAAACTTGCTTTTTCCTCCATGCTTTCTCTCTGGTCCTTGATTCTACTCCCCAGATAACTGACAAATGAGCTATCTGAATGTGAAGACCTAGTAAGCTGCCTGCAGGCCCTTGTTTCTTGCTTGGAAGTGGATTTACACCAATGTTTCTGCTTGAGGAGAGATCTGAGACTGTAGCAGAACAAGGTTTTGGGCTGGATTTTAGTCTGATGTTTTGTAAACAGTGGGTTTAGAAGATGTTCTGAGTTTCAAGTTATTTTGAAAGAAGTAAACTGCCCTTTTTTTTTCTCCTCTACCTTTTTTTTTTTACATTACTTATCATTAAGGTTTTTAAATATCTGGTTCTTCCATCATGGTCTGAAATCTCCTAGGAACAGATATTATACAGATATTTAAATACTCCAGAATTGGCTTTTCTACTTTTGAATGCAATCTGTATCTGATCTAATTTGGATCTGGGGATTTTAGTGTAATTAAAGGTAGACAATCCTGTGTGGGTTCATACACACACACACAAAAACGCTCCATTAAAAAAAAAATTAGGTCCATTTAAAATTAATAACAAATCCATACATATTTCTCCATATAATTTTAAACAAAGAAACCTTTGTGGATTTAAGAATCATCCACAAAAATAAGGTGGGAGGATCTGTTCTTTTGTCCTTTTAAAACATATCTGGGTAGGCTCTCAGAGTTATAAGACTTGTCCACGCCACTCCCTGTTTCTTTAAGAATGTATGAACTTTAAGTAAATCTGTCCCTTAGGAGGGTGGCCCTACTGCTTGCTATTGCATGTTCTGAATTGAGCTGTCCTTTTGAAGCTCAAAGTGGAACCACTTTGTGTCTACCTTAAATATTCCCAGACACAAAGCGAAAAACTGCTTTTAGCCAAAAGATTAGGGTTATTTATATATTTATATTTATAAGTCACAGAGACTTCAGGTCTCTCTGCCAGTATCTACAGGACTGTTGCATCATCTTCAAAAGACAAGAGTGAGATAGGAATGTCTTCAGCTGTTGTTCAGTTCAATGCTTAAAACAAGTAGACTTTGGATGAAATCCTTGTTTTGAATAGTGTTAGAGGAAGCCTCAACCCCATTCAAGTGCAATGGCATAACAGCCATGCTGTAGTGCACTCTTTCTTTTCATTCACTTTCTGAATCTACTCTGTTTAATCAAATGTGTTTCAAAATGCTTTATTTTCACTTCTGAAAAAATGTACTGTTGAACCCCAAAAGTACTTATCATTTCAACCTTCCAAAAAAGAATGTGGCTGACATGACATGTTTTCTGTTTCATCCATAGACCAAAACTCAGCACCTCCACACATCCTTAGGCATAATCCCTCCCCTTCCAACTGTGAAGTGCTAATAAAGTGCTCCTCTCTTCACTCCAATGCACTCTCCACTTTAATGTAATCATCCTCTCTAATGTGTGTATTAGAATTTTGGGGACCTTCAAGAGGAAAGTAGCTCTTTCTATTTATTTCTTTCACTGCCACTCACCTATTTTTGGAGAATTGACTTCATGAAAGATTGAAAATACTATAATGGTCATGACTGCAATGAAAGATGTGGAAGACGTGGACACTGGATAGATTTCTAATGCCATTTCACTGATTGCCCGTGATCACTTCCTGGCTTTTTCCATTATCTTGTGCTAATTTAGGAATTTGAATTACCAGGCTGAGGGAAGTTAAAAGCAACATATTCAATGTTTTTCTTTTTTAATTAGTCTCACTCCATCTTCCTCAGCTCCCTTTCTCTTCTAGCGGGAAGCCATATGACAGTTATTAGACAGCTGCATAACCAGCTGGTTGGAGGTCTCCAGGCTATTGATTGCTCTGGTAAGATCTACAAAAAGTCAACGCACTGTATCCTAATGTACAGGCAAGGCATCTGCCAGCTCTGCCTGCTCTTCAGAATGCAGGGAAGGGGAGCTATTGAACTGCCATTATTATGAACCCCAAATATCCAGAGTGCTGGGCTTTGCAACAGCTGTAGAAGGTACCATTCCCCCTCTATCTCATTTCTAAAGCACCTATCAGTTTAGTGTTTAAAGTGCTGGTCTAAATGTTCTCCTTACTCTTTCAAAAGGCATCTGTTCACATAATGCTGAAGTGGTCTGTTCTTAACATAGCACCACAAATCAATTTGCGTGCAAACGATTTGGCTTTGTGAGTTGCTCTGTCTGGTCTTCAGTTCCATGGCTATAATTTAGCTTACAGAGAGGGAGTGGGCTGAGGCTGGGGACAGAGGCTCTGAAAAGCTCTCTGGCAACAAAAAGAAAATGGAAAGGTCTCCCATAGGAGACCTCTAAGCAAGTGCCGAGGAGTCTATAGTTTGGTAAGTGACAGAAAATCATATGGAAATCAGATGAGCAGAAAGAGCATGTGAGGGATATTTAAGAAGGCAGCCAAAGGAATCAATGTCTCTTTGCTTCATTAGATGTTTAATGTTCAATTTTGAACATGATGAGTATAGAAGAAAGGAGTGCAGTCGAGTGGTGAACATGTTGCTGAAGTGCCTCCATGCCACAGGGGGCACCAATACCTGGCATCTGATGTGGGAGCTCAGTTCTCACATAGGGGCTGGGGAGGGGGAGAGGAAAGTAAGCTTGTGGATAATTAACGGCAAAAGCAGCAAACAACTGTTCTTTTATTCATTTTTTGCTCTTTTTAGAACATACATGTAGGAACACATTCTGTGCCTCAGGCACCTTAACAATCAGTTACAAGTCATAGGCTAAATAAGGGGTGTACCTGTGAATAGATCCACTGCTGCTCAGTGTAGCTTTAGAGAAAGCACAAAATTGATGTCTTGGATGGAATGATAGAAACAACGGTGGGGCCTGATACACCTTTCGGGCGCAGGCTCCCTGAGAGACAGCGTCAGCATATGATGTGTACAGAGGAGGGCATTTCTAAGCTAAAAAGGTCTCAAAGCATTGATGGCTGTGTAGTTTAAAACCATCACCTTGAATTCCACCTGGAAGCTTACTAGAGGTCAGTGAAATGCGTGGAGCAAGGTCTAAATTGCTCCCAGTGCACAGTCTGTCAGGCTGCAGTGTGATATGCTGGCTTCAGACTGAATATTTTGGAGGTGTAGCTGCATGGAAAGAGCAGGTTGTCTAGTCCCTCTATCCTGGATAACTGTTGTGTGGTCAATGAGGGCAGGAAAAGGTGCCTTCATTATACTGGGTGCACATAGAAATAGGAGCCTTTCTAGGCCTGTTTGTCACTGAGGACTGGTTGTTTCTTGAATGGTGTCCCCAGCCTACTCCTTCTTCACCTTTCACCTGCAGATGAAGGAGTTGCACTGCCTGATCCCCCCAGTCTTTCTCACTTGGTCGGTCATGGCAAGCTTGCCTGAAGCCTCTGTTCCTGGGATGGAGAGGCAGCAAGTGCCTTACACTCGGGAGCCAACAAGGCTGATGCCCCAGATTGATTGGTCTGTTCCTGTGCAGGATTTTTCCTCATGGCATGCCTGGAAATGATTTTGTGAGCTTAATTTTAAATAACAGGAGTGCTGGGGTTTTGCTGATTACCTCTGATTAACACATCATTTTGTCAGAGTGTATCTCAACACTGAGCTTCTTTGAGTTTTTGAAATTCGAAGTCTTAGTTTTTTTACTTCATCGTGGACGCACTTATCCTGTCTAATTTTAGACACCTAACTGAGGGACCCCAATTAGGAAACTAGTTGCTCTGGTGGACTATGTAAAGGGAAACAAGGAAATCCCTGGAGGTGTTTCAGACCCTAGGTAGGCTGGAGCACCTTGTGGCCCTACCTGTTGAGCTTCATTGACTACAGAGAGAGCCTTGGCTTTTACTGCTGATGCCTAATGAACATGGATCTAAGATTTTTGATGCCTGTAGCCTTTTTCTTTCTGGGTGTTCACAGCATAACTAGTATGGTGATGCCTCAAGATGCTGAATTCAGTACCACCCATAATGATCCACAGGCACTAAACAGCACAAAACCAGTCAGATTTTAAACCTTTCCACCATATTCCTTATCGACTTCTATTATGCCTTCTTCATGCATCCCTTGTTTGAGTACTGTAAGAGGAGGCACACAATACTGCAAGTAGATTAGCACAAGAGGCCTTATAAGGTTTATCAATAGGTTTATGTTACCTGCCACTGCCATTGGGTTTGTGCTCACAGGCAACCTGAAGGACAACAGTAGCAGCTTCTTGAACTTTTTTGACTTAAATTTGTTAACTTTCTGTCTCTTAAGGTTAGTATTGGATGGTATTATTTGATAGTTTGGTGTCAGTTAGTCATATAATGTCATTTTCAGTCTGCCCTTTTTTCCTTTTTTTTTTTTTTTTTCTTTGAAACCACAGTCTTAACAAAAATTCTTTTTACTTTTCCTGGCTCCTTATCATTTCATGCTGCCAGATCCTGAGGCTGCAAGTAAGTACTAGACCCCACAGGATAAGAAAAACTCCTGCAGAAAAGATAAAAGTGAAACCTTGCCAGAATCAATCAGAAGTCTATGAGTACTCCTGGCTCACGTGTGGATGCTGGGGCTCCCTGATTGATGATAAACAGGTAGACAAGACAACCCAATAGGTCTGCGTGCCATGCTTATACGGTCATCTGTTTTTATTTGCACACCTATAGATAGCGGTGGGGGAACCATCTGCAGCAAACAATTTATTTGATGGATTAGGCACTCTTTTTAGTGTGTGTTTACAAACAGGCTTTTCTCATTGTTTGAAATGATCAAATCAATGGTTGGTGTGCAGGTGTTTCAGCAGCATATTTCTCACTAGCTAGCCACTACTTGGTGAGTGATCACTGCAGTCACTTTGCGCTTTTTGCTGCATGCTACTTGTATAAGTCCCAAGCAACATTTGTGATGGCAGCTCCAACACAAGAAGCATGTTCATATGCCACTCAAGCTTTCTTATGAGCACAAGTATTCTTGTGTTAATGTTCAAGAAGAACGAATACAATGAACCATAAAATAACACTTGAAAAGCTTTGTTGTATAGTAGATTTGCCAAAATAATCATAGACAGATTTCAGGGAGAACAAAATATTTTGCTGATTTGTGTCAAATTTACTGACAAAAAAGCAAGTAGAGAAAAAAAGCAAGTATAGAAATGTAATTCTAGAAATAAAAATTTCTTCATTTTATAAATTTTTCATTTTATAAAATTTTATAATTTTTTTATAATTTTTTCCTTTTTACTTTGAAAATTTTCTTTCATTTTAAACAAAAGTCTAAATTAAAGGAAAAAGTATTAGAAGGAGCAAGTTACTCAAAAACAGAACAAAATATTTTGTGTTGAAGTGAAAAAAAGTGTTACAGTATATTCAGGTTAAATCTGAGGGTTATACTTTAAGTTAACTAAAAACTCTGAAGAGCTTCACCATTTGATTGTTGTTGGTTTTTTTGTTTGTTGTTTTTTAATTTTTCTTTTGTTCAGGAAAAAAGAAAAAACAAAACCAGAAGGTTCTGGTGGTGGTCATGAGTCAGGAATACATTAGACCATATGCTTTAAGCCCACTTCTATTCAGCAAATGAATTATGCTAATTCTAGCATCAGAAATACACTTCAGAGCTTGTTGGAGAGTAAGAGGTGACTGGACTGGAATTTAATCAAATTATTAATGCTCATAATTATTTGATATTTGTGCTATTGTTTTTTTCCCCACCTGATCACTCTGGATTAGTTCACTGTTCAGATTCACACACAAGTACCTAATACAGTTGATCTTTGTCTTAGGATTTAAAAACAGAGTAATAGGTAAAAAGGGAAGAGCTACAGCTAAGCATGGAAGATACATATATGCATGTGTGTTCTGCTTTAGAACAACCGCTCTTCTATCAACATGCACCTTAACCTGGTCTCCCTGGAAGGCACTATGGAAGAAACTGGACTTCCCAACACAAAAAAAAGAGGGAGGGTCAGAATAGGGCAAATTTTTAAAAACCATAGTTTAAAATGAGCATTCAAAAATCTGCTCAGCAGACTTGAATATGACTCCTGGATTTCAGAGAAATTGAGTCAGCCAAAACTTCCAATAGCATCTAGAGTATGGCCCAGCCAAAAGTATCTTTAGCTAAATATCTATATCAGTGGCCCCTTCCAGATACTTAGGACAGATGTAGGAAGACGTGACCATAGACTACGGTCAGTGTATACTCCCAGCCCCACAGTCACAGGGACTTTTTGAGCAGTTTGGGAGTTTAACAGCCTGTTAAATATCTGACTTCCCAGGCTTTTCTTCATGCAATTCTTGTCCACCATACATTGAGTTACAAGGAAAACCACAAATGTCATAAGGTTTAAAATAAAGCAAAGGATATGACTCAGTGTTGTCATCCCAAGTGGAGCTGGGGTAGAGAAGAATCAAAAAATAGCATTTGTGAACTCATATTCTCTAATACTCTTTCACATCATTTGCAGCTGTCTTGTAATCAGGAGAGATCAGATTCTTTAGACCATTTGCAATCAGTACCTGTAATCTGTTGATCAATCAGTAAAACGGTCATTTGCCTTTGACCTTTCCATGGTTATATTTCAGAATCATTAACTCCTCAGATACTTTTTGTATGAACATTTCCATGGACTCTTCCAAGCACTCCGTTCCTTCTGTGGGAGGAGATCCATCATTACATGCCTCTGAGTGGAGAGGCTGATGCAAGGCAGAGGTTCACACAGCTGAGATATGCCTGTCTACAACAGGAGGATGACAGAACTGCTGTGATCCCCCAGCTTTTACTTGCTTTCAAATAAAATGAACCAGATGGGCTTTTTGCATTGATTTCAGAAGGTAATTTCAATTAAACAGCCTTGGATTCCTTTTGTTGAGTCAGCACCTAAGCTGTATGGTACTTTTTCTCTCAAGTTCGTTCTCATGAGTAGCTATTCTTCATATGAGTCAGTCAGGTTTATGATTTTCAACCATATTATCAGTTCATACAACAGTTAAGTGTTGCTGTTTATGAGCTAAGTTACTCAGCCTTTTTCAGTTTGTCTGCTGGGTGTTGTCAGGTCAGGCACAATAAGGTAGGGGATTTTTGCGCTATGCTACAGTCACAGATTTTGCATTGACATGTAAATATCTTTCCAAGTGATGCAGTGAGACAAAAATAGTAGGGTTTGGAGACAGAAGGTAAGTTTGAAAAGTATAAAGTCTTCCAAGTAGATCCCCTTAGACTATTTTGTTCCTATTTCCTGTTTTTATTTATTCACTACTTGTAGTAACATTTAATTGAGGTTAGGGTTTTTGTGTGTTGGGGCAGTACAAGACATTTTTCTCTGTTGAGCTTGAACCTAAAAAAGAAGTGGGTTTAATTAGCTATGTATGACAAATCAGACTCCATATGAGGATCTCCAGAGGTCTCTTCTGCTCTAAATTATTCTATGATTTTATGAAATAGTGTTAATTATACCCATAATTGCAGACAAGAAAAGAAAAATAGAAGTTCTTGATTCCTGTTCATGACAACTTAAATGACTTCAGACCTGACCGTAAGTGGCTTGTTTGTGGTCACAGCTCAGCACTGTGCCCTGAGTGTCAGGTCATTGCCATTTGCCCCACAGTCCAGCTTTATACTTCAGAGGGACTCTGGGGACAAATTTAGGCAGAGAATTGTTGACAGTCTTACTCTGGATAGGTATGCTTTGTGAGACAGTAGAGCTCTTCAGCGGGGATAACCTATCCACAAAGCCTCCAAGTCCGAGCTGTTTTGCATTTACTCGGTTTGTAGCCCTGGCACAGCAAACATATGACTGGTGTCATATATATGTGAAGGTAACCTGAAAGCCCTAGGATGCCATTCCTGATATCAGCTCATTGTTTTAGTTTCAAAATATGCCATATGATATTATCAATACTATTTTGCTACAGTGCTGTTCCAACAGGGCTAATGCTGCAGAAGTGAAGTACACGCAGCTGAAAAGAATTGGGTACATGAGGAAACATTTTGCTCTCCATACTTTCACTTCAAAAGCATCTCTGGAAGCATGGATTCATTTGAGTCATCTGTTCACCACACAGTCTTTTCCCTTCTGCTGGTTGTGTGGGGCATGCAGCAGGAGCCTACAACACTTCAGGAATGGCATCGCTGCTCGGTTGGGCTGTTGGCTCAGTGTTCTTACTTGAGAGCATTAGAGACTGATGGACCTGCACCTTTGACAGCTCATGTTGATTCTGCCATCCCAAGCAGGTTTGTTAACCATACTTTATTCTGTGGTACAGCAGCAGTTTGTAGGAGCACAGATGTTCTGTCTACATAGACTAAAATAAAACCAAGCCAGAATGAACAAATAAGGAAGAGATACAGGGAAGTGAGGAGGTGGAAATATAAATAGAAATATGGTACTTGAATAGCAGAAGACCATCATTTTCATAAAAGGGTCTACCTTCAAGCTCCTATTCTAATGCTTATCTCAGCTGATCAGGTACCATCAATAAGGGATTCATAGCACATTTATCTCCTGACCCCTCTTTTTTTTTTTTGTTTAGCACATTGTTTGTGGGCTGATCCAGATTTCTAAAAGCATATTTGCTCTTTGTCTGAAAATATTTTTGAACTAAGACAAATTACGTAGCCAGCTGAAGAACAGATTGTCTGCAAAATGTATTCTTTATTAACCAGCTCATACTGTATTGGTCACTGAGGTCCCATTAGTTGTGTCTACTGTGTTATGGAGGAACAGCTGGCCAAGGCCAGACTGGAGGCCAAATTTGCTATACATCCACGTGAACTTTGGATCTCATGACTAACTCAGTGATGACCCATATGAAATCCTCTCTTCGGTCTTGCCCTGTCTGAAGCTGGGTATGTGCTCTTCCTCAATGAATGTTACCTAATACCCCATGCTTCATTCAGTAGCTGTCATATAGCTCGGCTGTGCTTTGATACTGTTAAGTGCTTGTTGTCAAGCCTAGAAGATGCCCCAGGATCCTTCCATGAAGAATACCAGGATGGGAGATGTCAGCAGCCTGAACTTGGGTTTATTTTATGTTTCCTACAGAAGAAATATGGAGATAAGATGGAAGGACTCTGGGATTCAGGTCACTCCCAGACTCCTCAGCCTAGAAAGCAGATGTAGCCATTATATTTCTTCTCATAGAAGGAAGGATGAGAATGTTTTTTAAAAAGAGTAAGTTAAAAAAATCCCTTGGCTTGGGTATGGATTTCTGAATAAGTAATTATTAGTGGTAACAACTGCGACATCAACAGTCACGCAATTGCCTTGCTGCTTTCTGAATGGTGAACAGCAAGACACAATGTACATCTACTAGCCTAAATGAACCAAATTCGATGCTTTCATTCACAAATATAATTGCATATACTTACAAATCAAGCTATTCTATGTGTTCAAACTGATGTGATGATAGCAACAACTGAAAATGTTTATGGATATTCTAATTGGAACAAGCAAAAAGAAACCAGTTTTACATAGTCTGTGCTTGTGAGGATGGGTTTTCAGTATGCAATGTTACATACAGTGCGGTCTTACCGCCTCGCTCAATCTCTCTCTCTCTCTGGAGTTTCATCACTCAATTTCTGAGTGCTGTGCACAAATTACCGTTACAAACGTGTATACATTGTATAAACAAAAATTGCAGACTTGTGAAGACAGCACTCTTTTGGTGCCTGAGAGTCCCAGAAATCACAGGGCATATGTCAAGTGTATCAACACATCTGGAAACATAATCCTTCCTTCCTTAAAGGAGATGAACATAACTCATTCTTAATAGGGCCCTCACGGCAATAAAGGTTAACTGCACACTACCACGGCAGCTATTAGAAGGACCTGCTAAAACCTTAAAAACCTCAGTTAGATTAACTGTTCAGGGGTTTGAAACAGACCGATGTGATCCTTATTCTTGTACAATCTATAAAGCATGAGTGGGTGCATTGCTTAGGCACTGACACTGTGACAATGCACAGTAATTCAAGGGTTCATATCTAGACTGGAGCTCATCTTAGTCGTCACTTGTGAAAGCAGCAGTGCCATCTTACACTATAGCAACCGTGGTCTCCTGGGCTATGCAGCTCGGAAGTTTTCACATTATATTTCTAGGGTTTGCTTTCTTTGCTTTTCCCTTGAAGCCAGCCTGTACATATTTCTCTTTCCAAATGTGTAAGCCTGCCTAGTGCCCCCATATGCGTGCCTTCCTATGGCTTAATGGCCTCTGTGCACAGAACAATACTTTGCTCTTACCAAGACGGCATTTGTCAGAACCTGTTTCTACCCTGTGTTATCATACAGTTCATATATTCAAAAGCTGAAATTATTATGTGTTACTTAATTTATTTTTAATTATGTATTTATTTACTTTGGTGGGTGTACGAAAGAGAGAGAGGTGGCAGCAGAGAAAGTGACAGGATAAATTTGCACATGTTGGTGCACTGAGTAAATAGTAAACTCCTGTGGTTTCCAGTGGGGATACATATTCTCCTCAGGTCCTGGCATACGTTGTTCTGACTAAAACCACAGGATATGGTATGATCTAAGCAGAACAGCTGAGATCTAGTTTGGCAGCCTAATTGCCTGTGTCTCCCTGACTGGAAGTGTTTGTTGGTATTTGGCCCAAAGGGTCCCTCTTTAATTTGGTCCTGTAGTTTCTGACCAGTCCCTTCTACTTGGTGGTATTTTGACTCAAAAGCTACCTGATGTGATATTTTCATAACCTTTCCTTTTGTCTGAGCAAAACTAAACTAGCTCATCCCAATTGCCAAGGTGTTCAGCTTCTCATAGCTGTTCTTTTCCTTGCTATGTGTCTTCTTGGTCTTCTATCACTTTAATGCAATAGGTTAATCAGATAGGGATTGGTAGCCTAGCAAATGCTAATGTGCAAAAAAAATTCCTCAGCTGTACCCTACACAATGCTCCTGTACTTTTACCTTTTGCAGAACAAATGACTGGAAGACACAAAAGACTTTTATTATTGCCCTGCCAGAGCAAGTTCATTACCACTGCCTGTCATCATTTCTATGTCCTACATTTCCAAATATTAGTCTATGATCATCACAAAGTTGTTCACAAGTTAAACCTACCAGTGCCTGTCATACATAAGATACAATGAAGTTTATTTAATTTAGGGAGAGAAAGATATAGATAAACTTTTATCCAAAGTAACCCAAACTGCAGAAGAAATACTGCCATCATTAGCTGAGTATCAGATATCTCTAGAGAAGCATCCAAACTGGTGGCCCAGCCAGGGGAGGAATCCAGGTCTTGGTTGCTATCCCTAGAGCTTAAAAACACTATGGCTTAGGTGAGGACTCACTAGACTTACCCTTTTCCAAAGAAGTAGTTTCTCCCAGTAAGCATCAAGAGTCTTGAGGGAGATCTCAAACCGAGATAAATCTTACCTTAAGTGGAATACATTACCATCTGCAGATGTCTCTGGTGCTGTACAGAGACCAGTGCCATTTGCCAGGAATACAGCGATGGTCAGGCTGCTGTGAACATCTAATTGCAGGATTCAACTCATAGGCAGCTGAAATCAGTACTAGCTGAAGCCAGACTAGAAGACAGATAGTCAATGTTGTGATGAAGGAAATAAATGACCGTGGTAATTTGCAGGCATTGTCTTGCTCTGCCCATACTTTGAGTCATCCAGGACCCCATGCCTAAACACAGCGTCCTAGACCCACAGATGTCCAGCAGAGTTTACCATCAGGTGCTAAGCTCTGCCCTAGCTGTAGTCACTTAACTGCCAGCCAGGTTTGAATATAAGTCGAGGGAGTTCCTTTCCCTCACAGCAGGGGAAAAACAAGCTTATGTCACCTGAAAAATATAAAAACATTCACCATCAGAGTGCTTTTCAATAAGGTGATCAATAAACTAATTCTGTGGGGTCTCTGTGAAGTGGCAAAGAAAAGTAGACTCATACATGCTTGCAGCAATCTATGTGAACTTTCTAAAGGAGGCTCCACCTTCACTGGGAAATTTGTATGGGTACACAAATGAAGAGGCTGAGCCCCACTGGGCTTAATCATTAGCACCAGGCAGTCACCCTTCCATGAACACATAGCTTAGAGAAACAAAATAATGCTCTGCAGAAAGAGCATTTACTTCTGATTAGACAGTTTCCTGTGAATTTCTGTATCAATGCCCCCAGCAGAATAAAAGGGCACTAGTCTTGATTCCTGCAGAGACATTTCTAGCATTCCAATCTCCTCTTAATAATATCAGTCTTTTGTGTTATAAGATTATTTTTGGTATTATTTATTTATTTAATTTATTTTTCAAGGGGTAATATGGATTCAGATATGATGAAAGTTTTGAGACCTAGAGGCAGCAGGTCTAGGATGTTGCTGTTCTGTCTGAAGCTCAATGGTACTTGCAGGTACTTACCTCAAAAATAATAAAAAATATGTTTGACTTTATGGAAATCAACGGCAATGCTGCTAAACTTAATCCCATGTTTTGCTGCTTTTTTGCCTTCCTCCCCCCCCCCCCTTTTTTTTTTTTTTTTTCTGGGAGCATACCGATGATGAGTCCTGGAACAAGATATATTTGGTTCATCCTTATCCCCAGATCCTAGACTACTAAGTGTTTTCATTATGTGAAAATTATTACTGTTCTGTTGTTTTTAATACCTTAAGGCATTTTGCTAAGTGCTGTACTTCTATCAAACAAGAAGACAGCATTTTTAATGCTACGTAAACATACAGTTTCTTCTGTACATGGAAGAAAGCAATGTGGTCCTCAGCATACCTTTGGTTTTCAACATAGCCAAAACAACTGAGTTACGAATGAGAACGGACTTCTATTTCCTATTATGACCTGCTGAGAAGTATTAATTACAGAAAAATATTCAAATGAATATTAAGGGGCTCATTCTTCTAAGGTTCAACACTTCATGGCTAAGCCTTCTGTTCACCAGCAAATGCACACAGTTCATTTTTCTTAACAAACTTAACTAGTCTCTTACCATGTTGTGCTGAGCTACTTCTGGCTTTGAGAGAGAGTTTAAATACTTGGATTTTGAACAAAGTAATAGTCTTGAGATTATTGTCAATGAACTCCTCCTTGCAGCCAGTTGTGATGAAGTGGTGATTCAAAGATAAGTAGGATACAGTGTGTGAAGGACACTAAAGC
Organism: Anser brachyrhynchus; assembly: GCF_964034855.1. Taxonomy (NCBI): domain Eukaryota; kingdom Metazoa; phylum Chordata; class Aves; order Anseriformes; family Anatidae; genus Anser; species Anser brachyrhynchus. The sequence continues at coordinate 35,087,879 of NC_137696.1, forward strand.
AGCACATGGTGGCTGCCAAGCTGCTTTGGGGTCCTCAGGGGATCAGTTACAAGCTGTAGGTAACTAGGAAGACTTTCAAACCTTAAATCTGCTATCAAGTGACTGTGAGGGTGACAGAGCACTGGAACATGTTGCCCAGAGATTTTGTGGAGTGTCCTTCTCTGGAAATGTTCATAACCTTCCTGGATGCCATCCTGTGCAACATGCTGTAAGTGATCCTGCTCTGCAGTGGGGTTGGACTAGATGATCTTCAGAGGTCCCTTCCAACCTCAGCCATTCTGTGATTCTGTGAAGTCCTGAGGGACTTAGGGAAATTATAGGTTCTTACAGCAGTTTTACAGCCTTGAGACAAACTGGATGTTCAGAGCAGCCTGGTGGAGTTCACTCTGAAAGGTCTAAAGTCCTTACAGATTTTCTGGTAAGTACTGACCTCTAAATGTCCCTCTATCCTTGTGGGGCTGCAAAAAAAAAAAATCAATTCAGTTTTTGGCTGAGAACCGCTGTCTTCTAAAAATTTGTCCCTGTGACTTGATTCACTAGAGGACTGGAAAACAAATCCCATTTTGATGGAGCAGTAGGTTTTAAACCTAGGACCTCTGATCTAAATATGTCCATGAACTGATCTAGAACTCCTCTGTAATGCAAGACGTCAGCATGTTCAGTTGCCTGAAAGTGTGGCCCAGATACCATCAGAGGGAGACACAGCACCATGCTGAGGAGGAGGAGTAAAATGTTTCACTTTCCTGAAGTGGAAAATCTGAAATGTATTGGTAAGTCTACTCTGTGGAGGACGTGATTGTCTAAGAAAAGTTAGCCTTTTTCTCCAGGACTTCCTTTTCCATGGTGCCTGAGATTCTAATCTTACTCAACTTCATACACAACCGAAGACCAAGATATATGGAGGCTTAGAGTATAGTTAGACCATTCATTATCATTCATTCATACCCACCTTGGCATCTGCAAAGCACAGATTTATACTGTGTACACATATTACCAGTAATTATTTACCCAAGGTAACCGAGAATTATCCTTGCTCTTCCTGATGACAATATAAAACCACGGTGATATAATACATTAGAAGTACAGGAAAGTGAGAAAAATATATTTTTTCTTTAGTTTCAGCAGTTTTTTCCAGTTTTCTGCATTTGCTTCAGGCTGTCCATACGAAAAGAGTGCATCCGCAGGAAGAAAAGTTGCACAGTGTGAAATCATAGGCATGTGGATGCAGGAGCAGCTTTTGCACTGAGAAGCTAGAAAATACAATTTTCCTGGAATTACAGAAGTGTTTCTCCAAGTGAAAGAATCCCACCATAAAATGAGCACTGAAAACACTAGATCTTAACCCAGAATTGGACAGTAGATTAACTTTTTCCAGGGGCTGACATTTATTAGTTTAAATGGGGGAGCTCACACTTCTGTATCTTTGCCTCTACTTTCATGCTTTCAGATTCTCAATGAGATGAAGAGCAGAAGTAATGCAAAAGACATGTAAGTGCTGTTTTTCGGCTGGTTTTGGCTTGAACTGAAGCAGCAGGTGGTTTTCACCAGTCAAGAAAGCCTACTCAAGAGGACAGGGGAAATGCTCAAACTTTTAAGTGCTTTTGGAACCAAACCTTGAGTTCTTGGCTTTTCTGAGTTCACACATCATGATATCCATCTGCCATATTGTTCACCTTTTGGAATCAGTGCTTGTAGATTTATGCAGGGAGATGCTGATGTTCCAGATTTATACTAGTCCCATGTAGCTAGCTTTCAGGGTGTCTCTCTACATGGTTTTGTTAAAAAAAAACCAGGAAAGATGCATGTATGCCTACCATTATTAAAAAATAAGTCTGACTAATCAAAATCTTACAAGCAATGAGTCACTTCAGTTCCAATGCAATGAAAAATCAATACAGACCTTTCAGAAACACATTTTATGTTTACTGAAGGCAATGGGGCCTCCTAAAGAACTGACAATTTATGGTGGATGTGTTGGCTGGCTGTGGAAAATACACCTCTCTAAGGCCACTAAGTTGTCAAAGACAGGAACCAATTTTCTGGCACAAAATGAAGGGGTCTAAAACTTTTCCAGTGCTCACTCTGTTGTTATTTTCATGATACCATGTGGAATGACCATTTACTTATCAACTCATACCTTAGGCAGGAAAGGAAGCTGTTTAAAAATAATTCAAAATGCAAAATAACATTCTGCTGCAGGCCGAATTTGCTTAATTGTATTATTCTGATAAGGGTGCAGTCTTTGTTATCTCCCCGTACTTCATTAAGATTATAAGGAATGTTTTCAATGGACATGTTTTTACCATTTTTCTATAGTCAACTGAATAAAATGAGTTTTATGACAATGTGTTGGAATCCCTTGGCCAGGTGATAGATGAAAAATATGCTGACCCTTCTGTTACCTACCATGTATGTTTTTAAGTTAATGGGTTATTGGCTACATATTTCTCATCTATGACAAAAGTGGAGGTTCAAACCACAGGTCTCCTTCTGCTACAGCCGTGGTAGCTGAATATAGATAAAAATTGCTCAGCTATGGACCCAGGAGAAATATTGGAATGTGGCACAATGTGATTTTGCAGTATGAAGCTAGGCAAGTATTATGATTTTCTGCATTCTGTGTATCAGGCTTTTTCATTTTTTCCATTTCTGTCATCTGCAGAGACAACCATCATTTTGTGTGGAAAAGCACAGGCAGTTTGTGACTGAAAACACACGTGGGTCACATATGTACTATTGTATTTTACTTCAGTACATTCTTTCATTATTACTGTTCCGTGATCTAACTAAAAGACTTTTTTGGCTTAAGGGTATAAATCGTTCTCTGTAGGCAGCAACCATTAACACTAATGAAAGTTAGTGATCAATCTGCATTTGAAGAATATTGTGGGTGTCACTCACACATCCTACTTATCACTTGGTGCAGTATTCCTGTATCTGCAAGAGATCTAATTGGGCTACGAACCCACTGTGCCAGACCCCGTGCAGACATTGCAGAAGTATTCTTGCCCTGAAAGCTTCCCTGCTTCAGACGTCATCTGCTTATGAAACATTTAGCACCTCCAAAATAAGCAAATTAAGGTGCTTTTGCAGTTCTCTACAGTATCCCAAATCCAAGAAAAGCAACGGCAGCAGAATCAGTAATGTAGATCTTGCATAGGCAAAGGCATCGGTATGGTCAGGTGGTTATTAGCTTTGCTACCGCTGTTCTGATTATTCCTACTTCCTGAGTACATATGGAATAAAGTCCTATTTAGATTTTAAGTACCAAGCCAAAGTGTTTTCTGTGTCATTAATCCGAGGGGAAATGGATTTTTCATTTAGCAGAGTCCAGATATAAAATCCTATTGTGACAGCTCAGAGAAAATAAGAGGGAGAAAGACGCTGCTCTGATTCTTGCACCTTTGTATACTTTCCCTGGTGCTATACATCTACTTCTTAGCAAAAGCAGTGCTCTTCAAAAAATGAATCAGTATGCAGGCTTGACAGTCTTTCTTCTTTTCTTCCCTAAAAGAGTCCTTGTCTTTTTCTCGTGCTTTTCTTCCCCCAGTTTCCGTCCCTAGACAAGCAGAACTCTCAGTCTTCAGTGCTCCTTTCTGTCAAGGCTCTAGGTAGGACTGAAAACATCTTGTAATGCACAAACGTCTTGTTTCTCTATACCTGGTAGAAACAAAATGCTGGTTGTTCCCATTTCATGTCAAGAGCTTTCAGTTAGCTTAAATCTGCTATAGCCGTGCACATTTGGATTTGTCCAGAGGTTCTAGGAGCAGAATTGTATCAATTTGTATCTTTTTTTTTTTGTAAAGAATTAGTTGAAATTTAGATACAAGGTTTAATTTCCTTTGAAGAAATAATGCCAACAACAACACATGCATTTAATAAGCTAGCTTGAACTCTGTCTTCAAAATTAATAGTGTTGTAAAGTAATGGTCAGAAACCATGCATAATAGTTACTACACACTGTGAGCTACCAATGTAAAAAAAATATTCCTTCCCCTGACAACATAAAGGAACAAAAAGGAAAGAAAGGAAGGGAGGGAGGGAGGGAGGGAGGAAGGAAGGAAGGAAGGAAGGAAGGAAGGAAGGAAGGAAGGAAGGAAGGAAGGAAGGAAGGAAGGAAGGAACGAAGGAAGGAAGGAAGGAAGGAAGGAAAGCTGTCTTTCTCCACAACTTGTGATGTTTTATTTCTATTGGAAGTTCATCTCCTCTCCTCTCCTCTCCTCTCCTCTCCTCTCCTCTCCTCTCCTCTCCTCTCCTCTCCTCTCCTCTCCTCTCCTCTCCTCTCCTCTCCTCTCCTCTCCTCTCCTCTCCTCTCCTCTCCTCTCCTCTCCTCTCCTCTCCTCTCCTCTCCTCTCCTCTCCTCTCCTCTCCTCTCCTCTCCTCTCCTCTCCTCTCCTCTCCTCTCCTCTCCTCTCCTCTCCTCTCCTCTCCTCTCCTCTCCTCTCCTCTCCTCTCCTCTCCTCTCCTCTCCTCTCCTCTCCTCTCCTCTCCTCTCCTCTCCTCTCCTCTCCTCTCCTCTCCTCTCCTCTCCTCTCCTCTCCTCTCCTCTCCTCTCCTCTCCTCTCCTCTCTCTCCTCTCCTCTCCTCTCCTCTCCTCATCCCTATCTTTTCTCATTTTGTATTTCATATTTTTGCAGAAAGAAATTTGACAAACCTGTTTCACCTTCTATATGCAATTTATTTCATTTCCTGTTTCCTGTACATTTTAATACCAACGTGTTTGAAAAGGAAGAATTCATATTCAGCAATATAGTGATATAATTACAACTTCCAAAATCATCTCTGCCTTCTATGAGGGTTCCTGACTTTGGCAGCATAAAAAGCTTCATTATTTCTCATCTTTCTTCCAGATTTATGTAACTTTCAGCTTCCGTCTAAAACTTCCTTCCTTGTACTTTCTTTTTTTCCCCCAAGCACTCACATACAGAGTATATGAATGAGATTTGGAAAGAACCAGCTGGCAGTGTGGACATTTTCCCCCTCAATATTCTCTTTGATGTGAGACTCTGATGACATATTTTCATTGCCTGCTACTAAAAAGAATGGAAGTTTCACAGAGTAAGTCAAACGTTACACTGCTGGGTCTTAAAATGATATCTCCTTGGGATCCTCGGAAGAATTTAATTAATCAGATTTGTATACAGGTCTGTGAGGTTTAGGCTGAGGAAACAGTGCAGGAGGAGTTAGGGAGAGTAAAGCAGCCCATCAATTTCAAACGTCACATACGAAATTTGGCTTATTGCCAAAGTTGTTATCCAACTTGGTTAAATATTGTTTACACAAACTGAGTAATCACAGAAAATTTGTCTGGAAAGGACCTCAGGAATACAGCTGCTCTCGCCCCAGTGCAGGATCTCAACTATCTATTCTATGCATGGAAAATGTTAGCTAATACATGCTTAAAAGTCTCCACTGTTGGGTATTCCACAACTTCCTCAGGCAGTCTGTTCCTATACAGTCTTTTTATTGTTATAAAGTTATTTCCTGGTGTTTAACCTCAATTTCTTTCATTGTACTGTGTCTAAATGTCTTTGTAGGGGAGTAGTTTTGCCCTAACCTCACATCACATCAGTTCAAACCTGCATAATTTAATTGAAGTCAACAGTGTGAAACCATCACAAGTTGGGAAGTAGGCCATTATCTTTTAAGATTCTCCCAGTAGTGCTAAAGGAGGTAATACCACACTGAAAACAAGAGTCTTATACTGGGACTTGGACAAGTATAGTAACACAACAATTCCTTTCATAAACAGTTTCTGAGAGCAGATTCCTAAGTACATGAGTTGTATGAATCCTTCTGTGACACGAGCAGGTACAACATATTCTTGGCCTTGAGATATCTAGCAAAATTCAGTGTAGCTGATACTCTTGCATTATGATTCGCTAGTCTAGATTAGGCTTTTTGGTGCTCACTTGTGATGACCCAGGAAACTGGAACAAGCTTGTCTTTCCACAGGAAAAAAAAAAGAAGAAAAAAGAGAGAGAGAGAGAGAGAGAATTAGGATAAGGAGCATGTGAACTACATTTTTTTTTTCTTTCACCATCCAAACACAAACATTTTTTTTGTTCTGGACCTGTTAGAGCGGGTCCAGAGGAGAGCCATGAGTATTATGAGAGTCCTGGAGCACCTCTCTTATGAAGAAAGGCTGAGAGAGCCCATGATATCCAGTCTGGAGAAGAGAAGGCTCCAGGGAAACCTCATTGTGGCCTTTTAATACTTAGAGGGAGCTTATAAAAAAGATGGAGAGTGCATTTTTACATGGATAGATAGTGGTAGGAAAAGGGGGAATGGCTTTAAACTAAAAGAAGGGAGGTTTACATTAGATGTTAGGAGGAAATTCCATACTCAGAGGGTGGTGAGGCACTGGCACAGGTTGCCCAGAGAAGCTGTGGATGCCCCATCCCTGGAAGTATTCAAGGCCAGGTTGGATGCGGCTTTGGGCAACCTGGTCTAGTGGGAGGTGTCCCTGCCAATGATATGGCGGTTGGAACTAGTTAGTCTTTTAAGGTTCCTTCCAACCCAAACCATTCTATGATTCACTCCCTGCTGTGCTCTCTTCAGTGTTGTCTGGCAGCAGAGCACAGGACAGTGCTGGGTCAGCAATATCTTCCACATTTCACTCCAAGTCTATTTCTCTGGAAGTGCAAATGCATAGATAAAACAGTTGTGAAGTTTTGGATGTGGCTTCCCTGGTTCAGTTCATATGGGAGATGTGAGATCCCCCTGTGTGGGAGATCTGCAGGAGAAGGTCTCTCTCCAGAGGGATCAATATGGATCAAGACCCAGGCTGAACTGGAAACCAACCTGCCACTCATTTGGTGTCAGAAAACTCATACTGGGAAAAGTGACTATATGCCTAGGGTTTTATGTCCAAGTGAGTAGATCAGTCCTATATAAAGGGTACTGTTGTTTTGTAACTGAGAATAGGGACCTGTCAAGAACTGCATTTGCATCCTTCTTCCTAATCTCCTGTACAAGGTCAACAGTGAAAACTGACTGAGCTGGATTCCTCAGTTTGAGCTGTACCTAAGCATCTTTTGTTCTGTGTGCTTTGACTGGTAGTGAAGGATCACTCAAGAGCCTGGGGTAACACCATCTTCTTGCTCGCCTGCCCAAGATCTCTGAAACCAAGTGGGAGCTGGTGGCTTGATCCACTACCCAGCTTCCTGCTGCCAGGGTAAGACAAGTGCCAGCTTCTGGAAGTCTGGGTGAGTGTCACAGGGCAACCCTGGCACCCTGTCATACTCCCCTTGAGCACTGGAACACCCTGCACAATGGCCTCAAATATCTGTTGCCTGTGGGAAGAGCAAGAGGGGAGCCAGACCCCATACAGAGATGAAGGAGGCACAAGCAGCATGTTCTGACTTTTAAACAAGGGATGCTAATGAGAAAGAAAATGATAAATATTTGCATTCTTGGTGTTTTTATTTTTATTTTTATTTTTATTCACTTGCTTGTGCTTTACACTCTGGGAACATTTTCGTCATGCTGTAAAGTGCTGAGGCAGGTTGGAGAAAAAAAACATCTGACAGCCTCATTTGGCTAAGATTAAGTATACAGAAATTCATTTCACATATTGCTGCTTTGTGTTCAAATTAAACAGCAAACACCCTCCTTTGGCCTAATTTGTTTGTTCTTGTTGGGCTTCGGTGAGGCAAACCTTAACACTGCAAAAGATATACGTCCAAACCAAGCAGGCACATAAATATACTTGAGCTCTGGGGTTGTGCTTTGTTTCTGCAAATCCCCTTTGTAGCTCCTCTTTCTTCATTTTCTCTCTTTCCTCTCCCATCTGCATTCTGATTAGGCTGATCCCTCTTTCTCTTCCATGATACTTGTGTGTAAAATGCAGAGGCAGATTGAAAAGTGTGGGAGAAACTAGTTCCTCTCAGCCCCTGTGTCTGCTGCAATACTGTGCCTTGCAGCAGCCAAAAAGCTCCGTCTTAACCACAGCTCCAAGAGCCCCAGGCAGCACGTGCCTGGGTGCAGCCCAAGGAGCCCCTCAAACACACAGGGAGTATAAGAGCTTGTGCAAATTAAAACACTGAGCTCCACAATGTCAGTACTGAGCATGACCAGCCTGAGAGATTTAGGCAGGCACTTTTCCTGTAAGGCAATTAATTCCTGTTAAACTTTGCAAAAATAAAAAACCGAGGTACTGAAGTGTTTTAGTAAAGTACAAGTTTTTATATATATATATATACACATATATATATATTTATTTATTTTAATGAGCAAAAGAAGCAAACAGTATCAGTAGACTCCAAATGGGATTAGACAAATTCTCAGACAACAGATCTCTAAATGGAAACTAAAGGGAATAGGTGAGATATACAATCTAGCATCCCACCCCGACAAAGGTGAATGCAGAGGAAATGCAAGGGAAACAGAGAAAGGGAAGAGCACAGGGCTGTGCGCTCTCCCTGGGCAGTCTCTCCTTGTGCCCCAGGTGGGAGCAGACTGCTGGGCTGGGGGACCGCTGCTATGGCCCAGAAGGGCCGTTCCTATGCTCCAATAGTAGGTGCCTCTTGGGGATAAAAGTACCTTTAGCTCCCTGTTTGTCTATTAAGTGCAAGTTTTTATTCACTGTATATTACATCTCTAATCAGCTTTTGTCTAGGCCGAAATGCACAACGCATTAAAAATTATCTCTACTATATTAATGGACATATTGGAACAGCTTTTTACTCTAGTGTGTTTTGTTGTTTCTTTGCTTTCTTATTTTTTTTTCCGAGAAAAATAAAATTATGTCTTTAATTTAATTTATTTAACATTTTGTGTTGAATAATTAAGAGCCTTATGAAAAGCCATAATGCTCATCTAACAGAGGAACTTAATCACCGTTCCACTAGGCTTTCTTTAAAAAAATAAAATAAAAACCCTGTTAAATAGATTACTGCTTTTTTAATTAGATGGTTTAATTACAGCTTGTTAATGGAAATATCACATAAATAGCTCTCAAAGCCGCACATGCCCATGCATTATCACAAAAGAGAGAACTTGCAGGTGTCCCTAAAGGAGCAACTGTTAATATGGGTAAATGGAAATAGAAAAAAAAATCACAACAAAACAGCTCCTAAATGGTCCAATGTTATCTTCTTATGGGTAGCCATAGCTGTTGGGTGGTGTTGACACTGCAGCAAGTTACCAGCTTTAACAAAGTTGGTTTCCTGAGCATTTCAAATCCAGGAATTTCTGTATATTTCCTCTATGCTGATATAAACTTGTAACTGTAATTATTAATCATTTCATTAACGTGCTCATCTAGCTGCACTGTAAAGTCACATACAGCTGTCAAATGATGGAGGTTTCAACAGTGTGTCAAAAGCTTTCTCTGTTGTGCTGTGTGCCCTTCAAGTCACAACTATTTTTTCCATTAAAATGGGAAAATAAAATGTATTCATCTTCCTCCTGAGCTTTCAAGATTTCAGTTAAAAGACCATGTCATTATATGACCGATGTCAAAGACACACAATGGTATTGATACATGGATATACTAGCACATGGACCAACACATAAACATCGTTGTACTGCTTATGTATGCTTTTGAAAAAATATTCATTGTAACACCTATTGATCCTGGTTGTATCTGTTTGAATGCCAGCCTTGAAAAATCAGAAAAGGGGCAGATTTTCAAAGGATCATTGACCAGAAATTCCAGGTACTTTAAAAAGGGTTACAAGTGAAGGTAACCCCAAGCTGTTGGTCACTTTGATAATCCAGCCTCTGTGGATAGATATGATCCTGCTTGGACATGTATGTATACACACAAGCTATAAAAAATGTGGGGACACATCTGGATCCATGTATCTGTATGTATACTTGCAAGTATGCACCTGTTTTTATTTAACAAAGAAATAGTCTGCACTCACACACATGCTGTTACAATCAGAACTGAAGACATACCACAGACTGAAATACATACATACCTAGCAGGATTTGAGATTGTTCTGTAAAGTCATAAAACACTGAAGAGAGAGAAGATGGTTATTTGAATTTACTAGTTATGAATGCAGAGGGAAATATTTGAAGCTTTCCATGCTATAGCAAGGAGACAAATAAGACAGTGGAATAATTCTGTCTGGGCTCCTACACCTTTGTTAGCAAATTTTTTTCCCTCCAACATACCTTAATGGCTAATCCCATTTTTTTTTTGTGGTTGTTGTTGTTGTTGTTGTTTGAGAATTGCAGCTTAGCCCCTGTTTTGATGTTTGTAGAGGTGCAAGGAGAGAGGTAAGGCATCTGCTAAATGTCTAGTTTGGCTCAAGAGGTCTGGGTTCAGAACATACCTCTGCACTGTCTCACTTGTAGAAGTGCCCTAAACTGTGTTTCCACGCTACTCGACAGCCTCTTTTTTATCAGCTCCCCTTTTAAAAAGGAGCACTCAGTGTAAATCCTAGGGAAAGAGCAACATGCCAGGTCAGCACAGACATGCAGGCTGGCAGGAGGACAAGAGGAAAAGCTGTGTGATGGTCCATCACTGCCAGAGCTTTGCAATTGGCAAGAGACTACTTGCTGCACGTGAAGAGAGGACTCAGTGAACTGTATGAGGTGATTGCTGTCTCCCTCAGAGGTGTCCAAAACAAGCCATTAACATTGGTGTTCACTGTCTGACAGGGGATGGCAGACAGCCAGAGGAAATCACTGAAAACAATTTAGCAGACAAAATCAAGTTGCATCAGAAAAATGCAATTATCTAGAATATAATTTTTTTGTTGTTTTTGTTGTTGTTGTTTTTTAGAAGAGAAGCAGCAGCTTAGATCAGTCACTTGTAGATCTCTGGCTGCACACAACTCTGAATCTTAGGAAGATGGTGGGGAGCTGTCACATCTGACCATTTTGAGAGGAATTGTTTCAGGTGAAACCTCAAAATGTCAGTATTACATGAAAATTCAAAAACATGGAAACTTGAAAACCTGAAATCTTGTATTTCTGCCACTTCCAATGGAGGCAATGTGTCTAGAGGGGGATACCTGCATTTCTTAACCCTCTTTATGACCCTACTGCTTATTTGCTCTTTGTTAGGCAGGAATCAGTGGCCTGTCCAGACAATGATTTTATTTGGTGCTTAGAATCCAGCTGGGGCATTTTCAGTAGAAAATCTGGTCCCAGATAGCCAAACCTTTGTCATCTTTGTGGACTAATTAAGTACTTTTCCTTTGTTCCTGAAACTACCCGGGAATGAATGAAGCTCCCCAGAAGTCAAAATTACATTTTCTATGACCAGAAGATTATATCAGTGTTCAGCAAACTGCGCTGACCACTAAATGGATTTTCACTTGAAGTGTCAGGCAGTAGTGTGGACTTGCAATGATTTGGTTTAATATCCTGCAATCTGTCCCTCCCAGTTTCAGAGAAAGAGGAAGTTGCACAGTAATTATTAGGCTTATATACAATATTGTGTGTGGAGTAATAGAGGTCATGCGCATTTGAAAAATTGCTACACTTTTGGTATGATAAAAGATGCCTAGATACTACAGTAAAGAAGTAGATAGACAGATTCTAATATGAGTAAAGATTAGAGCTTATTGTACAGTACTGCAGATCCTTGGTACAGTCAGCTTTTCTGTAAATCAAAGAATGCCTCAGCATGGAAATATACACTGAGGGCATTTTTCTTGAATCAGTATATCAGTAGTTTAACATACCATAAAACTAAGCAGTGTAACGATGATAATCATTTCCTACTATATTAGTTGCCAGAAGCCTGTGCATTTTATAAGAAAACTGCCAGATATAAGGTTTTGTCACATTTAGTTCCTTTGAGGATTTACAGGTTGTCGGAAAAATTGCTGTTGGTGAGAAGGGAACTCATGCAAGTGGGAGTGCCATTTGCCTTCGAGTGAAATTTGTTTTCACCTTAAAGAACAACAACAACAAAAAAATATGAAAGTAGCTAGGAAATGTGCTTGCAGGTATACTGGAGGGAAAAGCTGCATCAAAAGAGCCAGAGACGGTCATCTTCATTGAGTTCAACCTCCAGTTTTATTTTGCTGCCAAGACTCTAATATCTCAAGACTTCATCCACCCATAGTCTATCAAACTACTGCTGAAGGGTTGCGGATTGTTTTGATGCTACTGTACCTCTGAATATCTGGCAGGTTTGCTGCTTGCATTGCAGGCATTGCAGAAGGAGCTTGGGCTTGAGAAACCACGCTATTGTCTGCTGATAGTCTCCACACAAAACTGTCCTCCAATGATTAGCTGCAGCTGCCCTCCAGGGCTTCTCCCTCCTTATTTTTACCACTGTCTGTTCCTAGCTTGCTTCTCTCAGTGTGAGCTCTTTCTCTGTAGTTCCTGCTAACTAGAAGAAGGTCCTGTCTCTCCTCACATCACTGTCTTTATCATATTTTGGGTCTCTGCTAGGACTGTGCCTCATCATCCTTTTGTTTTCTTTCTCATTTTCTTCGGTCTCTTATTAGACTCATAAGAGAAAGCTTTGTTAGTTTTTCACTTTATAGGCTGGTTTAAAATAACCTATATGTTATACACACTGCTGTCTCTCATTTTTAAATCCTGAATCATTTTAGACAACAGTTGGTTTGAAGGATGCTACACACAGAATGAGCTTTATGAGTAATGGTCTTATTACACACTGCAACTCTTTCGCTTTCACTTTATGGGCTTCATAGTCTACTTCTTTGTTTTGTTTTGCTTTATTTATTTTTAGCATCACAAACAGCGTGACGTCAACTTAGAAATGGATAAGAAAAAAAGTGCTGGACTGATAATGGTCTTGGTGGTGACAGAGTGCTATACCCAGCCTCTTTTTAAATGATTCAGATAATGTCACCTTACCATTTATCTTGAGAGAGATACTAACACACATTGACCAACTCTGTACAGGAAAGTTGCCATGTCCCTCAGAATATCTGGTGGCCTCACGGTCCCTCTCAGCCTTGTGAGTGTGGGCAGATGGTTGTGCATCTTTCCTATGATAGTCTGCTGTCTTTTTCCTTGAGCAAAGAGGTGGCAATTTCTCATCATGGTGTCCTACCAGAGCAAGCATCGGCCCCATAAGTCTTATGCATGTATACAAAAAGGACATGACTAATCTGCAACTCCCATGAGACACTGCATCATCACTTCACTGTTAAAACACTCTTGTTTTGAACTGTAACCCCCTCCCCCAACTATTCTCAAACAAAAGCAAAAACTTTTTCATAAGTTTCCTTAGTGAGCCCTACAAATACAAATTGAGAAGAATTCAGAAAATCCTATATGTTAGTTCTACATTTAGGCCCAGGGTAAGCTATAAGTGCCCATCTGGTGGCAGTACTGCAGGGGAAAGAAGTGAGATCACTGCCCAGGGAAGTGGCTTCGAGCCTGCCTGGCATCCACACAGGGTTCAGGCTCCAGCCCTTCTGCTGTTTTCTTCTGGGAACATTACTCATATCCTGTATACTTCTCCCTCCTTGAATTCTAAGTTCTTCAGATGCTGGTAACACTATCCTAAACCCAGTTATCTTAATCATTTAGACCTCCTTCCCCATCACAATTATGTAGTGCTTGAGTTTATTGGGGCCAGTGCAAACATATGCTAATTAATTATAGCTAATTTTATGTCTTTATTTAATTTCTTTTTCACACTTCAAATTGTCCAACTTGCTATTTTTTTTGTTTGTTTTTTTAAAACCTATTTACAAATGGGAAGGGGAAGAGAGGGTAATTCGGAATAATGTGACATTTTTATTTAGTGTAAAGTTTATTTCAGTCACCATTTGAAAATTTCAACATTTAAAACAGGACAGGGTTGAATAATTTGGTTGTCTTCTCCATACTATCAGCATCTTAAATCAACTAATAGTCTCAGCTCTGTGTCTGCAAAGGTCTGGCTAATGCCTCAATTTTTTTCAGGGTTGCAGGAGCCATTTGACAAGCAATAGGTCTACTCCTTTGTTGGACACTTCCGCTTGCAGATGCCCAAAAAAACCCCTTCACACAGCAATCTCAAATTCAATGTCAACAGAATCCATGCTTGAAAATATGGATTTTCCAGGCTCAGGTTTGAAAAATAAAAGTGAAGCGACTGGCACTGCCTCGTCCTGGTGCATAAAGAAAATGTCTTGCTCCTAAACAAAGTGTGAAAGTTAATTCAGATAAAGTGTGAGACAGTAAGGAAATGAGAGAAATACATTTTAATTAAAATGTCAGCAAGATAATACAAACCAAATACTAAACCCCCCACTATTAAGGTTTCCCCACTGAGCCCTCCTGTCATTGTTTCTCTCTCTTTCTGATTGCTTTTTAATAGCAGCTTGTGTGGCCTTTGTAAATAATCCTCTCATTACAGGTTTGCTTGAAACATGCAATCAATTTATTAAGGCATTTTTCCAGAAGAAATTAGCAGGTACAATAAAGTATAATTATTCCACTACTCATTCATTTTTAAAAACAGAGGTTGACCAGATGCCACTATTGCTTCTGCCAGTCTTGGCAATCTCTTTGATGGCATTCAGCTCTAAGTGATATTCAGATAAAGCCAGGCTGGGAAGGCACTGACATTTTTAGGAAGACTGAAAAATTTGAAATTATCTTCATTTTCCCCTGAGAAATACTCTTTGAAACATGTAAGGAAAGTGAATTTTTGATTAGGTGATGTTCTTTTAGTATTGTTTATATACATGTATGTGTATGTTTGCTTTCTGATCCCTGAAGAAAATGCTAATTCTTGTTAAAAATCAATAAGTAAATTTTGAGAAGGAAAATAACATTTATTATAAATCTTAATTTAGGTTTAAGATAAATGCATGATAAATGGCATAGTAAATTATGGATAGATTCTTCTGCCAAAAGGGAAGACCACAGTAATAAGAAAAACTAGTTCAGCTAGGGGGCATAAAGGAACTAAAGATTCCTCAACCACAGATCCTCTGTGGAAAAGGGAATCCAATGTGAGATGGAAATGTTTCGTTTTTGAGTTTTACAGTAGAAACATCAAAGCTTCCAAACAAAATAAAAGAAGTATTTTTGATCATTTTCAGTAATGTTTTAGTTGACAGTTCAAGAGTCAGCTCTGTGGGGGTAATTATTAACATCTGGTAGCTTTTCATTTGTAACAGAAATAAGCTTGGTATACACAGACCACTTTGTGGTTAACAGATGTGTTCTAATGAATTACTAGGTATGACTGGAAATAAATGGTGGACAGAAATATGTGGGAATATGAGGTTCCAGTTATTCTTCCAAAATGGGAAGAAGTCAATTCATGGCAGGGTGGAGGCAAAAAAGAGAAACTGTGTTGGTGATTTGGAAAAATAAGGTTTCTTTCTGAGGAAGAGAACAAGGCATTTTCAATGAAGGAACTGATGCTAAAGCTGAGAGCTTTGATGTAGTTGACTTGTGAAGAAGAAAAAGATAGCTATAGTCACAGCAATCACAGGAACACCAGTAAAATTACATTCAATATATGACCTAAGTACATTTTAATTTTTTAAATCTTTTTTTTTTTTCCCCTTTGTAGTTAAAGCCAAAAACTGAGGCTATGGCGTAGCATTTTATCTGGATCCTTTCTCAGTGAATTTGATGTTTTGTTTTGCAGCTCAAATTTAATTTTGTCAGCCTGTTAGAAATGTAATCTTGACAAGTGCAGGAAAAGCACACCACCTCCCTACTGCAGTGAAAAATAGAGAAGAATCAGAAGTCAGCCGGTCATTATTGATGTTACACTGCTCAGAAGACAAAAAGATAACTCAGCTGGCTTTCTCTGCATTGTTGACAATATAACGTTTCCAGCAAGCTAATCAGAAATGACTCAGAAGACATACTGAGAACACATAATGGGAAGTACCATGGTTCATTTCTGCAATGTTGCTTCTCACATCTAACCAGATGTTAAAATGATGTTAAAATTAATAGCCTCAAACATCGTCTGACAGTAACTGAGAATAAATTTAGCAAAGTCAGCTGAAAAATGTTATTTCTGCCATTGCATATTTATTACCTCAAAGGTCTACTTGCTCTCCTGTGTGTAAGTAGAAGAAAGCTTGTCCTTTAACTTCTGTTACTGTGAGTTGGCATAGCCAACCCCATATACATCTGTTTTCTGGTAAATACTGGTCAAAGACTACTACTTCCAGTGCAGTAGAAATCATATTTAACCCAAGTATGTTAAAACCCATTTGGGGTTTATATTAGTTACTCTAAGCTTTTCTGAAAAGTTGTGTGCAGAATGACTTTGACCAGTCACTGGCTACTAAATGCTGAAGTTGTACCTTATCTGTAGCATAAATTAGTGGATTGCTAAAGAGCTACAAGCAGGGTCCTACACAGGGAAGGCCACTGGTTCTAAGGAGTGGTAACTTCTGGTTATTTCACGTGGTTGACTTGAGTAGGAGATGTTCAGGATTTGTGACCTAGGATGCTAAAGTCTTGCAAATATTTGCTCAATTTGCGTGCACAGAGCATTGTACAAATGCATATTGAAAAACAAAACATGATAAATCAATACATATAGTGTTACAGTACTATGACACCATGGAGATTTAAAGCAGAGACTTATAGGAGAAGCTGTTTAAATTTCAGCTTCCTGAGCTATACAGTTCTGTTAATTGAAACCGTTAGCTGCAAGTGCTAGCATGAAGGTGGATAAGAGCATATTATCTCTTGCACACTTGGTGTTAGTTCAGACAGATTACTGAAGCACCTTTATAAACAGAAGGCACAGTTTCTTGATAAGCTTCAATGCCAGTAACATGTGACGGTGAAAAAAAAAAAAAAGGAATTCCATTTTATATGAAACTTTATTACTTTATTCTAAATTTTTTCCTCATTATGTCCTTAAGTCTTCTGCTAAGATGCAATCCTTTCCTAGTGTTCCTTTCATTAAGACCTTTCTGTGCTTTCATTTCTAAATTCTGATTCCCTCTACTATTCAAAGGCTATTCTTATCTTCCTCACGCCTCTGTGAAGTGAAACCAATTTCACTGCTAACTAGCTGATTTCCAAAGAGATCCAACAGGGATCATTTTAGCAGAACAAATTCCACAAGGATGCTTGCACTCACTCCTTTTCTCTCTAACAGTCCCTTATTTATCTGTCTTTCCCTTCAGTACAGCTACAGTCCACTTGTCAATCCATTTGTCTGTTGATTCATCTCATCCATCTGTACTTCCAGTTAATCCCTTTAATGCATCCATATATTAGTCATTCACATATAGCCATCAGTCAGTCTTCCCATCCATATTTCTATCAGTCAATATTTTTGTAAGCTTTGTCCAGTTGCTCTTAATATATCAGCATTCACACATAGTAAACTATTGTGTTTCCACTTCACACTTAATTATGTACATGTCTCCATGATTAACACCATTACATATTAGAACATTCACTGAGCTAAGGGTGGAAAGGAAGACAGAAGGAAGGATTATTTCTAGGTGCAAAATTAGAAATGCATATAGCAACGAAAACTGAACATAAAGCCAAACAGTCCCTGCTCAAAATGCAATGGTAGGTCTTCCCATGCTATGTTCCTACCACAATTTTTAGTGTTCACCTCTGAACAAGCCACTTTACAGCAGAACAAATCAAAAACAGAATTTACATGAGAATAAAACTTAACATATTTTGTCTCATGATGTAATGGGCACTCATGTCTGTGTACTGGAGGATTACAATAAAATGACTTTAAGTTGATGTAAGAATATCATAAAAGACAACTAGATTCTTTGTGCCCAAAGATGGGGAGGATGTAACAGAACACAGAAAGTTCTATCTGGACCATATAGATTGGATTATACATTTTATAGGCCCTCTTGCAAAGCTGTAGAGATGACAGTGACCTTCTGTGTAGTCTTGCAAAACAATCCATTTTTCCATGCTTTGATCGAGAAAGAAGAAATGGTTTTAAAAAATGGAGAAAATACAGATTTAGAAAAAAGAAATGCTGATAAGATTGGAAAGTGAAAAGAACGTGATCATAACCTGATGCATTCATAATAGCAACATAGATGATGGAAGGGAAAAACTAATTCACTGTATCAAAAGATGAAGGGATAAAGAAGAAATAGTTGGAAACTCTGGAAGGAAAAAAAATAAGGTTGATAGTAGCAAAAGATTTGTAAATTGAATTTTTACAGTACAGAGCCACTGAAATTAGATGGAGTGTTAACAGTGAGGAACAATTGACCTACTTAACAGTAAAAGAAATTGGACAATAATGAGAAACACATGTAGGAAGAAGACTTCGGGTGTTTTAGGCACACTGGTGAAGTACTTTGTAACTGTTGGTGCTCCAGGTTTTCATGCATCAGGATATACATGTCTGTGAGGGTCCAAAAGAGCTGTTACACTGTATCGCCAACTTCCTGACTTCATATTTGGGCATGCCCCATTGTGTGTCAGCCCTTTCACATGCATATCTCCATCATCCTGTTTTCAAAGGAGACCTCAGGCACAGGGACACTGAGAGCCTGGGCATGCTCATGCCTGATCCTGGTGTGACTGAAGTTGATGCTGCTTGGCACAGTGTGGATAAATATAGGTCCATAATAGAGGTCCATGGATAAATATAGGTCCATTTAGTAAGCCTGATGAAGAAATTATCTTGAATGATTTCAGGCATTAACACTGTAGATGTCTGTAGATCTTATTTCAACTCTGGGACCCTCATCACAAGAAGGACATGGATGTATTAGAACAAGTCCAGAGGAGGGCCACAAAGATGATCAAGGGTCTGGAGTACATCTCCTATGAAGACAGGCTAAGGGAGTTGGGGTTGTTCACCCTGGAGAAGAGAAGGCACCAGGGGGACCTTACAGCGGCCTTCCAGTTCCAAAAGGGGGGCTACAAGAAAGCTGGAAAGGGACTCTTTGTCAGGGAGCATAGTCATAGGACAAGGGGGAATGGCTTTAAACTGAAAGAGGGTAGACTTAGATTAGTCATTAGTAAGAAATTCTTTACCCTGAAGATGGTGAGGCACTGGTTTCCCAGAGAAGCTGTGGATGCCCCATCCTTGGAGGTGTTCAAGGACAGTTTGGATGGGGCTTTAAGCAACCTGGTCTAGTGGAAGGTGTTCCTGTACATGGCAAGGGGCAATTGGAATTAGGTGATCTTTAAGGTCCCTTCCAACCCAAAGATTCTAAGATTCTATTCTGTAATTCTCAAACACATTTGTGCTAAGGTCCCGTATAACCACAGGAGAGAAAGAAGCCTTTGAGAGCATGATTTCCTCACTTATATAAAGATCCAAGAAACAGGCTGTCTGGATTCCTGCCCCAAAGTTTCTCTTTTCCTGTTGTAGGCACCACCTGAACAAAAGTCTCTGTTTTGACATATACAACATGCATGTTTAAGTCTGGCAAGATGAATCACACTGCCACACTCAAAGTGCCCCTGCAAGCTGTTCAGGTGGCTAAGTTCTAGCAGTCTCCTTGATGATCTTTAGGTTCATGGCAGCCTGCTCCTTGGGTCTTAGTCTGCCTGGCTAGACCCCTGTCTGAATATTAGGACTAGCCCATGAAAAGAAGGAGCTATGGCCTGAGACAGACATATTCTAAGGCAAGAAACTCTAGAGGGATAAAAAAAAGACTGAAGTGAAAATATAGCTGGGAGTGCAGTCACTCTAAAAAGAGCCAAGCAGAATTAATTATCACTTACTTTCTGCAAGACTCAGTTTAAAAATATGGTCCTGGAAAATGAAGAAGGCTAAATGACCCTCATAGCTTTTTTTTTTTTTCCTTTGCTTTTTTTTTTTTTTTTTATCACTTAATTTTTTGGTGTCTGCAGTCCAGGTGGAGGAATGGTTGGGTTCCCTCTTTTCCCAGCTAAAATTAGAAGCCAGTGTCACAACATGAATCAGGAAAGGTGCTCAGGGTTATTGGGCTGTTCTGAATTGCCAACATAGGATTTCTGTTTGTTACCTTTTCTAAGCTTTTTTCTTTATTTTTTGCTGTAAGGCTTTTCGTGCATTTGGGCATTTGATTATGTATGAAGTCTTGTATGATAGTTAATTAGCATTCAGAACGAATACTTCAGTCTATGCATATTATTTGCACAGGTTAAGTATTCCTGATAAGAATTCTCAAATCAGACAAGCTGAATTTAACTTAATTAGAATTATGAATACTCATGGAGAAGGTAAAAGGGAGCGTGCCCAAGCCTTTGTACCATGGAAATGAGGAAAGAAAGGGGCATGAAGGGTAAGTGTGCAGGAGGGAAAATCACCTCCAATCATAAAGTAAAGAAGACAAGAAGAGAGAGATGTCATGAAATGCTTACAGCTATTCTTGTGCTCTTTCACTGTAGCAAAGAATAGAAAAAGATAAACTTTTGCAGGATTTTTAGTCATCTTCATTTAAGGAACAACCTAGCAAACCCATTGGGTTATTTTTGGAAGAAGTCAAAGCATATGTAGCCAGAGATACTTTAATTGCTGGTACCTCCAGGCACATGTAAAACTGGCAGCAAAATCTGCTGCATCATTGTGGCCAGACCTTTGGATGCATTTTTTCCTCTTCCTAAAATGAAGGACGGCAAAAACTTTTTAAATAGAACTGTGTTTCATTGTGACATGTTGTTTCATCAGCGTCAAAATGTTCCTGGAGAATATGTCAATTTTGATGAAATTTTCATTGGAAAAGAGCTAAAACAAATCACTTCAGCTGTCTTTTTTTATTTTAGTAATGTCAAAACATTTTGTTTTGATAAGGTAAAAACATTTCATTTGCACTGCACCATTTTGATTAATTGATTTTTGTTATATACTTATTAATTTTTTATATTGAATGTATATGAAATTTTAAGCTGTATTTTATACTGAAGATTGAAGGTAATGCTATGGTATTTTCACATTAACAAAACTATTTTGACATAATTAAATGAAACATTTCAACACCAGCAAAACAAAGCAACACTACCGAAATGTTACATGACACTACCGAAATAAAACATCTTGATAGTTCCAAAAACCTCAGAAATTTGTGTATCTGTCAGAAATGTGAATATATGACAGTTTTGTTTGAATTCAAGAGGAAATCAATATTTTAAAAGCTGAATTTTCTTCACAGCAAAACTTCAGTGTCTCCTGCTTCTAGAAATCAGATGTGTCAAGCCCAGAAGTCATTCATCCTTCAAGATATATATTTACCATTTAGTATCCAGGTAATTTTATGGAGAACATGTGATACAGAAGATACCAAGTTCAAAAATTAGCAATAAAGTGTCTGGATACATGCTGCTGGGTGTATATCAGTTCATCAATTATAATGATATGACCTCCACTGTCCTCTACTTGTGCAGAAATCTGCTAAGAAAAATGCTTGTTACAAGCAAGCATACAATTCCTTTAATGGGTTAGCCAATCTATACTTTTTGATATGGTCTGTTTCCAGCTGTATCAAAAGACAGAGCAAGCAAGGTATGGAATTGAAATAGTTACAAATATTGATAGAGCCAAAACCAGAAATAATCTTCAGTCATCAACTGAGGAGAATATAGGAAAAAGTGCTCATGTACTATTTCCCCCCACTACTGGCTTTTTCTCTTTCTCAGTTTTCTTTGGGGGTCTGCAGAAGATAGACTTCATTAGCATAAAATAGTAAGCTATAAATACTAATGGTAACCTGACACTAAGGCTAAAGCCTGCTGCCTTTAACCAGACACATAAAGCCAAAACCTAGACCAGTCCTTGCACTGATGTGTTTACTGTAGGGTATGCAGATATGCAAGAAGATTTTGAGGTACATATGTAAACAGGATTAAAGGTGGGGAGATACACTCCTGAAAAAGAATAAAGAATCTGTTCTTAAAGAGTCACTGTGTGACCACCCTGTCTCCAAAGCTTTGTGTGAACATCTACTAGTCAGAGCAAAATATAGAAAATAATAAATACATCTGTATTGGGTTTATGTGGCAAGGGTTTGGTAGCAGGGCCTGCAGGGGTTGCCTCTGTGAGAAGATTGCAGAAGCTGCCGCATGTTGTTAGATAAGGGCCAGTTTCAGACAGCTCCAAAGGGACTTGCCGCTGGCCAGAGCCGAGCCAGTAAATGATGTTGTTTGCACCTCTGTGAGAGCAGATTTAAGACAAGGAAAACAAACAAACAAACAAACAAACTGCTGCACAACAGCAGCTGGGAGAGCAAGGAGTGAGAAGCAGCCCTGAAGCCCCCCCAGGTCAGTGCAGCCGGAGGGCAGGAGGCATGGAGCAGCAGTTCCCCTGCAGCCTGTGGAGAGGCCCCTGGTGGAGCAGGCTGTCCCCCTGCAGCCCATGGGTCCCACACGGAGCAGATCTCCACGCTGCAGCCTGTGGAGGAGCTGGATGATCTCCCTGTCCTTATCTCAACCCTTGAACCTTTTTCATTGTATTTTCTCCCCCTTTCTCTTTGAGGATGGGGAGTGAGAGAGCGGTTGTGGTGGAGCTCAGCTGCCCAGCTGAGTAAAACCACCACCACATCTTCAATTTTTGTGTAAGTATTCTGATATGTTATAAAATCCTCTAAAAATACAAAGTACAGGGATTTCTTGTCAAATTTAGCAAATCTTAAAAGAATGGAAAATAATCTTCATAGGAACGCTTATTTTGTGAAGTTAACGGTTTGCTTGGATGCTTTATCAAAATTGCACATTTTGAATATACATGACTAGTCCTCATATAAAAGCCACAGCAGTAATGCCCTGTAACTATGTAACAGTATAAAGGAAATTCTCCCTGACCTCCAAAGATAGTCAGTTTTGTGTCCTGAAACACAGAGTGGTGATATTTTCTCTTGTGATATTTTCCTGGATAACAGTTAGCAGATGCAAATCTTATGCATATACCTGCCAAATCCTTTCTTCAAATTTACAAAGCTTTTTGCCTTATTGAGAGAAATAACAATGTGGAACAGAGAGCTGCATAATAAGCAGATTAATTTTACTGATTGCTGTGCTAGAAAGTAATGCCTTTGTCCATTGTAAATCTACTGCCTTTAGATGTCATCAATGACTCCCATTGCATTGCTTGAAAAAGATGGTCTTCCACGTGGGGTATGGTTATATACCTGGATGTAGTCTTTTCAGCTTCACTCATGACAGGGAGGGAGACCTTCTATCTATCATTTACTACCAACAAATACCACTGAAATGTTCTAAGGCAGAAGATGCTGTGAGAAAGAACTTCTGCAACAGTTTTGCTGGTTGTGTGGATATATGTCAGCCAAAACTGTCTGCTGCCGCTGTCGTCAAACCTTCAAAAGGTAAAACATATCCTAGCTCTATATTTGTTTTCCTCTCTCTATTTGCTCACTCTTCCAGTTGAAGAAGCACTCTCTGACTTCAGATGATCCCTTAAGGCACACAAGGAAAGAGAGAGAGTTTTCTTTTAATGATGACAAACTCTCAAATGTTTAAATTTGAGATTCCGTCAGTGTGTGAGTTTTATCAAGTGAAGAAAAGGAAAAAAAAATAAGATAGGGGTCATAAGATATGAACCACCATCATAAGATATGAACCACCAGCCCCAGCTACTGCAGTTGACAGAAATTTGATCTTTGCCTTTTATCCTGCAAAATGTGATATTTTTTTCATAGAACACACAATCCATATTCCTTACACAGGTTATTGAGGGGAAAGCAGGGTGGTGGTGTTAATCCTTTATTTGTTATGGAGAGATGTTCACAGCTGCCTTAGATTATGCTAGGAGGCAGGTAAGGCCAGGTGTGTGGAAAATCAATTATCATCTCTACTCTCTACAAAAGGTGAAGGTAACAATCCCAAAAGCTTGGTTATTTAGAAACATGTCAAAAAATGTTGACTTGTATCTCTTAGTAACAGGAAAAAAACAGTATGGTAAGGAATAGTAAATAGGATTATTTGTTTATTTAATAGACACTTAAAAGATGATGAAGTAAGAGAGTTTTAAATATGCTAGCTTTTACTTTCTATTGTCCCAAAAGGAAAAGTGTGTGTGAGGGATTATTTGAGTCTTTTATCTACAAGGAAGGAAGTCTTTAGTATAGCTGTAGTCCTTTAGGGCAAATGATATATTCCACATTTGCTGTAAAAGGCTGTTAAACAGAATGTCAGTGGATTTTTTTTTTTTTTTTAGTAAGTAACAATACTTTTATAAAAGGATTTCTTCTGTAGAGATGAAAGTGTGGATGCTGAAAGGAAAAGGTGGTTGAAGAGTCCTACCCTCAGGCTGAGGAAGGGCTTCCAAAGCTCTTTACCTAGGTAGATTGCTTCAGATGTACTGCATAAGGGCCTCAGCTAAACCTAAGCCTTCAGTGTGAGAAACATGGATTAACCATCCAGCTGAAATGGCCTGCTAGGCAAGATTTCATCTTAGATGTTTAAAACTGAGGTTAACAAAGTCAGGAGGTGTGAGTGCATTGGAGATTAACACTGGATTCACAGGCAAGGTTCCCGGTTAATTTTCTTTGCAAGTTGCAAATATTAATCATGCAACAGATGTACCCAAGCAGGTGTATGCATTTTCATGAAGCATTATTTGCTCAGGAAGAGCCAGTAAGGACCAACACAGGGGGTGTGAGATGTGTTTTCCCGGAGTTGTGTCCTACTCCCAACTCTTCCAGCCTAAGGGGTTAGTGGGAGTGAGATGGGAAGAGAGCCTTTTCATTGCTGCTACCCAAATCCCTCTCATGTGTGCATATTAAAGCATAAGTCTTGATATCTATAGGCCTTCCTGGCACTAAGATGTTTCATATGTCTTGTCATAATGAGAAGCATGGTGTGTTTGTTCGGATTAGTAGCACAGTATCAGTAGAAAGGGCATTGTATCAAGCCCTAAGGGGTAGAAGAAAGTATGTGTGCTGTTTCCTGAGGGGATATTTAATATACTGTGGTATTTTACAGAAGAAAAGCTAGGGATTCTGGCTTGGCTTTTCTCTGTGCAAGGAACCTATAAGTAGAAGGAAATCCAGCCCAAAGAAGGAGGAATGAAGCTGGTGGTAGGAAGGTGGAGGCCAGGGGGTAGTGAAGTACAGGTTCTACTATAAGCAGTTCAGGTGATTTGGTGAATGGCTGCACCAACCTGCCTCTGGACACCTCTGCTCCCACTCCTGTATCACTGATGCTTGGCTCATAAGATGATCCTTTCTCCCATTTACCTGATCTCAGACAGAGTTCTGTTTTCCTCCCTTTTCTCTCTTCACCCTCTTCCCCTTGCTGTGCATTTGAATGTCATCCCAGTCCCTTGGCCCTGTCTCAGTGCAGAGCAGGACTGTTTATCAGTTCTTCCCTTTGGATAATGGAGCGTGGTACCTGCCTGTTCTATGAGGCACAAATGAGTCATTGTTGAGTCAGAAAAATGCATTTAAATGGGGACAGATTCAATGCATGGCTGGTGTTCTTGTTACTCTTTTCTTTTAATGGTGTCATGATAAAGGAAAAAACCTTTAAGCTTTCTACCAGAGCAATGTAAATATTTATTATGAACTTGTTCTGTTATGCTTAGAACCCCTCCCTCTTTGAATAGATTGGCGTCTTCGAATGACTGAGAAATTAATCCAGTCCCACAAAGATATGGGGTTTATGGGAAGATGTCCATATTGTGTGTACAAAATTCAGCTGAGAGGGGGAAAAAGAAAATCCTCTGAAATACCTAACTGGGGATTTGGATTTTGGAGCAGGGGAGGGGGAGCAAAATAATATTCTAGTCTTCAAGGAAACTATATATATATTTTTTTGTCCCTGTATCTGCAACTGGAAAGGCTAGAAAGGAAATGTTTTCAGTAGGTTTCTAGGCATGACATGTTAATGATAACATAGACTAGATACTTTTTAATATCGTAATATGGCTCATCACCTGGAAGGGTGTTAAATTGGGAAAAGTGAATTGGGTAGACAGTCATAGAAATCTTCTGGCAATATTATATGGTCTATACACTGGCTATCCTTGACCCATATCTGGACCAGCTCTTTGTCATACCATACATATTTCAGAAGAACAGCCCATGGAAGCTGAACTTCTACAAGATTGAAAGAATTTGTCCCTGTTCTTTCTTCTGGCCTTGATTGACAGGAGGTCTTTGCAACTATTTTTTTCCATAAAAAAAATTAATAAATTAGTGCTACAAAATAATCTGTCTTAATGTTCCCCGCATGTCCCATATAGCTAAATATAGAGCTGCTCTGAAGAACCAAGAATCTCTCCAAAATTTGTAGTTCTTTATCTTTTAAAATGAATGTGTCGTTGCTGTTCATTTTGAGTCAAAACCATTCACTGTACAAGAAAGACTTTCTCCCAACTCATGATCCATGCTCAAACCAGCTGTGGCATTCTCTGCTTTGGAGGCAGTGACTATTTTAGAACAAAATTAAAAACTTTACTAGTTAGTCTCTGCACCAGTCTGTGTTTTAGCTACTGTGATTATCTAATGCAGGAACACTCTCCTTTGAAATTTACATTTATCTTCACTGATAATAGTATGAGACTCTTGGGTAGGAGAGAGTCAGTAATTTTTGCCTTCTTTTGAGAATAAGAGCTCAACTGTTATAAACAACTATACGTTTTCTTCTTTTGCTAAAAAGCATGGGATAGCTTTACCGACATGTATAAGCAAAACACACAGTGTACAATAATTCTGCACAATCAGGGTATGAGGAAAAACAATTCCTCATCTTGCCAGTATGTGTTCCTCATGGAACACTGTTTGCATCTTCAACAGCCTAAAACAGACGAGTTTTCAATACAATCTGAAGGTTGGTGACAGGAAGAAAGTCTCTGATATGGATAGTTAATCTTAGGCTCCAGCTAAGGGAAGGACATATCCAGAGGGAAGGGATTCTGCTCTCCTGTCCTGCTGGCACTCAGAAATGGCAATCTGGCAGTCTGGAACAATGATTCTGTGAGAAAGTCTTTCACAGAAGAGTTTGATATTATTATTATTTTTCTTAAACTCCCCATCACAGGCATGAGCAGGAAGAGTGTGAGAAGGATTTCTCAACAAGCAAGCTAAGGACTATCTCAAATATTCCCATAACAGGACAGACAGACCCCAAACTCTTGGAGTTTAAATAACTAAGGGAGAGAAAAAGAGCTGAGCCTCAGGCCTTCGTAGCACAGCTGAGTGATAGCATTCTATGATGAATCCCAAAATCTCCTAGCTTCCTTCTCAGATGTCAAAGGGATTTATCTTAAAGATGGGTACCTACAGAATCATCTGGGGCTTGGAGAGACACCCATGGCAACAAATCCATGTGGCATTTGTAATTAATGGCATGCAGCAGTATGTGAAAGAAAACAAGATACTAATGAAAATGTCAACTAGAAATTTCAACTGTAGCTGATGAGCAATTTATTTATTGATTTGGGTTCAACCTGATTTCTCTTTGCCAGGGTGTTTTCTTGCTCTTATGCTAGCTGGACAAGGAAAGAGTGGAAATATTAGTACAGGACAAACCAACTGTTTTTGCAGCAAAACAGCTTGATTTCTTGACTTTGAAAGTGCTGTTTTTCTTCTCACCTTGGCAATGTCTCTTATGATTAGAGTCCAACGGCATGGTAATATCCTTTACAAGCTGCTGCAGATGTCAAATAAAAATAAATAAAAGTGGAGAATGTCAAGAGGAGGTGGGGGTGACAGGTAACAACAGCATGTGTGGGGGGGAGAATTCAGATTTTTTTTTTTTTAAAGTGACCTCTAGGCATAAAAGTTTGCTTTTAAAATGATGGCTTAAAAAGAACTAGAGGTGGAAGATCCCACTGGTTTGTATCCAATGTGATTCAGATAATGTAACCCAGAGAAACACAGAAATACGTAACAGTAACATATTATTTCCAATGAGGTTGCACTTGAAAAAGGGGAAGCAGGAAGGGAGGAGAGAGAAAGAAAAATGAGCAATTCTGATTTAATTTTAAATCCAGAACAAAAATATGTTGTGCCTTTTTTCTTTGAAAATATTGTGACCGTGTATGTCTCCTTATTTGGCATGGCTGCGCTTTCTGAAGGATGACTTCAAGAGCACAAAATTTTAAGTGTCTCCTTTTCATATGTCATGTTCTGTTTCCCTGCTCTTCAGGTTCTGGTGTTGTTTCTAGACGTGTCACTTACTGCAGCTTTGCACCTGTCTTGGGTGTAGTCCTTCTCCCCCACCGTTCTGGAAACTTATTGGTATAATTTTGGAACTTTCTCATCATTTTCAGTACCACCTCTAGCATTAAAAGAAGGATAAGTTATCCGGTCCTAACAGTGTAAGGACTTCTAAGCTTTCTACAATGAGACCTCATTTGAACTGAATATTTTGAACCCTTTGTGAGGGAGGGTTGTTCTTCTTGCCTCTACCTGGGAAATATTCTCCGCCTAACTAGCTGTTTCTCAGCTCTTTTATATCTGCATTTATTTCAGCAATAACCATGCTTCAGCTTCCTAAGGATCTGAAAGCCCCTTAACTCTACATTAGTAAATTTCATAAGTCTTTTTAAAAGTAGTAATTTATTATCTCTGTCAAAGAAAAGTGAAGCAGTCGTGCCATTTCTGAAAGCATGTTTTGTTGCCTATTGATCCCTTGGCGGGGGAGGTATCCTACACCTCACAACTAGTCACTAGTGCCTAGGATGGCAATTAGCTGTAAGGTTACTGTGCTCTTTGACAACCGAAATATTCAGATAACTTACATTTCAAAATACCAGGGATATTTAGATCTAATTTTCCACTGAGTTGCACACTCTACAGATGAAGCATTTATGGCAATATATTTACCTTGGGTAAAAAAGACCCCCCACAGAGCCTTTTAAATACATCAAAACAAAACAGATGAAGTTGTTTGGCCTTCACTGCCTTGCAGTCATGAAACTTCCTTGACATCTGTGATATCGCAGAGACATGTACGTGGAGTAACACAAGGGGAACACAACCTTATCTAGTGCTGATGTCTTCTGCCATGACCCATGGTTTCTGAACAAGACATAGTGAAGAGACAATCAATGCTGAATAAAACAAGCTTGTCATATTTTTTCTCCTTCTCTTCCTCAACTACCTGAGTTTTATGATTTTCTTTATGCTTTCAGCCAGAAGTCACTTACGTTTCAAAACCTCAATTAATAGGGTGGTGGATGTTGTTTGTATTGAGGCTGGCATCCCAGTTAATTTGCCTGCAGTTAACTTGATGGCCAGCTTTGCTCTGAACTGTATGTCGTTGATAATAACAAGTGACAATCTTGCCATTCCAACAACTTGATAAATTGACCGGGCTTCAAAATAAGTCAATTTCACCTGTCACAAAACGTGGCAGGCTTTTTGATTTAAATCTCTGGGATCAACTGTTTCTGACAGAGATCTCAAAGCACATGAGCTGGCAGGCATGCCAGGTCAGACTCTTGATAGAACAGACATTTACAGTGCAGAGGAATGAAGGGTGTGAAGGTGTGAAGTGGCAGCTTTCCCCCGCTCTCCAGGGCTGTATTTGACTTGCCCTTTTGTACTGCTTTTAGAATAAATCAATGCTCAGTGCACTCAAGTGTTTCATGTTAAATAACTTATTGTGCTCAACTGCCATGTGCAACGCTCACATCAGGGGCCCTTATTAAGACAGGTAAGTTTTTTGAGACTGTCTTCATCAACAGTCAGAATCCTAAGGTGATTTTATTTGAGTATAGTTTCAGGCACTGCGTGGTAAAAATGAACGCAATGGGTCTTTTCCTGCAACTACAATGTTCTGTTGTTGCTGCATGAAAGGGAGAAGCCTCTACCAGTGTGCCTTGGTAGACTTAGACTCAATGAGACAATCCTGTTCTCTCTTGCAGCACTAGACAGGATTGACCTGTAGTCTCAGACTTCATAGCCGTTGGACGCATTGTAGGTATCTTTGGTGGCCTCAGGACCTCTCTCCTTTTCCTTTTAAAGGAAGGGAGACAGAATCCTCTTTGAAACTTTTTTTTTTTTTTTTTTAATTTATTTTAGAGGATCAGCGTTAACGATGCAAATGACTTTTCAGGTATCTTAGTGAAATTGTCTGTTCTTATATCACTCTAACTATAACAAGGATTGCAGTCCTTACCCAGAAACACAACTCCATTGGTAATATTTCTAAGAGTCCACAAGGCTTTATTCTGATTTTACAGTCATTGTGTGGGGTTTGATATTGAGACAGTGACAGCAAATCTTGTTCCATTTTAGAGTGGGGAAAAGAGTGCAATTTCATTTGTACATCTAAAAGATTGCTGTGTGACTCCAGTTCAGTCATACTGAGCTTCCTTTTGAGGCTATTGAGATAGATAGATACTTCCAGATCATGAGCTAGGTGCCTATTGAAGTATGTCTGAAGCCAAATCAACACCTCAGGCTCCTGCTAGCACAGCTGTGTAGATTAGGCCTGGGAAGAAGTGAGATCCGAGGCAGATTTAGCTCTGCTGACATTCATCTGGCAGTTGGTCTAGCTATACTAGCAAAACTGTGTCTTTTTCTATCATAATAGACTATTGTATTGTGCTGTTACAAATCTATACGCTTTTGCAGGAACACTTTTCTGTGTGCTAAAAGTAAGACACTCTTGGGGTTGGCTTTGACAAAACAATACAGCTTACTAAAATGCCATTACAAAAATATAAGCAGGGAAAGCCTAAATTCCCCCAGGCAGTGGCAGTTTTCTTTGTTTCTTTCTGCCGTTTTTGTTGTTTCTGCTATGAAGAAAACTGGATTAATAGGGGAAGAAATGAATTGGAAGTATCTAGAGCAAGTAACATTCTGCTTTTGATATGCCAGTAGCAATTTTTACTTTCTCTTTGCATGGGAGAAGTGTTCTGGTTACAAGAGGTAGAGCTGAGAGTTGTTTCCATTTAGAAAACACAAGTATGATCATGTTGATATTTTTCATTAAATATGCATCAATTTTTTTTGAAGCATAAGAATTTGATAAGCATCTAGGATCATTTTAAAACAACTTATGAGGATACTTAAAATTCATCAAAATTTTGAAAGTAAATTATTCCATAGAATAATATTCACCATTTTGATCAGCTCTGAGAAACAATTTCAAACGCACAGATGTATTTCTAGCAGAAGCTGACTGTACAATATTTGAGTCTGTTGAATCATCAAGGAACAGAAATAATACCATAGGATATATATGACCACTTGCAGCAGGAGATGACCAGTATATATTGTTTAAAGCAGTGAATAATTTTGAATGTACCCACAAGCTGACGGTTTTTAAGGTTAATCTTCCAAATAGTTGTGAACATTGAATCACAGAAATACAAAATGGGTGAAGACCTCAGGAGACTAAAATGACCTTCTCTGCTTTATCTGACACAAAAATATACTGAGGAAATCACTACTGCATGTTTGTCCAACCTATTCTTACAAAAGTCCATGTAAATACTTCTTGCAGCAATCCCTAGAAAGTCTGTTCCCAGGTTTCTCTATGGTTTAGATTTCCTTTGTTGTCCAACTGGAAGATTTTTTTTCTAAAACCAAATAAAATTTCTACAATATCTTTTTTCTTATCTTTACTGGCTAGAGAAAAATTGATCTGCTTTTTATAGCAATTAATTATAAAATAGAATAATGTTAATATATTTTTTTCCCCTCAGTCTTCTCTTTCTTAGCCTAAACATTTCAGGTTCCTTTAGCTTTTCCTCATAAGGTATGTCTATTCATCATTGTATCTTTCTTGTTAGTTTTCTCTTCATCTTACTTTTCTTTTCTTTCTGAAAACATCATCCAAAACAGGCAATAGTCATCTGTGCTGTAATACCAGCATGAACTTAATTGAAATAATGACTGGTTTCCTTTGCACAGCACTTATGAGCAACATTCCAGTATCAGACCTTCCCTTTCTGCAACAACATCCCACTTATGTTATCACATGCATTTTGTGACCTGCTCTACTCACTGATTCTCCTCTGTGCAGTCAGCTTAGTCACTTGTTCACTTGTTTTGCTATGGCTTTGTGCCTACTGAATTTCAACTTATAGATTTCAAAGTGGCTTTCCACTTTTTCAATACATTTTACTTTTGGTCTTGTCTTCCAAAGAGCTTGCAATTATGTTCAGTTCACTTTTTTACACAATTTTTGTAAGCACCCTTGTTCCAGGATCATCATTAAATCCAAAACCAGGCCAAATGCCTGTGGGAAAACACTACAAAATCTTCTCCAGTTTGACCATGAATCAAGTACTCTAACTGCAGTTTTGGAATCAGTTGAGAATATTTTCACAGAATCACAGAATCGTCTAGGTTGGAAGAGACCTCCAAGATCATCTAGTCCAACCTCTGTCCTAACACTAACAAGTCCTATGCTAAACCATATCACTAAGCTCAACATCTAAACGTCTCTTAAAGACCTCCAGGGATGGCGACTCAACCACCTCCCTGGGCAGCCCATTTCAGTGCCTAACAACCCTTTCAGTAAAGAAGTTCTTCCTAACATCCAACCTAAACCTCCCCTGGTGCAACTTCAGCCCATTCCCCCTCGTCCTGTCACCAGGCACGTGGGAGAACAGACCAACCCCCACCTCTCTACAGCCTCCTTTAAGGTACCTGTAGAGAGCGATGAGGTCTCCCCTGAGCCTCCTCTTCTCCAGGCTAAACAACCCCAGGTCCCTCAGCCGCTCCTCGTAAGCCTTGTTCTCCAGACCCCTCACCAGCTTCGTTGCCCTTCTCTGGACTCTCTCGAGCACCTCCATGTCTTTCTTGTAGCGAGGGGCCCAAAACTGAACACAGTACTTGAGGTGCGGCCTCACCAGAGCCGAGTACAGGGGCACAATCACTTCCCTAGACCTGCTGGCCACACTGCTTTTTATGCAAGCCAGGATGCTGTTGGCCTTCTTGGCCACCTGAGCACACTGCTGGCTCATATTCAGCCGACTATCAACCAGTATTCCCAGGTCCTTCTCTGCCAGTCAGCTCTCCAACCACTCATCTCCCATTTTCCCCTGTTTTGCTTGGGAGACTCCTTTCTAGTATCAAGGAACAGTCAGTGTTCTATGAATCTGGTCTGGTGTGAAGATTGACACCGTAGCCTTGCATGGAATTGGTGACTTCTTTGGACTTCAGTGTTGCATTTGTGGTGCATGTGCTTTCATTTTACAGAGCATGGACATCAGGACTTGCTTGTGTTTTCATAACAGGCTGGAACTGTTGCTAAAACCAGTGTTTTAACCTTGATGAAGTTTGGGCTCAGCTTGCCTTTGTGTGTCTAGCTTGGCTTTATTTTATCTAATGGATTTTATGATTATCTAATGGATTTTATGATTCTTAGAGAACAATGTTTATAAAAAAAGTCATAAAAATAAGCAGGTTTGTACTCAATTCAAAACAAACATGGAAATAAACCTTTTAATTTGAAGTGAAAGAAACAGTGAAGACCTATCATAACTGAAACATAGCGGATATACTTTGTGCTTCCTGTTAGAACATCTTACATCTATTGTTGCTCACAGATGTTTTGACATGTGACACAAGGGCCTGTGACACATGTGGTGAGTTTGTCTCAAAAACCAACTGGCAACTGAAAAGGATAAATTCCATCAGCATGTATTTGGAATCCCTATTCCTGGCTTTTTTTTTTTTTTTTTTTTTTTGAGGCTGGGACCTAAATCTAGTTTTTATCTAGGGCTGTGACATCTTATGCAGCCAACTTTAGCCCAGCTGTGAGAGAACATTTTGCAATGGATTTGCATAAATGAGCTTGCCTCTAGGCCTTCTCTTTCTCCACAGTCAATCTTCCTACTTCTGCTCATTATCTCTGATTTTCAGCAAGTCTTCAAGTTTCTGCCAAGCACGGTCTAAAAGACTTGCAAGATTGAAGGCTTCCTTGAGGAGGAGTAAGAAATGTGGGTAGGTGAAAGCAAAACCTTCTCGTGTCCTGGAGACCTGGGAAGAAACACAAATAATCTGAAAGGAATGATGGAGGAGGATCCCTGCAGGATGTGGGAAGGCAAAGAGTGTGTGAGACCAACAGCTTCCCCTCTGGTGGGACTTTTAAAAAAACCCTTCTCCTTTACACTTGCAGAGATCCATGAGCAATCTGAGTGAGTGGGCATGCCTGCTTTATATGGAGGTGACACCAGAGAGAAATGACAGCTTTGATGTCAGTATGAACACCAATGCAGCTCCAGAGACTCTGGCTCCAGTGGAGACCTCACTGGGTGCTCACTTGCAGATTGCAGCCCTACACCATGTTATACAGCAAGGGAAGGCTGCTAGAAGGGCCATGTGCCAAAGGGCAGAAAAAGTTCCGTAGGAGCTTCTGTGGAGCAGAGCAAGAGGAAAGGATGAGGGGAGAGGATACAAGGGATGAGAAGGAAAGCACTCAGTGCAGGCTTAAACTTAAAGGATATTTCTGTCTCATCATCCTTCCCTGTAGGCTTTTATTAATTCCTTTAAACTCCACTGCAAGTCATCCACATGGGGGACATCCACACCCATGCATGAACTGCACGCACAGAGAGAGATGTTACTTGTTTGTTTTACTTCGTATAGATTTATTCTAAAAGCATTTATCCACCTTTATAAATATAGATGTATATTAGCATTGCATGATATATATATGTCAATGCATTTATAAATGTATGCTTGTGTATATATAGACCTACTTGCCTCTTTCCTAACAGTATGTCATAATCTGCACAGTGTTGTTTTAAAAAGGTTTTATACTCTTTTAGATTAAAATTGTTTTGTAAATCTAAGATATTGTTATTCCTGTTCAAAGCAAACAACATGAAATAAAAGATGTTCACATTTCAAAGATCTACCTTGAAGTCTGCCAAACTGAACAGTGTAGGAGAGAAATTTCTTCTCCCTATTTGTTCCAGGTATAATAATCACTTTCAAGAGTGAGAAACATATTACAAGTTCCACAATTATTCTGCTATATTGTAGCAGGGCAATACATGACTAAGTCCAATGTTTGTCTGGTTAAAAGTTACAGGCACTTAATTTTAATAAATAATTTGGCCTTTTAAAAAGTGGAAATTAAAATTTCCTTAAGAACAGCAAGTAATTTTTTAAACTTCTGTCACATAATGAGGTCATTACAGAAGGGGGAATTAACTACTTACTGGGGCAATGAATTTTAAAAATGCATTTAAACAAGTAAAATCAGAGGATCATTCATTAGGTGTCAGCAGACAGAAACCATCTCCAGTATTCACAAGGCTTGGGATGCAGTGTATAAGATGCAGTATACTCTTGTAGTGGAGAACAGAAATGAGTGTCCAGACAGGTCTGAAGTGATGGCAAAAGAACCAGTTGCCTTGATTTCTGTGAGATGAGCACTTGCAGGGGGTTGTAGAGCAGTGGGTGGATGTTGAAAGAAGAGGGAACGGACAGAGAGGGAATGCTAAAGTGATTAATGTCTGTTCCTTGAAGCTCATTTCCCAGTAGCCATTATCAGGGGACTGCTGTCTTTCAGGAGAGAGATAATGCTTCATGTGCTGGTGCTGCCCAGCCTCTGTTCTTGTGTCTCTTCCTGTGTGCCAATATGGAGGTACAGCAGACCATTCACTGTGCTATGGCAAGGGGAAACTGAAGACCTGATAAAGATATTGGTGCAATTAACAGGATTTATATATATATATATATTTTTTTTTTTTTTTCTATTAGCACTTTGGTCTGAGAAATGCACGTAACAGAAGAAATAAGGGTCTGAGTGGAGCCTTGCAGTGCAATGGGAGTATTGCAGAGACAAATGTTCCCTGCTGGCTGTCCCTCCTTTTGCAATTGCTGTTTATACTTGAAAACTCTGAATGCCCTCTGTAGAAACACCGCTTTTACACTACAATGAATATAAGCGTGATTTTGTGCTATTAAGTGTTTGCAGAAACTGCTGGCATTGCAGATCCTGGTAGCTGAGGATTTCAGATGGATTTCCCACAAGAAAGAGTTTTTGCAGAAATATCTTGAACTTGAGCTTAATAGATACTATTATACTGGTGTTTCTGGTCCTTTTAAGTCCTATTTTCACTTTTCTTTTTTCTTGATACAAGTAAGTCTTGAACTGGAAAGAACACTTATTGTACTCTACCTACTGAAAATCAGGCTTTGTGGTGGTAGGGATCAGAAGAAAAAAAACTGCATTGTGTTCTGTGCTATACTTTGGCTCATCAATCATACATGTAAATAACAGTATTTATTTGTCTCAGTTCTTTCATTGGGATCAAGCCCTTTTCCTGGTGTCTCTTCTTCCTGGAGCTATGCTGTCTGTTTATCAGAGATGGTGGGAATGAGGTGGCAGCCTGTTTCTCTAATTCAGATGGCTGGTCTCCTATCCACAGAGCAAGGCTCTATGTGAACTCACCTGACCTTCCTCCTCCTGCTCCAGATAAAGTGTGTTCTGGCTATTGTTTCTCTGTAATTCAGGGGCCCACCCATATTATGAGGCGACTGAATAATTTACCTACAGGAGAATCAATAATTACCTTTCTGCCCTATTGCGTTAAGCACAGCTTACATTGACACGGAAGTGGTACACTCAAACATCTTATTTTAAAGGATGTTACATTCTTTTAAAACACTTTCTAAGATGGTGTGAGACAGGAATAGTCACATTACATACCTACAAGACTCAGTAGCCATTGCATTAGTTGACAAAAGGTGCTGTCCATAGGGTGCAGTAAGTGCACGTAAGTCACATATTAAATAGCTGCAAATAGTCTGTGAACAACATATTTTTAAAATGAGTCTATGAATGAGCAGAAATTTTCATTAAGAATTATTTGACACAGTCTAGTTATTATGAACTCAATTCATATTCTCCAGCACAATGAGATGACATTCATTGTGATCCGGAGGTACTTATCAGACTCTAATGTGCTGGAAAAAGTGTAGTTTATGTTACTGTGTGAACTGGAGACTTCTGTGCCAGCTGGAAACTGTACCTGAATCCATCTGAACTGAATTATCCTCCATTGCTTGGAGGACTCATTCCTCTTTTTGCAGTGGAAAAATGAATTCAATATGCAATGTACATAAGATTTTTTTTTCTGTTTAGCTTTCTTAAGTGTTGCATTCCATTTTTATTTTTTCCTGCCTTTGTAATTTAGTCCAAACAAAGGCTGTCATTAATTTATTTTTCTTTTTTTCTTTTCTTTTTTTTTTTTTTTTAAAGAGAGAAAAAAATAAACCTTGCAAAAGCAGAGACAAGCATTCCCATTCTTCTAATCAGTTTTATAACTTTTTATTACTGGCTTATCCCCTTGAATGAAATTATCATTTTCAGATGGGAGACATCCTAGAATCTAGGCTGTTAAGCCTGCCAAAGCTTGTCTCCATGGTAGAACTAAGTATGATTTAAAAAAAAAAATAAATCCTACAATCATTCTGCTCCTCTTATTGTACTAATGACGACGTTTCTTTTTACAGGTATTTTCCTGGAGGCTCCTTATGAATGATGTAGACAGTTCAAGTAAGCTTTTTTTATTTTTTTATTTTTTCCTACTGCTGTAAGGAAAGACTGCCTACAGTTGGGCACAGCTGTGAGAACAGGCATTCATGCCATTCTGAAGATAGAAAGCTGCTCCTGCAGGGCACTTCTTCACAAGGCTCCTGTGATGAGGAAGGCTTGTGTGGTATTGGAAAGCTATTAGGGAAAAGGTTAAAATGTATGAAATTGTCAGGTAAAGCAGAAACATTGATCATAGCTGTGTTTCTCTTTAATTCTTCTCAGGTGTGATAACTCAGAAGTATCCTTTGATGTTCATACGAATCCAAGTCATCATAACTGATCTAGGACTACACATATGACTTGCTATTAACAGTATTTGAGTTTCAGTGAAATGTAATAGCCCAGAGTTTGGTTACCTAAGTCTCATATGAACTTTTTTTTTTTTTTTCTTCAAGTTGCTCCTAACTGACACTCACTCTAGGGCATGGTGGAAATCTGGTATCAGAGGTTCATCTACCCCATTTCAAAGAGATGATGATAAGACCTTTTGGTTAAGGACAGGAGCAAAAAAACAGCTGAATAACAAAATTGCTTTACTCACAATATCATTAATGTAGAAATTTTCTGACAATTAATGATCTGAAAGCTTTGATTCTTGAAAAGTAAGTGCAGCAGAAAACACCATTATAGGAACACAGTGAATGGACTCTGTAAACACAAAGGGCCTTCTAAAATGCCAGAACTTGTGAGATACGATACAATTATGGCAGATTTTGCCCAGATGTTGTGGAGTTTTATGAAGAGGGTAGAGCCATCTAGATAGAATCATTATGTTTTTATCAAGAAATTATTTGTGTCTTGTGGTAAATGAGAACATTTTCTACATAGCTAAAACGTTCTATTCTCAGTTTTTCAATATCTGAATGTTTCATAACCTTCCATGGATCTCATATTCCCTACACACCATTGCTATAACTTACCTCTACCAGCTACTCTTTAGAGAAAGTAAAATTATAGTGAGATAGGCAATGTGCTTAACATCACACATCAACTCCCTGACTGAGCCAAATTCCTTCCATCCAAATTGTGTGAAGGATCCCCTACATGTATCTGTCCTTTCCCCACACAACATTTTTGTGTCATAGATTGGACCCAAACAGCTTTTTCTGTTAGCAGTTAAACTCATTTTTGCCTTTGGTGTCTTACTGCAGCTATCGGACAAGGAGAAAAATGAATTCACCAGACTGAGCTATTCACAAGCTTGTTCATGCCTCTCTTTAATGTGGGTCATCTGTGCTGCCTTATTCTTTGCAGCTGACTGTCTCTGCCCACCTTGTAAAACATGGGAAATTGCCCTTTCTCCATCCAAATATCTGGTTGAGGAAATGCTTTAAAGGGAAAAATTGTAGCTTCTTCTTCAAAGGCTGATTCATGGAAGAACTTGAGCTTTGATTTATAATTAGAGCTCTGAAAACCTTTCATTATGAAGCTGGAAAGAGCTAGGAAAAAATCCATCCTCACCTGTTTTCTACCTCACTTCACTGTAAATCTGGTTCATGTCTGTTCCCTGCCTCTCTCTGCAATGTTTTTGCTGGTAGTACCATGAACCAATTTCAAAGGGAAATTTCAAGACAATGAGAACCATCTGCTTTCCCCATAATTTCAGAACAAGGATTTCTGCTTCACTTGAAATCACTGGAATGTGCGCCCATTCTGTGTGACTTTAAAGAAAGGGCAAAAATTGCTCACTTTTGTCTTCTCTCCTCTTCTTTCCGCTCCCTCAAAAAATATATTTCTCTATTTCTGGACTGTGCCTCAGGACTTGTAATTTAATTTGGATCCAGGCTGAACTTGCATTTGCTCACAAGACAATTGTCTGTTCCTATGCTCATGAGCTGCCATTTTGCATAACATGGGTAATATCAGTCCTACTCAGAATAGGATAGAACAAATCTGTTTGCCGTGAAAATACTTCAATTCCCCCTTGGCTTCATTCTCATGAAAAACATTCTATTCAAAAGCATTATCCACTTGTGAGGATAAATCTGTTTTAATGAAAGGGTAAGCACAAAACTGAATGCATAAGGAGAAGGGATTTATTTTACTTTATTTTTTTTACAATTCTTCATATTTATTTTTTGTGTTTTTCATTATTCTTTGGTATTTCCTACTTTACTCTTTCTTTTCTCTTGCTCTCTCCTAGCGGTAGTCCTTTCCAAATATGTGTCTTCAGTTCCTCAGGATGTTTTTTTTTTTCACTCTGACAAAGCAAAAAGCTCCTCTCAAAACATTTCTAAAGAATGATTATAGCAATGTGTAATATCTCAACATGTATAGATAGGAGCTGCAGATAAAAACTTGGATTTGAAAATAAAATAATTTATTAGTAATTTGCCATTTTTAATCAACCATGCCAGCTATGTCTACATAGACCAAGCCATGGAGCTCTAAAAGCTTGCGTTCAGTCCTTGAGCACAATGAATTTGTACTTACACAGTACATCCTATCAGGCACTTTGTCAAGCCTCTCCATATAAGAAGTGATTTTCTAGTGTTAGCAATGATTACGTGTTCTGGTGCTATGTATAATGCTCAGTTTGACTAATCCTACCACGAAGGGAAAGAATTTTGCACAGCTATTATATATCTATCATTTTTTGTTTCTTTCTAGGAAATCTTCCTGAAGTCTTGAAGGCTAGTATTTATGATTAATATGTATACACGAAATGTATCATTCCTTCTTCTAGAAGCTAAGTCTTTTGCATTTCTTTCATTTTTTTTTTTTAAACATGTTTCTGGACATCATTGGTAATATTTAGATATTAGATAGAATAGGGCATTACTTCAATTAGTACTTTGTGGAGCTTAAGAGGACAGCATCAAAGTCCACAGACTGCTGTACTCAAATAATGAGTGATGTGGTTATGATCATTTATCCTAGATCTTATGAACCATGGGAAGAAAATTTTGTGGGCAGATAATGCACTTTGAGTCAATTTTGAATATACAGGTGACAAGAGAACCTTGTCAACAGATTTATAGTTAGAGATGTTACAGTTTTTCGACATAAAACTTTAGGTGTATATAAAACTGAACAATAAACATGAGGAAATAAGGAGAAAGATGCTTCTCTGTGAAGTCATCAAGTATAGGTGACACCTAATCTACATTTGAGTCATGATTACTGCTGTGTAGTGTAGAGGGTTCTGGTCATCATTTGTCTTAATTTTCCAAAATCTGAAACTCAGCATAAAGGAAGCACTACTTTTGCCTGCAAACACAGGGGTTGCTCCTTTTAGGAACAGGAAAGTGGATTAAGCCATCAGTCATGACAGGCAAATCTGTCTTGACTTCTGGGGGGAGCAAAACAAACAGAAGGATCCATTCGTTTTCAGAGTTCAGTAGATGGCGTATTGCAAGGTATGAGAACTATGATGGATCTGGTAGGCTGGAAGTGGGAGGGCTTCTCTACAACCATACAGAACAACCATACAGAGAGAGACAGTGGATATGGACTATTCTTGAAATAAGGAATACCCGTTTTGAACGGG
The DNA here is from genome assembly GCF_964034855.1 of Anser brachyrhynchus. NCBI lineage: Eukaryota > Metazoa > Chordata > Aves > Anseriformes > Anatidae > Anser > Anser brachyrhynchus. Next base: position 35,128,692 of record NC_137696.1, read on the forward strand.
TAAGAATTAGGCAATAACATTTTTGCTCTGTGGAGGGGAACATGCAATGTGGCTTAATCGCACCACAGGAATATCAAGTTTATTATCTTGTTTCACAGTACGATCACTAATGGGCATATCAGAGCAAAGTGCTAAAATGTACTTGGTTTGTTGGTCAATAAAGACCATTAAAATATTAATCTACGTCTAAATGTGCGTGGCTCTTCTATAATGGATTCTAGTCTTCATAAAATGCAAATCTCATCTTCCCTGACCTAAAAAAGTCTCAAAAAATCAAAATTCTTCACTGTTTGGTGCATGGAACATTTCATAAATGTCTATCTGGATTTTGAGTAATTTGTCCTCATGGACACTGGAAAAGAAAGGAACAGCCCAGGGCTTGGAATAAAAAATGGTGTTCTCCATGAAACTAGCTGACTTTCAGAGAATCATCATGGAATGGTTTGGAGTGGAAGCGACCTTAAAGATCATCTAATTCCAACCACCCTGCCATGGCCAGGAACATCTTCCACTAGACCAGGTTGCACAAAGCCTCATCCAGCCTGGCCTTGAACACTTCCAGGGATAGGGTGTCCACAGCTTCTCTGGGCAGCCTGTGCCTGTGCCTCACCACCCTCTGAGGGAAGAATTTCTTCCTAATGACTAATCTAAATCTACCCTCTTTCAGTTTAAAGCCATTACCCCTTGTCCCATCACTACCCTCCCTGACACAGAGTCTCCCCAGCTTTCCTGTAGATTCCTTTAGGCACTGGAAGGCTGCTGTAAGGTCTCCATGGTGCCTTTTCTTCTCCAGGCTGAATGAACCCAACTCCATCAGCCTGTCCTCAACAGCCATCTGATTATTTTTGTGACCCTCCTCTGGACCCGCTCCAACAGGTCAATGTCCTTGTGCTGTGGTCCCAGAGCTGAATGAAGGACTCTGTGTGTCTCATGGGAGTGCAGTAGAGGATGACAATCACCTCCTTTGACCTGCTAACTACACTCCTTTTGATGCAGCCCAGGATACAGTTGGCTTTCTGGACCGCAAGTGCACCTTGCTGGCTCATGTTCAGTTTTTCATCCATCAAGATCCCCAAGTCCTTCTCCACAGGGCTGCTCTCAATCTACTCATCACAGAGCCTCTATTCATGTTTGGAATGTGTGATCTTCCTCCAGTACCCTCAGAGCCACCTCTCTGCACATTACCTGAAAAAGGGTGACTGCTTTTTCTCTAGCATTTAATTTATTTTCATTCTGAGTCAATTGTCTCACACTCCTGAAGGGAGACTAAGAGACTTCATCTTCTTTTAAGGCCAGGGAGCAGTAGCCATAGAAGGTGGACAAAATGCTGATGTGTTCATGCCAACAGAGGTGCTGTCCTAACCCAGTGCTACAAGGGCAGAAAACATTTTGCCTCATTGCCTTATCCTTCCTTTCATCCTGTTGTCGACTGCTTCCATCAGCATCTGTTTTTCAGAACAAAAACAAGTTCTAATGACCATCTTCTTCCAACACTGTTTCCAAAGCAGAAATCAGAGCTCAGAACTAATGTGCAATCAATGATGTTCGCTGCTGTCTCTGACAAAGAACTTCCTTCAAGTCTACAGCTTAGCTCACTTATGGTATACAATGCATCGAATAGCACATTGGAGTATAAGAGTCAAACTACCTCCACATTCCTCTCTCAGTCCCCAGAGAAGATTTTAAACCAATTGGTTAATCCCTTCTAAACATAAAAAGAGGCATATATAGTGACAATAAAGTATGACACTATTCTCATGTTCTCCCTGTTACATAGGGATTTCTCTTCCACTTGAACAAAGAGGATTTCTATGGCTTTCTTAGTTCAGGAACAGCAAAGAAACATGCTTCATTTGGCTCTCTCCTCCCACTGGCTCATGCTGGGATCAAACATGTATAAAGCCAAATCCAGCTCTCCACAGAATGCTCTCACTAGGCTGAGTTCTTGCAAGTCATTTTTTGCATCACTTCAGAGTGCTCTCAGCAACTGAGGAAAAAGATGGGGGAAGTGAAGCACAGAAAACTGCAAAGAGATGACAGAATGTGTCATAAAAGAGGTATTTTTTGAAATAGATTTGAAAGGTAATAATTGTCATTATGTACACTGAAGGACATAGACTTATTTCATGAAAGAATGTATGAAGCAATGAGTAAACAGGGGAGTTAGAGCAGGAAGAGGTATGGATGAGAACTCACATTTGAGCAGGACAATATTCTGGAGAGTCAGAAAGCAGAATCTAAGTGTGATGTAATTTGTTATTTTTAAATACTCTTTGCCACATCCTTGCTCCCCTTAGATTTCTCTCATGGTATCTCAGCTACAACAGGAACTTATGTCACTGAAAAACATGAAGAGGTTCATACAGGAGTGTCAAGGAACGATGAAGATTGTTTTCACAGCAGCATGTTGCATTGCCTAGTATGGAACAAGACAAAAGCAACAGCAAAAATGACAGATGGCCCTGCTTGAGCAGGTGGTTGGATCAGATGACCACCAGAGGTCCCTCTCAACCTCAGCCATTCTGTGATTCTGTTCATGAGTTTACGCAGATTTTTGACTTAGCCAGCATTCATATGGTTTATTCTGAGGTTGGGCAAGTCATTTCACCCTTTAATGGTTTCCTTTCCTCATGTGCAAAAGGGTTTTAATTATACCTACTTCTCAGGGAGGCACACTTCACTAGGAGTGCAATCCATCCACACAGAGAAAACATACACCCCATCTGAACAGTTAGGCAGAACCTAAGTGATATCCAGACCTTGTGACTTGTCCTTTGAGCTGTAATGTTACTTTCTACTTGCAAAACCCCTGGCATCCTCAAATAAGAAGATGTATTAACAGTGCAAAACATTCTCCTTGTTGTCTGTGTGGGCTGGGGAATGCCACAGCTACCAACACTTTGTGATTCCAAGACATTAAAATTTGTCTGTTGTCATAATACGTACGCTTGGGTTGTTATTTTGTGTAGCTAAAATCTGAACATGCTTCTGCACTGCAGCTAATTAGTGATATGCACATGGGAGATGTTACAGACTTGTAGGCTAGTCTTTGCTGTGACAGAGTTGACAGTGATGGCAGTGTAGTCTGCTCCAAAGGAGGAAAGGTGAGTAGTGCTATTTGGAATTGATTTTTGTCTTTATTAAAATCTATGCTTACTATTTTTCCCTAAGCATACCTACTGCCCAGATTTATTTGAAAGTATAAAATTGATTTTTATTGTTTCAGTTTTATTACTTTCTTTTGGAATGTATGGTAATATATTCAGTACTTAAATGGAAGCTATTGTGAATGCTATCTCTACATACAACTTTTGATGATATAAGGGTAAACAGAATACAAGGAGTTTACTGCTTATTTCTGGTTGCCAAAGGGTTATAATTTCTAAAAGGTGTGGGATATTGGTATTCAGAATATTTGGGTTACAGGAGCTTATGAGAACAAATAAGAAAACTGGAGAAATAGTCAATAGCTAGTGAGCTGTTTTGGTAATTCAATGGAAAGGAACAGTGAAAGTATGCTAAGTAAAGATTTTTTTATTATTATTATTTATTTTTTATGACAATGTTGGTTTGCTTCCAATATTCTGCTACAGTCTTCCAGTCCAGTCCCAACACTTCTCTATCTGAACTACCAAATCTCAGTCCCAATCAGATCTTTCTTTAAGAATAAGGTAGTCAAACATAGTGATCTATCCCTGAGGCCTTAAAAGAGAACTGAGATCCTTAAAAAGAACTGCCCACTGTAGGAGAAGATCAGGTGTAAGCCCATCCAAGGAACCAAAAGTGCCCAATTCACTGGAAGTGATGAGATGCATCTGAAAGTTCTGAGGGAACTGTCCATTGTATTTGCTCCACAAGGGGCCTCTCCACAGGATGCAGGGGAACTTCTGCTCCGTGACTGGAGCACTTCCTGCCCTCCTTCTGCACTGGCCTTGGGGGCTGCAGGGCTGGTTCTACCACCTGCTGTTGCATAGCAGTTTTCTTTTTTCTTTTTTTTTTCCTTTCTTAAATTTGCTCTCACAGAGGTGCAAACAACATTGTTTATTGTCTCAGCTGTGGCCAGCAGCAGGTCCCTTTTGAAGCTGGCCAAAACTGGCCCTTATCTAACATGGGTTATGGGGCAGCTTCTGGACTCTTCTTACAGAGGCCATCCCTGCAGCCCCTGCCACCAAAAACCTGGCCACGTAAACCCAACACAACCTGTTGCAGCAAGACCAGAGGAGGGTCACAAGAATAATCAGACAACCATTGAAGACAGGCTGAGAGAGCTGGGGTTGTTCAGCCTGGAGAAGAGAAGGCACCAGGGAGACCTTACAGCAGCTTCCAGTGCCTAAAGGGGGCCTGCAGGAAAGCTGTGGAGAGACTCTGTGTCAGGGAGTGTAGTGATAGGATAAGGGATAATGCCTTTAAACTGAAAGAGGGTAGATTTAGATTAGTCATTAGGAAGAAATTCTTCCCTCAGAGGGTGGTGAGGCACTGGCACAGGCTGCCCAGAGAAGCTGTGGATGCCCCATCCCTGGAGGTGCTCAAGGCCAGGCTGGATGGGGCTTTGAGCAACCTGGTCTGGTGGGAGGTGTCCCTGCCCATGGCAGGGGGGTTGGAATTAGATGACCCCTGCCAACCCAAACCATTCTGTGATTGCATTCTCCTACAGCATTGTCTTCTTCAGCCCAAATCCATGACTCTTGCCTTTGCTTCAAACATGCCCAGCTCTGCTACTGTTTGTCCATGGCCAAGTCTCATTGAGTCATTTTTCTTACCATTTTTCTACTTACCTTCTGCTTATTGTCTATATAAAACTATTAATGGTTTGAGAACTGGCTGGGGCTACAGACCCCTCATAAGGAAAGAGGTTTCCATCCTCTGTGGGGCTTTGTGTTGGAGACAAACAGGCTGAGTCACTTGTAAACACTGGCCAGGTCAGAAATATGTCTCTCAGCAAGCTTGTCTTTTGCCTCAGACAGAATTTAACTCTGAGAGATCTCATGATTCAAAGAGAAAGTAAGTTTAAGATTACAGGAACATGAGGTAAAGTATTTATGCATAGCCTATATATGTATATATTTATGCAAGATTTTTTATCTGGGGTCTTCTGCAATCAACCACTGAAGAACTGCAACTCAGTGAGATAGAAGTCTGAAGACAAAGTGGAGGTGCAGGCAGCAGGAAATACATGCAATACTTGGGAGATCAAAAAGACAATTCTTTATCTACAGCTGACATGCTGTTTGTGTCATTGAGTCAGTCACAGCCCTCAGTGGGACAATCAAAATTGATACTTCAGCTTCCTACTTCAGTAAAATTATAATAATGAACTTTCCTTTCCTCCCTGAAGTATAAGATCTACAGATTAAAAGATCTATTATTATTGTTAGCCATTCAAAAAGTATGGCTATTTCTTTAAATATCTTTTTCATGCATATTTCTTTCATTAATTCTCTTTTTCATATATATTTTTTTTCTTAAGGATCTTTTCCTCTTATCCCTTTTGTTCCTCCTAAGGTCTTAGATGACAGCATTTTTCATTACATTCCCTACTTTTTTAATCTCTTTGTCTCCATTTATGTAAATTTGGCATGTGAACTTGCAAGATGATGGAGTTATGAAAATCCTTAGAGCCTGCTTTAAAATCTCATGAAGGTCTAATTAAATATTGCACACTAGGAAAGACATATTTTCGAATGTATGTGAAAAAATAAAGTTGATTGACATGAACACTAGGTCTTACATCCAATATTTCCTGACACAATAAATTTCTGGTTAACCCAGATTTCAGAGTAACTTCCTTCTGTTCCAGAAGGAGGTGTGGTTTTAGATAACTCCACCATTTCTTATGATATATCGCTTTGCTCCTTATTAATGCTAAGATCAAAACCAAACATGAGCCATTTTACTTCCTTACTGCCTCCAGTTTTTTATTATTATTATTGTTATGATAATTTTCTTGTAAGGTTAGACTTCATTTTTTTTTTTCCTGCTTGCTTTTTAGAGAGAATCAGAAGTGAAAGGGGTGGGGGGGAACGGCATCTTTAAGTGAGATTATCCCCTTATCACAACAAAAGTAAATCTTCTAAATCCACCTAAAAATCCACAATCAACTGAGATCATCTGCCAAATGTGACAGCAATGGAGAAAAATGAATTCTGTCTATATTTGCTTGAGTCAAATAAATCTAATGTAAAGATGTTGTCAGTCTCCTAGTAGCTGGGATTCAGAATCTACATTTTTATGCTAAATAAAATCTACAGGGACCATTTTCTGTTCTGAAGGCCAAATGGCATAAATTGCCATGCAAACTTCATAGCACTTGATTCTGAGCAGGTGTAGGTTTTGGCCCTAGAAAGGAAAAAGCTGTGAGCTTGAAGAAATGACTATAAAAGTGTGTCCTCTTCCTGCCCCAATTAAATTCCCTGTCACCTTTTCACCTTTTCAACTGGAGAGAGTGACAGAAATTTTATGTATGTGCAGGCATTTGACTTGTTATAAACATCCCACAGAAGCTGTGAGAATGATGCTATGGAGCCTTACAGGCTGGCCATAAGCCATAGTGATGAGAGTTCACCTCCTTGCTCCAGATAGGAGTTTCTGCTCTGTATAGCATGGGTGCTACCAGAATGCACTTCCATGTGCTCTGCAGAATAAGTATTATAAGATTTGTGTAACTGGTTAAAAGTCCTTGGTGTTTTATGAAAAACTCAAAATATTTTGTTTAAACTGCTGAATTCAAGGTCTGAATAGATAATTACATTTTTGCCTAGCACTAATTGACACGATCACTTTCAGTTGCAAGCTTTTACTCTTCCACCCCCAATCTCCAATGTATCTTCAGGCCACTGCTTTGTTCCACACTGCAGAGCTGCATTCCAGTAATTGGCTGAAAAAAAATTACGACATGAAGCTTATGATCTTTCAGATCAAATCTCTTGACAAATATACAAATTCTGTTCATCAATAATAAAATGACTTGGGCTCAAAAGTTTGGAATATGAAGAAAATATATGGGAGAAGGAAGGAGAGAATTCGTAGAAAATACGAGGTTGAGTTCTGCTTCCAAAGACAGCACAAACAAAAATGCAAAGGATTTCTAGAAGCTCTTACTCTAATGCCCCAAATCAGCCAGTCTTCGCACTGTCAGAGTTGCAGTTTGTAGGTGAACCAAAGAGATCTGTCTGCAGTAGGCTGAATGACAATGTTTTTTTCTTCTCTTTTCCTTTGGTCTTCAGATGCAGAAGTGGCTCTTCAGGGGAGCCCCTACAATTAGACTCTTGCTATAGATAAAAGTCACAGTCATTTTGTGTATTGGTATCCAGGGTCAACATTGTATGAACCTCAGAGCTTATTTATAGAGCACATTTCATTCTTTTGGAGGTGAGGTATTGCTAGGTTGTTATGGTAGAAGAGATCTCATGTTCTGAGCTTCACAAGAGTTCAGCAGGAAGTTCTGATCCCCTTTTTACAGACGGGAAAAGAGCAGAAATGTGTCCACAGTCATATCAGACAGCTGAAAGAACCTGAGGGTCCTCCCCTTCCACAACAGGTTCATGCATCTTTTTCTATCATAATGGGAAAAAAATGGATGGAGTTGGGTCTGTGGTTGTTTGAACCTGCTCCAAATATGTAAGACAAGCGGAAATGCATTTGAAATCACATCAGTATGGCTTTCCAAGTCAAAGAATGCCAGCTCTTCTGTGCATCTGATAGAGTTTTTCCTTTAGGGATTTCAACTCCCTGTTGGTCCCATTGGGAACAAGAAATATTATAAACATAACAGATGTAATGGATAGTTTTGCAAATCTAATGACATCTAGTATTGCCAAAAGATTCAATTTTATGTTTATGCTTTTTAGACTAGACCTCCTTTATTTATAATGGGTTTCAACAATTGTGTCTTCAAAATGTCGAAAGTAAAACTCTCAGCTTAGGATGATTTCACTCTGTTCCAAGCAATATCAGAACTAATAAAGTCAGCAGGAGGCACCATTTTGAATTAACTCTGAGCATTATTACATTTTTTATTATTTCCACTTTATTAGTCTGGAAATCTCAAGATAAAGCCAATTTTCCATTATACTAAGAAGAAAACTCATGCTGTAAAAGAATAAACACATAAATAAATAAAACAGTATTGTCCTCATTTTACAGAGAGGGATCTGAAACATTCCAACAACAACAACAAAAATGAACCAAAAAACAAGACAACCACCACCAACCAAAACAATGCTAAAAGAACATTTAAAGTGTCAGACAAGTGGACAAGTAAAGCCGCAAAACAAACCAGCTTTCCTGAGTTTTATACCTTCATCCTAAATACAAAAATAAACTTCCAGTATTGGTCAGGTAGTAGCAACCCTTTCATTTGAAGGGATAATGCCAAGAAAACAGCATCTTCATGTATTTCTTACCTTGTAAATACATTCATGGTACAGCTAATGCATTTTCAGTTGTGTTTGATTTCACTGAGCCCTGACTGAAACCCAGTAACTCCTTGTGGCTCCAGTACATTTTGGGATGTTTTCTGAGCTGTCTGTGGCAGGCAAAACCTTGTCATCTCAATCTGTACCTGTCTTGTCACAACTTTTACACTTCATGAGAGAGTCTCCTTTTCATTGCTAGATGTGTTTTGAAAGTGCCTTCCCAAACTGAAAGCAGAGCTCCATAATGGACTTCATTAAGGTAGAACTGTTGTCTCCTAGGAGGCTTCAAAGCATTTTTCTCTGTCCTGCATGTTGCTTTATCTGGCAGACAGGCATGCCCTTATACAAAAGGGCATTCCATAGATAGATGTTTCACACTCAAAAAATTTTTAAATAAAATATCACATAAAATATAGCTTTCTAAACTATACTCTGCCTGTCACTTCCCTTAATCCGTTAACTCTCAATGATACAGAAAGCTGGGTCTTCTTTTACTCTTTCCTTGTGAGTGCTATTTTTGAACTTTCTTCTAAAATCATGTTAACAGGGAAGAGATTTTAAATTATTTTCCCTCTGCTTCTCCTCCCCAACCCCCACTTCCAAAGTATAATATTTGTTTATGGTTTTATCCTTAGATTTTAAAAGTGTTACTTACCTTCATCCAAACTTTCAAGATTCCTAGATTTGCATACCAGGCTAAACTTTCCAGCTTGATTGACACCTACATCTAACCTCTATTACCCTCTTTGTGCATCAGAGATGGATCTTCTGTGGCGTATTGCCAAACCAATCTCATCTTCCCACTAGGGAATGCATCAAGGTGGGGCTGAACACATAAGGCTGGTAAAGTATGTGGCTACCATGTTATCCGCAAGGTGAAAACCCAGCTGAGCTGGAGCCAATAGGAGTTTCACTTATGACTGCAGTACAGATGCAGCCTTTGATAGTTCTTTGTCATTTTTTCTGTCATCCCACTGTAGAATCTCCTTTACTGTGCAAGTGACAGCTTCTTCCTAAAACAGGGTTCCTGACTGAAGTAGAAAAAACAACAACAACAACAACAAGAACACCCACACTGCTAACTTTTTCTAGGTAGGTAACTACATAGCTATGAACTGGCAACGAGAATCACAGGGTACGGGACATTTTCCTGAAAATGGAGGTCTCCCTCATTGTTCAAGACAGCTCTAAGGCTCTGATATGTCTGAGCCTCTGAGCAGGGAAATGAGGATGAGAATGGAAGTCTTGGAAGTCTTAAATGGAAAAGATTTATTTTTTTTTTCTTATAGTAATTAAGAAAAGCTAACAGTCCCACAGACTTTTTTTTTTTTTTCTCTACACGGCATGCTGATGTAATTCTTTCAGATGGGGAACTTAATCCATTCCTGTCTGGAAAGAAAAGTTAATCCTCTTGATTATTTCACACATCTTACCCTACCCAGGAGCACCAAGAGTTAGGCAGTGGATGGCTCTTTTACAAGAACCTCATCTCATCTGTTCATCCCCTTGGCCACTCAGTCCTGAGGACTTTAACTTGGCTATGCTATTGTCCCAAATTTTAGGGGATAAACAAGGCTGTGCTCTAACTACCCGATCATCATCTAACAAGCTCTAGGAAAGAGAAAGTTTAGAGAATCCTTCCTGCCACCCATAAAAAAAGAAAAGATTATAAAGTGCAGGTGCATCCATGTTAGTTCACAGGTAGAAGAAAGAGCTGAACAGCTCAGCTTGGCTGGTGGGGGGAAGGAGAAGAGAGGCAGAAGATAAGTATGTACTATTTCCCTTTGGAGAGACCTCTTCCCGTGCATAGTTTTTGCCCTATTAAAGGAGGTGCTGTGTTTTTCAGGTGCCTTTTTCTTTCGCCACCAGTTTTGCTATTACCATTCCAAACAAGGTCAATTTTCTGCCTGCTGTGAACCAGTTATTCTCTTCCTCCAGTTTGCTCAGCCGTAGTTAACCATAATCAATGATGGAAAAGCTGTCACAGTCATGATTGAGATGAATGACACAGGTAATGCTCAATCTCTGAAAGCCCAGCTTTCATGAGACTCATGTGGAGAGCGCTGTTCATGACTCAGTTGGATGCTGTCTTCCTTGTCAGTCAGTCTCTACCCTAATATCATGGCATGGTGAGAAAAATTGAGGTTTTGTGCTGTCTGCACATGATGTTGCTTTGGCTATTTAATAAATCCTGAAGAATACATTTATAATTTCCCTGTCTTTGCATACAATCCCACATAGACACACAGAGTGCTCTACTGCACACCAAGCTACAGGTATTTCAGTCTTGCAGTGTTGAAATTGCCCATCTCCACTTATAGCTTTGCAAAGAGCAGCTAGCTGTTTAAAATAGTCATCTGAATAAAAGAGGGAAATAACTAAGCTGTCCACTCCTAAGCTACTTATCTACAATTGAAGGCATCTACAATTGAGGGTGTCTACAATTGAGTTCATTTCCCAGCTTCCAAGACAAGACACTCTACATGGGTTATGCTGAGCAAAATAATGTTTTGTAAGGGGTTTTGATCTGTTTCCAGATGACCCAGTGGGGGCCTTGGGCACAGTGCAGTCCTGTCTGTGTTGTCAGCTGTGCATGAAGCAATTAGAAAAGCTGGATTGACTTAGCCTGTTTGGAGAGCCATGCAAAAAGTTTTTACTACTTCCAGACCTGGACTAAAATTGGCTGTAATGCTTAAGTCTGTGTAGATGAAACAGCTTACTTATAGCCCAAAATGCCACTCCCTGGCATGGGGATTTCATCCTTTCCTTGTCCCTAGGAAAGTCATGTATATTTGGAAACAATATAAACTAAGGATTTAAATATCTGGGCTGATTTTTTGAGGTGATGTGCAATCACAGTTTTCATTGACTTAAATGTGGGCATTCACCTGAAAAGTGAAATCAAAGTCATACCATTTAGGTTCAGCTTTATTTCTTTCTGCTTACCTGCCCAACAATGATGAAGAGGCACTTTGTATAAGTGAGTGAGCATTGGAAGTACTCTTAGTGAAACATCTGTTTACTGAATCTATCTATAGAGGCCTCATTACTGAATTACCGATATTACTTATAGTATAAATTATTTCTCTTCTGCCATAGTGTTGTAGAGATAGTAGACTCTTTTGTATGCAAGCAGCATCCGAGTTTGAAGGACCAAATTTTGCCTTCACTTCCACTGATGGAAAACAGGAATAAATCCGGTAAAGTTGCCAGAGTAATTCTGGCTTTACCTTAAGGCAAAGGTAAACAGAATGCAGCTTCTTGCTGACTAAATAAAAAGTTAAAAAATACTTTAAACCAGCTAATTTAAGGCAACAGGGAGGCTAACACTGACAAATCATTTCTGTATTACACCTAGTAATATGCTTTGCAATTAGAATGGAATGTAAGATCCCAAAACAATGGAATCACTTGTCCATGTGGGATATAATCATCTCCGAAGTGACTCAGCTCTCAGGCCTGAGCTGAGAAAAAAATTTTTTTAAATAAGATTTTAATGTTACTCTTTAAACTCTGGTAGGTTAAAATGACCAACATCAGGCTATCCATCTCATTTTAGCTGATGTAGTAGGGATGGCATAAACATACTTTTGGAGTTCTTACAGAAAACCGTTCCTGTATCTTTTGTTCCTTCACTGCTGAGCATGCTGCAGTCTAGCACAGGCACACACCATGGTTTAGGAAAATGGCTAGGTTATTTTGGGCTGCGGGATACAGATGAGAAATTATAGGGCCCTGTTTGTGGTCATGAAGCCGAGAAGCAGTTCTTTGTGATATTACACCCTGACATCATCCTCCAAAGCACTTTGTACAATGTCTACATTGACAAAATCTTGTTTTAATTCCTCAGGGGGTACCTTTTTTTCAAGTTCCTTTCCTGTGAAAAAGTTCTTAACAATGTATTATTGTTATTATATTATTATATCTAATTGTATAATTATTATATTAGAATATGATGATGGCATCAGGCATTAATAGGACCCACTTGCCCACACTTAGCAATTTACAGTCATAATTCCTTTGTTCAGGATGAAGTTAAAAATGTCTTTCATTCTGAGAAAATATTTGATGTTTTCTGTCTTGGAAAGGGATGGATTTAAATGTTTTCCTGATCTGAGACCACAGGTTCTACTCCAGATTCTCCCCTGTACCCAAATCAATACTGAACCTCCTGGTTCATTGTATGCCTATTGAAAAATTGCAGCAATCTTTATTGTTCAGCTGGAATGAGAGTGCAGTATAATTAAATTAGAGCAAGGCAAACACTGCAGGAAAGTTTCTGTGAATAAATACGTTTAATCAGTTTATTTCCATTAAGATCAAGTGAACGTCTCTTGTGTATTCAGTTGGTCTTGCTACTTCATTGTTGTGCAACTAGCACAAACTTGAAAGGAAAATTTCAAAGCTACATGAACGCATTTTTCCAAAATTCAAAAAATTTAATCCTCACATGCTAATATACGCATTGCAAGCAATCCACCAATCATGGAAAAGGAAACATTAACCTTTCAAAGATATTCAGGTTGAACTTGAAAATATTTGTGATCAATCCACAAATTCAAAACATGAAATAGTGTCATTACAATACATTACAATACAAAAGCTTCTGGGGGTAATACAATTTCATGATGAATATCCAGCTAGCAGGTTAAGGAATTTCTCTTTAATACATATGACAAATAATAATAACAACAAAATGTAAATATACAATCTTCCCGACTGTTGCCACAATTAAGATGTAAAAAAGATAAATGAGAAATCTGTTAGCACATATAATTCACTCTCTACTTCCAGGCTGATTTGCCTCCCCAGATGCCTTTTATACTTCTTGATTTTTGTGATTCTAAATTTAAATTTCTTCAAGCCATACAGTATCCATCATGTTCTTTAGGAGGCTATTCTTCAACCTATTGGAACATAAAAGAAATATTTTTTCCAGATTTGCTGAGTGGATTTTCCTCTGCTCAGTATTATTCAGTGATACCAGATTATATTTCCTTTTACAGTCCTAAATAATTTATTTGATCCTTTTTATTTATATTCTTTGCCTTACTTGACCTCCTTTTACCCCAGCTATTCAGTTCTTTTATGTATGTATGTGTGTATTTGCTTATTTATTTATCAGGAGTCAGTCCATCTGTCTCTTAATCATTTGTTGCTGCATTTCCCTGAGTTCTTTCAATTTATCCATTTCTTTCAGGCTCTAACATGCCTGTGTCTTTATGTTCTTAGGGTGGGCAAACTCTTCATTGATTTAGCACAGCCTCTTCAGTACAATATTTTTTGGTTTTCGAACACTAATATACACCATTGCTTTCAGTGTACAGTCAAATGCCCGTGCTCTGGCAACTGTGAAATAAGGAAAGAAGTAAACTAGCGTGTTAAGATGTTTCAACTAGCATGTTATGATGTGGGGATAGGACAAGGGGTAATGGCCACAAGATAGAGCACAGGAAGTTCCGCAGCAACATGCGAAAGAACTTCTTCACAGTGAGGGTGATGGAGCACTGGAACAGGCTGCCCAGGGAGGTTGTGGAGTCTCCTTCTCTGGAGATATTCAAGGCCCGTCTGGACGCCTACCTGGGCAGCCTGCTCTAAGAAACCTGCTTTGGCAGGGGGGCTGGACCTGATGATCTTTTAAGGTCCCTTCCAACCCCTTCGATTCTGTGATTCTGTGATTTATACACACCCTCTCAATATTCAGCAGCAGCAAGGGCAAGCACCTCATATGCCCCAAACAAAGAAGGAGGTCAGACACAGCAACACAGGTTTCTTGTCCTGCTTCAATCTGCACTGAATAGGTTCAGGGCTGCTCAACATAACAACCAGGAAACCATTTGAGACATTTGAGTTGCTTCTCTTTATACTCCCTGTTTCTCCATTTATTCACCTGCAAATCCTTCTCCTTATTCCCACCCCAAAGAACCCCATCCCTGTATACTCCTTTCTCACTAGCACTAGTTTTGTTGACCTTATACCTTTAGTTAGTATTTAATTCCAGTAATTCCTGCCTTAGTCATCAATTCCACCAAATGGGCACCTTCTGTTACATATAGCGTCCTACAGTTTTACACATGCTGTCCTGTTAGTGGTGCACCAGGCAGGATGGACTATATACACATACCGTACTCTTCTTTTGTTAATATCAGCATCCTGCAGTTCCTGTAAATTCAGTATATTTAAATTTTGTTTTCATACCTGAATTCACAGTGATGTATAATTTTCAGGCCCCTTATCCCTTACCACTATGTTCTCACCTTCCTTTGGCAGCCAGGAGGCCCAACCATACCCTGGGGCGCATCAGGCATGACATTGCTAGCCAGTTGAGGGAAGGGATTGTCCTGCTCTGCTCTGTGCTGGTGTGGCCTCACCTTGAGTACTGTGTGTGGATTTGGGCGCCACGGTATAAGAAAGATATAAAACTGTTAGAGAGTGTCCAAAGGAGGGCTACATAAATAGAGAAGGATCTGAAGGGCAAGATATATGAGGAGCAGCTGAGGTCACTAGGTTTGTTCAGCCCAGAGCAGAGCGGGCCGAGGGGAGGCCTCATGGCGGCCTGCAGCTCCTTCACGAGGGGAGCGGAGGGGCAGGCGCTGAGCTCTGCTCTCTGGGGACAGCGACAGGACCCGAGGGAACGGCATGGAGCTGGGACAGGGGAGGGTCAGGATGGGTGTTAGGAAAAAGTTCTTCACCGAGGTATTTGGGCACTGGGACAGGCTCCCCAGGGAAGTGGACACAGCACCAAGCTTCCCTTTCCTTTCTTTGCCTTTCCTTACCTTGCTTTGCCTTGCCTTTCCTTTTCATTTCTTTCTGTCAGGCAGAACCACTGTCATCCCTGGGGCTGGGCCTTGTGAGGAGGATCTCATCTGCGAGAAACTGGCTTGCCTTCCACCAGTGCAGCATGGCAGGGTTCACGGAGCACTCAAAGTCCTCCTATTTAGTAAGCATGAGACACAGATGTAACGCTTAATTTAGTGCAGCCCTAACCAAGTGGTCTGTGTTCTGAATCAGCCTTTCACATTTTTAAATGTTGATTTTCATTTAGGAATGCAAAATACTATTTGAAGTTGTCACTCTTTGGCTTTCACTTTATCTCAAAATTCCCATGTATTCAAATTTAAAAAGGAGCAAAATTAGTAAACAGCAGAATTTATTGTCCATAACAGTCTTTTAATTGTGATCAGTGTTGGGGAATTTATATCTTAATAGTTAATATTAAAATATAAAAGAAAATTCTCTGTGATTTCTTCCTTCTGATATAATCTCTCACACCCAGTACATCCTCATGCAGGGTATTCCCTGCAGTTACTATCAATATTAAACTGATAGTTTAATTAATAATGATAGTAACTATCAGTTTACTGTCAGTATTAAAACACTGATGTTCAGAAAGGAAGGACAATTTTCCTGCCTTCCCTTGATTAATAGGAACTGTCTTCCCTTAATGCCCCTTGCAACTTAATTGATAAAAGCTATCTTTTTCAACCTAGTTGCACTAGTGGTTAATATGTATGGCACGACCTTACCGTTTGCTCTCTGTACAAAAGTAGGGAAATATTAAAAAATGAAAAATTACTGAAGACAAGAATGCTTTTGAAAGGGGAAAGAATCTGCAAGCTTATCCCATTTACCTGACTCTCCCAAGAGTACAAAATTTGGATGGATGTGTGAAGATTTTCTGATGACATTCCAACATGACTGGGTTTTGCTGAGACAGAATCCAGGCACCGAAGTATTTCAGTGCTGGGCAAAAATGAAAAATAATGTTAAGTGGAGGTGGTACAAGCCTTTGTTTTTGTTTGTGAAGCTCCAAAGAGCTTGAAGTTTGGCCTGAATTTTGAATACATTTTTAGGTTTTGTATTTTATTAATTCAGACCAGTTAATCTACTCTTAACAGCACATTCCATATTTCCATATAAAAGACAAGACTTCTGAGGCATGCCCTCCCAACATTTACTCTGTATTTTAGCTGCTATGAGAGCTGGAATTTTTAAGTTATTTTTATTTTATTTTGTTTTTCTCTTTTACCCTCCAGATGTAAAAGATTGGTGCATCCTCTCTTCATTTGTTATTCTTGGTCAGGCAGTGAACTGTATATAGAGTAAAAGTGGACAGTAATAGTTCAGAAGGTTGTTTTGTTTCCTGGAAGTATGTGAGCAGTTAAATGTTAGAGGTGCAAGAAGACTGCTTTGATACAGCCCTATACTAGGTGCTGGGAATACTTAATGTTGTTTTTATGCCATAGGCATTGTCTTCGTTTTATCTGGAATATTATTGCTGATACCCCAGCAAATAGTCCAAAACAACATCTACATTAAATGGGCAGGGCTCTGGATGTCAGAAGCGAGACCACAGGAGCTGGCCACAGAACTGGTGCAATCCATTGCCCAGTCACATGTGGGACCCTCACCTCCCTGTATCTTGTTTTCCACAAGATACAATGAGGGAACTAACACCTGCCTCACAGTGACATGGCAAGGGTGATGTAAGTGCTGCTTTTCTGGGAAGGTCAATGTCTAAGAGAGACCAAATATAGTGTCATGCTCAAGGGTACCCAGCAGCATGAGGCTACTGTGTGAGCAGAAGACAATGAGCCTGGAAAGGCCTTTTGCACAGAACAAGGGTTGGGGCAGAGCAAACAAGGCTTGGACTCAGATCAGGGATGCCCCTCATTGTACGATGCCCCTCTGGCATCTATGCTGTCTCATGCCTGTGCTCTGCACTAATAACTTGACCATCCTGGGAGCCTTTAGCAAGTACAACTGGGAAAATCCTGTGCAAGTGTGCCAGAGCAGGATCCTGCCAACGTGGGAGCAGTTTCTGCATAGCTGAGATGAAAAAATCTGCCTTCAGGAGCCAAACAGCTTGAGCTGGCTGAGTCCCCATGGGGGCTGGAGTCCCTGCAAGCAGGCTCATGCTGCCATAATGCAGGCACCCACCAGACAGTACTAGTGAAAGAACCCCATTTAACGTGGGCATTACCTGCTAGAGCTGCATTGGGAAATGTCGGGAAAGATGAGTCTTGGCTAACGTGTTTATAGTTGGTAAAGCTAAGGGTAGGCAGACTAATAGCTGTGGTGGTGCACCATATATCAATGATTTCTTTTGCCGATCTGGGAAAGGTATACACTTATTCATGCCAGGATCACTAATGGCTGTGCTCACATTTCCTTTGCTGTTTGTCTCACTAAGATTGAACTGGGTTCCATTCCTACTTCTGCCTGCAGATTTAGCTGTGAAAAAGCAGATGAGACAAGTTTGGATCTCAACAGTAAGCAGAGCTCCCATATGAAGCACAAATATTTCACAATGTTGTAATTAGACTGCACTAAGGGAGCCCAGTGAGTAAACCATTTTTATTAGCATCATTATTTTGCTAGTTTTAGGAGGGAAAAATGTGAAATATGTGCTTTAATGTTTTAACTGTCTTCAGACATATTGCTGTAGGTACACAGAAACGACAGAATGAGCAGAGGCTAGAGCTAAGAGGGATCTGGAAGCCATCTCAAGAGGTCATCTTAACCCATCTTTCTACTCCAAAATAGAATCATTTATACCCAAAGCACCCCTAACAGTGCTTGCTTTGTCTGTTCTTCAAGAACTACAGTAATAAAGATAGCACTGATTCCTACAGGAAACTTTCTCAGTCCTTCACTAACATTAATTTCCCTTACTTCCTAATGCATTGCCTCCTGTGCTATCTACCAAGTGCACAGACAGATTAATTCCTTGTTCTTGCAGAATGCCTTTACATTCCAAGTTACATCTTCCTTACATCTCTCTGAGATGGATAATTATCCCCCCCCCCTTTTTTTTTTTTTTTTTAACTTTTAGTCTCTTCTATATATTTTTTCTAGATCTAGATCTCTAGCTTTCTGATTATCATCAATCTCAGATCAAATGATCTTCACTCTTCTTGAAATCTCATGTCTGAAACCAGACTCAGTATCCCGGCTGAGGTCTTATGAATGAAGGTGTCTTCTTCCTCTTGTAAGTCATGCCCTTTTTCTTACAGTTAAGGATGATGCTATAGTTTTGGAACATCATCGATTTCCATAATCTGAAGCTAGCGATTTAAATTTACCTCATGACTCATTGTGGTCTTAACCATATTTCTTGACCAGTTCTGTTCTGTTTTGTCTGAAATGGAGTATTTCTTCTTGACTAAATTGTCATGTACTTCAGCTTACTGAGTTGCCTTTTTAATTTCAGACTGGTATCCCTTTTTAGAAACACCACTTCTTGTTCTGATAGTGTTTTCTGGAGAGATGCAGCCCTTCTCAGCTTGACATCATCTGCAAATTTAGTAAGTGCTCTGTATCCCATCAGTGAGTCTATGAATGGAAGTATAGACAGCAGCATAGTACCAGACTTTCTGAAAATGCACTTGAGAGATCCTCCAGTATGACAGAGGACTATGAATCGGAATTTGCTAGGATAGATCTATAACAACGCACAAATATTGTTTAATAGTTAGGCAGGATGTAGTGAGCCGAACTCTCAAGGAAATCCTGAAATATGACCAATTTCTTAAACTGAACCTCAACCAAAACTATTGTTAAGAAATCACTGTTTAACCTCAAACTGAACAGATTCAAACTATTGTTTTTTCCTGAAGTGGAAGTGAATATAAACTGTTCTGGGCAGCTCTGTGGGTCTCAGACTGGATTTAAAGGGATTGTTTTCAGTTGCTAATGGATCCAAACTGAAACTTAAGTTAGAGAACTTTTGAACAAAAGATAGTTTTAACTCCCTTTTAAAAATAGTATAGTCCGAATCACATTTCTTTAGGTTACATGTGGAAATGAAGACACTGACAAAAGCCCATCCTAAATCAAGACAAGTTAGAGAACATAGATATAAGATGATGGCAGCATGTGCTGCAGCCAGACTGGGACCAGCCCAAGCTTCTTGGTCATCCTCTTACCTAAATGCAGAGACCAGGACCCTGTTCATTTCCTCATTTGTCCCCAGTTCAGCCCCTGGTGCTCCTGTTTCCACCTCCTTGGAAAGGGGAAAGAAGTGAAATTTCTTCCTCAGGCTTGTTTTTGTGCTTAAGTAAACTAATACATTGAAGTTTGTACATGACCATGTTTTGTGTTAGGGTACCCTTCTTCATCTGCCACCACCACAGCAAATCAAGTGGAAAGCAGTTCTCAGCATTTTTAAGTTCTTCTTAAAAGCAAACATAAATATGCAAGGAAGATAATTCTGCTGCCACTACACTATTTTAAATCATGGATCAAGTCTGTCATTTGGGAAGTAAAGCAGAGAGTGAGAATTGCCTCTTCTTTAGTAGCAGAAAATGTCATTCTACCTTGTGAGATATCATTTTTTACATGCATGGATAACAAAGCTTCAAGTGACAGTCTTCATGCCACTAGAGAAAGTATATAGAGCATGGGAGCTGCCAGAATACTGACCTTCTGATGCTTTCAGTCAACGTTACTGAAGGCAAAGCACATCAAGCCGTCTTTGTGAGGCCTAGCACCCATTGGTTTCTTGCATGTGATCAAGGAAAGGGATCGTATAACACAGTATGGCTTTCCCATCTGTTAATTCATATTGTTTTGTTGAAGTGTAGAAGGGGAAATACTTAGAGGATTATTTAAAGGGGATAGACAATTTTGAGTATCAGGACTGCTATTGAAATGGGATTTTTAATGCTTGCATCAGAACTGTGCTATTTCCTCTTCCATAATTTTGCTAGCTATTCCACAGATGCCACAACTGGGAGTTTGTTTATAATTCATTCCCTAAGCTTTCCTCTGATTAATTTTATTCTTATTGTTAATCCTTCATTTTCTTTCCTCTTCCCTGGGGTTCAGACAAGGCTGACTTTTCTCATGGGTGATTAACAAACTGGTCCATAAAAATTTAAAATGACCCTGAATGCTAATCCAACTGTTAAAACAGATTTAATCTTAAACTGCTAGGTGGTTTTGGGGTGTCTAAATGTTTAGAGATATTTAAATGGTAGGAGCTCATCTATGTTGAGGACATTTTTGGCAGCACAACACTGACAGTCTTAGTGGATGGGATTCATTTGGGGAAAAATCTGGAAGAAATCAGGTAAATCCAAGCTCTAAAAATCTTTAGAATGTGTCAAACCAGTTTTTTCTTTTGAAAAAGTGTTGCCATCCTGAGAATAGCACTTGCCGGAAGAGACATGCTTTTCATGTCTAAACCTAATGAGCTAAAAGAAAAAGAAACAGCCAGAAGGACCAAACTGTAGACAGACTTCTCTGATGGAGAGATGCCAGAGGCTTTGGGGTCTGTTAGGGACTTCATTGTGACTTGTTCCATTTCTCCTGGAAGGTGCTTATACCTTAGAGAGGGTCAAATCTGTCCTGAATTTTTTTTTACCTGGCACTGCCACATCTGACAGTAAATGAGATCTTTTCCTGGGATAAATCAGAGTAGCTTCATTTTAGTCCATGGTTGCTACTCTGTCCCGTGCATGGTCTTCACAGCCTCTGCTAGAAAATAATCTTGCACAGGGATTCACTGTGTAATATCTCACATCTGCAGCAAAGCACAAAAGGGCAGCTGTCTCTCTGCAGATGAAGAGGAAGGCTGCTCTTCACTGAGGGGCAGCGCACAGAATGTACAAACCCTACCTCTTCTCAGTACCATTAGCTACATACCCCCTAGTAAGTAATGCTAATTTATACAGGGCTGCCTAATGAAATCAGTGTCCATGCAGTGATCTTTCGCTTTACAACTGCTGCTAAAGGCTATTTGACCATATTTTCCAAAGGTCAGTGCACAAAATCATAGCTGAAAGAAAAAGGCACTGGAGTAATTTGCTCTGTCCACTAAGGATTGTGGTGACCTTCCTTTTAAGAGGGTTTTAACCTAGTTATTGGTGATATGCTTTACGTTATCTTAAGAAAAGTTGCTTTTTCTGTGATTTGGGCAAAGGATTCCAGACTCTTTGTGAGACATTTTTTCCGCTGCAATTAAGCGGTGCTTGTTTTTACAACCGAGTTGAGCTAAAACAAATGGCTACTTCTTTACGGGAAATAAATATACAATTGCAACAATAAAAGTCAGCCATTGTTTCTGCCGAAGTGGGTCTCAGCAGAAACCGTTGCTGAGCAACCAGCCCTAGCAGGAACCCAAGCCTGGGCTAGGAGTGTAACCCAAACCTAAACGGGAGTAGATGAGAAGCTACATGTAGGTTGTAGTTTTGGGTCATGACCCGTGGAACAGGAAACATTTTTCCAAGGCATCACAGATGGTCTTCAAAAAAGATTATTTGGTAATCCCCCAGCCCCTCTTGCCATGACAGATGAGACCACTGTCTGCACTGTTGAGCACTGTCTGCACTGTTGGTCAAGTGGAAGGTGTCCCTGCCCATGGCACGGGGGTTGGAATTAGGTGATCTTTAAGGTCTCTTCCAACCTAAACCATTCTATGATTCTATGAGATGAAGCCAAACACTTCATTTTGCTAAGGATGCTTTTTTTCTTAAGTGTTTAAAGTATTAGTTCAACCTCTGCCTTGTTAGTACTTCTGTCTCCACGTGGGCTTAGACACCTGAAATTTCTTGCCCCTAGGCCTAGGCCTCTTGTCTGAATTGTCATAATCCATGTTTTGCTTATCTATATGGTTTAACATAGAGTCACCAAGCTTCTGTGTCCTTAAGAAGGTTACTTCTTGACTACAAACTCTTCTTTATGAAATGAGTCAGTAGTTTGGAACTTGTGATGTACAGGTGTGATCTGTTGCTTGATGACTGAGAAATCTCGGAAGTTAATGAAAATCATGAGTCAGTTTCTGGTGAACAACACAGCATTGGCTGAATGGTCTGCTGAAGACACTACTCTGTCCCTATAGCCTATTGCAGGAATTTAGGCAACTAGCTTGTTTTGCACACCTCATTTCTAGATGGGTAAAATTAGGGGAGATGAACACAAACTTGAGGGTAGGATTTAAGCAAGTATGCAGACACCTAAAGATTTAAATGATTTTGATGAACTACTGAGTTTTGACAGTCCTCCTTTGTCTTTAGATGTCAAAGAAGCCTTGGAAATTTGAACTTAATTATTTGAGCCTCAGCTCCTCATCCGTGAAATAGAACCATTCTTCTTTTCTCCGTATTTTTGTCATACATACTTAACCTTTCCAAGGCAAGGGTTTCTTTTCAACCTGTGTAATTTAAAGTACATATTTCAGGCTTCTGGATGCTACCAGAGCCAAAAGCTACCATATTTAAAGTTTCTGGTTTCAACCACCAACCAAACAAATAAAGAAGGCTTCACTGCAAAGTCCACTCTAATTTTATTTTGTTCTGCAGGAAATCCTCACAGAGTCTAAGTGAAGAAAAATCTGTGGAACATCTTTCATCCTGAGCCACATGGTGCTGGCCTCCTCAGAGAAAGAGTGAGATGCCTGGGGATATACAGTGCAAGAACGCCTTCCAATGCTCTTATCCAAGTTTTGAGAAGAACAGAGGGTGACAATATCTAGATTTGCCAGTATTGCCCCTTTCACTTACATAGCCTATCTGAGCATAACCTGTTCTTTGAAAGCAGAAGAAAGCACTATTGGAAAACTGGGGATTTAACGAAATTGAATGATAATTTCAAAAGCTCATTTAGAAGGGCTTACCTGTAGTCTCTTCATAACAGTTGCAAGAAGGTTGTTCGCAATAGGTTGAAATCATCCTGTCTGAAGCATGTCACTTAATGTCAATGCCTGTACAGCCTTTATATTTACCTGTACGTACTGCATGGATAGGGACTAACACATTCCGGGTCCACAAACCAGTCTCATTGGAAAGTGGGAGGAAGATTTATTTTTCAAATAAAATATAATATTATGAGGGTAGGGATCTTTATATAACGGAAAGATATTTTCCTGAGACAGAGAGACTATATTATTAATGTGTCTAAAGGCAGTATAGATATGCCCCAAATATCCTATTTTAAATTCACTTACAAAAACATCATCTTAATCCGATTGATGATCTCTAGCTTCTTATATTTAAATTAGTTTGAGATGTGAGCTGAGTGTTTTATAATGGAAATGCTGGTCAAAAATGCTGAAGTTAAGGTTTCCGGATAGCTTCCATCCTCCAATCTCTCTTCATTCACACGATAATTTCCCTGAAATTCATTTCAAACTGCCAATAGCATCCTTTTAGTATTTATTTTATTTTATTTTATTTTATTTTATTTTATTTTATTTTATTTTATTTTATTTTATTTTTAATTGAGTAAAATAGTTTTCAGTTTTGTGGAAAATGAAAAAGAATATCTCTTCAAGTATTTTTTCATTATTTGTGGTTTTTTTTTTTTTTTTTTTTATTACTCAATGACATGGATTGCTAAACTACAGGCATGTTTACATAACTGAAAAACAAGAAAACATTCTTTGAAAGACTAGGTTAAGGGCAGAAAAATAAGAGGCTGACAAAGAAAATGAGAGTTTTAAAAAAATGGTACAGGTAATGTAAATATCAAATTTATGTTAGGAAAAAAAAAAAGACAAAAAAGTAAAAATGAAACCAGAAGTTATAAGGGAGAGCAAAGAAGAGATGATGGAAACTGGATGGGTAAAGCAGTGGATAATGTGTGGAAATATAAATGGAAATATGCCTGAATTCATATATTCAAGTGGTCCATGTTAAATTTATACAGGTAACTCTATCCAGTATTTCTTGGTATTTTGGTTGCTTTGACCTCACATTCCGTGTGTGTACATACATAACGTGCATATTATGTACTACTCCTCTGTAACATGAAAAGAAGACTTTGAGCAGCTTATACAATTGCAGTAAATGTATGTGGAAAACCTAGAAAACACATTTTTAAGATATTAGTTTTATAAAAATAAATGTGCAGCAACCAGATTTTTCAATGAGACCTTTTTTTCAATGCACTTTTCCTAGTCTGTGCAACAGACTCTATTACATTTTCTTCCTGTTTGTCATATCTTAGCTTTACTTTGATTGCCTCAGTTTTCAAGGGATTGTGTCTGAGACACCTTTTCTTTGCCTCTTTTTGGAAGAATAAGAGGGAGAGGGGGACAAAAAAAGAATAAATTGTTGGGATTAAAATCATCTAGTCAGAACAGAACACAGTGATCTTGCCACTGGCATGTCCACAGGCTGGACTCTTGGATTGCTCCCTCAGCCTTCTCACCTGGGAACAAGAAGATGACTATTAATTACAAAGATTAAAATATAAATACTATTTTAATTTAAAGCTCTTATTGCCCAGATAAAAATAACAATTAGTAGAAGAGAGCACTTTGGACTCTTGGACTCTTTCCAGAAGAGACCCAGACATAAAAGAGTCAAACGGAGAGCTACCAAGATGACCAAGGGACTGGACCACCTTTCCTATGAGGAGAGGCTGAGAGAGCTGGGACAGCCTGGAGAAGAGGCTCGGGGGGGATTTTAGCAATACGTATAAATACCTGAAGAGAGATTTTAAAGAAGATGGACCCAGGCTCTTCTCAGTGGTGCTCAGTATCAGGACAACAGGCAAAGGGCAGAACCACAACATGAGAGGTTCCCTCTGTATATAAGGAAGCACTTCTTTACTGTGCAGGTGATGGAGCACTGGCACAGGTTGCCCAGAGAGGCTGTGGAGTCTCCCTCTTCGGAGATCTTCAAAAGCCACCTGGATGTGGTCCTGGGCAACCTGCTATAAGTGCCCCTGGTTGAGCAGTGGGGACTTGGACCAGTCGATCCCCAGAGGTCCTTCCAACCTCACCCATTCTGTGATTCTGTGATATACAACCTATGGTCTAACAACAAGAATTGGGTCCCTACCTGACAATTCCATCTCTGGAAATCCCTGACAGTTGTAACAAATTTCTGTTTCAGCACTGACAATAATTATTTTGCTGAACTAATATACTGAAAATGTATTTTTCTCTGTAGCTAGTGCTGTTGTGTTTTATTTCATGCCAGTTGGACATGTGACAAGTCATTTTCTATCTTTTAAAAGATGCATTCCAGAGGGCATTTAGCACACAATGTGAGTGTGCTAAAAGTGTGAGTCCCATCACTTTAGAAGACAGAAGAGTTTAAAAAGAAGCTCTGTTTAACTGAATCTCCCTAGATATTTATCCATGGCTCTGCAGACTAATGGGACAGATATCTTGTGCTTGAGCAGGGGCAGGGTACAAAGGTGCATTTCCCTGTCCAAGCATGGCCTCCCAAAAGGCTGCAAAGTGTGGTACCCCTAATGCACCAGATTTGGGAAACTTCTCCCAAAAAGGAACATGAAGTTCTTGTGCCTTGGACATGTACTGCAGTCCCTAGAGGTCTGTAGCAAGAGTTTCGGGGTGCCAAAACTCATAAGATTGCAGGGCATTTAGGCTATTCCTAAACCTTTAAGATTTTTGCAGTTTTCACCACTTTGTGCACAAGAACAATCTTGAGTAAGGCCTGTTATGGATATTTAAAGGTTACTTATGGTGCCAGTTGATGCTGCAGGCATTTGAGAGCTTCCCTTTCCCCTGCTCTTCCTCACACTGTTTATGACAGCTCAAAAGGTATGCAAAATGCTGCAGAACAGAAGGTCTTATCTTTTCACATGAGGACAAAAACATCAGTATCTAACCCTGAAATTTGGAAAAAGAGAGGGGGAGATCTGAAAAAAAAAGTGATTACATCAAGTTCTCACAATGCAGAGCACAGGAATATTAGAAGAGGAAATGGCAGAAAACCTGTGGGTGGGATGAAACACGTGACTGCCATTTGCAGACACTAATAATCAAACCAAAGGAATGTTATTTTGTATTTTGGCAGTATTTGGGTCAAAAAGACCTGAGAAAGAAAAAAGCTGATGCCATATGACTCTGTTCTACCCACTAAAGATTTCTCACTGTCAACCATGAATAAAACTTGTAATAAATAGCACTTTGAAATTATAAAACAGCTAGTATTGAATCTTTTTTTCCAAGAAAATCCCCACTACCTCTGGTCACTTTCAGAATTTGGCATTTGCTAATGAGAAGCCAAGTCTTTGGAGCAGTCCCTCATATAGCAGAAAACAGAGGTATTCAGTCCCTTGCAGGAGGAGTCCCTCAATCATTCCCCACACACCTGGGAAAACATCCCTGTATCGCAGGAAAGCATAAGTTAGGATGTTACCATGGTAGGAAATATATTTTTAACACTGGTCTTTTAACTTACAAACAGGAATCCTGTGAGGATTGTTCTACTCATCCTGATGAGCTGAGTGCCTACTTGCTTCTGGCTAGGCACCTGCCAGCATTTTAAGGCAACTTAAGACCTTTGCAAATGTAGCCCATGGCTCCTAACCATTGCAGTGTTCTTCAGAGAGATGTTGGTTGCCCTGAGCTCCCACTGGGTTTAATTTGATGTGAAAACACTGGAAATCCTCAAATGAGAGACATGTCAATAATAATGTTGGGAGAAGTCTTTCCAGCTTTTCAGAAGACTGCTCCAAACGGCCATGCATTTCGGATTAGGAGGGAACAGTCAGTGGTTAGGATTTGCTTTGGCTCTGCTTTAACATTTGATAAAAAATATTCCCACTGGGAAAAGGTTTAAACATACATATATCCAAATTGCAGACCCTTCTAGTCTGCTGTTTTGGAAGAACAACATTTCTGGATTGGGGTGGGTGCAAAGGGGAGGTGGGGATGGAGGGATAGATGGATGGACATTTGCTTCCGCTTTTCTTGCTGGTTTCGGTGACTTGCAAATAACTCATGTAGAAGGTAGAAAAAAAATACACACACACACACACACACACACACACACACAAAAAACACCTTAGGGCAAAAGTATAATGAACTTTGAATGTGGTTTGAAATCAGGGATTGCAGGATTTAATGGGTGAAATCATACTAGTGAAATAATCATACTAGTGTATTAAATGAATGATTTGGATTCCAGATTTTAGCATCCTGTCTGCTTCATCTAACCTGTTTCACACATCCTTTATCCAAAGAAACTTGAGCAAACAAGGAAGTAACAAAAGCCTGCCAAAATCTTAATGTATGATATTCCTCCAATCTTCTCTGCCTTTTTTGAGTTTGACAGCAAAAGAAACAACACAAAGCTGAAGCAAGTCATAATTGTTTTATGCCTGCACTTCCCTGGCCCCTGTGTGAATGAAGTTTGTACCAGGAAGCTGTGTCAGCAAAGGGAAAAACTGATGTGACTGCAGCTCATCTTTACCAAGCCTATTGTAAATTCTGGTAATAGCAGCGTTAGGATTTCAGATACTCATTTTAAAGGCATGAAGAACAACTGCTCTCCCCATTCTGTCCCTTTCCTTATCTAACTGGAAGGTTCAGATTCTCAGCTGATATAAACTGTTGTAGCATCACAGATATGAGTGAAATGTTTACTCCATCTGAAGATCTGATTCACAGGCACTGAGTAAAGAACAAGAGAAAAAAAATCACCTCCTAGTACACTGGAATATTCAGAACTCGCTGATTTCAGCAGTCTGGCTTATAAGAAGTGTTAAAAGAGAGCAAATAATATAAGCCATTGCTTAAATTTACAGTCACACAAAGTAGGGAATTCTACCCATTTAGAAACTCCAAACATTGTTAAAAAATGAAAACTCACTCTGCAAAGACAAGATGACTATATTTAAAAAGTCCTGTGCAAAGACCTATGTGAAGCTTGGCTCCAGGACCTAACTCTTGCAAAACATGAGTGGTAATTATTACGCTTGTTGTATTAGCAGTTTTAGGCACACAATATTCAGCAAAGTTATTGCAGTTTTATTGCCAAGTTTTAGGATATTGTTTTTACTACTGCAGTGCTTGCAAATTTTGTCAATAAGAAGTACTTTGATCAGTTGTTAGTTTGCTGTCATCATAAAAGAGAACACTGAATTAGTATAACAAGTATATTAGTAGTAAAGAGATTAATTTGTCTGGGTCCAAAAATAAAAATAAAATTAAAAAACCCACAAGCAAAACAAAATGAAACTAAACAAAAAAACCAACAAACTCACCTGTATTTCTTGAGGCTCTAGGAAGTGACATCGCTGGGAATTCTGGGTCACATTTAAAGTCTATCCAGCCCAAAATGTTCCTTATTACATGGATCAGTGGCAAATACTTAAGGTGAATGTAAAAAACAGGGAATAGATAGGGTGTCTCTTAAGTGGTGTCCCAAGGCAGCTTCTTTAGAAATGACAAAAACTAGATGTTGCATCATTTCCATTATGTTTTACACCACACCAGTGGAGCTGTCTCCAGGAGCTGCGTAGGACAGTTTTGAATATATTTAAACTTTCACTCACCTCTACATCTTGCAATAGTTAGTTTTGCAATTTACTTGTGGATTGTGTTAAAGGTAGTTTTATTTGCTTGCTGTTCCTGTTAAAAGCATTGGGGTGTTTCTAGTTCTCATATTCACTTAAAATAGCTTGTATTTACTGCTCATTTGTCAGATTTATACTGGTTAAGTTAGTATAGACCTCTTTGATGATTTCTTTTAGTCTTAAATTTTCTTTTCCAAAATGAAGAGCTGCATGCTGTCCCCACATGGTAACTGTTCTGTATTTCTAATCACTCTTCTCATGACTTTGGAACTCCACTGTACTGTTGTCAAGTGGATTGGACAGTTTTCAAGATGTGGGTATGCTGTTATTTTATACAGTGGTGCAAAGATATTTTCTGTTTTATTCTCTATCCAATTCCTAATAACTTCTAACATTATATTAGCCTTTATGATCATTGCAGAACATTGTGCTAGCATTTTCAGAGAACCATCAAATATTTTCTGAATGGTGATAGCTAATTTAAAAACCATCATCATTTAAGCTTGCTTACATGCGAGGTTTCCCTTGTGTATTATTCTGCATTCCATCAACATCTCAATTTCTTCTGCCATTCTTGTGCCTGGGCAAATCATTTCCTAAAAATTAATACTTAGAAAAATTACATTTTGGAAAAGTCAAAAATAAAGAGTTAGACCTTTCTTAGTTAAGATATTTTAGTCCAAAATTAAATTTTATTTATTTATTTATTTATTTATTTTCTGAGATGACATTAAGCTGACTCTACTTTGAGTCACCATGATGGTTCTTGGCAATTACAGCAAAAGATCATTCATTCCTCTGTTATTTCTCATGTACACTGTTCCAGAGCTGGGCAAGGATTTCCATATCAAACAAGCTGTATCTGAGGGAATTTACAGAGAAAGTCATTCAGGTGAACTGTGTTGGGTTTATCAAAACACAATATACTCAGAAAGTGAATTTTGTATTTGCAATTATGGGTTGTAGCCTTAGGAATACACTTGTGTTCGTTGAAAAAAAATCATGTGATTTATATCAAATTTAAAGAACAGTCTAAATTCTGACTGTTAAATATTCTTAATGAGTCACTTAGCAGCAGCTTCATACTGGGACTCTGAAGTCTTATTCTGATGCTGAACTTAACAAGCTGTCAGCAACCCACTCAAAAAATGTAAAGTTAAATAACTGCAGAATTGGCTTTCAAGACTTTTTCACTGTTTGTATTCTGCATCAAGCAACAATAAACTTGAGGAATGGGCTTCTCAGTACTGAGGCAGAAAAAATAGAAAAATAAATCAGAAACATATTTCCTAGGACTGATTTACACAACTGTAATAAGATTATCCACTTAATATTCCATTCTGAATACAGATAGATAAGTAGATTAATTTTATACAATCATATTATTCCACAAATATCAATGAAGTTTTACTTATGTGAGCAAATATATAGAATTCACCAGTATTTTCAGAATTTCATCCTCAAATAAGTCTTGGAGCAAGGCTGAAGAAAGACTGTTGTAAATTGTTTTCAAGATAGAAAAGAACTCTTCTCATTTTGAGACAGATAGAAAATTTAAATGATAAGAAAAAGATAACAGAAAAATACTTCCCTCCTGCTTTGCCTAGTTGTTACTGTTTTCACCAATGACTTCATAATGTTTCTGGAAATATAAATGAAAATAAAAGGTATAACCTTATGAATTATTTCATAGTAAACAACTATTCTCTCTCTGGGGAAATGGGTAATAAGAAGGGGGAAAAAAACCAAACACCTAAGATACCTAAGATAAAGAGATCCATATAAAGTAGCATAGTACCTTATTTACTGCAAATATTTAATGGTAACACTGTCACATGATTTTACTATATTAGTATAATGTTAGCTTCCCAATTCTCCCACAGTCTATACCCAGAGCACCCATGTCTCTACTCTATATGGAATACAAAATAAATAATAAAAATATAATAAAAGGGGAAAAGAAGTGCTGTTGTTGCCTAGTTTTTTTTGTTTGTTTGTTTGTTTTTTTCATACAACTGGAAAGCAAAATGACTGAGGAATTATATGAGCATGCTCATTTAAAAAAAAAAAAAAAGTGTGCAGCTGCATTTGGCTCTGCAGCGGCTTTGATTTCACCCTCATACCTTTAGATCTCTGAGAAAATAATAGGATGAATAGTGATGGAGCCATGTCTCTGGGACAGTCAGGAGGCCATTACTGACACTTTCAGCTTATTTTCCTTCTTCAGGAGGGCATTGCATGGTCTAACGATTCTGGACTCTGAAGGGCAGAGCAAGGGTAGGATGCATACTGATCCTATCCCTGAAATCAGCTGCTGTACTGAACAGAACAGATTCCTTGTCTCTCTGCAAAGCCATCTGCTGGGAGAAATAGCCCATTTTATTTTAGTGAAGTTAGAGATGAGATTTATTAGTGTTCTTCTTCATGCTCCCAAAGATACACTTGTACATCCTCTAATGAAGCGTTAGTTGAGGCTACCCAATGTAACATGAAGTAAAGAGATTTAGAGCAACAGGCAGGTGCTCTGACTTGTGATTTACCAACTTTTCCTGGTTATGCTACACTGTATGTTAAAAAGGGCTTTTGCACTGATTGCCATACATTCAGTCTACCAGATAACTACAAAACCCTTTTCCAGGATTTTTATGCCTCTCCTGCTCATTAATGAATGGATGACATCTGAAGTGGCTGTCTTATATACTGTTGAATAAGCTAGTAATCAGCTTTTAGCTTATATTTGCAAATGGACATTTATTTTGAACTCCCTCCTCAAAGGAAATAAACTAGTAGAAAACTTGGTGTAAGACAGAAAGTATTCCAGTGCCTTCAGCTGCACTACAGAAACCATGATAGTATTCTACCAGATTTGCAACCAAATTTAAACATAACAATTATTATTTATTATTATTATTATTATTAATTTCCTCCCTGCTGAGATTTCACAGTTCCTCTACTGCAGAATTTCAAAGTAGCTCAAGATATCTTAAATACTAACAGGGAAATTTTATAGTATATTCTTATGTATATGAGTGCAGAACAGATAAAATGAGTAAAAGACCTGGTTCCAATAAAAAACATCTTTTCGATTCAAAACCCCAGCTGGCATTCAATGTAGCATGCAGAAATGCAGATGGTTCTGTTCATAACCCCTGCTTAAGTGGTATGCAGAAATGTAGGTAATAAAAATGATTATGCAATGCTAGAACTATGTGGATGCTAGAACACTTGTGGATGAAGACAAGAGTTGTGACAGAAATGAGCAAAGCAATTGGCACCAGAGCTGCATCTTAGCTTTGGTCATTGCCAGGACACTGCGTGGACCAACAGTTCCCTGAGGACCAGGGACCAGGAGCTGTGGGGAGTTTTCTGGGGTGGCAGGGTAGGCGTTGCCATGCAAAGTACATCCCACCACCCCAGACAGGAACAGGGCACACGGGGAGCAGCAGGGGCAGACCCAGACATCAAGCACCCCACATGGTGCTTGATGGTGACTTGATGGTGGCTTGATGGCCACATGGTGACCAACCAAGGACGGTGCAGGTCAGGATCAGTCCCAGTGAGCTGAAGCAGTGTCAGACATAGCCCTATTATGAACAAATAAAAACTATGAAAAATATTGTCTTGCTTGCAGGTGGAGCCTGAATAATGCTAAATTTCTGAGAGATGCTATGCTGCCTACAGCTTTCACTGTCTTTTGATGGCAGTGAGTGGTGTGCTGTAGCCTATAAGGAGGTGCTTGGTATCCAAGAGGTCCTGATTACTGTGACCACACAGAGGATTTGACTGCCAGAAGATCCTGTGCCATTAAAATGCATGCTTGAGCCAATGTTCTGCTGTGAAAACAGGCTGTGCCAGATGAGGAAGCATTCAGCTGGAGGCAGTTAGTGGTGGGATTCCCTTGGAACTGATCTTGTGACCACTCATTAATTAGTAGTTTTGTAATAATCTTGTATACTAATGATATGTGCAGATAATACATGGTTGAGCAGCATCAGCAGCAGAGGAAAGGACTGAAATTTCACAGGATAAAAAGAAAAAGGAAAAAAAGATCAGCAACAGGCCAGAAGCATTTGAAATGGGCAAATAATACAAAATGCAAGGGGACATGTTCAATGTGAACAGGAAATTCTATAAACTCAGGACCGTGCACTCAAAATGAGAAACATATTCACATATAGTTAGTCATTTTAAATTTTTCTATCCATAATCAATGTGATATGAACTTAGAAAAAGCAAATGTCAGCCCAGAATGCATGAGATAAGGTGTTTTCAATAGGGAGAGGGGGTTGCAGACATCATTTTGCAGGGCAGCTAGCAGACTACAATGGGATGCCTGAGTACAGGTCCAGTCTGTCACGTAAAGGAAGGATGCGTGGAAATGGGAACAGCTGCAGGGAAAAGAGGATGGGGGAATCATGAATTTAACTGGTGAGAAGAGACTTAGCAGGAAGGTGTTTTCTAGCTTAGGAAAATGAACGCTGAGAGAGGACGTGGTTGCTCTCAAGAAACACATCAGTAATTGAACACTGGACAGTAAGGAGCTGGACTTGTTAACACATGATAGATAGAAGTTTTTTTTTCGGTGCTTATATTTTTCTCATGAGCCTGTGAACAATGTACTTGCTAGTGCTAGATGTAAGAACAAGCCATTTTCCTGGGGGACTGAAAATCCTAGTTGAATCATGTTTAAAGATTAAGTGACACAAGATGGCTTTGCTATGAAATCAGCTGTAAGATCTAGCTGTTGCTTTTGGCTCTGCTAATATGCCAGGCATGAGATCTGTTTTCGGAGCTGTCAGAGAAGTCTCATAGACTGCCAAAATGAGAAGTAGATTATGGTCTACTCAACAAGCACCTTAGGTACTTATGCAGAAGTGAGTTTCAGTGCATCTCTCCTAATGTGTGAAGTGCAAGCAGTACAAACTCTATATAGCACACAGACGTGCTTTGGCAATCCTTAGCACTGGAAATGGGAAAACTGGGGCATGGAACTTTCTTTCTGAGAAAATTCCTCAGTTTCTTATGCAGCTTTCCTCCCCACAGTGTTATATATTTACTTGTTCACACATTCACCCAGTCTTTCAGGAACAGCAGAACTGATCTTCCTGAGGACATTTCAGATTCTGTTACCTGCACCCAGGCAAACTTCATGCTCCATTCAGACACTTTCATTTGCTGTTTTTTAGCTCCCTCAGATGCACACTTATCTCAAGTCAGGAATGAAAAAAGCAAGTAAAATACAAATGCCAAACAAAAAAACAGCTAATAAAAGATTTATAAATTTCAAAATAAGTTGTGTTTGAAGTTGAGAAAAGTTCATATTTCTGAAGGAGCCCTTCTCCTACGCGTACTATAAACATTTATGTTCATTCAGTCACCAGACCTCCTTACTTTAACAGGATACTAATTTGCACCTCATTGTATACAGTTCTTGATGATTTATTGTAAATTGCTGGTATATGAGATATGTTTTTAAAATCTCCAGTGATGGAAGCAGTGTGGGTGCTAAGTGAAGCAGGTATGTACATGGATCTGGGCATTTTAAGCTTTGAAAGATGTGTAGTATAACACAGCTGGCAGCTCAAAGGGCAGATCTCATTCCCAGGGAAATGTTCAGGCATCAGGTGCTAAACAAGTGATTTAATATCTCCTCTTGATCATGCTGGTCATAGCACTAGCCAGGTGCTGCACTGTGGTTGTTACAACCATGGAAGTAGTGGAGGAGACAGTTCCTTAAATGTCTGAGGTTATCCCCACTTGCACTTAATTCAGCATTGTCATTGGCAAGGCCTCATGGCTAGGTTCATCTGCATGCACAGTCAAGACTTTTGCATTTTGAAGAGGATTCTCAAGAGATGGGAGAAGTGATAAGCATCAGCTTTAAACTACTTGCAAGGAAAGCAAACAGAAAATGTTGAACACAGCATTGTCATTACAGCCATATGGAAAGAGGCAGAGGACCTAGCATATAAGGTCCTCAGAGAGCTATTTGAAGATTAATACTTTGAGAGAGGTTACTGAAAATTTGATAGCGTTTTACACCCCAGACATTTGAAACAAGGCTGTAGAGTCTATATCAGAACCAGTTATGCCTCTTCTCTCTCATAGTTCACATACCACAAGACAACGACTATCGATCATGTGATTTTCATTTAAAATCTTTTTACTTTTTTTTTTTTTTAATTATTGTGATTATCAGCAGGCAGATTTCTACCTTGAGAAACACAAACTCTGCTGTCTGCCAACTCTCCTAATTTGCTCTGTTATAATAATAATAGTAATAAAATACCCTAAATGTATGTACAAATTTTCAAAATCAATTGAAAACTGGAGTTTTTACATTTGATTTTGTTGCCCATAAAACATTTTAAAGTGGTATACATTTTCAGTATATGTTGATTAGCTATTCTATGAAAAACAAGACTTCTGAAAATGTAATCTCTTGTGTAATCTCAGCTTGGAAGAGCTGGTGATCTAATTTCTATCTATAATGTTTTGTGAAATGTGAACTACTTATATATGTCAGGAGATAAAGAAAAGACAAAGCTCATTAACAGATCTGATCAAAAGCAGGGAAAAATTTCATTGAAGAACTATTTTTTGATAAAATTTTGTCACGTATTTTGTGATACAACTTCAAGTCTAATAGAGTGAAATCTAGCGAGACCATTCATCTGTTATGAAACAACTATTCTTTCAGGATGAGAAAATTTTCTAATTGTTTTGGAACCAATGATCAAAAAGAATTAAAAATAATGGAACAATACATGTGATATTATAGTCCACCAATGTCAAAATATAGTCTCACATCAAAGCAGAAGCTGACATCACAAGCTGGAGTGACGTAACATCTTGTTGGAGCCAAACTTAAAACTTTTCAAGCACAAAATGTCTTTGAAATCAATGTACTCTTCAGGAAAATATCTTCAAAAGGATTGTTTACCCTTATGTCTTTGACAGGCTGTATAATCCTCCCAGATGAGGGAAATTTTTAGATCAAACAGCTTCAAATACTTTCAGAAAGACAGTATGTGGTATAAAATTTTAGAATAAAAATTTATGAAAGGTAACATTGTGTGTAATTTCTGTTTACATAAGAGACTTAAAATATGCACAGGTCCCAGTGTACAAATGATACCTTTTGAAATTTCAGAGTGAAAACACAATCTGATTCCTCCCACATCCTTTCATAGTGTTCAGAGAGCTGGTAAATGAAGAGCAGATTAACTACAGGCACTTGCTCAAAAGGAAAGAGCCTGAAGCATTCATATGACAAGGTACTGTGTTCGAAGTCAAGTCTAGAGCTGTGGGTATAAACCTACATCCTTCCACAACTTCCTTTGTGATCTTGGGCAAATCATTCCTATGTCTCAGTTTCTCTAACTCTGAAAAAGTACTTCACAGTATCACTTTGTGAAGAGTTTTATAAATAAGTGGCATATAAAATCATGTTTTTACATAGTTGATACCAAACCAAACTCTTCCCTTATAGCATCTTTTTGAATTGATTGGAATCAATAAAGACATATAGATGCATTTAAGATCTTATATATTCTTGGAAATAGCTGAAGTCAGTGACTTCATTAGCACCTCTTTGGCTAAAGTTTGGAGCAATTGTTAATTACAGATCATGAATACGGAGGCTGTTGCAGGTTTTCCTTGCCTACATTTCTGTTCAAATGGGGCTTAACACTTTCTGCCAAGAGAGGAGATAACATGTTTTCTTTTTGATGGAGGTAGGTCCCATGAGGCAAACACAACATCTTAATGGTCACATTTTCCTCTTGAATTATGAGAATTCGAATGTTGCCAGAACATCCTGGGTGAAGCAGGCAGTGAAACCTTGATTGCCCTCAGCCAAGAGGAAGCTGCAGCACATGTTTAACTGAAGTGGTACTCCTCTGATTTCTGAAAAGGCTCTCAAGCCACCTTGGCTGAAGTACATGAGCTGTTGTTTCAAGAGAAAGGCACCACTGCAGTGTTGAGTGACGGGGTTAAGAGAGGACACTCACACTTTCTTCCAGCTATTTCTTCCAAATGGTTTTGTTTCACATGTAGGTACTCTATAAATAAAGCATGTTACATAAATAAAGTCTGTTTTCCCTCACAACAACCCTACCTCAGGGTAAGGGCTGTGGCAGATGACTCTGGCCCTAATCTTCCTTTTCCTACTGGTTGGGTAAGGCTATATCCCAAACATGGAAAGAAAAAGCAGATATGAGAAGAAGCTAAAAGGATACACTCTGCAGCCAATACAGATCCTTGAAAATAAGTAAAAGAATTTATTTTTTGGCTTGGATAATCATCCAAGTGTGAGTGACACCAGGGATAATTTTACAGGTTGTACTTACAGGCATTTTACTCCGGAATGAAAATTTTCTTTCTGTCTTCTTTTCTTGCTTTAAATAACAACACTTCCAAAGCAACATGAGGGGAAACAAACAAACAAACAAAAAAACAGAAAGACATTATCATATTGGCCAATTGTTTATGAAGACAGTTATTAATATAGACCTATTTTAGTATAGCTTTCCTACACTGACAAGCCCTTGAAAGTGTGGAACTTAAGCCTTTTATGTTTTCAGACAAAAGAATTGGTTAGAATGTTAGAAAGAAGATCTGTTTTCCTTTCATTTTTATATACTTCTTCTCCAGTCTTCTGGGTAACTCAAGTTAAACAAATTCAAGAGAATTATTAAGATTGCTGGAGTCTTTGCAGCAACCAGTTGCCTGGATAATGAAGTGACACAGTTTTGTAGTTCACCAAAGGTCTACCAATGCCTTTCAGAATATAGAAATCTTACTTCTTTGCTCAGTCTGTTTATTACAATGAAGACACTGTGGGGTCTGTTATAGCAATAGCTCAGAGTTAAGGCAAGAATCCTGGGAGAAAAGAGGGTGGGAAGAATCTCCCTCAATCCGGTAGAAATCTGGCCTAAATGTATGTTCTGCTCACTTGGAATTAGGTCACAGTATCCTGAATAGAAAAGAGGTCATTCAAACTTATTGAACAATACTGTGGGGCAGAGGTCCACGCTTCATATCTGGCATACTTTACAAAAGGCCAGAGGTCACAGCTGGATAATATCAGAAAGAAATAGGCAGCCAATAGATCTATATGGAATGGAAAAAAAAATCCGTTGGCAAAAACAATGAAAAATAATTTTAAATCTAATATTTTTTATCTAATTATCTAACGTGCAGTGTCTGTATGTTTATTTCTCTAACACAAGTAAATGTTGCAATGTAAGTATACCTGATAAAATCCCAGCAAAATATATCAGGAAATATTTAAACAGTCTTTAAATTCTTCAACTACTATTATGTCTTAGTAAGACAAAATACAGGTCAGGCTTTCCATAAAAACAAAATCAAATGTCTCAGAAGTGGCTTTGTCATATTTTATGTCAAGAGCCTAGCAACATACCTTTGAGCAGTCTACTTTTAAGACAGGAGTCTCCAAAGCTGCTAGGTGAGAGATGTGTACCCAGTCAATGGGTTGAAGATCTCTGTGTGCAGCTGAAATCTGTGTGAAATTAAAAAATCAAAGAATCAGCAGGTATTCCTTCAAGACCACTGTAAAATGGGCCTGGATTATTAAGATTCAGTCTTCCTGTTGCCTTGGGTTTCCTGCAAATGGTAACTGAAACATTGTGAGGAGACTATAGCAACATTGCATGCCCAAAAGCGAGCATGAGGTAAAATTGGGAAAGAAATGAGACTCATGGAAGTAAGTGTGGGAAACAATCACAGCCCTAATAGAAGAACACTTCAAATATTGTTGAGCACTCATGTTAAAGGGTACTGAGTCTTCTGAGTACTGAAAGAACTAAAAGTGAGGCTGTAGTTAACCACCATTCTCAAACAGTACTATATTCTTGCAGAGTAGCTGATGTGGTACCTGAATTTAGGAAAGTGGATTAAAATGAACCTGGGATGATGGACTTGTTAATCTGGGCTCAATATTATGAAAAGCTCTAAGAATAAAATTTAAATGGAACAATAATTAAATATGAATAAGAGAATGGAAATGGAAGAAAATATTATATAGTGCTGAGAAAAGTACATTGTGGTGTATTAACCCAGTCTCATTTCTCATAAAGTAATTGGTTTTCTAAAGAAAGAAATAAAATATTGTAGAACTAATTCATCTGGATCAAAGTAAAGCATTCATTAAGGAGTCATACATAAACCAGAGAGAACACAAATTCTGTACAAAACTTGAACTTGGTAAGAACTAGTTAAAATGGAGGCAACAGCATGTGATCCTTAAAAGAGAACTACCAAACTAGAGGAAGTTAGCAGAAAGCTCATCAAAAATTTGTTTTGATACCAGTCTTAGAGGCTTTTGCCCAAAAAGTTGGTTTTGGCTAACTATATTTGGCAAATTTGTTAACCAGCGTTCAAATTAACTTCAGCACAAAGAAGAAAATAAATGAGTTAACAGGAGTTTCACTTCAAGGTGCAGACTCATTCACTGGCAAAGGCAATAGTAAGATTGCTGCAAAAAAATTTAATTCCATGAAAGTTTCATGAAACCAAAGAGAGTTTCATGCATTAAGGAATCACAGGTCAAATATATCACAGCCAGTCACAATAATATCACATCGTGTCAATCATAATTATAATGATGTGGTACAACTGTGAAACAGCAAATGTGTACCAGGAGAAATATTTCCATAAACATCAGCAAACACTAGTCCATCCCAGCTCTGCTACAATCGTGTATATAGTGCCTTGCACAGTTCTGCTTATTCGCGTTCAAGGAAGTTGTATTCAAACTGGAGGAGGTACAGAGTGGACCAATGGAGATGAGAAAATGAAAAAATATCCTCTGAGAGGAGACTGATAACATGACTGAAAGAGGGTCAGTGTCTCATCCCAGACTGTATAAAAGTCATTGCTGGACAGGGCTGCTGTTTCAGAGTGCTATTCATTTCCCAGCAGAAGTTCTGCACCCTCATCTACCCTCCATGTTTGCTTGCTTCAGTTATTGCTCTTTAATTGTCAGCGAGTTTGTGTGGGAGGGAGTGGGAACAGATATTCAATGCCCATCAAAAGATATTGGAAATGAGCCTGAACTCTAAGCCCAAACCAAATGCTTGGGAATGTCTGAAATAACCATAATAAAACTAGACGCTTTATTGGAAAGCTCCTGTTCCAGATAACGCATTCACATAAGGGTCCTGCATAGCCAGTCAAAGGTGAAGTCAAGAACGGCAATAATAACATCAGGGTCGAGGCACATATCTGTATCCATGAAGCCATGAGACATATTCAATCTCCCACACCTTTTTTTTTTTTTTTTTTTTTTGTTAAGTAAAACTAGGTGATTAACTGCCTCCCTGACCTGCATGGATCCCAGTAGCTCTGGGTAGCATCTGAACTGTTTTATTTAAATAACTGAAAAGGACAGTTGAGTTTAAGATGCTGGAAATGTAGCTCAGGCTTAAATCTGGCCTGACCCTGGTACCTCATGATATATGGGAAAAGAGATATAGAGAAGTTCTATGCGTGACTCAGTAGAGTGGATATTTGAGATTTACTTGTTAAAGCTTATAGATGCGACAGCTATTCTGAGCTAGCTGTTTTCTCTCTGCGATGCCAGTGTCCTGCCCACCCCCTCAAGATTATTTCTCTGCTGCAAAAGTGCATGAAATTCCATCTTCTGCTGAGTGCTGGGGTGCTGACAAGTCTCATCAGCTTAGCTATGGGGGTGCTATCATGTTGGCATATGAAATATATCTCTCATATGATGATTCTTCAAAGCAGAGATAACTACAGTCATTCACCGCTAAGAGAAGCCTTTGCTGATCAGACTGATTTAATGATGAAGAGAATCTATTGTTTTTCATACCTCTGGATAATTAGAATAAGTTAGCTGGGCAAGCAGCCAAGATGGAGCTTACATAGAGGATGGATTCCCCCTGAGTTTGCCCTTTTAAATCATCAAGTTTTGTTGGAAGATTAGTCTTGTCATAGCATCTCAGTCTTTTGAAGCCTGGCTGGGAGGGAAAGGAGAAACTTAACAGTGGGTGAAATTAGCAGGAGTCCTCCTTAAGAAGGTATCAGGCTGGTATATATGGATTGTGTCCTGTATTTACATGCATGCAGGAGCCTTTCTGTGCATACCCTGGTGCCACTCTCTTTGTGGATGGTTGGCAACATTTCTGAGAGATGTGAAAGACTTATGTCGAGGCTGATTTCAGGGAGGGCTGCCAGCTGGAATGAAAGAAATGGGATCCCGTCCAGCCCTGACCAGTTCATTTTGTGTGACAGAGAAGTTATATCAGCTGGCATAGCCATTCTGGGGAAATGGCTGTTTGCATACATTTGGAAACCCACTAGTCATTCTGTCACTCTTACTGCTGGGGTGCTTAAACGTTGCCTATGAACAACTTCTGCAGAACTGGAAGGATTAATGTAATTTCCAGCACATTGTGAGTTTTACTGCTACCAGAAAATGCTGGGACAGGTGTAGTGTAGAAAAGAGATTAAGTATATCAAAAGCCTCTGTTATATGATGTGTCTCAAACAGCGATTTCCAGACATTTTTCAGCTGTAACTGTACTTAAAAGTGTCTATTAACTTCATTAGTGTAAATAAAAAAATAAATAAAGCCTGCAAACAATTAGGTTCATGCCAGTCTTGTCTCCTAACATAGTAAGAAATGTACTGCCATTTCTGTTTTTGGAATAGATGGCTATTC
This sequence comes from Anser brachyrhynchus, assembly GCF_964034855.1. Taxonomy (NCBI): domain Eukaryota; kingdom Metazoa; phylum Chordata; class Aves; order Anseriformes; family Anatidae; genus Anser; species Anser brachyrhynchus. The sequence continues at coordinate 35,170,092 of NC_137696.1, forward strand.
ACTTTCTATTCTTGTACCTCTAACGTAAGACCAGATTAGATTCTTTCTGAAATATGTCCCTCTTTCTTGTGTTTCACTCTTCATATTACTAGAAGTACCCATATAAATGATTTATAATATAATATTTGTTTCCAAAATGCTTTTATGCTTGGAACGATAACCTCAGAAGGTTACACCGTTGTATTACAGTGGGTTTAATTTGCAGCTACTACTTCTAAAATATTGCTGGACCTCTACCTTGCATAAACAGTTGCTGCAAATACATAACATTTATGTGCAAGTGACTGGTTAGAAACTGTGAGAAAAATGCATACACTTTCCTCAAATCTTCAACATACAGTCAGAAAGAAAGAGGAGAATCTATACTAATTATCCATTTAAAGATTTCAACAGTACCTACAAAGATTAAAAGAGGGCTCTTTATTCTGTCTAGCACACTGCGTATGGTTTGAGTAGTTCTCTTGGTTTTGCCGTCTGTTGTTGAAAGATTTGAATTGATCTGAGCCAAGTTTTAAATGAAAAAGGAGATTATATATGGCTTTGCATAAAAAAAGTGTGAAATTAGTGGTTTCAAGTACTTCAGATATAAGACACAGAAAATCTATAGTGTTCTGGAAGTTTGTTATAAGTGGTGAGACACGGTCTAAGGTTTACTCAGTTCTAGAAGAAAATACAAGGGCATTTTAGGATAGTTGGGCAAATTGTTGGCTTAACAATGAGTGAATGTTTTTCTGAAAATGTTGCAGAGGCGTTTTCAGTTAGATGGGCAGCTCTTGTTGCGTAGCACATGACGTGTTACAGTTCTGAACACTTCAGTTACTATATTTTAAGATATTTTTTTTAATCACATACTTTATTACTTCTAATTGTTAGAGGAGCAATGAAAGGTCCTACTCCAGAAGCTATCTGCATTATCACCTTTAAATACACATATGAAGAACTTTGAAAGTTCTTTTAAATGCCCTCATCTGGCCAGTAGTCCAGCAACTAATTTCAGACATTTTACTGGACGGGATGTGGCCCTTGCTCTTTCTTTATCCAGTCTATACTGTTGCGTTCTGTAGTTTCTCATAAATCATTTCTCTTGTGAAAGAAAAGACAACCTAGCTTGCGTTGAATCCAGATGTTCCTCCAAAAAGACATAGAAAACAAAAGTGTTCCCTGATGATTTTGTTCCAAGGCAGTATGGGAATTGCTTAGTTGTTAAACCATAGTTTCTACATTTGTTTGTCTTGACTGCAGAATAACTGTACACGTACTTTGGAGTGGTGGCTTCAGTCTGAGGTCTCGCTTATATGTCCAGTTATTCTTTATGTCTATAGCAAGTTGTGAACTGGTCTCTGTTCATTTTCCTCCTTTATTCTCACAGTCTGAGAGCTGGTGGTGTGAGCGCCGCCTCCTCTTTGACACAAAGAGCCTTCCTGATACTCAGCAGCCCTGACATGTTACCTGAACAAGGTTTCAAATCTTGTAACAAAAGTGTCAGACAACATTTTTCCCCAAATCTCATCTGAAAATGTATTGACATTCTTCCTTGATTTAGATCCACTTGCTTTGTTATATATGATTATCCCATAATATGGTTGATGATGCAGTCCTAATGAGAGAAACACAAAGTGAAATCATTCAAGTTCTCTTTGTGTAGGCACAGCGCATACAAGGAATGAGCTAATACACACAGATGGGATATTATCCTTCCTGTACTTTCATGTATTCAGACTTACCCTAAATATAGAGGCTGCCTCATTCTCTGTAGAGGTTTCTGATCCCAGCTGGAGCACTACCACAGGTATGTGCTATTGTGATAAAAATACATATTACTACACAATTAGGGCTTCAATATATTGAAAGAGGAAGGATTGCCAGAAGAGAGGGATGGGTTAATTATTTATTAGCCTTGAATTTGGAGTGAAGTTGTTGTTTCTAGGACACAGTTTTGCTTTTCAAGGACTTCAGCTTAATTTGATTGATTTCCTCAGTTGTCCCAGTTTATCATTAGTGTTATTGAAAATAGTTTGCTTTGGAAGTTGTACTCATCACGTGGATTACAACATAAAAAGATAACTGATTTATTGGGCTTTTCCTTCAAAAATACCCTCTTTGAACGATCAAAATCCTGTGTTTTTCTTACAGTCCAAGCAGAAGATCCTCCTTTTTGTTTGATTTTTTTCTTGCAACTTTAGAATTTTCAGGAAAAGCCCATTTGATGTTCTACACAATCTCTGTGACTGGCATCTCTGAAAAATACTAAAAAATACAAAATTTTGCTCTCGGAATTCATTAAGTTTAAATTAGTGTTGGAATTGCCAAATAAGAGCAGGCAAGTGCACTGTGTGCATGGACTTGCAGGTCTTTTTATATATATTTAGAAGGTAAACATTCTAGCAGTTGGATAAGACATTAGCTCACTGGGGTTTTCATGCTTAACAGAGTGTCTGTGGGATCATAGGAGGATTTTACAGACTCTTTGTGGAATAAAAGACACACAACTACTTTATCTTCATTGCTGATGCTGAAATGATAGGAAAGAAAACATTAGAATCAATGAAAAGGAAAGAAAAAGAAATGGATGGTTTGGGTGACCAGACACAAAGTATAGTGCTGGGGGGCTGAACTTGGAAAGGATGCTTCACATGGAACAACATTTCCTACTCTAGCACCCTGCTCTGTCTCTAGGAGCTGGAGCTTGCAGCATCAATAGTTAGTTCTCCTTGTTCACTTGCTGGGAGGAATGGTAGAGCAGGGAGATTGGGGTTATTGCTTCTGGTCGTGTTTTCTGTTTGGCGTCCAACAGCTGGTTGGTGCATCTCCAGGCAAGTCCTTCCTGCCATGCCCTATCTGCAGCAAGAGCTTTGCAATTTTCCCTGCTGTATCTGCAGCCATTTGAAATGACCTATCCATTCTTCTCACCACTAGCATCCCTTTTCTCTTCCTTGCTGTCACCCATTGGGTACTCACAATCATTTCCAGCTCAAAAAGCTCTCCAGTTCATCTTCACCTTCACTCCACTTCTGCACATTCCTTTCTTCTGCTCATTTATTTACTGCTGTTTTCCATACTACACCCTAGTTAGCTAGTCACTTCTTGGCTGTGTGAGCTCCATAGATTACTGCTTGCTCTCCATTTCCCTACGCAGACTGGTGTTCTATTTCTTTAGGATATTTTATACCACTCTGGCTGTGTGCTGCAGTTCTGAAGTGGGAATTAGTGTAATTGGTGTAGGAAGAGATTTTCAAAGGCAAAAATGGTAGCCAGGTATCTGACTCTTGATGACTCTTAATGGCAGCTGGATGTCTAATTGGTGTTTATGTCTTTGAACATCTCCCCCCCACTTTTTAGATTGTAAAGAATCAGTGAGAATCAGGCTCACAATTAGAGTTTCCTTTGACTTTCTAGGATGAACTTTCTCTAGGGCAATCCATTAATTGATCTTCTCTGTTTATGTTACCTGTCTTTCTTAGGGCCAAATCCAGAAGTTATCTGAGTTGGTTAATATGCATTCACATAAGAAAATAGTCAAACTGAATTAGTATTTTCAGACTTGAAGCAAAGAGCTGTTCATCTGTTTGAAAGCTAGTGCATGTTTTATCTCCTTTTCCATTATCAGATAGTACTCTTTGCATAAATTGTCATTTAAGGAGCAAAAGAGCAGTATCCATTTATAATTGCTGTTGCATACCCATGTTAGCAAATGTCCTCCTCTAACTAATGATGATAGAATTGTTAGTGAAAGTCTTCTATATAGGGAAGAAATTGCTGAACTCATACTGCAGCCTATTTACATTTCTGTTGTTTTCTTTTGATTTCATTTCGTTCCTTGTTTTCATTTCCAATAGATATCAGAGCCACTTTGCATCCCATTTCATCTTCTGCTTGTCATAGTGGTAGAACCATTAGAGGAAGGTGATTTTGCAGAGACAAAGCAGCCTGAGAAGCAAGGAGTTGAATGAGGAGAAGCTGCTCTCATTTGAACCTAGAGACACTTTTTTTGGTAGGAAAACAAAAGGACAAAAATGTTTCTGTTTTGGAAGTGAACTAATCTCTCCTGTTCTCTCAGAGATTGTACTATCACTGTATAATTCAAATTTTGGGCACAGTCCAAAGTCTGGATAAGAACCGCCCATCACAGGGATACAGAAATAAGACAGTAGTGGTACAGTAGCTTGCAGATTCAGAGAGAGCAAATGGTCCAGGTTATCTATGGTTACACAAACCACTATTTCTCTCCTTCCTTGGGCTTCACTGTTTCTCTACAGCCATGATGGGGAGCCTGTGTTCCCTTCATATGCACAGTACCCCATCTTGGGCACAGCAGGTGAGTCTTTTCTTTAAATGATTATCATATTAATCATTTTCCATCTTGGCTTCTGAGTGAACAATTTCAAACATGGCAAGTGTGAGAACACCCAGAGTGGGCTGGGATCAGACTGTTAACCTCAAAAAACAGGTTGCAGCAATTTCAGTCAAAGCTTAGTAGCTAATGCTAGAACACTCTTTCTCCCCTAAAGGCTAAACATAGAGGAGAAAAAAGATTCAGTATTAGATGCTCACCAGTGGGCTGCACAAAACCAGGAAATGGAAGGTTCCAGTGTAGGGACTCTGCATTCAACACTGTTTCTACCATGCTGCTAAGAGAAATTTAAAATCCTATTTTAGCCAACAATTCCTCTGCATTTATGAAAAGATTAAAATATTTCTGAATAACCATATTACAATTAAGCCAACATGGTTAAGCTATAATTGGCAAGATTCTCATTTACACTGAGATTCCTTTAAGACTTCGTTGTGTGAGCAGAGTGTTTTGAAGTGCAATTACACTTCATTAATACTCACCTTAAAACCCCTTATAACACCAGAGCAGTAGAAAGACATTACTGTGAAAATAAGAACCTAGTCCAAGTACTCAATGGTCTCAATTCTTGTTTGCATCATGGCCAATTTCCCCACTTTATCAAAAGACAGCAAATCCTCTTTACTCTCTTTTTAAGTCTATGTTTTAGAAAGAAAGTGGTATCAAAGCTATTAGTGTAAATGAAAGCAGACCCACCATCCATATGTTTATTTTCACATTTCTGAACTAATCAGAGGAGGATAGCAATAAAGCCCCTTTTCAATTAAATCAGTTCTGGTAGATTGACTGTGTGCCTGTTCATGGATGTATGAGCAAGGGCCTGAGCTTCCAGGAGCTCCATGCTCCAGCTCCTGGGGGTTCTTCATTGCCATGGCCAAGCCAGGCTGAGCACAAGGGTCATTAAAACAGGACTGACTGATGAAGTCTCCAGAAGAACTGATTTTCATAGGGTAACAACATTCTGTCTATTCAAACGGGGCTGATTCTCACAGCAAGGACCCCTCTTCACAGACATCTGGTGTAGGAAAAAATGTAAAACAGGCATAAGAAACTAAAAAATGTTCTTCCTTTGTGATTGAAAGTAGAAAGTTGCCATTCAGAAGTACTAAATGTCCCCATGGGCAGGATCAGTTCTACCTAAATGATTCCTGACAGATATTTATCCGGTTTATTCTTCAAGGACCAATGGACACTGCAAACTTCCTAGACAATTTATTTATTTCATCAGTTCATCATCTTTACTTTAAAAATATTTAATGTGCCGCAGTATAAGTTCTTTACTTGTCTTCTACCTTTGATTGAAAATGGATTATTTTCCTCTCTGCCAGACTTCTAGCAAGTGTCCCCTCAGTTTGCTCATCTCTGATTTGAACAGAGAGTTGAGCTCATTTAGTGTTTACCACACCCTCCAGCCCATATCTTCTCTCAAACCAGATTAGACCTTATCCACACATAAGAGAGAAAATATTATTGTCCCACTGTCTTTACCAGTTTATTTTGCCATTAAACTGCATTTCATTGAGACAATAAATGACTGGAGAGTTACAGCTCTAGGTTTTCAGCCCTTGCTTTGTGCAGTTTTGTATCTCTGTCTCCCACCCAACACAATGGATATTTTATTATGCCCATGATGTGCTTATTCAGAGTCAAAAGTCTAACTACTTAAACTCCTTTCCAAGTTAAAAACAAAACAAAACAACAACAGCAACAAAAATAAGCTGGCCAGAATCTCTTTCAAACTTCTGAAAACTTTGCCATCAGATATCATCTCTTCCTTCATCCAGAAGATGCAGCTATCTTCTGAGGTCCAAAAAAAAAAAAAGAAAAAGAATTCCTCCAAATTGTGTGACTTGTTAGACTTGTGTTGCATTCATTCAGTAGAGAAGGAATTCCATATTAAGGGTTACCTATCCACCTATTCACTGTGCTTACATAGGTATGGGTCTTAATTGGAGATGAGGCTCACAAAAAGCTGAACCCAGCTTCAGGTTCAAAATTGCAATTCAAAGCACTGTTCCTGACTAAATCCACACATCCTAATATGGTATTATTTCAACCTCACCACCACATTTAAGTAAAGTCTGATCCACAGAAAATGAACTTGCCTCTGTGTTTATACTTTTGTGCAGAGCTTTCCTTGCTAAAATTATTTACAGGTGGTTAAAGAAAAAGAAAGTTGAAGATGAGCAGGAAAAATTGTGCTTATAAATATTGTTTCTGTCTGGTTATGTTGGTTAAACTCCTTTTCAAATAATCAAACTTTATGATCTTGATCCTCTTCTAATTATTTATGAATGTAATTTGTTGACATTAGGTATTTGAACATTGCTATTTGAAAAACTGACTGAGGCTGCTGCTTGATCACCCAGAGTTATCAAAATATGAGACCAAAAGCTGTGTTCCCAAATGCATTCTCAAGTTTGCTGAAGCAAAAAGTCTTTACTTGATTCACATCTATACTTCTAATATACAGTTCTTTCTCTTCTTTCTGAGCTGATATTGAAACAAGTCAAGGCCTCTGAAAACTGCATCAAGGGATATTGTGGAATAGGAGGGCTAGTAATTACTTACAGTACCTTAGGACTTCTGGATTTTTTTTTTTTTTAATTATTTTTTTTTCTTCACAAGAACTAAGGTAGAAACCCAAGATCTGGAGAATCAAATACAGAGAGTTAATTTTAGGTTGCTGAAATATTCACTTCATCAGGACTTACCCTGCACTTTTCTGGAGTGTTTCGGAGGATTGTTAAATAGTTTTCATGTTCCTCTCTGTAAACAGCTGCTAGATAAACCCACCAAATTTCACTGGTAGACAAAACCTACTAAACTCTATGAATCTTTTGTGCATTTCATCAAGAAGCATTTCTATTGTCAATAGAAAACAATAATTCAATTCCACTGCAAATTGGCATTCTGATGAATATTATTGTTTTACATTAGGACAAGTTAAAACTTTTAGCTTATTCTTGGAAAAATGAAGGAAGCAAAGGGAAGTAACCTGACCACTTCAAATTGGTCTATGCCATTTCTCTTCAGGAAACAAACCCAACATTATACTGGATCTGAAACAAAGACTAGAGCCTTGATTTTTTCTTTTCCAGGTACATGTGCATTCACCAAAAGGCTCTTCTTGTTTTGAGCACTCGTCCCATTCTAGACATGAGAACGTCAAAAGTAATGATTTTATGATGGCATGATCTATTTTCTGGTATTTGTCTCTAGATCTCTTTAGAGTCCTTGGGAAAAGACAATAGGTGTGATTTATCTGACCCATTTTGGAATTCTATTTAAAGCAAGATGAATCATATGTGCCTGTTTCTCTATGTGCCTGTTTCTCTACATTGACCAGAAAGGCACCCTGGAGTCAGCAGCTAAGGTGTAAATATCCAGATGAATCTGAGTCTGGATTTCTTCTGAGTTCTAGACACAAGAATAGTGCAAACCTACTGATGAAAAACATATAAGCTGCCCAGAATTGTGGACCTGGTGTATTTTTTTTTGTTGATTGTGGTGTGTTGTTTTTTTGTTTGTTTTTTTGCTGTTCTTTTTGCTGTTGTTGTTGTTGTTTTTCCTTTCCACAATGGATTTCAGTAATAAAAATATTGTATTATCTTGGAAAGCAAAATGATGTTAAAAGGGTTTGCTTTTACCTCATGTAAAAGATGAAGATGATGCTTGTACCTTGCTAAACTACATGGCAATCTCCCTCCCCAGCCACCCCAAAGGTTGTAAATTGATCCAGTTTGTGATCAGCTCCTACTTTTTCCTAAGGAAGAGGGTTTTGTATTAACAAATATGGCAAACCAATCTTCATAATACTCGCAGGCCTTGGGTCAGCAATGAGTTGGGCACAGTATACAGATGTAATCATTTGCTAAAAGCTTTCCTTGGACATAATTGTCAGGGCTGCCTTTGAATCTTTTTCTCACCTTCTCGTTTCCCTTTATAATTAGTGGTAGCCTCCCTAAATGATGAGACCTACTGAGATTACAGCAAATCCATTTCTCATTGCCTTTTGCCAAGATCTCCTGGACCTCCGAAAGAAATCTTGTCAGGTGAGCAAAGAATAAAAATTAGAGAAAGAAAGGGAAATGGATGTCTACAAAGCTCTAGTGTCTCATGCTGCCAATCCCTTTAACCTTCACAAGCTGGAATTATCTAAAAGATTAAAAACAGGCTAGTGAGTGCCCTTCTGTTCCTCTGTATACTAATCATTTTATTTCCATGACAGCTATGCTTCCCATAGGCACTGTGAGTGTGACTGCTGCTCCTCACAAAATATGCCACTTTGTTAACCTGCCAGGCTTGCTAGCTACCACTGAGGTTCCAAATGTAAATCAGTGGGAACATCTGAAGTAGCAAATTCGTTGGGTTTATGGACATCATTCATTATAAATCACATTCCTTCCTGAAAAGGCCTGATTGTGGTGGCCCAGCAGGGCTGTTGAAGTCCTCATTTTTGTGAGAAAACTATATTCTCCTCTATGCTTGCACTCTGCCCCTCTCATTAATCTTGCTGCAGAGCTTGCTGGGGTGGATGATCCTCCACGGAGCTGAGAGAAGAAGGGGTTTGGATACTTGACATCTCATCATGTCTCTCCTCTTTGGCTTCCACTGCAGCAAATGAGCAGTGCTTTGATGTACTGCATTGTGTTCTTGTTTTATATCTGTTCAGATGCACGCAGTCACACAAATCAAAGACCACATTTGTATTGCCTTCAATGTGCAGGCAAACAGCTAATAAGTTTTTCCTGACTCAAAGAATTTATGCTGTGAGGTCTAATAAGACACGTTAAATGTATGTAGGCCCATGAAGTGTGTGGGAGGATAAACTAACACCGCTACAACACTTACAGAAGCAAAGCAATTTTCATTTAAATTCTTGTATTTGTGTCTCTGCACAGCCTGAATTTTTTAAATCAAAATCAGGGATATCCTGTGCCATAAACTGGAAATAGGAACAGAAATAGGCTGTTCCTGTTGCAAAGAGTTCAACTTCTGCAAAGTTAAAGCAAACACGAGGTAGGGGAGAAAAAGACGTTATGCGGAAGTAAAGTGGTTTTCCCAGTAACACACATCTTTTTAGGGCTTTGCGAAAAAGCCCAGGTCCTACTTCTAAACAAGTCTGTGCATCTGTCTCCCAAAGGGGAATAAAGCCTTTGAGTAGAAGTTGACTATGATGTTCAATATCTTACTCTAGTTGTACAGTGTGGGTATAATAATCTGACGATTTTTTTTTATTTTTTATTTTTTTTTTGTAAATCAGAAGCTTAATTTTATTTTTACACTCCAAGTGATAATGAGACAGTTGATATCAGTCACATTAACTCTTCAGCTCTGGGGATCAGAGACTAGAAGAAAAGAGAACAAGAGATGATGGTAGATCTGTCTGTTAATCTATTCATCCTTTCTTCCTGCCCTCTCTCCTTTACTTCATTTTTCCCCTGTGGAAGGAACAGGTATGGTTTTGTATTATAAGTGCTGATGTGTTATTTGAAAATAAAATCCAGACAACTCAGCAAAAACATAATAGTGTAGAACAAGATCAGATTTACTGAATGATGAGTTGGTGGTTCCATGTCTGTGCTTTCTTCTGGTACTGACTAAATATTTAATTTTTGCTATTTGGCGTTCTATAGCAGTGACACATTGCTCTCTGCAGATATTTCCTTTAACATCTGAGAGGTGTATGAGAAAGAGGTTTGGCACCGGGAACACCCAAGTTTATAATTTAGAGCAAAGGATGAAGCAGTGAATTTTTATGGACCCTAAGAACTGCTCCAGGGAGAGGTAGCCACCAAGACAGAAAGAGTGGTGGAAGTGAAGTGTTGGGCTTGTGGATAAAGCCATGAGACAAGGTTCTTCTCCATCATCTGAAGGAGGTTTAGACATTTACACATTACCGCTGATGCTGGTCAAGTGAAGTTCCAGTCTGTGAGGAATGAGGACATTTGGGAGACTTGAACATTTACAGAAAACCCAAAGGCTATGTCACCAAAGACAATGAAGTGAATTTTATTTTTATTTTTTGAAAATAAGGTTCATTTTCCAAGCAACTTAGCCTCTTTTATTTAGGTTCTTTAAAAAATGTTCCCCCAACTCACTACAGGCACAGCAAACAATTATGGTGTCCCCAAGTACTCCTGAATTTCAGTGATCCTGAATAATAAATTGTTTACTCCGCAGTTAAAAAGAATTTAAGACCACACAGTCTGGTGCTGTAAAACCAGTTTGCAACTACTCATCAAGAATTTTTATAAAAGTTTTCTCTTTTTCTTTCATGGAAAAACATGGGTTTCTCAACAGCACTTTTGTATTGGAAAAAATCATCTGAAAATTTTGAATAATCCTGTTACTGATGAAAATATTAAGGGAAAATGGTTCAAATAAAAACATCAAGGAATATTCTAGTGTGTATGAAAGTCTAGTATTTTAACTTCTTAATGTCTGCTCAATAAAAAAAATAATATTCCTAAGTCCAGGAATTTTGAGTTTTATTTTAAATTTTGAATTTTATTTTAAAATCATCTATTATTATTATGTTTCTTGTATATATGGTTTTAACCCTGTGTTCCTAAACTGTGTAATGTAATCAGCTTTTAAACAACACTTCTGCTGATCTCACATACCAAGAATAACAGTGTATTGAAAATTTTTCCTTTGGTTACTTCCTTTGTCACTTACTGAACCTGGCTGACATCAGTGATAGAAATACTTCTCCTAGATCCAAGACTGTTCCAAGATAATACACAACTAAACCCATTCTTACTAACACCTTGTATTATCCATGATATTTCACTCTATTTTTGTCTATTTTTGCTTCTAAGTATACAAAACAGTATAGAATGCAGAAGGGTAATGCATCAGTACTAGAAAAAATTATTTTCTTTATTACACTAGCATTAGCCTTCTGTACATAAAGAAAATAGTCATTTTCCCTTTTTAGCTGAAGTGAAAATATGGCAAGATGCTGTGTTCCTGTAAGTTTACAGAACACTTATACTGAATTAAACAGGTCTACATTAAAAAAATAAAAAAATAATAATAAAAAGTTGTTAACAGGACACTAACAAGGAATAAGAGTTTTATGAGCTATCCTACTCCAGCCAATACATGCAGCAATTACATACAGCAGCATTAGCACATACGATGAGATTGGAGAGTGGGAGTTTACATATCCATTAAAGGTTTAAAAGAGTTCACTAGTCCAAGCTGGTATTTCTTTGAAAATGTCTGAATTATAGAACAAGCTCAGAAGAGGGATCAGTTATTAATAACTGTATTGAAAAATTAAAATGAAACTGTGAAATGATAACTGTACTGCTAGCTGTAAAGAAGCCCTCCAGATGCAACTTGCATTTTACAGTTACAGTGATTTTCTTTTAAGTCTCTTGATAATTTCCATTTGCCCTTGAAAGTCTCAGTTCCTGGAGTCATGGGACTATACAACTTTCACAGCCTTCATGGATAAAGAGAAAATTTCTAGTCCTTGAGTTGGAGACTATAAATTGTAATATATCAAGTAGCAGAAGGTGAGATGAAAGACTCAAACATATTTAATTTACATCCTAATATATGGAAGTTCATGCATTTCAAAAAAAAAATAATTATTTTTTTTAAAAAAATTCCTTCAGGATTCTTGCACCTGTCATGAGTCCAGAATGGCAGGTGATACTTTAGAGCCTGAAAGATGGTGGTGGGCTACAACAGATATGTTTAAAACAGGCTTGATCAGCCACTAGCAAGGCGTGCTAGTTATGTGTCCCTGTATACTTTACTAGTATTTGGATATAAAGCAGAGGATTCAGTTCAGTAGTGCTCTAGTGCTTCAAGGGGAACACCAAATTGATTACTCAAACCAATAAGCCCTCAGATATGCATTCTGAATTCCTTTGGCACTGAGTGCATATTTCAGGCCCTAAGCACATGGGAATTTTGAGGTTAAATTGCCATAAATATCTATGGATACAAGTAATAAAGGTAGCCTTTCAGATCTTAAATTTCATTCAGGTGGTGACTCCAAGCGGATATTGCATTTGAAAGCTGAAATTTCATAAAAAAACATATTTTCTCCCATATTTTACCTGTCTTTGTCTCTTTTGATTGTGAGCTGTTTGCTGTAAGGGCTGTCTCTTATTAAATAAATGTACAGTGCCTAGCACAACAAAGCTCAGATTTTTTATTTTTTTATTTTTTTATTTTTTTTCCTGGAGTCTCTAAACACCATTGCAATGCAAATGAATGAGTTCAACATCATTCATTTCTACTGTTAGCATGGCTAATTCTGTTTACTGCAGGAATTACTGAGTGTTATTTCTATAAATCAAATAGACAGGAGTTCCTCTTGGTCTAATATATATATATATATACACACATATATACATACTTGGAATAGGTCTTGTGAAAGCACAAAATAATTTTTTCTACCTGGCTGAGGAAAGATGGGAAAAGCAGTAGCATTGGATGGTCAAATGAATGTACCCAGTGTAAAGACTTTCAGGCTCTTAGGAGATTTCTGCTTGGGCTGAGTACTTCAGGCTTAATACTGTCTGCTGAAAAACAGCCCTGTATGGAACCCATCCATGGACTACGAAAAGAAAATATTTGAATGGTCTCATATCTCAGTGATAAACTGGAATATTGTTCTGTTTACTTGCAACTATATGTTCCAGACTGCTCTATGGTAAATTCAGAGCTGTCTTTGACTCATACAGAGTCCTTACGTGTATGACCAGGACCATTCTGAGACAGATCAATATGCTTGTGATACTGATAATCAGAATGTGCGTAGTTGCCCTCGAAACACATTCTTTCTCCTTCTCAATGGCCTGGTATCAGACAAGCTATCCTACCAAAAGAGTTATAGAATGCTTTCCAACAGTATGTTTTGTGTACACTGTCTGCAAGAGGTGCTGTTGTTATTGAACTTAACTTACTACTGTATACACATACTAGTTTCTTCTGACATTTGGTAATGTGGCATTGAGCTGTGATATTAGTTGATATAAAAAAAAAACAGTACATTGTTGCTTAAGGAAAAGATAATAGAGTTTGATAAATGAGAGTAAGGAATGACATCTTTTTATCAATGATACCTTGACATTTATCTGTCTTATTCCTAAACAAACAGCAGCAAGTGAGGAATTACCTGCTATGTGATTATTACAAGTTCTAGACTAAGATGAGATGGCTTGAGGTTTCCATATTAAATTACATGTTTTGATTCCAAAGCTCTTACAAGTGACTTGGTCCACTCAAACAATTTGCTGCCATCTGAATTAAACAGTTTGTTTAATCCCACTGAGAGACAAGGAGTAAATTATGAGTTCATGGCAGAACACTAGCAACAGCAAGCAAGGTGTAGTAAAAGTCACATGTTCCCAGTTCTGTTTTAGGCATGTTATTCAGCATGTCATACCATGTAAGTGCTCTCTTCTTCAGTTTTGCCATACACAAGATGAAAATAATAATCTACTTCAAAGAGGCAGAGTCCATTAGCTCTACTAGTGCATGCAATTTTCCCTGAAGTTTGCAGATGCATTAAGCCACAAAACTGTCAACTAAAACTGTTAATTCTGTCATGTCAGAAGGAAATTTATAGAGCCATAAAAAACAAAGCTGGAAAAGATAACAAAAGATCCTCTAATATGTCTTGCTTTCCTGAGGATGGATGAATATCTGTTTAAACTCTTCTTGACAGGTATTTTTCTAGCCTATTCTTAAAATGTTAGGGTTACAGATACTGCTGTGCCCCTAAGCAGTTTGTTTAAGAGCTTGCTTTGATTTTACATTTTAAAAATTTTCCTTATATTGAGAAATAACTCTGCCTGTAATTTAAGCCTTTTTCTTCTTATCCTGTGCAAAACTGAAAGAAGTCATTTATGTTGTGTGATATCATGTATGGAGATTGCATATGAGGAAACAAAACATCATTTTGCAGCAGTGAGTGGAGGCACAGTGATGCTCTGGAATGTTTTACTGTAGTTTTGCTGTAGACAAAAGCTTTAATAGTAATCTTACTCATATAAAAAATGGTAAGTTAGGGCCACTGCAAGAGAGGCTGAAATCAGAAGGGATGTTTTACTCTAAATTTCCTTCAGCTTTGCAGCTGAAAATGAATTAATTTTCAAAGTAGGATGTGATTTAATCCTCTCTCCTGCCCTGAAAGTGTACCTGTGCCATTTCATTTAGGAATTATGTCCGATGTTTTCTAGTTGTATTTTTAATGGAATTGTCCTTCCTTTTCATCAAGGGGAGAAGGAGGTCTTCCATTGATTTTGACCAAAATCAATACTTTACTATGTCATTAATTCCCCTGAAATCAAGAAGTCATTTCTGAATTAAGATGTTATTTGTCATGAAAATGTAGCCCTGGTTATAAATAGTCAGGCCTACTTTTTATGGCTCTTGGGTTCTGTGCAAGTGTAATATTATTGATATTTTCCTTGATCTACAGTGTGTAAATGAGCCAAGACTAGTAACATTCCTCCTCATCCCTGTCCTTGATAATCCCAGGTGCTTTGTGCACCTTGCAAGGGAACAAATGAGCACAGAAATAAAATGCAAAGTCCACATGTGTATCCTTCTTCTGACAATACTAACTTGAAACAAAGCATTAACTTGTGAACAAACAACATTTTTACTTGCAGCCACTTGTGTGAAATTGTGACAGTTGTGTCAACTGACCTGTGTCCTCTTCTCTCACACATGGAGTTTTGCTATTGAGGAATGGGACTAGAAATAAGCCTGAACAAATCAGCAGTACCAGTGGATGCAAAAAGAGATGTTTTCTGTTCCCCCACAGCAGAATTGCTAAGCATGCAAAGAGACCCTGCTGCCTGCGGTGGTCTCAGCGCAGCTTGAACAAGCTCAATCTCAGGTGAGTGCTGTTCGTACCACTGTGGTTAACCACAGTTAACATAGACCACAGCAATTTTAGTTCTCATTTCCCTGTGCCAAATTGAAGGGAGCACAGGAGATGCAGCCAGGGGGTTACTCGTAAAATGTCCTTGCCAAGGAAAATGTGTGGACAGCTTCTATACTGTTTTTCAAAGTTCCTTCCAGGAAACTCTATCCCTCAGTTGTCTGCCAAAGTAATTTTTTGATCCTACCTTTTGATCTGCCCTTCACTGAAAATGACATACTCATGTTGCTATATAAGTGTACGAGACAAGTCACAACCGCCAAAACAAACCTACCATGGCATGAAAGAGGGAGAACGAGTATTTAGAAACCCAGTAGAGGAAAAACAAACAAAAAGAGAGAGAGAGAAAGAAAAAAATCAGCATTTAAAATCCTTGAAAATGTCCTTGTATTTATATAGAAGAATATTAGATCTTTTGGAGAGAAGTCACAATCTTCCTCTGTCTTTCTCTCGCACATGCACAAAGTGAGCGAGCTTCTTACCCCAAATTAACAGAAGCTCTACATCAAATTGCCAATGGCAGAATCAATTATCCACTTGAAGAAACCCAATGGGAAAAATATGAGGTTAAAAAATCACAATATAGCAAAAAAAAAAAAAAAGACTTTCGGTCAGGTGCCCTAGAGTAACAAACGCAAAACTATACAGAGGTTGCTCTCTGAAACCATCCTGCAAAAAGTACATGCTTAACTGCCATGTTTTGGAACCACGGAGCTTAATAGCTCCATTTGTGTTAGGAAAGGTCATTTCAAAAAGACTACTGCATCTGCAGGGCCCAGAGAGCAGCTTTTATCAGTTTGGAGGGACTGCTCAACTGAATGCATCTCTGGGCCGAGATCTCTCTGATGAACTTTTGCAATAACCTGCCAAAAGGGATGAGAGGGTGACAAGTGAGATGTATGGATTGGCATCTTGAGCAGGGTCCACAGAGAGGAATTTAGACAACCAAATGAAGGAATGAACAAAGAGATGACATAGACGAAGATTCATAGGTAGAAGTTGCCAGTCTGGTACCTTTCCACAATCACAAATTTACCCTTACAGTAAATTCCCTAAACCAGTAACTTGTTCAGCAGTTCATAAGATCTGGACTGTGCCAGGGAGCGCTGGCATCTGGAAGGTGCTTTAAATTGCAGTGGTTTTCCGAAGTGAATTTAAAGTTGGAACTCTTTTAAACTCCCTGCCTCATATTCTACCCATGGCATGTTCTTCCTTTGCAAAGTGTAGACTAAAGCTTTTGGGAGTTGCAAAGGTCACCCAAAGATTGTCAAGTAATACGTAGTATTGTGATAAGGGGTCCTGTTAGCAAAATTTCTGTTTCCATCATATGTGGGCATGCTGAATCCAGATGCTGCTCTTTCTGTACTACTTCCCCTTAGGTGCCATGCTCCCTGCTTGTACCTCAAAATGTTAACAATTGTTTTTCAGGTGCTTTTTAGTAATAGAAATACAAAACCCTCAGATTATTTTCCAATACACCAATTCAGGAAGCAAGAAAAACAAAAAAGAAGAGGAATATTTGTTCAGGATCAGTGAACAACCACTGACTCTTCCTAGGCATTTAGGTACAGATTCTCAGAAGGATTTAGCAGTGACTTGTATTAAAATGAGTTTGGATTTTTTAAAATTCAGGCTTTAGAAAGTAAACACTTGACAGCAGTGATCAATGTTCTGAGACATCCTGAATTCAGGCAGAATAGCTGCAGGAAGAAGAAGGGAATTGTAACTGTAGCTATTATTGGGGGTGTTGCAGAAAAGTTATTAATGAAGTAGCTTCTGTCACTGACACAGTGACGAAGTTCTGTTGTGATTAGTTTAATGTTTTATTTGGTTTTATGTCTGTCCCCAGAAAGTCAAAAGATATAGATCCATACTGGGTATTTTTACAGAGACATGAAAGGAAGGGGAGACATAGAAGGGTGGATGTAATCAAAATATTAGACAAGTAAAATAGTCTGATTTTCACAAGACAAAGCATTTCAAACCACATAGCCATCAGGTATTTCTATTGAGATGACACACTTCCAGTGGCATTAACTTTCCAGGTTGCAAACCATGCTAAACACTTTTCATGTCCTTCACTGGTCTCCCAAAATTTAAAAAGCTCCTTTGCTGTTTTTGGTAAAAGGCTAGGGCTGAATTCTCAGAGCTGCTGTTTTGCTCTGCTTCGTATGGAAGAAATGAATAAAAGAAAGATTGTGAAAAAGCCATGTGTGAAGGGGAAAACTGTTTGGATTGGTAAGTCCTGGGTCATATTTCCATTTCTCTTAGGTGATACTTGGAATATATATCTAAAACCAAAAAAGCCTTGTCACACATTAAGCCCAAGATTATTAACTCCCTTAAGCTCTGGAGATTGAAGGGTCCTTGTCTTCCCACTACTCTGAAGTCATCAGAGGAAAGGGTCTCTCAAATTTTCTCCTCAGTTCTGATGTACTCTGAATGTTAACTCTAGCACAAGGACTGGATCTGAAAGACAGAGAATATCTGTTCTTCCTTTCTTCTAGAGATAAAGCATTCACAAGATAAGAGGAGACAGCAGAACACGTTCATCTTGTCAAATGACACTTTAAATGGAGTACAACTTCTTAACTGCAGTGTTTGTACAAATTTAGCATATAGAGTGATACTGGCAAGCACCTCTGGAAAGTTTCTGAGATCCAGCATATACAGCATATCTTTCTCTTCCCAACAAGTTCTTGTGCAAACTCTCTGCAACAAGAAGCAGAACAAATCTATTTCAACAGTGTGGCTGGAGTCTTTAATTTACTTTGTTGAAGGCTAGAGATGGCAGAAGCTATTGCTGGCCTGCATTCATTCCATACACAGCAAGGTGAGCATGACTCTGCACAAGATCATTGGATCATTGTCAAATGGACACTGAAGAAGAATAAAACAGAAGAACAAAAAGGGCCTATAACATGGAGCTCTAACTACCTTGACAGGTCAAATCTGCTGTAATTGCTATGAGCATAGTTGAACAGATTTGTTCTTCTTTATACTCTTATTATAGCCTAAGTCATATACAGTTTGTATCCCTAAAAATTATATTGATTACCTTGAAGTATTTTCTATCTCCCTTTTTACCAAATTTGACAAAAACACATGCAAATCAAATTTAATGGCAGAGTATTTCAGACAAAACTTCAGACAACAGTCAGTGAAAACACACAGCCTATTCCCACCACATAACCCTTTTTCCCACAGGCAATTCTATAAATATCAGCCTATTTATTTCTCATTTAACCCAATGTCAATGAAAGTGAATCAAACCCTTAATATCATTCCTTATATTTATTTATGCTGACTACTACACTTATCAGTCTCACTTTCACAGAAAGAAACGATATTTCTTACTACTGGAGGTAAACACGAGGAAGGCTGAGTCAGGAGGAGATGTTATTCGAATGACCTGGTATTCATGTAGCCTGTTTCCTGAGATGGTTCCCATGGCATCTGTAAACCTTATGTGTCTCTATAAAATACTGTATGGTAAGTCAGCGTATCATGTTAATTAAAGTATATAAGCTGAGTAATCCATTCATACAAGCCACTTTACACAGTCATTTAGAAGAGAAAAAGAAAAATGCATCCAGGCATTTGAATGAAATCAGAGCACTTATTATTTATTATCAATCAAATGCGTTATGTGGACAGTGTATCAAACTTACACAGCAAAAATGACATGCCAAAACAGCATCAGACTCCCAAAGTTCTTGTGATTGAAAGGTATCAGTGTTTTGTCTGCAGCTTGAGAGTGGATTGCTGCTTCTTTTCTAGGTCTAATTGAAAATACAAAAGCTCTTGGATCAGAGCTCCACAGAAGATATTATAACCCAAAATACCCGTATACATGACAGCAAATGTGTTTTCTTCCTAATGTGTATGCATGGTGAAACCTTTTATAAATGTGGGAGAGAGGTGCACTTTGACAGCTGTGGCCTGCTAACTGTTTCACAAGGTAAAGTGTTGCTGAAGAAAGATGTTAAATCACATTCAACATCCTTAGAAGGGTTAAAAAAGCAAGTGATGTATAAGGAGGGGTGTACAGACATTAAGAAAGAATGTGCCTGAAAACTAAGACACTAATGTCAGAGGCTGCTGTTCCTGAGGGCTTTTTCTAGCAGAGATGTGTGGAGATTCAAAGCTTGAAAAACCTGGGTGATACAGAGCAACAGGATAGAGAAACACTCACTTCAGCAAGACACACCAGCTTTTGAACTCATTTCAGAGAAAAACTCAGTAAATTCATTATACTATACATACACAGATACATGCACACACTCAGAATATTATCTACACCTATATTCATATATGTATATAGTTACCTCTGTCATTAATACCATATGATCATCCTCCTAATTAATACCTTTTTTTTTTTAATACACTTTTTTACAGGCTTTACACTCAGAGATCCAAAAGATAGGAACAGTTTTTCTATTCAGATAATTTATTAAAATGGTTGCTCAATTTCTTATAGGATTTTACTTCTCTTTGTAACAAGTTATTGACATTACAGGAGGTTTTATTTCTTAATGACAATCTGAAAACAGAAGGTGTTGCCTTCCTAAGCAAATAAATGATCTCTGTTCAATGACTACTTTAAAAGAGTATTAAAATCAAAAAGATAGACCAGGCTTCTGGTTTAAGAATTGTTCATATTCAATATATATTTCCTTAAGTAGGTTACGTGGTGGCTCAAATGCTTTCCCTTTTTCTCTGCCTCTTTCTTCAGCACAATTTCTCAGACACTTTGGCTGTGCCAGAGGTTTCAGAGAAGTTGGTCATCTTACAATTAGCTCATTTATTCAGAACAATATCTTGGTCTTTTGTTCAGCCTTAATAAAATACAATTATTACAGTGTCTCTCTTTGCGATTAATTCAGACGATGTTTACAGACAGGGCACTCTGCAGATCTCTGGTGTTATTGCTGTCCAGTGAATTAAACCTTTTTTCTGCCAGATGTAATTGCAGATCCATATCTTATTTCTCTCTCCTCTTTTTCCTTCTAGTTTGTCTGTATTACCCCAAACAGATTTTAACTGTGATTCCTAATGGTGTGGTGCTGTCTATTCTTACAGAAAAATTGTCTCCAGCACCAGTTCAGCTGTGCTATGATCAGAATTTGAGAAGCTTACTTTTGGTGCATAACTATTACAACATTATTGAGTCTGTGAATTAATGAACAATGGTACATTCTGTATTAGAAGATGACATTCCATGTATTAAATGCATTTTAAGTATACCTCTTTATATAGCTCTGTCTCCTATAACAACCTGAGTTATTGATGGTGATAACTGCTCACAGCAGCTTATTTTCCCCAGATTCATTTGGGTACTAACTGAGAATACAGGTAAGAACAGACTTCACAAGATCTGCTCATGTGAGTAAAGACTTTCTCCAAATAGACAGCCAGAAAACCTCTCTGCTTGAAAGTGATTTGATTCAAGGTTTGCTGGGTGAAATTATCTAGCTTTCAAAAGTCAGTTGAGAAGGTCAGATTGTATCTTCTTGCCTTGAAATGCAACAGTTTGTAAACAAAAAATAAAAGGGGGGAGGGAGAGAAAAGAAAAGGTTGAAGCCATGTATTTCGGTGGACTCTCTATTATGTATTATTCTTCAGTGCTCCAGCATCCCCACTTTTTCTCTCTTTTTGTGAATACTGTTTAGGAATCTTATGTTCAGGCTTGAAGCAGCCTCGTATTGGGGGGGGGGGGGGGGGGGGGGGGGGGGGGAAGAAAAAAGAAGAAAAAAGAAAGAAAAATAAAAGCAGGTCCTAACACCAACAAATTGTTACTACGGTCCATTTTTAAAATGTTCCAGTGGTGCAGAACAAAAGAAAATAGCTTCTTTACCTAAATAGATTCTCCACCTCATCCCAATAAGCCAGCTTGCTGATGTTCTCAGGCTTGTACCCAGAAGTATAGGAGACTGAGAACCCTTGCCAATTTTTGCTTAGGGTACACTTTAGAGGGATGTGTGGAAGGAGGGTGAATGAGCTCTGCTTGTGCTCCCAGCAGGTCAGGCAGAAGGCAGGCTCAGTGAAAAAATGGTGATGCTTGTCCTTCAGCTTATAAGACCAGTTGTTCTGCAGGACATAGTAGGTGAAGTTTGGGAAACACCCTAATGCAGCTTTATGGCCTCTGACTGAAACTGGCTCACACACATCATGTTCAAAACTTGGGAAAAAGAAGATTTCTCTACTTGCGATCGATTGTGCGGACATGCCCTTGGTAACACTACAGATATTATACTCATTAATGTGATTATGGTAATCTTTTATATCTTTGGATCATATGGTTATTTTTTACTACACTGCTAACGTTTGCCATCTCAATTTTATTCAGCTTTAAATTTAACAAGTATTGCTGTTCTGAAGGTGTGTTTGGTTTTCTACTCTCTGGTATTTCCATGCTAAAACGCTAACCCAGATATGCCACGTGAGAGTTTTGAGAGCTGTGATTTGATTGTCCCATTCACCCATCCTATTCTCTAGAGTGTGCTTTCTGTCCAGAGAGCATCTTCAACAGATTTTATTTATTTATTTATTTATTTTGTCACGAGGAAAGGTATACAACCATACAGTATCAGGGGAATATTTTGTGACCAGTGGACAAATTCAATTTTCTCCTACTATTTTAAACCCACTTTCCCCAATCTCTAGAAAAAGAGATATTAAAGTTTTGGCTTTGTAATGTTTTTTAACTTTCTTAAATGTGTGGCGTTATGTAGCTGCAATATATAATCTTCAAAACAGCTGTATATTTCTTTTGTTTCCTTTTACGACTCATACACATAAGATTGCAAGAGCAGCTCAGGAATAAGAGGAGAAGAAGGCAATTTAAGAAGAAGAATTTGAATTGCATGTAAATGTCCGTAGGAATATTAAAGTTTAATATACATATATTATATCTGAGCTGAGGAGAAAAAACACAGAAAATGTGATGCATTCCAGCAAAATATCTTCAAATCAAAGTTATTCAAGGACTCCATAGAGGATCAATTACTTTCATCATTGCTATTTCTTTTTCTCTTTAACCAAACTTCAATTATTTTCCTAGCCTGGTATTTTGTCCTGTGGCCATTTAGGACAGGAAAAATAACACAGAATATACTGAGAGCCCAGTGCAGCCTGAAATCTGGTTTATAACCTTGCTTTCCTTGTAACTGCAGGGCGAGGACAAACCTGATCACCTGAAAATTTTATTATTATTTTTGGCAATCTGAAGTAAGCAATTTTTATTCAGCTAGCAAAAGACAGTCAAGTACAAGTAAACATGCTGGTTGTGGACATTTATTTCACAGTTAGGCCTTTATCGTCAAAGGCACAAGTCTGAATGCATTGCATGCATTAAACACAAGCCAATTCCTTGAGCAATGATTTGACTGCTCACGGTTGTTGGTAAGAACAGGGGGCTGGGAGCTTGGACTTCTGGTTTCTTATTTTAGGACGAACCACTGTGTGACCCTGGGCAGCTTTACTTCACAGTATCTCAGTTTCCCCAGCTGTGAAACGATGATAAGAATTATTATCAGTTTAAGGACAGATTCTGACACTTTTATTCAGAACTGAGTAGTACAATCGATTTCAGTCTGAGGAAAGGGTAGCAACATCTGGCCATTAGTGTTTATAAAGTAACTAGTCACTTGGCTGATGGATTAGATTAGATTTCATTGCTGAGGTGCTACCATGAAAGGTTCTTCAACACATTTAAAACAGATTAGATAAAGAAAGTGCTATGAGAGACTCGGGTAAACAAGATGCAGAGAATCCTGATGGTGGGAAGAACAGATCCAAGGACAAATAGTAAACAGGAAGAAAGGCCCTGCTTCGACCAAGATGGAAAGTACATTTTTTTTTTGTTTTCTCTTTTGTGTTTGAACAGAAAGAAAAAAAAATGTAAAGAGGGGAAGATGCAATCCAAGTAAAATAAAAGCATGGTCAGAATTGTTTTTCTACCTCAATATGATTTTTTTTCCCCCATTTTTATTACGCTGCTTCCTTCTGGAGGTATTCAGTCTTTTTATTTGATTTGTTCTTCTCTCAGATATTTTTTTTTTTTTTAAATTGCTCTTTGAAATGAAAGGTGGTAAATTTCACAAATTCTAAAAATAAACTTTTAGGCATTATTCAAAATATGGAGGCATCCAAACTGAATATTTCAATGTCCTTTATTATTTTAATTTGATTTCTGCTTCACTTGCTATTTTACTATGCATGAAAAGAAGACAAACCTGCCCAACTCTATTCAGCTCCCCCTCCCTGAGGGCACACATAGCCTGACAGCAGACATTTAGTGCTAGCTGCCACAGAGATACTACTTATGTCTTCTCTGCATGCAGTTTTAGGACTGTGACTCAGGGGTGAGGACAGAAAAGTGCAGAGAGCAATCCATCTTATTGAGAAAAGCCAAAATTTATAACAGCTTAGAGTTGAATTCTGGGCTTTCCTCTCATTCTCTGGGAAGCACAGGAAGATGTGCAGTGGCTGTGGGCATGCGCAGAGGTGAGAGCCTTTGTCAACCAGCCCAGTATGAGCCAGTCCAGTTTGGGAATTAGAGCTAAAGTACCTTTAAACAGACGGACTACTGGGATCATTTTTTCAGGTCTACACAAGCCAGATTATTTTGTCTGATTATTTTTTCCCCAGAATGTTGAATTTGAGAACATTTGACTGAAGAATATACCTACTATCCTCCTGAAGACAAGTGACAATGAGCTGTCACCTTCTCTCATTTGCTCCTCCAGTTTTTAACTAATTTGCTGCTAGGAAATTTGATCCTGTTTCAGAGCTACATTTATAGCTTTACAGTCACTGTCTCTGCTAGTGGTTTTCTCCAAAAGACTGAGAAGTTTCTCATGAGCATCAAGGTATTGTCTATGTAGAGTGATCATGTCACTCCTCTGAAAGTCCTTCTGTGAGACACCTGCTTTTGCATCTGCTTTTCCAACGAATGAGATAAGCCAAAGAGGTGAGGGACAGCAATGAGCAGGAGGAAGACCAGGACTCACCCAGCACCATGCACTGGCCACTACAGCTAAGCCACCATGGAGGAGTGCAGCCTTTGGCAAAATGGGGCCCAGAGTACTTTACTTGCCATTGAATAAGTGCAGTGTTTTGTCATTCAGTAAAACACCAGTAAGTCCTTCAAGATCTAGATCTCTAAAGAGAGACATGACTGCTACCAAAGCAGCATGTGTTTCTATTTGCCATTTTAAAATAACTAGCAAGCTTAAATGTAAAGATGTTTGAATGTTGCAGCCATTGAGGGAGGTAGTGATCCCAGCATCCATAAAGTGGGACTTCTTTCCATCAGCTGCTGCTTAGATGCATACCTCCATTTATTTTATTTTATTTTATTATTTTATTTTATTTTATTTTATTTTATTTTATTTTATTTTATTTTATTTTATTTTATTTTATTTTATTTTATTTTATTTTATTTTATTTTATTTTGTTTTATTTTATTTTGTTTTATTTTATTTTGTTTTATTTTATTTTATTTTACTTTTTTACTGTATTTTACTGTATTTTACTGTATTTTACTGTATTTTATGTGGTTTGAATACTTCACCTTCAATTGATCAAAGCCTTGCAAACTGTAAGCTAAGCACCCCACTCAGGGAGATGATTATGTTGTGTGGAAGGTGTGAGATTGATGGCTCCTCAAAGGCCACCATGATCATGCTGGCTTCAATATTATTCCAAATCCATCAAAAATATTCCCCGAAAGCTCTCTGCCATTCAGGCGCTGATTCTTCTCGGGGCTGAGGAGGCCTGAGCAAGGCTTACAGGAATGGCAGGAATGGGTAAGAAAGGAGCTGATGGAGATGCATTGCTGGTGGTGGAATGAGAGTCCGAAGACCTAAACCCATAATGGGAAACAACGGTTTAAAAGAGTTAGGGCCAGGCTGTAAGAGCGTGACAAACATAGAGTAATTTATGAGGGAAGGAGACAGAAATGGGGTTTGAACAGAAATACGTTCTGGAGCTAGGCAGTGATCTGTTGCCATGCAGGGCCATGGGCAGTGAAGAAGAGGCCTATGCCTCCCCAACTGGCTATGCCCAGGCCTAGGCTCCTCAGCGGGAGGAAAACCCTTGCTAGGGGTTTGTGTCTGTGAGAGATAAAGACGTGTTCTGAAGGAAACAAGGTTTCTCTTGGTGGAGAACAGTTCTGTCTCACCTACAGACTGCCTTCTCACTGGACTGATTGTCACTAGAGCCAGGAAAAAAATGGAGATGGTTTGAGAGACATACATTAAAAATGACAGTCTAGTGTTTGCATTTTGGAGGCATGACTTCAGCTCCCCTTTATCTTCCATCCACCTCACCAAGGAAAGCTGTGCTAGCTCCAGTTTGTATGTCCAGAAGCAGACACACATAGGGATGCAGTGACTGTTCAAGCTGTGCTTTGCAGACTGCAATGGCCTCTGGAAACAAATTTAATTTGCAAACTTTTTCCTCAGATTATCTCATTTTTCATTTTGTCCACAGGAGAAAAAAAAACATAATGAAAAGTTTCAACTGAATTTTCTTTTCCTGTTTTCCGTGAAGAAAAGAACAGGAAAGATGAAAAACAAGAGATATTTTCTAAACTCTTTTATTTTAATATTTAATATTTTGAAGGAAATAAAATATTTTATTTAGAAAGTCTCTTTACTGAAACAAATACTTTTTAATTACAAAGGAAATTCTGTATGAAATTTCTTTTTGTCCCTAACAGAAATAACATTCCAGGCTCTTAATCTAATTGTTTCTCTTTCCATCTAATAGCAATTTTGCAAAGCCAACCATAAGCTTTGTGTGGGTCCTGGAAAGAGAGGCCCAGAGGCTCCAGTCAGTCTCTGTGGCATTTCCATCACTGCTCATTTTCCATGGAAGCTACTCCAATACCACAGTGATGGATGCCAAAAAGAGCTCCCTGCATTTGACAACAAATACTAAACATCCCTGTTGTTCATGCTGATCCCTTGAGATGCTACTGCCTGCTTTGTCCTTGTTGTCCACAATTTGCCCTGGTTTCTCACAAAACCACTTGTCTTTCACAGGCAGCCCAGATGCTGCATGCCCCAAGCCTTCACTCTTTGTGGTGCCATCTGCAGGAGGGGGTAAGAATCAGCTCAGATACTCTATGAAAGGGGAAAAAATAGCACAAATGAATGGCACCTTCCCCCTGTTTTCTTGCATAATCTCTTTGCTCAAAATTCAGTTCAGTGTAGTGCCATCAGTAGTTGAAGCCTGGGTAAACAGACTCAAAACATCCTGTCTTAGTTTTCTTTTCCATGTAAGCTGATCAAAAATAAACACAGGGCTAATATACAAAAACATTCACATGATGTCTAGCTGCGTAACAACTGTAGGTAGTGAAATTAGTTTAGGCAGGCTGGGTGTGGGCCAGAATGCAAAAAGATGCATTTTAAGTGGTGAGCAATTCAATTGCATTAAACAGCTCATTGATATCCTATACTTATAGTGGCTGAGTACTCGCAATGGTTCATTAATTTTTATCAACAGCCATTACGAAATCATTGCACTGCTTCCATATTTTACAGGAATGCTACTGCAGACCCTTGAAAAAAAGGGTAGGGAGTCAGAGGAGTGCTGGCAGGCAGAGACCCACAGTCATTGTCCTCAGGGATGGGGAGAGAAGGGGGAGAGGTGAGGGCACTGTCCAGGTTGCTGGGGGTGAGGAAATACCCAAAAGACACCTAACAGCTCCAGAGCTGGTGGAGAAGTATGATAGTTGGCTCATTTGCTCATTGGTCTGAGCATGTGAAAAACCATCGCTGCTCACAGAAATGTGTCTCACAGCTTCACCGTGTTCTGGGTTAAAGACAAAAAAGCTGTGGTGGAAATCCCCACCTCTCTCTGTCTTCTACCAAAAATTCTCACCTCCCACATGCTTTCGGCAACCCTTATTTTTTCAGTCCTGACAAGACACCTTAACTGTGCCCTGCCTTGCTATTTGACATATTTCAGAGCCTGATACCAAATATTAAAAGCACAGTCTTTGCCACCTATATTAACATGGAACTAACTCTCAAGCAAGAATGACATCTTTTATACTGGATGCAAGATGGTTGCTCAGGGAAACAGATGTATAAAAGTTACTTTTTTATCTAAATGTCCTCTAAAAAAGAATAAATATATATATATATTTAATGAACATTTCAGGAATATTTCACCTGAGTTCTAGCATCTTTAAACCATGAAACTTCAACCTCACCTGTTAAACAGATTTGTGCTTGTAAAAACAACTAGCTTGTAAAAACAACTAGCTGACTGATCAACCTGCAGCACCCTCAGACCCTTCACACTACAGGTGCATACAATATAGCTGCCCATCACTCATAATAAAAATGAGTAATGACCAGATTTTGACATGAGAACCTTTTCTATAGGCTCTTACTGATTTATTCCTTGCTGGAAGACCTCAACATCATTTTTTTTTCAGAATTGTCATGAAAAAGAAAAATAAAATAAGTAAAATAACCATTCAGATAACTGGATACCTCCAGCTTCACCCACCTCAGAATTTTACTTTTAATTTGTGGGATTTATTTTAAATCTTGCTGAAGTAATTCAAGATGACTTTCTGGTTTTGTGCTAAAAAGAAAAATTTCCTTGTTGGAACATCTTGAGAAAAGGAAAACTGGTATGAAATTTTGTTTTGGAAAATCTCCTCACCTGTGATATGAAGTGTTTCAGAGGTGGGTAATGGTATGTGGGTAATGACAGTAATGAAGTCTTTTGAGACTTTTTTTCCCTTAAAAATGAGCATTTGAAATAAAACTTCTAAACTGAAACCTTCTGTTCTTGTTTTGACATTTTATCAGAAAAGAACATTCCTGAAAACCTAAAATTAAATTTATTTCAAACATTTTAAATCATTTTCATAATGGAAAAAAATACATAGCACAATATTTTATATGAAGTTGAATATCTAGATACCAACCAATTCTGCTCTATTTATTGACCTGCAAAGAAAAGTATAGTTGTAAACAGGAATGGTCTATCTTTCTTATATGTTATGAAAAAAAATCAAATTACTATGATTGACAGTATTGCCATGTAAGTAAGGAGTAAAAGAAAAAGGAACCACAATTCCAAATAACACAAAACCAGAATAAACACATACCAGGAGAAAATATACAGACTTGCCTACTTAGTTAGACCTGTAGATATTTATTTCACTGAAATAGTGAAGAAAGCTGTTAAATATTTTGGATGCTAATATCTGTTAAAAATAACACAACTTGTAGTGTTTTCTGAGCTTTGGAAGCCAGCTCTGATTTGAAGCTGTTTTGAAGCAGTCCCAAAGTGGAAGAAGCGTTATGGATGACAATACAGGCTTTTGTCTCTAATGGAAAATTTAATTTGATTTCCTTCTTTAGGTAACGCAGCTGGGGATAATTATACATTTATGTCACACACTCCCGAATACTCCCTGCTCCGTGGGAGGGTAGGAGGCACGAACGCAGGAGCTTGACCACTCTAGTGGAATATTAAAACCCAGGGAAAAACAGACAACGACTCCTTGTTTGGAGACCTTGTTGTGGGCTCTGACTGTTTTGTCCTTTGTGTTTCTTTAAATAAATACCAGAGAGCTACTCCTGACAATGTCTGTCAGATCTCTCACAGGGAAAAACAGCAATACATATTTTGAGGAGTCTTGTATATGCCTGGAGAAGGGGATGAAAAGGCAGAAGATAAGAGGGGAAAGTTCCTAAAATAAATGGGGATAGGAAGAGGAAGAGAGAAGTGACCAGACTACCAACTGGCTGGTTGCTGGTGAGGCAGATGACCCTGCTGGGCAGCTTGAAAGATTTGTGGCCAAGGATGTCTTCCTCTTACGCCTGCTGCCCTGCAGTCTCTGCTGTCCTTACAGCTTCTGATCACTGCTTGCCCCTTCATGGGGAAATGCCTTTGGTGCAGAGCACTGCTTTCCCATGGGGCAGCCCTCTCTTCTGCAACCACCACTCAATGCTCTACGAGCCCTGCATGCCCTTCACCTTCCCAATACAATGCTCTTCATCATTCCTTTTCCTGAGCTTCTCAAAGAGCTTTGAATTTTCACATCCGTGGTTAATAATATATGAATGTATATATTTACTGCTCACTAAGTTTAACTTTGTATGTTTGTTTTATGTACAATGAAACCCAGCTAATGTGTTTACATTCCTGGTTTAGCATCTTGAACAGATCATCAATGCTCTGATTCATTATGTCTCACAGAAATGGCCTCTGTTATTCCATTTTCTCATGTATAGTAATAAAATCAAAATCCCTACATGCAGGTACATTAAATACAACCATAAAACAAAATGGAATCTCGTGTATGTGTCTGAGTGTAAGCACAGAAAATTCACTAGTCCTGCTTAAAATCACCACCAACAAAAAATGCCCCAGAGCTTCTAAATAAGACCTTGGAACATCATTGAACTTGGGCCTCGGTGCATCAGGTGTATTTCTTGAATATTTTCTCCAGCTGGTTAGCAAAATACTCTCTTCATCTTTCTCTTATACATGTGCTGAAGCAGTGTATGACAATTAGTGATCTGTACCAGGGACATGTGTTTCCAACTTCAACAGATTCTTCTGTTTTTTTTCTTCCACACAATTTTATGAGCCATTCCATTCTCACTATGCAAACACTCAGGAATACTAATACCCCATTGTTTTCCTACAGGCTGCTGTCAAAATAGCCTGTTAAAAGAAGGAAAAAATAGGTAAGCTAAGTATTGCAGATGGACTGAAGAAATAGCAATGCCATTTTCATTTATAAAGACCAGGAAATTAGATTACTGTAGGTGAGAAAGAATGGCAAGGCTTGCAAAACCATGGCGTTACTGTAATGGGCAAAAATCCTGCTCAGTTTGTGAACTTCAGGGTTTAGTGCAGAGCAAAAATTACAGGCATTCCAGTCATACTTACAGCCCTATCCCAATATACTTGGGAACTGTAACTCTACCTACCCTTGAATACAATTTTATAGGTTTTCTAGTCTTCCGGCTAAAGAAGACTGCACATTTCTGTAGGCAGCAAGTCTTTTTTGCAGGTTGGCTGTCAGCAATTGAATTAGCACCACAGGGCTGGTCAGCTATTGATA
Source organism: Anser brachyrhynchus (assembly GCF_964034855.1). NCBI lineage: Eukaryota > Metazoa > Chordata > Aves > Anseriformes > Anatidae > Anser > Anser brachyrhynchus. The sequence goes on from NC_137696.1 coordinate 35,200,479, forward strand.
GCAGTGAGCAGATGAGCTTTCAGACTGCAGTAGCTGTAGATGTGTCATTATAAGGTGAAGAGGATTACTACATAAACCTGTCACCAGTGTGACTCCAGGTGAGGTCTTCCCTTACATCTGGGAAAGGATCAGCTGACATCTCAATACACTGCTGTCATTTCTAGTCGTGCAGGATATGTAGCACAGATTTGGTCCACTGGTCAGCAATAGGTAGCTGACTTTTCCAAAAGCAAGGCTGACTGAATGAACATTGTCTGAAAAGCAAACAAAATACAAAAACGAAAAACAAAACAAGAACATCTGTGAGCTTTTATGCTCCTCATCCTCTTCAAATAGAAATGTTATTCCAGAACCAAAGTCAGAACATGGCAATATTATTGCAACCAGATTGCAGTCTGGTCATATGCCTATGAAGACTACAGGGTTCTTTGTTTGTCAGAGAATGCTATGGGAATTATACAGATTTGCAAAAAGCACCAAATGCGATGGAACAAAAGAAACCTTGGCAAAACCTTTATTTTTATTTTATTGCTTATTTGTTTATTTTTATTTATTTTTTATTGTATTTCTCTGCTTTGAGGTCAGTGGCTCAGAGCACACAGCAAGAAAATTCACCATCTTCTAGAATAAGTTTACGCCATTTAAGTCTCAGGATTTATATTTCAACACTTAGGCTCTTCAATGCACAAGCAGTTGCTCAGCTGTGGGGCTGGTAGTCATTAATTTAGATAGTGCCAAATCTGTAAAAAATTTCAAGAATAGGCAAAGAAACAGAATGTGCCAGCATTTGGCAGTGGCTAAGAGAAAGCACTGATGTCTTCCTGCTTGCCTTTTCCTCTGTAGAAAACAGGAGTCTTTTATTTTGCTACTCATCATACAACCTGTAACTGAAATCATCCATTTTGTCTGGAATAGGAAGTGTCTACATAAGTTAAGACTAATATTTCACTTGCTAGCTACAGTTTCTTTTGTATTTTTGATGGTAAATAAGCAAACATTTACTTCAGAAAAAGAGACTAAATTCCATTAAGTCAGTGAATGAAGGAATGAAGTTTAGCACACATTATCCAATGTTCTTGTTTCTCACCAGGGATGCACATGGAAAATATGAACTAAACAGTTCATGGCCAAAAGCACACACCTACACCTAATGACATCTACAAAAAATCATTTTTATTTTTTTTCCCTGTTTCTATGCTAAAAATTCATCTCAATATAAATCCTAGATTTGGGGATTTTAATCTGATCACAGCTCTTCCTTGCAAGTCTCAGGTGATGCTGGCAGTTTCTGTGTCACCATCTCTGTCATAGGATGACTGTATCCGAGAGGTCAGCTGTGCTACAACACTTACATGGATCCAGTTGCCATAGCATGGGACTCAAATGGAAAGCAGACTAAATCCAGATCCCTACTGGTATTTTGACATCTGCCTGCCACTGACTTTGAAGAGTGCAGGACAGTTGCACTGGGAGCAGAGGTGGCCATACCACCCCTGCCATACCATGTCATCAGGAAATCCTACTACACGACCCAGGGGTTTGGGGCTTGTAGCCTCCTTCATTGTCACTCCCACCCCAACTGCAAATCATTAAGTCTCCTCAGACAACCGAGACATCTATAAATATTTATGGTTGCAGGCTAACACAACTTTCTCAAAGTCAGAGAGGACATGCATTGCAGAGCAGAAAGAGCATTTTACTCAAACCATGGGGTCATCAGGGATGCCCAGCAGCGCAGTCCCACGGGTGAATGCATCTCTGCAGCAGCCCCTCTGCAGCCAGCCCTGCCCCGCCGCGAGGGTCCCTGTTCCCACCGCTGAACCGGCACCGTCCTACTTCTGCCCCTCCAACCATGGCTTTGCAAATTCAGGCTGAGCACCATGCCCCTGCCGGGGCTGCTCTTCAGGCTGGCTGGTTCAGGCAGAGGAACAATAAAGAACTGTAAATGCTTTTAAGGCACATTGACTTTCACAACTGGTAGATGCAAGCATTTTTCATTTATTTATTTATTTGGTGGGCATAGCATCTTGTGAGTATATTTTTCTTTTTTCCACTTTCTGGCAACAGATTGCAGAGTAAATTAATAATATTTTATTAGTGGGAGACTTTGATAGTTAAAAAAAAATAAAGCAAAACAATAAAAAAATCAAAACAGTGCATGAAAGTGTATTAGAAAATATTCAGGTTGAAGGGCTGGTCTTAGTCCTGGCAGAATATGACAGCTAAGCAGGAGGATGGACAGAGAGCTGGGATTGGGGTTTATCCTGGTGCTTTTGGTGGGAAGGTGTTTAGGTCTCGGTCTGTGTTAAGTCGGAGGCAAGATATTAGCTCTGTGAGAGTGAGAAACAGGGCAGCAGTGACAGCAACAAAGACAGGTCCTGAGATACCTGCACTTCTCTGCACAGGGGGCTGGAGAAACATCTTCCACAACACATCTCATCCTTCCTGCTAGGAGTGATATGCTGTTACTGTCGGTCTCAACATGGCGAGAGGTTGTCCCAGTTAAGTCGTGACTGAGCATTTAAGGGAGTGCCTGATTGTTGGTACCTTCTTGTTTATGTAGCTACTCCAAAAAGAGAAGTCTTCATACAAACACTTCCTCTTCAAGGACAGCTGCATATTTAGACAAGGAAAAAGCACAGAATTTAATAAAACTAACTTCAAGGACAGTTATGAAAATCTGGCATAAAAAAGAAGAGAGTACATCTATTTACCCTATAGCCGAGCAGCCTTTGGTGGTCTCTCTCTCTCTCTCTCTCTCTCTCTCTCATCTTTATTTGAATATCTTTAGAGAAATATCTTCCTTGGCGGTGAAAATTAAAATGAAACTTAAGAGAAAATAATCTAAGGCTACAGAGCTGAGCATTGTGTGTGGATAGATTAGAGTTAAGGCTCATTTGCAGGAGAAAAGCCAGCATAATATTTGCATTGAAAAGAATAGAAAGGCTCTTACCCCACTCTTTTTTTTAACTGAGGTAGTTTGGGGAAAATTTCTAATGAATCCTATCCAACCATAAAATCGTGTAGAAAATGAACTGTATCTTACAATAAAATAAAAGTGAACCAAATTACAAGGTTCCTATATTCACAGGGCAAATTAATTTCATGTTTAGAATACTAATTGTTCACTGTAGGGCCTGCAACAATTTATTGTCACGGCTTCGTTTGTTGCCAGAAGAATTTCTGCACACAGAAAATGACATGTTTTTGGCTGTAGCATCAAAGAGACAGGGATAACTTCTCTTGGAGCAGGAGGGAGAGCTTCCTGTGTGCTACCCTGTCTACTCCCTGGGACAGTTCATACAGAAAGGCTTTTGAAGGGTGGGTGAATTGTCCATTGAGGTTTGAAGTAGAGGGAAAGTGAGCCTTGGTGGGGACAGTAATTGGCCCTCAAGACGCTGTCTGACACATATCCTCTGACCTCCTTGTGAAAGACAGAAGAACCATGGCCAAAGAGCCACACAGCTCAGAGGAGCCCAGTCATCTCCCTGTGGATAGTTCACCCTGAAGATCTAAGAGGTATCTATCATTTGACATGTCTTCAAGGACTAGTTACTCTTTGGTGCCTGAAGGAAAGCTCCAAAGAGTCTGGTAGTTCAAAGGAGATGACATGAGAGGAAAAATGTGTTTGTACCACACTGAAATATAGGCAAAAAATTACAAATAAATAGAACACCTTCTCCTGAACCAAAATTTTTTAAAAAACGTACACAGTGAAAGTTTGCTTAACTAGGTGAATGCTGTGTGTACCTATAATGGGAAAAAAACAAAACAAAACAACAAAAAAAGGCAGCTTAAAGAAGCAATAAGGGGGTACGATTGAATGCTCAATTCCATAACAAGTTACATTACTATCACTCTTTCTAGGAGAGAGGAATGAAAAGTTATTGCACCCAATAGGGAGCTTAGAGCAGCCATTTTCCCTGAAGATAATTCATTTTGAAATGCAAGGCTTCTCCTGAGCTGCCAATGGCTCCCTCTGCCTCCTGCATATTCAGGCATGTCACTGACTGATGGGCTTAATGGACTGCTTTTGCATGACACCAAAGACACCTAATATTTGAATTTATTTTGGAGTTGCATGACTGACTCCATCCTTCATAGGAGCTTCTAGATGTGCTCTCTTCATTCTTGATGAATTCCCCCCAAGTCAAAAACTGACCTCCAGCAGCCAAAATTATTTTGGGCACCAATAGCATTGTTGGTGAACTTTGACAACACAGTGCTGAAAATGAGATGAACAGCAGAGACTCCTCCTTTTCTGGAGTCTCTGTTCTGGCAGCAACTTCTCCCCTGCTGAAACAAAGGTAGCAATGCCAGGGAATTTCCCAGGTGGGTCAAGCAAGGCCCAAAATGGTGGAAGCAGAGGGTTAGATTCAGGCTCCCAGCAGAATGGGAGGTGTGCCTAGATGTTCACATGCTCTGTGAAAAAATAGGGGCCAAATATGAAAAGGATGTGGACAAAACAAATCATCAGCTGTGGAGGGCTGAGTGCTGCAGCCCTCACCCATCGGTGTTCTGGTGAGACTTCAGTGCTCCTGTTTTTGAGCAGTAGAAATGAGACATTAAGGACTGCAGCAGGGAGCATTAGGGCAACTGTTTTCCTTGAAGACAAAGCTATGTGAAGAGCTTTGAATTATGTGACAGAAAAACTCCACATTTGCTTTGAGGCTCTCCCCGCCATGGATGTAGAGGGGGCCATTCGGCAGGCTGGAAGGAATCATTTACATGGTATGCACTGTTTCATCTCAGTCCCCTCACACTTGTCTATCTATCTTCTATTTTCCATCTGTTTTTTTCCCTGTTAAAATCACTTTTGAGGGGTTTGGACCAGCTCCAAAGCTGTCTCGCATCAGAGGAACTGTTTTTCCTACTGACTGAGATGAAATTTTGACTGAGAGAGTGCGTATGCTTCTCGTGTTTTCTTCCTGCTTGCCTTTTGCCTGAATCCACAGCTTGCTCCATGTGACATGCCAATGTGTTATGGACTTACTTGCTCATCCCTCTGATCCCTTTCTTCTAGGTATTTAAACTGCCGCTCTCATTCTATGTAAAACCAATTTTTGACACTTTGACAGGATTTCCTACAACTTACAAGGATTTGTGTTTAAAATATATGTCTGCCAAGAAAGCTTAGGTTTACTCTGCTGAAGTCTGTAGCCTTACACTAGCTAGCCATTCAGTCCTTCTGACGAAGTATTGCCCTCCACCAGCCATGCAGGTCTGCTTGTGTGGTATGCAAAGAGCTGCTAGGCTCCTCATGCAGCTGAATCCATCCATCATGCTCTTCCTTGAATTGAAGGTCAATTCATCTGGAGGGATCAGCCCTGGGACTCCAAAGCAATGAGAAAAAAAAATTGAGTTTTCATAAGAACAGACTTCAAAAATGTGAGAGAGATCTCCTTCTGAAATGGTAAAAAGAAGGCATGCAGAAGTAATGTAAGATTGCTGAGGAAAATAACTACTGAAATCACCAGAAAGTGTTGAATGATTACAGTGGAATCATTTCTGAATGAATGGGGTGAGCAGATCAAAGCTGGACTGGAAGGAACAGTGGGGTGGGTACAAGAGAAAAATGTTACACATCAGTGATGGCTTCTTGTATTTTGTTCCAATGGATTTGACCCTCCCCACCTGAAGCACTTAGGCTCTGAAAATTTTCTGAAAGTAAGAAAAAGGATAATCCACCTTCACTGAGAAGAGAAGCAAAGTCGCTCATATACTTGCATTGAAGAATACAGTATTCTTGCTCAATTCTTCTGTCTTTGAAGGACTATCACAATCTAAATCATTTGCCAGGCATGAAAAGGATATAGAAGTAGAGACAAGAGTTTTGCAAGATGATACATTGCTGCAGATTTAGAGAAAAGAGTGGAAACTTCAGAGGGAAAAGAACAGGAAGGGAAGAAGGAAAAGATTAGGACTTTGTTAGAAAAGACTTCACCTAAAATTTCGTTAAGAATGAAGAGGGATTTGTCCTCCAAATTATTCAGACATATGTTGAAGTGTTACCTGTACTTTGTGGTCCCATTACCTTATCACTGAAGCTTAATAATTCCTTTTGAACTCTGATTTCTGCTTTTTCTGAGTGGAGATACTGTCAGCTCAGGAAAACAAAGCAAAACAGACACACAAAAAACAGCTGATGGGTGCAAATATGTATATTTTTTTTTAATAGAAAAATCTACTCTCATTAAAATTATCAGAGAATCTTCGTGTTAATAACAGATAATTTTCTTGTTAATAAAATTCTCCTCTCTACATCCAGTGATCCAACAAAATGTGATTAAGATGTTTTGGGAAATACAAACACAAGAATCTTCCTAACAAAGACCACAAGAATTTTCCTACCAAAGACCACACAAGAATCTTCCTACCAAAGACCACTCATATACATAGAAATCTTCTTATGGAGGTGATCAATACTGCGGACTTGCAGCATAGCATAGCTGCAGCTGTGGGCTACCACATGAACAGATGCCCAAATGTCAACTCTGGAGACCTGACATGGCAATCAGTCAAGAGTCTTCCCTGGATTCCCTCAGATCCTGCACAACATGCAGGAGCAGGAACCACTGTCTCTCTCAGAGACAAAATTATTAATCTCAGCTAGAGGCAGCCCAGCTCCATGATCCAGCTACGTCCAGAATTCAGCAGAAACCAGATTCAGGTGCTTCTGCACACAGCAAAGGTACCTCTAATTATCACTCTCTTGCATCTGGGCAGGCCAGCAGCTCATAGCATCAGCCAACCAGCAGCACCTCCTCCATAAAGGCAGTATACCATCGACTGACAGATCAGTGGTCCCTGGTTTCTTCATGAGACCAGAGTCTGGAGCCACATATCCAGTCTGAGCCTAAATGTCACCAATGTGAACCATTTCCCATGCGTAGCTGAGCTGATCAGAGGTGAAGGCCATTGACTTGTCTTGTCTGACCATGAAAAGTGCAGCAGTGAAAGCTGTGCTATAGTCTTTTTAGTACGCATCAGGGTTACTATCATTATTGAGCACCAGATCATTAAATCACCAGGAACCAGTTCTGTGGTTACAACATGATTTCAAAGGCATGTGCTGTGTGGGTTGGTTTCGATGGTGTGGGCACATATGGGTGTTATGAACTGAGACCACAAAACTCATAGGTTACCTTCTTGGCAGCTTCTTATGACTAAAGAGGGGAATATGCTTTATAATTACAATGGTATAGAAAAAAGCTGCATCACCTTAATCAGTCAGTCTGCCAGTAAACACGTTTGTGGAGCAAAACCCACAGGAAAATGTACTGTAAGCATCCAACAAGATAACTCAAGACCTTTGTAGAAAATTAACAAATAGGAAAATTTTATTTTTGTGTAACTCCAAACTCTTATATTACAATGATAACAATAATATTTTTTTTAAAAAGTGCCCTGTATGCTTGAGGTTACAAAGGAAAAAAAAATCAGATTTCATTGAAATATTGCATCTTAAAACAAAGTGCATATAAAAAGGAATTTTATAACATAATTATATTCCCATTAATATGTTAATCTCTAATATACAGACATAGAGAAGCAAACACATTACTTTAAATAATTAACTCTGTAGTGAGTTTTATTGCTGGGAAAGAAAATTTCTCTATGGCAGTGTATTTAACATTTTAATTAAGCTCTTTTTGATGGATGTTTACTGTTGCTTCCATTTCTGCTTAAAACAAACCCATACAATTCAGAGGAAATGTAATTTTGTAAGGAGAAATAGATGGTTCCTTTCTGAAGGAAGGACTAAGGTTCCCTCTCCTTTACTGTCTCAGTCAGTGTAAGGTAATGCTACAGGGTGTTTTAAGAAACCTGAATCTCTTATGAAAAGTTTTGCTTTTGCTTTCTTTTTTTCCTTTCCATAATCTATTTCTTTTTGTACCACTGAACATTGCCATGGTATTTGACTTTCCACTAGAAGGTTGTTTATGTTTCAATGAGAGGAGGTAACTCAAGAAGGATGTGAAAAAAATAAATTAGATATTTCTCAGATAAAATCTGTTAAAGGAACCAATAGAATGGGAAACATCTCTTAAGGAATTGCAAAATCACAGGACTGAGATTATTTAAGCAGAAGAAACATTTTTTTTTTTGTTTAAAAAAGGACAAACAGGATGAAAGAAATAAAAATAAAAATAAAAATAAAAATAAAAATAAAAATAAAAATAAAAATAAAAATAAAAATAAAAATAAAAATAAAAATAAAAATATCAAATCAAATAAAAGAAAGGTCTTGTAAGGATTACTAGACAGATAATCTGGACAATATGTACTGCTCTGAAAAGAAGTCAGCAAACTATGCACGAACTAGTACTTGAGCTTGATATATGAATTGATTATTGAAAGTCTTTGGAGATGGACACCTTCTATCCATATTTGAATAGGTGGATGTAGATAATCTAACCTTGCACTGCCTTTCTCTGTTGAACTTGATGCTAGGAAAACAGCAAGAGTGAGAAAAAAAGCATATGGTCTCCTTGGTTCATACACAGGGCTTGAAGCTGTCAGCTGAAGGGTCAAGGACGATTTGTCACTGTGACACTTGACCCCAGCAGGAACGCCTGCAATCCCCCACTTCATTTCATACAGGTTTCTGGATAGCCAAGGTAAGGAACACAGGCTGCTTGGATCTTGGGTAGGATGTGATATAAACAACAGATCCGCAATTCTCTGGTTCCCTGAGCATACTAATACCGCCTTGTCATTTTAGTCCTCTCACCTGAAAAGATTAGAAGCCATGTCAGTGATTTCAGAACAAATATATTGACATACTTTTTGAATAAGCATGAGAAGTCCTATAGATAACAAATGTAGGACTCCCTCTGTGAGCCATCTAGACAATACATGCACGAGATCTGTGTTGAATTATTGGCAAGGGAAAATGGCTTTCAGGCACTTGTAACATCTCTGGACACTTCAGCAACAATGAGAGATGAGTACTGAGGCTATTTGCCTTAAAACAAATTAATTAAATTCAGAAAAGCTCTGTTTCACTAGAATTAAAAGTGGTTTACTGAAAAAAGTAAATGAAGCTGCAAGTCTAGGCCATGCTGCCCACTCACTGATAAGGCTTTTAGGAGCTGAAAAGTACAGAGATGTTAAAGCAAACAGCCCCGGCCTCAGCATTGTTGTCCTGTGGAAAATCACAGGGCTCTGGAATCTGCCTTTAATTCTGGGACATCTCAGGTGATGGTGTGGACCAGCTGGTTTAGCACCAGGACATATTTTCACATTGAATATGTAAACATTGTGGCATGGGCAAATATAGCAAGTAAGACTCGTAGATTACAAATCCACCTCTGAGGTGGGCAAGTATGAGTAGTGTGACAAGTATGAGTAGTGCGATGTAAGCTGACATGAGCAGGGAATTTCTAGATGTAATTCAAATGCAAATGCTGATGAGTTAAATGGATGGAGAGAGAGAAGAAAGGAAACCTGAAAGGATACATTTCTTTGTCCTAAAGTGAAGCAACACAATGGGTCCACAATTGGAGGCTACAGAACAGCACTTCTTAGGAGTCTCCCGAACCACCTGTGAGCAACCCAGTGAATAACTCTGATGAGATCCATGTTCATGTGAAGACATTCATCTACAAACAGCAAGGAGGAGACCTCATTAAATATATTTTTATGAGTCGACCACTAAAGAAGGAGAAAGGAGAAAGTGCAGATTTTGAGGTGGGACTGCAGTGGGGAGGGTCATTTCCAAATCAGTCTGATAAAGTGGTGCAGCGGAGCAATAGGTGTAAACAGCATTGTCCTTGTATATGTCAGCATATGGCTTTCAGCTCTTTCCTGAAAGAGACAATGGGTGGGAGGTCTCAGGAAATAAAGGCTTCAGATTTGATTGGTATTCTCCTGAGACACCTGTTCCCTTCTGATCTCGAAGTCAAGAGCAGAGGTTGGTTAGCTCTATACTGCATGCTTGTGTTATCTGTCATCATGTCTGTTCCTGAGGCAGAGCAGACATGATCCCAAGGCTTCCAGAACAGTGCCACAAGCTAAAGTTAATATTATGGAAACAAAATGATAACAAGGCAGTTGCTGTGAGACCATGTGTTCTTTTTCTTGACACAACAGACGGGAGCTATACCTGAAAAAGAAAGCCTTGATCACTAAGACTGACCACCCATTTGCAAGGACAGCAAGACAGTCTCTAAACTAAAACTGTTTAATGTGACAAGATGTCCAACAGTACCTGTTCTTTCTGTGGGTCCTTTCCACAGCTACTTCCAGTCAATCAACTCCATTTTTGCCTGTCCTTACTCCTACTGAGTATTACTTTGCTGCAATTTCAGTGGGATTAGTTGTAGCTGTAGTATGCTACTCCATAGTGTAACCATATGTTTCCCTTCTCTGTTTTCTTATTTTCTCTTCTTCAGATGTCATGATGAGGGATTCCAATACCCATGAGTAGTATGAAGCTTCAAATCCCTGTCTTAATTTTACAGGATGGTCTGTATCTTTATTTATATCTACAAGTGTAATACATAAAACTGCAAACACTTTGTCTGCAGAAAGCAAGGCAAAACAAAGTTGTATTTCACTGCCAGGATGCTTTTAACCAATTCCTGGAGAATTTCCTCTGCCTGTAATAGGATCCTCAGTACGGAAAGAATAAGGCAGTTATTTAAGAATAAGGCTTTTACTTTTGATTTGGAGAGCACAGAAGCCAAGAACAAACAAAAGCCAAATCATCACAAAAGAGCAGCGTGTCTTCTCTGTGGGGTACAGAGGAGGAAATGGCTGTCAGCAGGCACTTCTGTGATCTCAGGGTAAAAAAAAAATAATATTAAAAAACACCACAAGCCAGACTTCATGGCAGTAAACGCTGTCATTTGTGCCTTCACACCGTCCCCGAGTCCCCTGGAGGACTGGCTGTCCGGTGGGTACTGCACAAGCCCTCTCGATTGTCAAGGTCAGTGGCCATCCATGCTGAGGTGCTGTCACCTCTGCTGCAGATACCACCATGTTTCCCACATCTGGCTGTAAATGGTACTGCTGAAAAACTAATTAAAAGAGTGTCTATGCTGTGTGCCAGCCTGGAAGCAAGAAGGGGATATGACAGCTATACCCCTGGGGCAGCACAGAGGGGGGACACTAGGTTCACTTTCCTCATAGCATGAGCTGTGGCTCTTCATATCCCCCTCTTCTACCTCTTCCTCTGCCTCTTCATTTCTGAAGGACAGCTAGAGCTCTTGCTCAGGCATTATGTAAACACAGCAGCTGTGCCCCATGCTGTGAAAAGACCATGAAAGAAAGTACAAAAGGCTCTGTGGCCTCGTGAAGTACTGAAGAGAGGGAGACATTTTAGCAGTGTAATATCATCACTCCCCCTCCTCAGCCCTGTTTGTGAGGGCAACTCTTTGTGAGCCCTTTGCCAGTACAGAGGAATGCCATAACACACACTTAAAATAAATCCTAACATGTCTTTATGATAGGCAAAAACAAAAATGTAATCCTGCTGGTGTGATGAATTCTGATTTTTCAAAGATAACAACAGGCAATTTTCAAGGAAAGGCAAGTAACTCTATTCTCATTAAATAGATGGAGGGAAATGGGCAAAGATGTACAATTCCTGAACATCATCTGGACAAATAATGAAAGGGGGATTATTCTGAACCTTATAATGAAGTGTCCTAGTCGCAAACTATATTGAAATATACATATATATATACATATATTCAGTTATCCAGGGGGTCTGGAGAACAATAACCAATTAGCAACATATCCCTGGCTCCCTTAGCAGCACTCCTAGGCTTCCACAGCTTTTGTCAAATCATATAAGCTGTGTCTCAACTCTCCCACCTCTGAAACAAGGATGAACTGTTAGCAGCATCACTACCACACACAAGTAGCTGTTCCTGAAGCTCTCCGAGAGCCTCAGGTGCCAGAGGTGGACCAAAGTGCAGAGTTGCTAATTATTTTAAAGCTTCTTCTTGTTAATATTAATCAAAGTGCCGAGCTGATTCTCTGTAATCTAACCAGAGAAGATAGAGCTTTCACAGCGGGAAATGCTTTAAAGTTCACTGTGCTTGCATGACAAATTTACTGTATGCTTCCTGCTTGCCGGCTCTGTGTGTGTGCATGTGCGAATTTCTTTTGCCATTTCTATTAATTGTCAGAACTACTTCCAATGGCTTTAAACAAATGTTGACTCAATCCTGCTGTGACATCTTAATGCTGAATGTTTGATATCACAGTTTGCCAGGAGACACAGATATAGGAATAAAATGCTACTTGAGATCTTACCTGATTGGTGCAGAGCGAGGCTATGTAGATAAAGACTGACCCAGAAAATATGTGTGATAGACCAAAAGGGAAGCTTTTAAAAATCATATAAATACACATATAAATGTCTCTAAAATCTGCATTTGTGGGAACAAAAACAAGATATTCCTCAAGAGAATGAGCTACCTCATGGGAAAACATCACATGTTTCATAACCTTTCATGGATGGTTTGATTTTGCTTTAAGAACAAGAAAAGAATTCAGTACAAAAATAAATAAATCTACATTTAATTTAAACATCGCCAGTGGAACAAATGATTTGATGCAAACTGACAAAAGCCAGAAGATTCAAATGCTTTGCCCCTACTCTTGCTCCCAAGTTCATGTCTTTAATGACAGGATGCCTTTGCGTGGCAGCAGGCAGCATGTGGAGTGTCGGCAGTACGATGACGTTTCCTAGGCACTTCGTCGTTTTGATCATGTCTCACACTGCTGGGAACTGTTTGAACCAAAACACTAGGCTCAGATAGCCTAGCACAGAGCCACCTCCCCTACCTCTCTGTCAGCATGGCCTGTCGCTGGTTGTGCTGGGAAGCCCCGGGAGGGACCAGGGCTTTGCTGAGCAAAGATGAGTGTAGAAACCACAAAGCACAAGCACTGCAGTACCACAGTAGTGACAGCACTTCTTGGCGAAAGTCTCTGACTTTTTGGAATTTGGCATCTGGAAGTGTCCAGATCCAAAATCAGAGATGCTGACACTGATTACTGTATTCTGTGCCAGCTTCTGAAACAACATTTCTCTCTTTTCTATTCATTTATTTTTAGTTGAAAGACCTCAATCTTATTTAGGAAAAAAGTCACAGACCACCAAATACTTTGGGTGGAAGAGCTGTGATTTGTGATGATTAAATGTTATTAATTTAAAAAACAGACAATTGGTTTTATTCACTCCTGTCTCCCACTCAGTACCACTTTTGGTCCGTGTGGGGGATAGGATTCATGTTTTTCACAGCCATTTCAAATGTTGACACCCTACAGGTCCATAGGTTGATATTTTTAAAGCTGAATACTGAATACAGCCTTTTTTTATCCTCCCCCCCCTCTTTTTTTTTTTTCTTTCTCTTTCTATTTCTTTCCATTTCCTTCTTTCTTTATTTCTTGCTTGCTTGCTTTCTTGCTTGCTTTTTCTTTACATGGTTACAACAGCTATGCTTTTCAATGGTAAAGGGATGCTTCTGGAGAGCAGAAGGTAGGTTGACCAGTGATACCAGTCATTCAGCTTGTGGTTCTTTGGGAGCTCATGACTTTCCAGATTTCACATCTCAGTGCAAAGCAGTGTGGAGGCTCTGGGAGTAAAGTGCAGCTGGTGGTGGTCTGGCTGCAGAAGATGCTTTGTTTTTCAGGCTGCCAGCCTGGCTCACTGCACTGCCTCTGAATTCCTTTAGCGAAGAAGAGGCAACAACAACAAAAGTTGTGGGATTTGTTATGAGCACAGCCCTGTCTCCATCATAAGACTTCCTAAAAATGCCAGGATCCTTAAGTCAAGCTGAGAACTAGCTGACATTTGCTTCTGGCAGTGCATCAGAGATATTTTGGGGATAAAATCAAAAGATGGATAATACAGTGGTTTGGCAGTCAGGCCAAGAGAACAAGTAGGACTGAGGAAGTGACTTAATTTATTTCACTATAAAGATGATTCTTCTGTGGGCTTCCATCCAGGAGGTAGTGTGTGTCTCTTCACCACATGATAGAGCCCAGAGGCAAGCCTGTGCCTGCTTCCTGTGACCTCTGAAGGAGGATGAGAAAGGTTGTGCTGCTGTGGGGCAAAGGGGTGCTGAGAAGCCTGCAGGTGGTTGTGAGGGGTGCCAGTGGTGGCTGGCAGGGTGAGAGCTGGATCCCTGCACCTCATACCAGTTCTGCTGACACCTTCTCTCTAGCAGGGCTCGTGAAGATCAGAAACTCTTCTTTGCAGAAGAGGAAAACATGCATTCCTACAAAAGAAATATTTTAGTGAATTATTTTTCCTCTCTCCTTTCTCTGCCACACACACGCACATCAGAGTCAACCCCCAGACATTTCTGGCTGGAGTTTCTGCTGCTGGAAGAGTGCTGAAGTTTGTGAAGTACAGAAAGATATGCAATTCAAATAGCTCTGCTCTTTCCATAACTGCATTTGGCCTGGGAATTTCTTTTCTGTTCACTTGTTATTCTTGTTATTTTTTTCCGTTTCCACTGTTACCATTGGAAAGAGAGAAAGTGACTTCCCAATGAAAAAAAGAAAGAAGAAGAAAAAAAAAGCTGACTAAAAAGCTAATCTATTACAGGGCAAGGGATGGTGCAGGGAGGTTTAAGGGCAATACTTAATCCAGTCAACTCTTAGGAATTCCCGTTCTGTTTTGTAGTATGGGATGGAAGCTGTATTTCTTCCTGTGTTTTTGCATTGCTATGAATCTGGGTAGTTCACCCTAGCTTCTCCCAATGTGTCTAATTTGTTCAGAGCTGGGTCTGGTCCAGATACCTCTGTCCAGTTCCCTGGCAGTCTCTCTTATGTATCTCTGCTTTCCCTTGGAGCTCCAGACTATCAGTGGCTGCTTACAAAGTCGTATTCATTGATTTTGGCTTCCCTATGAAATGAATGGAGCAGATCCCCAAAACAGCAGTTCAAATGATTACAAACTATAATTCGAGATATGAAAGCAGTAAAACAACCATTGTGTGTGGGGGTGTTTGTTTTTTTTTGTTTGTTTGTTTGTTTTTTCTTGTCTAATATTCTAATATTATGCCTGTCCTCACTCTGTCCACTGAGAAAACTATTTTAGAAAAAGCATCTAAATAAAGCCAAAAGTTCAAGACAGATGTTTGCTACTGGAATCAGTAATCATCAAAAATGTCCACTGAGACATGACTTATGATCTACAGTTTGAAATAGCCACAGGCTGAACTGAGACCTTGGATCAGATTGTGCCTGGGATGCAGGCTTTCCAGAAACTGAATTTTACTAAAAAACATACTGCCGGCATTGGTTAGAGCCTCTGTATGCTGGGCAGGAGACCAGGGATTAAATTCCTTGTGCAGCTTCCCTGGAGGCAAGATGGAGAGACTAGTTTTCACCAGACGAGGCTCTGTCATCCTGTTTTCTTGCTCAGACACATTTTCTTCTAGAAGTACAAACCTGTTGCTTCCTGCTGGTATAAACCAAAATCACCATCATGCTTTATAACCTCAGCAAAGAATAAATACGTCTACTCAGTTAGTGTTTACAGCATTGAGTGCAGACAATGCGTGAGCAGGTGTTTCTCCTGGATCTATCTAGTCTATGCAAATTGGGCAGCACTCTGTAGTTGTCAAATCACTTGTCCTTCACTGGTACTCAGAATAGCAACATTAATCACAGTAAGCTCTTTGTCAATGCTTGCATGAGTGTAGTGGGCAGCTGGGTGGGAAATGCATTCCTCTCCAATTTTCATTGGTGTTCACAGCCCAGGAGGATTCATGGACAGCTCAGAGCCACCTCTGGTACAAATGGCTCCCACCTGTGCACAGCACATAGATGACAATGCTAGATGTTGCTGGCTATGGCAAACTAAGGTTAATAAAATCAACCTCTCTCTGTTGTGCAGGCTTGGGAGGAAGATGTTTACTATGTTCCTTTGCACAGCTGATAGTAGACTCCCTCTTTAAACGATGTTTGTTTCGGTGTGGAAAATTCAGCAGACTATGAAATGCTGTTGTGGTTTAACCTGGCTGTTAAACCACAACAACACAGCTGTTTGCTCACTCCCCCACAATGGGATTGGGGAGAGAATCAGAAAAAGGTAAAACTTGTGGGTTGAGATAAAGACAGTTTTACGGAACAGAAAATAAAGGGATAATAATAACAACAATAATAACAATAAAATGCACAAAAAAAGTGATACAGAATGCAGTTGCTCACCACCAGCTGACCAATGCCCAGCCAGTCCACGAGCAGCAGCAGCCATCCCCTGGCAAACTCCCCCTATTTTATTGTGCAGCATGATGCCATATGGTATGGGATATCTTTTGGGTCAGTTTGGGTCAACTGTCCTGGCTCCAGCCCCTCTCAGCTTTGTTTGTACCGCAGCCTCCTCGCTGGCAGGGTGGTATGAGAAGCCAAGATGTCCTTGACTTAGTGTAAGCACTACTCAACAACAACTAAAATATCCATGTGTTATCAACATTATTTTTCTCCTACATCCAAAACAGAGCACCATACTAGCCACTGTGAAGAAAATTAACTTTATCCCAGCTGAAACAGGGAAACACTTACTACACAAATCTGCTCAAGGAAATCCTGATTCAAAGGGTGCATGTGTAGGTCTCATCTTACAAGCAAGGGAAATGTAATTTGCAATCACATCAGGTTAACAATGATAATCGATAGATTCATCATGCTGATCTGAAACCCTGAGGACACTTGCCTAGGCAATAAGAGAAACCAATAGCTCACTCTGCCCTCTTACTTTGAAAAATTTAATATTGTTTAGAGCCAGAAATGATATAATAGATAGATGTACTCAGGACTGCACTGGGAACAGACAAACTCAATTTGGTATTGCTCGTGAGATACACATGACATCTGCTGATCCTGATCTCTTCATTCTCTCTGAGTGAAATTCACCCCTTTTCAGACTATCATCTCAAAACTTTTGGATTACTTGTAATATCAGAGATAAGGCTTAACTGAGTGTTTGAATTATTTGCAAATCTTATGCTGTGCACATCAGCGAATTTCCTCTCAAGGACTAGTTTGCCTATCTATGGATGTTCACTTCTGGCTCACTGTAGTAGGAGTCTCTCTTATCAGCTCTCTTCCCAATAAGTAGGAAGAAACCATTCCTCACTAAGTACTATTCATTAGCACATTTTTTCAAGCATCAAACATCAACGCTGTGTGAAAAAATATAGGTAGAGTATGTTTCAAAATTGTCGCTCACCTGTTTTGCAGAGACTCCTGTTGAGACTTTTGAAATGACAGAAGCTCATGTGTACAATTCTTCAGAAAGTTATGAGCATGTACCTTTCTGCAGTTATAATAGGAATGCCTTGTAATCTAAATATGTTTTCTTTGTAAAACTGTGCAACGTGGTTTACTATTAATCCCCAAAAGAGAATTTAAAATGTTTTGAGTCAAGTGAAACATCTGTTTAAATCTCAAGCATTTGCAAACATGTTTAAATAATAAAACATATATAAACCAAAAAGTTACTTCTAATGAGGAAACTTACATTTAAATTCTTTACAAAGTGTCAGATTTATAACATTTCCCTCCCTGCATGATTTTCTTACTCTTCCCATTCTATAAATAGGCAATTTGGAGTAAAATGATGAATCAAAGTTTAATATCAGTATCCTCGGATCTTTCCCCAAATGCATTTATGTTGAAGAAGTTTGGCCAGTTTTGATGTTACATAAATTTTATGTAAAAAATTGACCAGGTTATTATGGAAATTGGTTACCAGTGATTCACATAAATAAAGCTTCATGCTTTAATGATGTTAAAGCTGTGTGAGTAATTTAATTCACTTACGTGAAGTGTTCTTTGTCCCGCCCTGTCTTAAACTTTGTACAGAACCTGGTAATTCCCTATGAGGCTCTCATGCACAGAGACACAGCATAACACCCCAACCCTTTTTGTGGTGAATAGTAGCTTAGCCTTATGAATAGCATATTGCTTAGGTAGTAGGGGATTTTTTATTGTGGGAGATGTATGTAAAACCCTTCCTGCATTATATGGCTTAAGTTCTTTAATGTCAGTAAATGGAATTGATATATCTCAATGATTTTATGAATGTGCTAATTATTAACTTAAAACTATTAATCAACTGAAAAATCAGTGCCATTAATTAGCTCCTACATTTTTTTTTCCTTTTTCCAATCTCAAGGCTTGTTAAAAATCTTTGGAGTAACAAGCCTCACAATATCTCTAATAGGTGTGTTAGGAATGCAGTGTTATTCTCTTTAAGTATTAGAAATTAAGACAATGGCACAAGGGCATTTAATGACTCACCCAAGGTCATACGAAAACATGTTGTTTGAGCTAGATTAGTATCTGGGTCTTTTTATTCCCTGTTCCTGTCCTCAACACAAACTGGACAATTTCCCCAAAGCAGCATACTGTCTGATAAGGGTACATCAGGACAATAAGGCAAATAAGACTGGTACTGAATACAAGGAAAGCAACCAAAGGGGAAAGCATTAAACGAGTTTCAGTTTTGGGCCTCTCGCTACAAGAAGGACATGGAGGTGCTCAAGAAAGTCCAGAGAAGGACAACGAAGCTGGTGAGGGGTCTGGAGAACGAGTCTTACGAGGAACAGCTGAGGGAGCTGGGGTTGTTCAGCCTGGAGAAGAGGAGGCTCAGGGGCGACCTCATCGCTCTCTACAGGTACTTTAAAGGAGGCTGTAGAGAGGTGGAGGTTGGTCTATTCTCCCATGTGCCTGGTGACAGGACGAGGGGGAATGGGCTAAAGTTGTGCCAGGGGAGGTTTAGGTTGGATTTTAGGAAGAACTTCTTTACTGAAAGGGTTGTTAGGTATTGGAATAGGCTGCCCAGGGAGGTGGTTGAGTCGCCATCCCTGGAGGTCTTTAAAAGATGTTTAGATGTAGCCCTTAGTGATATGGTTTAGTGGAGGTCTTGTTAGTGTTAGGACAGAGGTTGGACTAGATGATCTTGGAGGTCTCTTCCAACCTAGATGATTCTGTGTGATTCTGTGAGGTTTGCAAGTCCAGCAAGGAATTGACCCAGGGACCTTTTCATCCCAGAGCAGTAGAGCTAGCGATTGTGCAAAAGTAGCTCTTCAGGTGAAATCATTAGGAGCAAGCACAGAGAAACAACAAAACATAGACAACAAGTTATTTACAGCTGGTCACTCATACAAAGTGCTGAGAGGCCTAAAGCAGCTTAGCTTCCACACAGAGATGAAATCAAGCACCCATGGGCTGTTTACTCTGTGTTAGCCAAGTTGGTTTCTCTTTGCTACTCCTGGCAGACTCTGGCTGCGCACATGCTGGATATTTGTCACACTGAGAGGCAAATCAATCAGAGCACAGGGCTAGAGAGTTGTCATCCATTTCCCTAGATGAAGACCATGTCTACATCCAGCAGAGTTTGTTGCGGTCCTGGCTGCAGCCCTAGCTAGGACCTAGTTGATGTAGTACTGAGATCTTGAAAATAACAAATGTATCAAGACACAAGAAGGACCTCCTGAACACTGGCTGCTGGGAAACCACGCAGTATTGGTCAACACACTTTACCACGATAACAATAATGAGGGCAGGAAAGGAGATTGTGCCCATCATTTCTTTTCATGCCAGATTTCCAAGTATATATAACTGGACCGAAGCTCTTAACAATCTCTGAACTTTTTTCAGGCTAGGCAAAGATGGGCTGCCCAGGTAGAGCTTCCTGTGGTAATTTCACCCCAATCTGGGGCAGGATGATACCACATTGGATGCACATATAAACAGAGTGAAGACAAAGGATGCTAGATAACTCTGATCTTTCATGATTTTGAAGTGGTACACTGAGTTGTCTTTTTATCTCTTAAGAATGCTATCAAATTCTATAAACATTTTATTAGAGTGTTAGTGTGTTACTACTAATAGACATTATCCCAATAAAAGTTTTTTGTTCAGCATCTGTGAAGATGTGTTTTCCTAGTCATTGTACAAAAAAAGAAGGCTTGCTTTGGGAAAAAAAAAAAAAAAAGAAAAAAAGTAGGGGAGGGAAAGGGGAAAGAAACTGTCTTTTGTATTATGGGGACTTTTCAACATTAAAGCAAGACTATTGTCCACAGCCTGACAAAGAGCTTTGCGTGACTTAAATGACATCTTAACAGGTTACAACCTCATCCTTCTTTTTCTTCCAAAAGACAGCACCTTTATCAGCATAGTGCTTATAACAGTGGTTTGTTGCTAATTCAAAGGGAGGATTGGGACCCACTGAATCCCCATAACTACAAGCACCCTCCTCCCCATGCTTTCAGATTTCTCTCAAGTGAGCATTCATCTAGTTCAATTTAAGAGTGCTGACCAAAAGAAATCACAGGCCAACATGTGGGGGAACTACAAGAAAGCAGCTGCATTTAGCTATAGCTAAGTCATCTTTCTGGTAATGTCCCAAATAAATGAATAAATGGATAAATAAATGTAAATGATCCTGTAAGAAGCAGTGTTGTGGAGAGCTATAGAAATAAACAGATATGAGTTAAAAACATCATTTGAGGAGTAAAATGAAATACCAGAAGTCAATTTGCAAGGCCGATTTAAGGTAATCAAAATGGAGTTTTCAAATATATTTGCAGTTAAAAGCTATGGAAAGCAAGAGAAAAAATTGGACCACTTAGAAATAATAATAGCCGTGGACTGTGCATTGGATGCAGAAGCAGCAGCCCTGTGAAAAATGTTCTTTCTTCTTTGCTTCTATCTCTGCTCATCATGAGGAGGCATTTAGTCATGACCAGGGTCAGATTCCACTGCCTGATAAAAGAGGCTTTAGAAAGCATGTAGAAAATTAATACCAAGGGGAAAGATGAAGTCTGAGAGTCCTTAGAGTCTTGCATACCAATGCTTTGTCTCTAAATTCACAGTGTGAAAATTACTGGACATGCCTAATGATGAATCTCTTTTGGCAACTAAGCTGGCAAAAAGTGCCAGCAGCATAGCACTTTTCCACAGACCACTTGAGCTGGCTGTGATCAATCCCAAAAGCTTCACAGAATGAATCAAGCCACTTGGAGAGAGATGGATCCATTCCTTTTTACTTGCACCTGAACTGAAGCACCAGGAGAGGTAGCTTACACAGAATGTATGTACATACACATCTATGGGAGCTACCAAAGACCAGCTGAAAATAACCCTGAAGGAAGCCACTCATATTCAGACATGAGAGGTTCCTTGGACGTGGCAGCTTCTCACCTTTCATCTTGGAGGCTAAATGAACACAAATTTATCTCTGGGATCTCCTTTCACAGAGATTTGTTTCCCATTTTACTGCATTATCTGCGATCCCAGGCTGTGTAGATCAAGTCACAGCTCAAAAAACTTGCCACGTGTGTTTGGAGCGGAGCTAAACTGGCTGCAGGGAAGACTACAGGTAGCTCGACTCCCTGAGTTAAGTGTTTTCCCCTCCATTAAGAGAGTCAAAAGCCAGTCTATATCCAGGCCTAATGGTCAGGTAGGCATACCAGCCATGGGACCTGCTCTTCTGGCATCTCACATCCTGGCTTTTGTCATCCCCTTGGCCTCCAGTGCACCAGGAGCAGCCATGCTTTGTATGCAGAGTCCCTAACCCAGAGAGGCAACAGCTCTTCACGTACAATTGCAGAATGTGCTGATAGAAGCAATATGGAGATTTTAGTAATTTGGCATCTGTAAGAAAGGTTAAGAATATAAGAACAGACATAACTGGGTCAGGGCGAAAATCAGCCTAGCACAGCATCCATGCTCCAACACTAGCCAAAAGCAGAAGCCTGGGGAAGGATAAGAACTGAAATAAGAAAGTATATAAACATCTCATCACCCTACCAGTCAGCCCTAGTCAGGGGCTTCCTGACCTGAGAAAAATGTGATTTTTATATGTTTATTTAGCCTCAGTAGATTTATTTTCCAAACACTTTCAGGTTTCCCCTTGAGACCATACAATCCCCCTTTGGCAAGCAGTGCCAGAAGTCCACTATGTGTTGCATTAAACTTTTTGCTTGTTTTGAATCTGACTATGACAACCACAATTGGATGCTTCTACCTTTTGCTTTGGTGGAGGTATAATGCTCAGGTATTCCTCATGAAAAAGCTGTCCAATGCCTTTGATGATATTGCTCCAATGCTCCTTTTAGATGAACTTGAATTAAAAACCATACTCTAGATGTGGTTAACTCATGGATTCATATAGTGACAAAGCATTGTTCTCTGTTTTGCTCCCTCATGTTTTTTCTAGTATTTAATGTTTGTTTTTTTTTTTTTTTTTTTTTTTTTGTATCCAGAATGTCATTTTTTCCAGATGCATGATCTTCAAGATCTTTCATTTCTAGAAAAAATTATCCAAATATTCATCTGAATTTTTCTTTTCCCTCATTTTCAATGAAGCCAAGGAGCTAAAAATATAAATTAGGCAACCTATAGTGGTTATCCTGATATTTCTCAGTGTGCTCAGATATCTGTTTTGAGAAACAACCTCACTGAGACGTAGTGGCATAGTTTTTATGCATTTTGCTCTCAGTCTTTCCCTGATACAGTGCTGAAACCCCTGTGCAATAGATGTAAAATATTACATTCCTTTAGCTTCTAAACCCTATAATACTCTTAATGACAGAATACCTGAATGTTACTGATCTCAGTAACTGAGTGGGAGAGATGGGGAAATTTTATTCTCATCTTTCTCTAGGCTCATTTTCTTCACTCAGTTACAGAGGAAACCTGACTCTTCCAGGTAGGATAAAGAGGGTGCTGGCACTTAATACTGTGCCATGGGATGGCTGGTGAGAAATTTTTCCATTAGTCCTGTCAAATTTCCTTCTATGGCTCGTATCTCATAGTCCTGTCAAGTACAGATCAAGGGTGAAGCCTCAGGAGGCTCAGAACTCACAAGGTACATTTCCTCCTGGAGCCTTGAGCACCCAAAGGACGTGGGTGCAAGGAAAAGTCTCCTATATGCAAACTGAACTCAGCCCTTCCCATGGTGTGAGTATGGACCTACCAACACCTTTCAGTTGCCTGACCCACAGGCAAAATGCCTGAAATGGAGACAATTCCCAGTGATCTTGGTGAGCTTTCGCTCTGCACCTCTCCTGGCATGTAATGTAATAGTGCTGAGTGAAAAGCAACATTTCACCTTCACAGAAAATCACAGTTGTTCACTGCCAATGAAGATCTGTTTTTATATCTGAGATTTCATTGCAGGCGAATGGATGGCTTTGTATCTCTGGGCATTGCATGCAGGGTCCATCAAAGTTCAATATGCAGGCAGTTTACCCCAGCAAGCAGCATAGAAACTCAACCTCGTCTGCAGTTTTATAGGAGGAAGATTTCCATTTGCCTTCCCCCTCGTCTTCACTTTCAAAGCAGGTAATTAAAAGTATCAAAGGGAAGTATCACTGTCTCATTACATTCCTCATTTATACGAATATAATACACCAGGAAATTATTTCAAGCATGAAAGAAACAGGAAAAGCAGCCTAGCAGGAGTCCAGTCCAATGCTGCAATTTTGTAGATAAGAGAATGGAGACCTAACTCTTAATAAATTAGAAAAAAAAAAATCTAATGTAAGTAAAGAATTAAAATAATGGATACATTGCATATATTTCTATGATTAACTGGCTGTGCAACTTATTTTTTCAGTAGGAATAAATTAAGGTCTCTAATAGTATAAGCATTTATAGCTGTTTATAGTTTGCAGTACTTTGAATCAGCCTTGTCCTAATAATTACTCATTTTTCTATGTTGAAGTGAAGTCACTTAATAACACTTTTGTCAAATCAGAAATTTCATGTAAAAGAAAGCTTATTATCAGCGTGCCAGCACTTGTTTCCCAAAAATGCGTGCTCATGTACTTTACTGAGGCAATATAGTAGAACACTACAAGAGTTAATGGGAAAGAAAAAGAGATAGAATGAAAAAAATTGCATGTAATGGTGTCTTGGAGTCAAACCCAGGTCTCCTGCTGGTTTTTTTTTTTTTTTTTTCCAGCTCTGTCACCAGCTTGTTGTTGGATGTAGGATTTCCCATTTGTAAAGTAGGGATACCATTGTTGAAACACTTGCAATGAAAAGCACTATTTGTAGGACTGACACATGCTTAACACTCATGAGCAGTTCTACTGATCTCAACATAACACTACAACTGGTATACTAAACATAAGATCACCCTAAGAACTTAAATATATATTTTTTTTGAACATTGTTTTAAATATTCAAATGGTTTAAATCTGCAGTATTTATTGAAAACTTTCTCTTAAGTTTTATTTATATTTAAGTACAAAACCAAAAAAATCATACACTTTCACAGAAAAACGACATAATAAAGAAAACCAAGGAAAGATATGTAATTAATACACACTGTAATAAGCAAGGCAACAGAAGAAACAACTCAGCACAGAAGCCTTATGCTGGGACGTAATTTAAGATAACAAACATAGGAAAAATTGCCAATCGTTGCAGTTCTTTTCATTCACCTATGTCAAAGATAGAGAGAAGCTGACAAGTTTAAGTAGAACTTTAGATCATTTGCCTAAAGAAAGTACTCTATTGTATTCATTATAATGCATAATAAATAATACACCTAAATCAATATAATATACCTAAATAACACATAATATACCTAAAAAATAAATAATAATAATAATAATAGAAGAAACAACAGGCCAGCCCCTACCCAAAGTACTTGCAGAATGATCTTCTGCCAATATTAACTGCAAAAGTTTCCATGCTCAATTTTGAAAATGGCTTGTTAAGATTTAAACTTCTCAATCCCAAAAATGTAAAATGATGTTGGAGCCAGAAAAGCAGATATTCAAGCCTCCTGCTCTCTTTTCTTTGAGTAGATAGCTGGAGAAAAAGACATGACAAGAAGAAACAGCAAATAATAAAGTAGACTTTTAAAATCCTATTTCAGGTTCAATGATTGAGGGTGTGAACTCAAGAAAGGATTTATAAGTGTAATTTTGAAACTGATGTCTGCAATTAATTAATGGTTTCACAGAGCTTATATACTCTGAGGGAAGTGTAAACTCTACGAATTTCATGGTTGTGAGAAGCTGCTCAACAACAGCCTCTACGAGTCAATCACAAGGGCAAAAGCAAGGCTTGGCCTGTCCTTCTGGCAAAGCAATGACCAGCACTGTCTGAGTTGAAAGGAAATCATTATGTATCCACTGGCCATAGGGTCTGGACAGATTTTCTCTGAGGGGTGGATTTTTAAGTTGTAGAGTAGTAGTACTACAGATGCAATGGCACCTGTTCTGGCTATGTACAGATCCAGCTCAAGATGAGTATGCTTCAAGCTCAGCAGAGCACTACAGAAATAAAGGTGTATTGTTTTGGGGTCAGCTTATGTTCAAATGCTCTTTCTTTGCATTGGTTTGTACAGGGTTCCCTGCTGGTCCCTGCTAGTCTCGTGCAGAGCCAGCATCTACAGAACGGCCTACTAACATCAGCTGTACTCTTGCTTTGGCTTGACATCACACAAACTCCCCAAGTATCTATGCTAGTAAGCTAAATGGGGAAGGTCACAGGCATGTGTATGGTCTCACAGTCATCTATTCTGTACAAGCTATGGCATACCTCTTTGAGACCAATGAACATTTTCCCAAATATTACAATGTAGGGGTTATTATGGACTGTAAATCGTCATTTTGGAATTGATCACCCTGTGTTTTGGATGACGTATGCTCTATGGAGGCCAGCCTTACTGTGTCATTTGGCCTCAGCTCCCAAGAACAATCTCAGCGATATTTTATTTCCTAGAACAGATGCAGCACGAATGGCTATACCCTCTACTCCTCAGAGCTCCTCTGAGTAGAAGGGTGTAACACCCAGCTGCAGTGCTGCATAAATGCCCAGGAGTGCAGGGTCCACAACTGCGCTCAACACAAGCCCATCTAGAACTGGGAGCACTGGGAGCTGAGACACAGACATGAGTCAGCTCCCAGGGAGCTGCTTATATCTGGAAGGGACTGCATGAAGAGAGCTAGAAATCCCTATAGGAGGTCAGGTAACTGCACACAAGTATTTTCACATCTCACTCTAGTGGATCCTATAGTATTTATTGACCTGGCATGACAGAGGCAAGTATGTCATGACCTAAGTGAAACAGAATATGGTGGACTTGAGACCTGGGGGATTTGTCTTCCCTGGTCTGTTTGCTGCTGTTCATCTTTACAGATCTGACCTATGCACTCCCAGAACAGAGAGTAAAGTCACAGAGAGAATAGAAAGAGGATTTAAGGAGCCAACAGGACAGACTGCAGTGACCAGGCACAAGTCTCAAAGACAAATGCACCTACCTATATCTCAGT
The DNA here is from genome assembly GCF_964034855.1 of Anser brachyrhynchus. Lineage (NCBI taxonomy): Eukaryota > Metazoa > Chordata > Aves > Anseriformes > Anatidae > Anser > Anser brachyrhynchus. The sequence continues at coordinate 35,226,752 of NC_137696.1, forward strand.
TACACACAACCAGTCACTTTGTCCCTCTTCCTTTCCTTTTCCCCACACTAATTTATTTCCAGCCCGCCTTGAGGCCTCCCTTTCCAGCCTTTGATCTTCCCCTAAATATCCCAGGCTAAGGTTTGCACAGTCCCACAGCAACCTCAAATATACATAAGTTTTGTCTTTCTTCTGTAATCCCTGATTTCTCTTATTTTTACCAGCTACAAAGTTGACTTTTTCCAAGGTTACACATGCACAGCCACTAACCAGTTATCCTCACAGCCCCGTCCTTGCTGTCTATACGTGCTTGCAGACCTCACTTCCCAGTGGTGGAACATGGTCACAGGACATGAAGACTCTGGTTTACCTAGTGGGTGACCATGGTGTACATACTGATCACAGAGGAAAAAACTGTCGTATCACTATGAGTGGCAAAGACGGAGGAAATTCATTAAGAAGCTGCTCAGTAGGTTTATTACATTGCCTTTTAAGTCACTGTGCATTTCTGAGGAAAAATGGGCATGCTATTATGCATAGTTCATTAGAGACTACTGCTGTCTGAACAAATCCAGTATGGGAAGCCTAAAACAATGCTGTGTTAGGTGGAGAGATTATTATTTTTTCTGATGTATAATGTTAGATAGGGCCATTAATTAAAGTGTGACACAGTATGTGTGGATATTTCCATATTCCTTTGAAATGTGAAATGAGTCTACACTGGATTTCCACCATCTGGCAAAACAGAAAATTGTCAATACTATGAGTACTGTCAAGCCACCATGGAAGGAATTACAGAGATGGAGATGGAGGGAAATACTGTTATCATTTGCTGGGAAACTTTGCTCCTAAGAAGAAAAAGAAATAGTTTGTCTATCACAGGAATTGATGGACCAACATTCTCTACTTGTATACAGCAGGAAAAGTGAGGCAGGAGTAATAAAGCAGGGAAAAATATTAATGCAGGCCAAACCACCTGTGTGGCAGGAACTCCATGACAACAGTGGCAGTCTTAAAACAGAAGAGTGGCAATTAATTGTCCTGCTGAGACATTTATTGTTGTTTTTGTTGGACACAGAAGACAATATTACTAAGATATGCAAAGGAGTTCACAACAGGAAGAAGATTTTGTGATCTTTCATTGGTTACATTATATAGGATCAGGGAACTGTTTACCACAGTCACTTCCTCCTATTCTCCTCTTAGTTATCAAACACCTCTCAGGACCACATGACAACATGAATGATCACAATGCAAAAGAGGCAATACTGCCAATATTTTTTATCACTTTACTTGTGTTAGAAGAATATTGGGCATACTAATTAAGACGTTCTACAGAGGAGCTGTAAAACAACCCAATGCACTTAACAACCTGTCTTATTGCAGTATGTAGTGGGTCAATCAGATAATAAACAAAGAAAGATCAATTGTAGCTGTTGGGAGTAGTAGATAAGAATTATGTTCAGGCTTGGACAAAGTTTTAGGCAATGACACTTTTCTAGGAATTTATTAGGCTAAGTTCCACATGGGAGTGAGTTGATCAGCTTTACTGAAGTCTGCTGAGTTGTATCAGTGGCAGCCAATTGAAACTGAGGCCAGGAAATATAGTGAACCTTCAGCTCAGCTGTGCCTCTAACCATTGGGTCTCAGGATGCAGTGAGTAGCTGATGTCATGGTTCAGCAGGCTGTCAGTGAGTAGTGCTTTAACTAACATTTTTTTTTCCTGTTCTGGGCAGTCGGAAATGATGCAGTGATATTTCTGCATTTGTCTTGACTTGCACATGTAGTAGATGTGGCTAAGGACATATGAAGAAGTTAGTATTGTATGTCCATGCCTAGGCAGTGTATTTAGAAGGAGAATTAGAATCATAAAAGTTAGAAAAGACCTTCAAGATCATCTGGTCAAACCATCACCCTAATTGTTACAAGCTCCCAGTAAAAGTGGGAAAAATGTTACCGTACTCTCTAGAAAGATGTAAAAAAGTATAAGACTAATTAGTTTATAGGAAGTGAAGACTATTTGTCTTCATGGGTGAATATATGATGCTAACTCATAAGTTGCAAGTTTTTAAGTAACATTCACTGTATTTCTACTAAAAATGAGCTCAGATCCTTTATGTGACTTTAACTCCCTGCGGAGTGGAGTATGGTGGGGAGTAGGCTCAAGACTTTAAATATCATTTTTCTCAGCCCCAACCGCAAGCCTCCCTGATACTGCTGAATGCATGCACGCAGTCAGACACACCCAGAGCATGGGCAATGAGTTTCCAACAGAGCTGGCACCTGAAATACCAGCATTGTGTTCAGGACAGCAGTCTGAAAGAGTCTAGGCTTTGTTACCCCCAGGGCTCCTGGGATGATTTATGCACCTGTTCAGTTAAAAAAAAATAAAAAATGCTGGAAATGGAGCTAGAATAACTTTGAGTTTTCTGAACAGGCAGGATAGAGAAGGCATTTATTTTTCAGGTCAGTTCACACTGAAAATTTCTATTTTGACACTTTTTCTGCAGCTTTAGATTTACCTAATAAAATTGAGTGCAAGGAGGAAGGCAGCTGTTAGCTGCTCACTTACTGATCCAATTTACCAGCTAAACAAACAGTTGTCTCTGGTCCTCTTCCCAAGGTAGGTTAGACAGAGACCACCTTATTCCTATAATAACTCCTCCTTTCCAAATTTACCCCCTCTCTAAGGTAAGAGAGAATGGAAGTGTTATTTTTTTGAAGAAACTGAGTAGAAAAACCTGTTATCATCCAGGTCATTTGAATTATTCATTAACTGATCACTCTACCCATCATTTTCCTATGTCCAGGTGCAGATTTTTATGCCTTTCTCACCAGTCTGCTAAGGTTTGCAGCTGGGAGGTCCTGACGAAGCCTTACACTCAAATTGTGTTGTGTAGGTGTTGTGGTTTAACCCAGCTGGCAGCTAAGCATCACTCAGCTGTTTGCTCTCCCCCCTGTGGGATGGGGGAGAGAATCTGAAAAAAATAAAATGAAAGCTTGTGGGTTGACATAGTTTACTAGGACAGAAAAGAAAGGAAAACAATAATGACTGGTAATAGTACTACTACTAATAATGTGTGCAAACCAAGTGGTGCACAATGTAACTGTTCACCATCTGCTGACCAATGCCCAGCTTGTGTCCCCCCCACCCTGGGGGGCCTGGCACCTGGCCAGTCACCCAATATTAATTGTTCAGTGATGATGTCAGATGATATGGAATACCCCTTTGGCCACTTTGGGTCAGCTGTCCTGCTTCTGCCCCCTCCCAGCTCCTGCTGCACCCCTAGCCTGCCTGCTGGTAAGGCAGCATGAGGAGCTGAAAAGTCCTTGGCTTAGTGTAAGCAGTGCTCTGCAACAACTAAAACATCAGTGTGGTATCAACATTCTTCTCATCCTAAATCCCAAACACAGCACCCTACTAGCTACTAGGAGGAAAATTAACTCTATCCTAGCCAAAACCAGGACAGTGGGAAGACTCAAGCCATTTCAAAAATCTTTAATGGATAGCTTGTGCTTTTGACAGCTTGAAATTAGAAAGTGTCACTTCACAATGAAGTGTTGGGTGACAACTCAGTCCTTCATTCCTCCATACTTAAAAGACCTTGCAGAACGTAATTGTAGAGTAATTTCAACTGTATTCTGTTCCTGCTTCACAGGAACAAGCTGTTCACTTTCCTTCCTTGCCCAGTCTTGCTTCAGAGTTTCTGGTCACCAGTATTTCTTCCTCACTATGTTCTGATATTGAAGCACAGCAGCAACTGAAAGACGAAAGGTGGTGAAGTATGCTGAATATTTGAAATTAGGTTGTTTCTGGTTCCAGCCTAGAAAGTAAACAGGAATTATTCTTGAAGCAAGCCAGAGCAATGGGTGAGAATATCCTCTCTTTCAGGTGACATTTATCAGGAGAAACTCCAGTCTATGTCACAAAAGATAATTAAAGAGAAATTTTCTTTCAGAAAAAAAAGAATTAGACTTGGAGTTGCTTGATGTGCGAGCAACGGTATATACTATCACAAGAAGGAGCTCATACCAAGGCCAGTATTTATGTGGCAAAGGAGGTGCTGAAAGCTAAGAGCTAATGTATGAATCTACTTTAAAAAATGTGAAACTGACGTATTTTCTCCCAACATTTTGCTTCTTGTTAGTGTTTATTATGCTCTGCTGACTTCAATAGCAAAAATTGAGCAAGATGCCCAAGAAAGTAAGTTATCTGAGACAAAACTATTGATAAGCTCAGTAAGATTTATCTTAAAATCCCTTGTCTGAGACAATTTCTCCATGTACGAGGTTGTCCAAAGGGAAGGCTTCACTATGCTACTTCAATATTTTTCACTCATACTAGTATTAAGGGATGGGGGCTTGCAATCTCTTCACCACCATTAAGAAATCCAGTATTGTTGTCTGGATTTCTGAAGAAGACATGTAACCTAATGACCTTCCAATTTTCATTCATCAGGAAAGCAGATCTTTTGTTAATGTTGCCACTGCACTGCCATCACTAGGATTAGCCTTCAATTTATTCAGCTTCCAAACTCTTCTTCGATGCATGTTCCGGTTCATTTCTTCCTTGGTGATCAGAAAGGCGTACTGTATTAAAGGTGGGATAGATGTATTCATTCTGTCCTCTACACATGGTATTTAAGTGCAGGCTGATTTCTTGACCAAGTTGCATGAAAATTTATCCATATGCCTCCAAGCTTTATAAATCTTCATGGTAGCTTAGACTTATTTTACCACCAAAGTCCAGAAGTAAGCTTAGGGAAGAAGTTGCAAGTGGGACCAAGTATTAATGTTGTGTAACTAGTTCCTCATTTTAAAACTTGTGCTGCCACAAGAAAAAAGGGGTGGAAGAGTAGATAGGAAACAACTCTATAGTAGCTTCTGTGAGCTCATTTCAATTCTGAGCCTTGTTACTAGACAATACTAATGTAGTCCAAGATAAGATGGGCATCTTCTTAATAAAGTTCTTAAGACCAGGTCATCAATAAGCTGAGTCTAGCAGGAAGCTGTGTCATTGTGATATCCTGTGAGCAAAGTAAAAAGTTCAGTAAACAATCTAAACATACCCAGTGTTGCTTATCCATAGCAACTGCTGGATGTCAATGTTTTTGAAAAGGCTTTTCCCAGTTCTCACAGTGAGTTTATATTTTGGATTCTTAATGTTCACCTTGAAGTTTGAAGTGCCTGTTGTTTTGCAATAGGTGGCCTGGGACTGTCCTGCATGACTTTTGCTTCTGCTGTGTTATCCAGCCTCAATTCTGCCTACTTTTTATCCTGCATGGCTTGGAACTGGAATCTGTCATCACTGGCCTCTGCTTGGTGTTTGTTTCAGATAAGATCTGTATTCTGTCAAATTCATTGTGTGCCATTAGCCATAGTGGAATGCCAAAACTTAATCCCTCCTCTTTCCATATATTTCATCTATCATATAATCTCTCTTTTGAGAAAACCCTATTGAACCAATTAAGGGGTTATACTATATTCATAAATCTTCCACTTCTCAGCTTGCACTTGATAAATTGGGCTTGGCCATAGCTCGAGAGACAGCTGACTGCCAAGTGCAAAATACCCATCCTGGGTATTGGCTGAGGTCAACTGCATGAAGTTCAACAAGGCCAAGTGCCGGGTCCTGCACCTGGGCTGCAACAACCCCAAGCAGAGCTACAGGCTGGGAGATGAGTGGCTGGAAAGCTGCCTGGCCGAGAAGGACCTGGGAGTATTGGTGGATAGTCGGCTGAATATGAGCCAGCAGTGTGCTCAGGTGGCCAAGAAGGCCAACGGCATCCTGGCCTGTATAAGAAGCAGTGTGGCCAGCAGGTCGAGGGAAGTGATTGTGCCCCTGTACTCGGCTCTGGTGAGGCCGCACCTCGAGTACTGTGTTCAGTTTTGGGCCCCTCGCTACAGGAAGGACATGGACGTGCTCGAGCGAGTCCAGAGAAGGGCGACCAAGCTTGTGAGGGGTCTGGAGAACAAGTCTTATGAGGAGCGGCTGAGGGAGCTGGGCTTGTTCAGCCTGGAGAAGAGGAGGCTCAGGGGCGACCTCATCGCTCTCTACAGTTACCTTAAAGGAGGCTGTAGAGAGGTGGGGGTTGGTCTATTCTCCCACGTGCCTAGTGACAGGACGAGGGGGAATGGGCTAAAGTTGCGACAGGGGAGTTTTAGGTTGGATGTTAGGAAGTACTTCTTTACCGAAAGGGTTATTAAGCATTGGAACGGGCTGCCCAGGGAGGTGGTGGAGTCACCATCCCTGGAGGTCTTTAAAAGACGTTTAGATGTAGAGCTTAGGGATATGGTTTAGTGGAGTACTTAGTGTTAGGTCGGAGGTTGGACTCGATGATCTTGAGGTCTCTTCCAACCTAGAGAAATCTGTGAATCCTCAAGGCAATGTCTAGGGTATGGAGTTGAAGGTGGCCAAAACCATAATTCATGCACAATCTTGGATGCTCCAGCTCTTGTAGCTGACTTCTACAATGCTGCCAGCTTGTTTAATAGTAAGTAGCTATCTCTCACTAAATCATGCTCTAGATATAGCAGCCTACTGGGTGATGGAGGACACTGTTAATGTATTTTTCTGGCAGCCATGTAAGCATCCTGGTCAGGCTGACAGGGGACCATCAGACTCATTTGTCATGCATACATAGCACAATAAATAAAATGTGCTCTGATAGTCTTGCAGAAGGACTATCTGATCATTAGTGTGCATGATTCTAGGCATGGAAAACAACTACTTTGATCAAAGACAGTGAACTAGATGATCACAAAATACTGGGAGGGGCATGAAAATTTCTTTGTGAACATTTCTCATGTTTTGTATGGCCCATGGTTATTTAGCAAGGAGAAGAAATCTAACCTTACTCCAAGCCTCTTTCTGGGAGTTACTCATTTCTTTATTGAAGGTGATATTTTTTTCATTAAGCAGTATGGGAAGGTCCTTCTTCCTTTTATTTTTGCAATAGTTTAGATGGCAGGCCAGACCTCTTACAAAACAAATTGTAACCAATGAAACACTTTTGCCTAGTGCCTAGCCATCCAAAACTTTGTACTCTTTTCTCCAAGGCTTCTTAACACTAGGATTTTTGAATGGAAAAAACTTTTATGATAATCCTCAGTTTTAACCTTGCAAAGCCTCAACATCAAGCCTCTAGTTGTGCCAGGGGATGTTTGGTTGGATATTAGGAGAATGAACTTTATTGAAAGGGTTGTGCGCATTGGAACAGGCTGCCTTGGGATGTGGTTGCGTCACCATCCCTGGAGGTCTTCAAGAAACATGCGGATGTAGAACTTAGTAGCATGGTTTAGTGGAGGACTTGTTAGTACTAGGTTAAAAGTTGGACTAGATGATCTTAGAGGTCTTTTCCAACCTGAATGATTCTAAGATCATTCTTCTCACATTGTGGGCTATGAGGTTAAAAGCAGCCCACATTCCCTTCATGATGGAATCAAATGCTCTGTTTTTCTGTTGGTTGCACTTGGTCAGAGTGGTATTGCTGGTACCAGCATGTGATCAGAGCAGTACCAGTGAATATTGTAACATTACTGCATAGCTCTGCTGGCATAGGTGTCTGCATGAGGTACATCTATTGCCTCTTGCAAGCACTCAAATTCTCAAGGCAATATAGAAAGTACATGAAATAGAGCAAGAAAAAGGTATCCTTTCTGGCTGCTTATTCAGTTATCTGAGCTAGATAGTAGTAGTTGGGACATTCTTTTATGTGCATCTCCATTGGGGAGGGGGGAGGGGGAGAGGGGAAGACTCAAGGTAGTAAAAAGGCCATGGCATTAAGAATGTAGGTTTTGTATGCCCAGTTCAGTAATGAGCTTGAAAGGAGTTTTTTGATTTCACAATCCAAACACCAGAATGTATTTTCGGATACAATTTCAGACTTCTCTGTGAGCGATAAATAGTTTAACTCAGCTCAACAGTTAGTTCATTTCACTCAAAACAGAACAGTAGGTCATGTGTAAATTGGTAGCTTTCTGAACATTTGCTTTCTCACATTAAGGTGCTTCACAGCATAATCTAATGTCGTCTTTTAAGGTTTATTGAGAACTGTACTAGTAGAGCATTTCCTTACAGTCTCATGGGAATGTCTAGGTGAAATCTGACTCACGAGAACGACTTCAGTGAAGCTGAGAACTTAATGGGTTGAATTTGACTGCAGATTTCTGGTCTGAAAGGCATTGTTATAGCTTAATAGATCATAATATTTATGAGCGGCTTGTGAGCCTATGCTTGTACATAGAAAAATCCAAGTCAAACAAGTATTTAGTGGTGTATGGAAAAGCTCTGAATGTTCCAGAAACTTGCATTAAAAAAATGCCTTGATATTTGACACTATCCCAACTTATGCTTACTTGCTAAACTATATTGCCTTTCTGTGTAGGGAAACCAACAGTTCTAGTTACCCTGTTGCTTCAGTATTTTTCAGCTGCATGTACATGCATATAGTTTTATTACAATCTTTATTTTTGAAATGCTAACAACTGATATGATAAGTTCATAACTCTTATGTCTTTTGCTTTTTATTAAAGTGTATGTGTGTGGAGGAATAGGACAGGGACAGATGAGCAATTGTGATTCTCAGATTCTTTTACTGCTATGCAACTGACTTAAGCATAAGGAATTGTCCTGGCCTCACTGTACATGTTCTTATGAATTGTTTCTAGACTTACTAGTGGTACTAGGATCTTCAGGTGCACCATCACCATGAGAACTTACAAGGAGATTTTGCCTTTGTTTTTGAATACATATATTTAAACAAAATATCTATCTTTAATCATTCAGGAATAGTAAATATCTGGACAACATACAAAAGATTACCTTTAATCACAATTGAAGGGAGAAAAGATTGGCAGCTAGGCCACATACAAAAGTATTGTGGGAATTCACCACAAAGTGAATTTTGTGACTAGGTTTTACTCTATCTTTTCCTTCCAGTCTTGTGAACAAGATTTTATACTACTGACTTTGTACTGTCACATCAAAAGGCATAATTTAGGCCTATATAATCTTCTTTCTTTGCCCTAATCCCTCTGGTTTAGGGCAAGGATTGATATTCAGTTCTGTATACTGCTTTTCAAATCATTTTTCACCACTCTTAAAAGCTATTAGGTAGTGTTCCCTCTACTGATCCACTTCTCTCCAAGTCTGCAAAATCACTGAGTCATCCTCTGAAGAGGCAATTTATTTGGAAACTTGCAGAATTTCTGGCATTTTGTCCAAATTCATCCTTTGTAAAAAATCTTAAATTGTCAGTGGGCTGTGCTTCAGGAGGGATCCTCCTAACAAATTAAGAGCTCTGCAACCCTGTATCTTCATCACTAGTGTCCTGCTGAGACCTGCAGGTAGTCACTAAAGCCAGAAAAACAAGAGCTGAGTAATTCCTGACAAGCAGCAAATCCTGGAGGTGCTGACTTGGGTGTTATACTAGGTAAGAGGTGGTCAGTCTTTTTCAGAAGCAAAAGGGCCACATGCACTTGCATTTTACTTTGTCATAGGAGTTTGGCAGAATGTGAAACCTCACCTTGAGGTGAAAACACCGTTGTTGTTTCAGGACGGAACCTGAGAACAAACACAATCCTATCCCAAAGGAAATGCTGTGCTTCTGGCCTTTAAGCTTATTGACAGAGCTTTGCACTGAAAGCCAAGGAAGAATTGGTGCATGTAGTTCTGGGTAGGCTTGCCATGCTAATATCTGCTGAAGTGACTAATGTCTGTTGTCATATAGTCCCACAAGGAATAACATCCCAGACAGTGAACTCTGAACAAGAATGCCAAAGGCGTCCTGGCACTGTTTGGTATTTTCTGCACTAGCAGTGAATAATACACCCCTAAATCTCACTTATACCCAGTCTGGAAACAGAAATGGGCCTAGAAAGGCTGACAGTTTTCAGACTTGTAATTTTGTCCCCAAGTAATATTGAGATCTACTGAGATTTGAGATTGCTTTTAACATACCTGATGACATGCTCAGCTGAGACCTGTTAACTGGTTCTATCCAAGACAGTATTACCAATTTGTTTATCACAGCTGATACAGGCTCCAAAGGTTATTTAGAATAACCAGTGTTTTTCCCTCAGTCTGCACAGGCTGGTGTGTAAGTTGTCAGGTAGAAGATTTGTGCTTCCAAAAAAGTTAAACCCAATCTTGTAAAATTGTCAAGTTTTCCCCACACTAGACTGGATTATGTGTGCGGTGGTGTCTTCTAATTCAAGCAAGTGGTCTGTCTACATCTCATGTTCCATTCAGCAAGGATCTGGGAACCTGAGTCCTCAGTTCTTCCTATCACTACTAGCATGTTCGCTGCACCAAGCACCGTTGCTTCAGGTTTTGGGCACCGGTGAGATACTAGGGGAGGCTGGACAGGTGATTGGACTTGTTCTCCATTCTTCTAGCTGTTATTCCTAGAGTAGCTAGCTGAGCCTCAAAACAGCATATGATCAAGACTATGCACGAGGTGGATTAGTTCATGGGGAGGAAAATGGACTTGTCAGTGCAAGGCTCTTTGCTTCCCTCAGTGACACTTCAAGAGACTGACTTTGGAACCTACTTAATATATTAATGTAATAAAATAAACTGGATATATTTCATGTTAATTATTAAAACATTGCTATTCTAGGATGCCTTTTTAAGTCAAGGCTGGTTTGTATACTCAAACCCAGTGTGAGGGTACGACATCACCTTATCTTTGGTTTTGAAACAAAATGAACTTGTACCACTGTGTTCTGATGCTTATGTCTTACCATGATGGAGTGTAAGCCCATGGTTGTGTTGGATGCAAAACGTTTGTCAGAAATTCCAGTGAAATTGTGGTAATGCACTGTTGTTATACTTCTCTAAGAATGAGAGAGGGAATAAATTTAGAATATTATATTAAGATATAATTTTGAGCAAATTCATCTCATCTTATTTGTAAGATCATCTTATTAATTTCAGCTGGATGAAAATTTTCCTTTTTTACCCCAATGGAATTATTTCAAAACATTTATATAGCATTGTAGCACTTACAGTGTTCTACATTGTTGAAATGCTTCTTACCTTGGTGAGTGGAGATGAGATAAATACATGGATGATGAGCCATTATTGATGAAAAAGGAAGGAGAGAATTGAAGCAGAAGGATTAAGAAGGTGTGGAGAAGCAGGAAGAGCACCAGGCTATGAGCAAATCTGGGCTGAAACTGGAGGGAAGTTATCGCACAGCATAGAAGAAACTTAAATTATTTGTATGTGCCAATGCTGAGGAAAAATGAGAGAGGATCAGGAAAGCAGTGTAAACAGAGGAAAGAGCAGATGTCTAATTAACCTAATATTTTTTTTAGAGCAAAGCCATTCCTAAATGTCCCTGCAAAAGTGTGAGCCATTTGCCAGGAAGCACAGCTAGTTAAATTAATGTAGCAGTGATATGTTTAGAGACAATGGAGTTCCAGTTATTTTCTCACATACACCCACCTAAATCAGCTGAAATCAGAATTGCATGTGATAGGAAGGAAACGTGCTAGGTCTGTTCTGCTTAAGAATTACTTCCACTGTGCGAAGATTAAAAAAAATATATATGGTCTCTGGTATATGCAGACCCAGAGCTCAGGAGGAAGAGCTCCCTTGTTCTGTACCCTGCCTGCTGTTGCACTTAAAGCTGCAATAAATTTTTTTTGGCCTGAGCAGAAGCACTGTTTTATCACAAATGAGTTTATAGCTCAGAGTAAGGATTTACTATAGGACACTTATATGTTGGAAAAGTATAAAATTTTATATAACAATTTTGGTATAGCTTGCATGGAAATTTACAGATCATAGTATAGGTTCTCAGGCTGTTATCACCCATGAAATTCACATACTAAATCCTGAACTCTTGCACACGTGTTAAAGAGTACCTAAATATCAGATAACATTACCACCTTACACTGGCTGAGGATATATTCAAATATTTTGTTAAAGGCAGATTGTAAAAGATGAGCTGTTTGTACTACAAGTCTGTGTGAACAGCATTTAAAAGGTTGGTTGCATGCATGCAGTTGGCTGCCTGCCATTTGTCAATTGGATTTTGTTGGGTTGAGTTCCTTCAACACAGGCTTTTTTTAACATCAAATTTCTGCTGCTCTTTGTACTTCCTTGGCACTGAAGTCAGTGAAATTAACCAAGCCCAGGGCATAAAAATGCCTGAAATCTTCATGGTACAGTAGATGAAGATTTAATTTCTCCTTCCCACAGAGAAAATCTGTACATGTTGACATATCAAGTTCTGTGACAAGTTAGCCAAAGCGTTAGGTTTTTGTTTCCCTTAAGGTTAATAGCTCCAAGGGCTACTTTCTCAGATATTGATACCTTCTAAAAATGTTAGGTGCCTTTTCTGGATTTTGTTGTCTTGGCTCAGAGATGTTATTTAGGGAAAGTGGAAGCAAAATGGTTAAATGTTGTGAGATTGAGTATTGGATTGACGGGGAAAAATAAACAATATGTATACATAGCTTCAGCCACCCCTTACAAGAACATCTGTAAAATAAAGAGAAAACTATTGTCTGAAGACTTGGGACAGATTTATAACTGAAGCCAGTGGAGTAGTCCTCAGGTGGATCTAAGACTCAGTTTTAGCATAGAAAACACTTGTATTAGAAAAACTATATTTAATAAAGCTCCATTTCCCTAAAACACTACAAAGCCAGGGTCAATTTTAAAGCAGTACACCTGTGTGAAGAGGTTCTTCAAAAACATCAAGATGGGCTTACGTATATATTACTATTTTTCTTTAGAAAAACACTTAATACTTCAAAAATCTTTTATCTATTTGGAATAGCTCATTCTTTCCACTAAAACATCTTGAAATGTCCAGTGTCAGAAAGAGATGATAAAAAACACTTGCTGTATTTTTTCAGTTAGTTGGAAAGAAAAAAATAACTCACTAAATGAAGATCTATGAAGAAAATTGCAGGTTACTCAAAATAGTGTAGTGGTCTGTATACTTAAAGATTAAGAGTGTCAGACTTGGGTATTAACAGTATTCCCCCACCTTACGGTAAGAATGTTCTTGTTGCATTGAAATTACAAAAATATTACAGATTTGGCTTCTTTTCTGTAGAACATCAGATTAAATATGTAATGACCTTTTCTATGATTTATCTTTTCTGCATGAACATAACATGGAGTATTAGGAAAAAACACCACCATATGGTCAGCTTGATTGAAAAATCCATTTTCTGCCTCTAAGATCTTTAGGTGATAAAGGTTTTCTAGCAGATCTTTAACCCTGCATGTAGGGTGTTGCAGGTCTTCTGTGGTGGTTTTATTTTTCTTTACACAGTTTCAAATATCTGCTAGATTTCCCTAACCATGTTCACAATATGCTGTTAACATTGTTGCTCAGGTCAATTTAATTTTCTTCTGTACTTGTCTAGAAGTAATAGTTATATCCAAAAGGTCTTTGAAAGAAAAAAGTAAACAGTGTGAACTACTACTATTAGAAAATAGCCTGTTTACAATTTGTAGCAATTATTCAAGTATTCATGCAATTATTCAAAGCTAAATGCTCCTGGGTGGGATGCTGGCTCAGTAGGATTGTTTGAGATTGGGAACAGTTGGCAATGCAGTATGGTCAAGAATAAAAATTCTTCATGAATATGGTTGACATGACAGTGTGATATGTGTCAACAGAAGTGGTCTTTCATAAATACATATATGACAGGTCTTGCATTCCCTGTTCCTTTCCTGCCCTGCATGAGAAGGTGCAGGGTTCTGGGAGATCCTGCACAGGGTACCTGCTTGAATACTGCCCTCAAGAGGTGCCATTATCCTTTGATTAGTGTCCTGGGGTTCTTAAGTATCAACTCAAGATGTACTTCTACATTTGTGAAAGGTAAACCTTGTACAAAAAGTTTCTCTTTCAAATTATGCAAACTGTTTGAAGGAGATGGGAAGAACCTAATTTTTTTTTGCTATAGAAGGTAGGTAATATCACTCCACACAGTTTGTTGCACCTGTCCTAAAGCAAGTATAGATGTGACTAGGTGTTTTAATTGCTGAGTCAAAAACAATCCTTTGCAACCCAGGCTTACTTCCCTTGGCTACTACCACTTTTCTGCCCTCTTGCTGTTTGAGTTGCATTAAACCAAGGTATGAAAAAAAAATCATAATCTGACCTACCTGCTTCCCTGTGTCTAGGGGATTGCAACAGAAGGCCTCCATATCAGGATCTAAAAAAAGTTGAGGAGAAACTAAATTTATGGAAATGTCTGTCTCATTAGGGATGATTAACATGAAGGAAGAGCTCATTTATCTGAAAGGTACAGTGCTGGAGCAGATATCATGGGCAGGAGGGGGAAATGTTTAACTGGAGCAAAATGTGTTGCTGCAAAAGGAAAAGAGGAGAGAGAAACAGTAGTTTTCAAAGAACATAGACCAGGAACCTTTCTACCTTCTGCAGAGAAGCTGTCTTAAAGACAGAACGAATATTTATTAAAGCTTTGTGGTTCTTTCTGACTTCATCTCTGGCTGAATAAATACGGACCATCTGCCCACAGATTTTAAATGAAGCACCCACCACTCCCCAAGTGTTTCCTTGCCTTCATTTGCATCTGCCCAGTTTGCCAGTGAGTCTGTAGTATGCACTGCTAGCTGGCAGTGTTTGATAGTTCCCTTCCTATTGGAGACAAAATGAAGAGGAAGTAAGTCTTCTGTACATCTCTGTTCATCTGATGTCACTGCTTAGAAGCTTAGAAACATCTCCATTTGGCAGATGTGGTTGGAAAAATGCTATATCCCGACAGTTCCTAATCATTATGCCTAACATTCTTGCAATTGTATTAGTTAATGCTTTCCATATATCTTGGGGAACATACCACATACCTTAAGTGCTGGGGAGACTCATAACTATGATCTCTGAATGCTCAGCAGCCAGTGAACTATATTAGGGGAACCCAGGAGCTATCTGAAGTCCGTTTTATATCTGGCACCTGTTTTTAGAGTGCTTTATTGTGTAGTTTTCTGGTGATTTTCTTTAAAAATCAGTGCTACTTGTTAAGGCGAACTAAAGAGATATCTTGATCAAAAGCTCCTTAGTATTTTTTCTGTATGGTGACTGAAGATTCAATGGTTTAGGCAAAGAAATCGGAATAATCCAGAGAACTATCAAAGGATAAAAGAACTAAACTGTTAGTGTGACCAAAAGGTATTATGTTGAGTGGTATTTAACTGAAATATGCCAAATGAATGTTGGGTGCCTGTAAACCTCACCATGCATTCATTCCTTGGGAAGTTTTAACACAGGCACAGTTTTGATGAAGCAACGAGTGGACAAGTTTCCAGAGGCAATTCAGACAGACTCATCTTAAGGGTAGTTGCAGTAAACCTTGTGAGGCCACTCCAAAAATGAATCTGATCTCATTTGTTCAGGTTACTTTTAGGAAAAATCAGGGTCATTGTGTAGGAGAAAATTGTGTTACTGTTGCTATGCAAATCTTTTTCTAGTATCTGCAATATGTTACCAAATCTTATCTGAAATATTTAAAACATTAACTTCTAAAGAAAATTAAAACTTGAGAGGCATTTTGAGAGAAGGGAAACGTACTTACGTGGCTTTTTTTAGAATTTTTGTGCAAGTATTTTTAAATTAAAAATAAAAACTGGTAATTACTTTGGTAAAACTTGAATGTAAATATTCAACATCACTCAAATACCTCAAACAGTGTTCTATTGGGAAATGAATTATAAGACTTGCCCTGCTAACTTAGGTCTTAAATGCTCATCTTGATCAGCTTGGGATCCCTAATGTAGTTAAACACAAAAAAAACCTATAGCTGATAGTGGACTTGTAGAATGTAAAGATGAGTTGAAGTGACTTGAGGTTGACAGGGTAAATTCTGCTTGAATAGTTTGGAAGTGGCTGTGGGGCCAGAGTCTTTCATGCTTCTGTAAGTTTGTGCCTGAATAGGTCAGGTAAATATGAAGTTTAGAGGCATTCTTCCACTTACCAGAGCATGACAGGTAATAGGAACATCATAGCATAGCTGCAACTTTCAGTTTAAAGATAGCTAGATTTGTGACAGTGATGGTTAGCTTGTGTTGTCCTTGATCGTGTTGGCTGGACAACGTGGGAGTCTCAGAGCTGGAGTTAGAAGTGCCCTCTGTGTCTGGAGTACTTCTGCAGAGCTTTTGGACTGCTGTTGGGAGTATTTTGCGTTGGGACTGAGAAGCATCTATGCACTGAGGAGTCACGTGGTAGCAGATGTTGTACATCATGTGTAAAGGATGCTAGTGAAGAGAGTGCACTGAAGGACTGGGCTTTTCCTGATATTTTTCTGCATTATGCTTAGTCTCCAGCAGCTGCTGCTTTAAAGATGTGGATGAACTTTTCATGAGCACCTGTTGCCACTAACAATCCTATTCCAATATACTCTTCAGAATCAGGATCAAGTGGAGGTGATAGGGGAGCACTGGTGAATTTAGCAGACCTTATCCAATGTCTGAGCCTGGCCGAGACTCCAACTGTCAGTTTTGTCCTTTGTTCTGGATCTGACTCTTGCTGAGCTGCTCTTTCCTGCATGCAAGACCTGACAGCTACTTTTTCCCCTTTGCACATAGGCTGCTTCTTGTTCTCTCACCCAGCACTGCCTTTCCTTTGTGTAGACAGACATGAAGGATGAGGGGTACAGGTAAACAATTACCTACAGTGCAGAGGAAGAAGAGCAGCTGACTGGAAAACAGCATAAAAGTAAAATTCTGCATTTATACTTCAGGGAGAGGCTGGTGTTCTATAGTGTCTTAGTAGTTGTACAGCAAACAGTCCCAGATACAATGCATGTGGTACCTGTAAACCTCAGGAACCTGATGACTTTGAGGATTGCTTTGAAACTTAAATTCATCTTTATTGCAGCTCAGTTCATTGAAGACTGTAGCTGTGGGCTGGGGTCTGGCCCTGCATGCTCCTCAGAGGATGTCTGTAGCTGTAGAGGGCTTTCCCTTGCAGTGGGATTTGGCAGCATTGGTGCCTTCGGCCAGAGTGTACTGGCTACAAAGACTCTGGTGCCATTCACTCATAATGTCTAATTACTGGCAGTGAACTGACTGCTCAGTCATGGGCAGCTGTGTGCAGGGTTTCCAGGGCATGTTAAGCTGCCAAATGGCTTCTGTGACTGTATAAACTGCTCCTCACAAGCAGCTATCAGAGTAAAGGAAAATGATGTTGATGTACAAGCAACTGAAAACAGACCTTGGTTAAATAAAATATTGCTTATACTACAACACTCAACATTTCATGGGAAAACAGACGTGTTGTGTAGGTCCAGGTGTCCCAGTAGATGATCTTCAACACTGGGCATCACTGGGAGTTTTGTTAAAGCTGTGAAAAACCATGGTGGCATGAGAATCTTGCACCTCCTATACTTGTCACCTTCCAGAGACCAAATTAAGGCTGAAAGACACAGACCTTGTCCTTTACATTTTCTTCCCTGCTTTCTTAAACATAGCTTTTTAAAAAGCAGCTGTTATAATTTGGGGTATTTTTGCTATGCATAACTTCCTCCTTTGAATCCAGTCAGAATCTTGGCACGTAAGCAATAAGTTCCTCAAGCTGATTTCACACTCCCTGAATGATGATTCTTTCTCCTTTTCCACCTTTCGTCTTCCTTTGTTCTGTGAAACAGGGGGACCAGATGCTCACATTTTTTGTTCAGGCTGTACACCATTCTGTAAATTCATTCCTCTCTTCACTGCTTCATTTCCCAGTTCAGGTCTCTATTTTTTTATTGGATTACAGCTTTTTTTTTCTAAGCAATTGCTCACTGTTAGCACTATTGAGTCTCTCTTAGTTAAGAGATCTTATTTGGATGACATGGCCATCACACAGGTCGCTAGGGAAGGCCATGCTGTTACTTGTTGTTCTAAATTCCTCATCTAATGGAGACTTAATAGCTTGTACAAGATAAACAAAAGAGTTCAAAATTGGATGTGACCCAGAAAGCTGGATCTAAGTACCTCTAAGCTTCCAGGGAGACTTGGATCCAGATTAGAAGTCTTTTGGCTCATGTTTAGAGTGTAGTCAGCAATTACTTACATGACTGCTGAACTCAAGCAAAAATTTAGCATGGGGTTATGTATGGCTACTTTAATCTGCTTTGGAAAAATGCCTGTTCCTATACTAGCCAGAGACTGAGGAATTGAAAAAGTAACCTAAAGCCACCTCTAGCTCCTTAGCTGTTACACAGAATTCTTCTTTATGCACTAGAAGAATCCATTTTTCGTGCGCTTACCTCCTTGCACTGCCTATATTTATTGTTTTTGCCAGTTCTCTTGATTTCTAAGTAGTGCTGGGGATATAGAGGTCTGTTAAAATAAAAAAAAATAAAAAATTTTTAAAAATCTGAGTATCTGTTCCCAGACTCCTGTGAAAAAACATCCTATTTCCTAAGCCTCATCACCAAGTGGAGGTGAAATGGCCAAGAGAAGGAAGTATTCAGATCTAGACATGTTTCTTCACGAAAAAACACCTAAAAGTATTTAAAAGAACCATCTCTCAGCTGGAATTGCTAAACCTCTGAGACAGGGTGTGCCAAAGGAAATTACAAGGCTGTGGGTGAGAAATGCATGATATTGAAGATAGAAGCTCAAGCAGGTTACTGAAAAACACTTATTCCTTACTAGTTTTGGTTGAAGCCCAACAAGTCAAGGATGATGGGAGGTGGTGAACTGTCTCTACTGGGACCTAACAATAACAGAATACCACTTTCCAGTTCTGATGCTGAAATATTGACAGGAATTTGCTTGTGACCCATTTCTTGTCTCCAAAAAAAACACGTTCCCTGCTGTCTGCTGCATTTTTAGTAATGCTTGTTGAGCTTTTGGTAGAGATGCTTACAAGTGTGAAAAAAGAGTTGTGGTTACTTACAGTATGTCCATGTTTCTACCTTATTGTCACTTTTCATATAAGTAAGGACAAAATATTATCCTTATCTCTGAAAGAGTAACTTACACCACAGCCCTACCCCCTACGCTTTCAGTGAGAAACCTAGTATGCATGGAAGGCAATGGCAAGCAGGTAAGGGCTGTTAGTAGTTGAAACTGGAATTTTGTGTTGCCAGAAAGCTTGTGATTTTTAGGAATAGGAATATTTGTAGAGGTAATATTTTTTTCTTCAGAGAAAGCACGGAACTGATTCCTAGAGGGTTAAAAGCCTCAATACTAGAAAAACAAGACAACTGTAAAAAAAAAAGTGGTAAAGGCACTACATATACAGTATTTCCATTAGTCGCACTAACACCACACCACTGGCTATGGGGTTGTTTCATTTGTCTTTTAGTAGAACTTTGTTTTTTTCTTTTTGTCTTAATGAAATTGCACAAGATTATGGAGTAAAGTCAGGAGCAGAACCTGGAAATCCTGCTTCCCAGTCCCTTATAGCACTCACTTCAAGACCATTGAATGTAATTTTGAGGGTAACTTGCAGTCAAGAGAAGTTTGAGACTTCCACTTAATAGCTGCCTCTCCTGAGCATGATTAGAATGTAATCCTTAAAAACATCTTATACATGTTAAATATAAACTTTCTAGGTCACAGATATGGATAAACTGATGGCCATTTTTCAATATGGGAAAGCATGTTCATCTTTGGAACTGATGACCATGAAAACTGAGATAAATGACAGAGGATTAAATTAAGAGACGGGGTTAGGCATTTAGTGCACTTTATCATTGCCCTATGGAGCACAAGTTGAACTACTAGTTTTAAACCACATTCACTGCAGGTGGATTTCTGTTTTTGGTTAGTTCCCAATTTACTACTGGTTCATGTCAATACATTGACAGATAACCTACATGTAGATTTTTATATATGGAAGACTTTGGATGAATATTTTTGGACTACTTTGGTTGTTAGATATTTTACTTTGCCTGTTGGTTATGTTAGCTCTGTTGCCTGAGTGATTAACAAGAGATTGAAGTGAAAAGTAAACTGTGAATTGCAGGTAGGAACTTGCAGATGAATCATGAGACAAGTTTTAGAATTCATGAAGCAAAGGAAGGAACAAACACTTTCATAGATACTGGAATACTTATAAATTGGTACCTTATAAGATCTGATGACACACAAAGTTGTGTATTTGCTGTCTTTGGTTTTCTTGTTCTTACTGTTAACTGTCAGCTATTTAAAGAATGATCTCTCAACACTCATGCCTGAAGCCTGGTATTGCATATTGTTTAAACTGAAGTGTTTTCCCATCTCCTTCCTTCTGCTTTTTACCTGTGCTTCTTAAAGAAACATTGCAGCAGTGGGTTCTTTGAATTAATTCAACATTGTTTTCCAGATTTAGGATTGTGTACAGTAGCATCCATGTTGTCAACCTGTACTTCCATGTTTAACAAACATTTAAAGTGGGATTTTTTTAACCACACTCAGTATTTGCCTGCAACTTGGAACTTAGTAATTAGGATCTATTTGTGAATCATGTTTTATTGCTTTCCTGTCTTGTGTCCTGACCTAAAGCACATGGGGGATTGATGCCTCCAAAGCAGACGTGCAGTTTTAGTCAGTATTTCAGATATAGTTGTATTTAATCACCTCTAGTCAAACTTCCTATAACGTCTCCATTGCTGTTCCCCTATATTGAGTAAAATGAATGACCACATGCATCTTGTACTTCTCAAACATGTTTACATGTGCAATATTACCACTATTACAGTCATACTACAAGATATGGCTTGCTACTGGACAGGCCACTCAGGAATAGGATGTGTTACTCAGTGGTTGTTTTCACTAATCATAGACAACCCTTTTGTAATTAATGATGTCTAAAAGTCCCAAAATTATAACTTAGTCGTCTTCTTTCTCTGAACTTGCTATCCTAAACATACGTAGTGGTGTTTGGAGGGAAATAAGTGTAAGTTAGTAAGTGCACATGCATACTTCTAATGGGAGGAATTTAGCAGTGCTGGGTGGCTTGTTTGTATCACATGGTCTTAATTTAAAATATCTCTGACAAATATCCTTTCTCTGAAGGAACAGTTCTGACAGGTTATCCCTTGTCAGAGTTGTGTCCCAAGTGTGATATGCAGAAATGAGTATTTCTCCTTCAGGTACCTCACTGTGGTATTAACTAAGCACGTCTGTCTTGAGATTTCTGCTTATAATTCTGTATGGTATGTATCATGCTATTTTTCTTCAGGATGGAGGAAGAACCTAAGACACTATCAAGACAAGAATTGATAATTACCTTTAACAGCATCGCTGGGGGGAGGTGGTGGGGAGAGAAGAGCTTCTCTGTTCTGAAAACATTTTCTCCAGTTTATTGTTGAGGCATGTCAAATAACTGCAGTTTTGGAGAAATTGCCTCCCCTCTGTGATAGCTTTTCAGTGAATAAACAGGTTTTTATTCTCCAGAGCTGAGTACTTTATGCCAACCCTATATTCCCATAGGAATTCATATTCATCTTTTTTATTCTTTCCTTAGTGCTGGAGAGAGTGATTTTCTTGATTGTCACATTTGTGTGAATGAATTGGTTCTGAGTTAAGTTTCTTAAACTGGCCGTGAATGATATCAAGCTGGGTCCATTAATGACAAATTACACATTACTGTTGTCTTGTGAATTTGTCAGTTGCCAGTGACACATCAATCACTAGCAGGTATTATGAGTGCTATTCAATTTAATGTTTTAGGGTTTGGCTAAGTGTCAGGACAAGGGTAGCATTGGCAGCTTGAGGAGGAACATAGTTGTGTGTACACAGTGGTACGGTAGGTAATGGTGCTTCCAGTATCTAATCTTTTGTGCATGTTTGGCATATCGAGAGAGACTATTGTTATGCAAAATACAGCCTCTGATTATTCCATTAAAAGATTGTTCATTTGAAATGGAACAAAATTCATCTGAAAAGAGACTTGAAAAGCATTCTGCTTACGTAGGAGAGGAAGAAGAGGGAAGAAACTGCAAACCTGGAATACTGGCAAGCACTCTGAGATTTCAGTGGAAAGGGAAGTTGCTGATGTGACAGGGCAAAAGATGTCCATTTTTATACAGAGCTGATATGGTACAGACAATAACATCTGATGCTGCTTGAGTGTGCCAGTGGAGGAGATGGTGTGCCAAGGAAATGTAATGCTATCCCTCGTGGAATATTCAACAGCAGATGTGTACACATTCCTTGCAAAGATGAACTTTCTGAAGCTTGGCAGTTGGTACTAAGTAATCTCTTCTGCCTGTCAAGGAATTTTTTTTCTAGGTCTGGAAATCACTGTGTGCCTATTTAGTACCTGTAGGAAGCAGTTTTGCGATATTTCTTGACACAAATTGACCAAAGATGATAAAAATGAACTCAGTTAAAATCTCTGTGGTAAGTTGCAATATATCAGAGACACTTAAAGGACTTGAGTGTCTACCAGAAGGTATCCTTTTTGTAGAAATTTTTCTTCCTCTGTCCAGTGGCAATCTAAAACAAAACTTGTTTTTACTAAGTATTGTAAAATGGATGAAAGATTGTAGAAACCTTACTAGTTTATGTTCAATAGGGGCTTTCAGAAGGGCATGGTCAACACTACTTTGTTAATATGGAATAGCCTCCCTTAATTGGACTAGAGAGTTTTGTCTTCACTGTCCATGGGATTTTGTCTTACCAGTATGATAGGGAAAGAATGCAGGTGGTTCTTCACTATTACAGTTAACATGGTTCATATTGTTATTTTCTTCAAATATTAAGTACTTACAATGGTGAAATTTCGCATTCTTTTAATTTCAAAGTTTAGACCTTGAGGACTTTAAATAAACCTGGTCAAAGACTTGCCTCTTTTTACTCGGTGGGAAGCAGATTTCAACTAAAAACTTGTGCAGAACGTCTTTAAAAATAATCAGACTTCTCCAATTCCCTGTTCCACACACCATTTGGAGTTCTTTGGTTTAGTGAAAACTCAACACATTCAATTTAGTTAATGCATTATACTGGCAAGACCAACATAGGCAGTTAGAAAATATCCTTTCCTCTAAATGAGTGGTTTCTAAGCCTGATATTCTGAGGGATGAAGCCTTATATTATTCTAGAACTCACGCTGACAAATTTAAATGTATATCTGAAGACTGTTCCATGCTATGGATCTATATACCCTAACACAGTATCTCTATATAGATATAATGAACCGTATCAATAGGTGGGGAGTTGCCTGTACTTGGGACCCTAATCCTTCCCAGAAATGTGTCAAGCTCAAGGTCTTCTTGATAGCTTAAGGCAGAAATTCTCAGCTTCTATATATATATGTTGTGGCAAAAATAAATAAAATAAAGCACTTTTTTGTCTGAATATTCTACTTTATGCTAGCTCCTCCTGTACTGTAACAGGGTGCCACTTCAGTTTTTCTTCTATGTTGATTTTATGCAACTCATCCAAATATGTTGCATTTCACTTCAGGTGAATACAGATTTTGACAATATAATTGTTTTTGAACATCAGATTCACTTTTGCTATCTCTTTTCCTGCCTTCCTCCCTCAAAAAAAAAAAGCTGTTCAGATTGTTCTATTTCCTGTTGCTGTAGATAAAGCCTTACTGTAGCCTTTCTTTCACTTTCCTTGCAGTATTTTAACCAAGTGTCCATTTGCTCAGCTAGAACAATTATCCTTGCCACTAGATTCTATTCTGTCTGTTCCTGTGCATCTCAAGCAGTTGCATTGATGTTATTGCATGTTCTTTTAGGTATAATGCATTTCTTCTTGGTAAAACGCATTAGTTGACTTGGTCCCGGGGCATGATAACATCCGTGTCTCTGGACAGCAGAATTATCTACTAGGAACAATCAAAGAACTGAGTACATTCTCATCTCTTACAGCTTGACTTTCCAGTCTTATGCATTGAGCACTTTTATTCCACACATCAGATATCCATCAGACAATTCACAAAACTGTTCCACAGTGGCTTGGTGCTTCACCAATTAGCTGCCTTGCCTTAGAATGCACTTCAGAGCCACACCTATTGCAGGTATGAAAAAGCTGTTTAGGTTATGATGGTCAATATGTACCTTGACAAGTGCATCTGTTCTGTAGATTTAGGTGTGGAATTGGGAACCAGCTGGAAAGAGGAAAGCATAAAGTTTACTAGCTGAAAACAGTCTTTTTGTGTAGGAGCAGGGAATTCAGTCTGTGGAGAGCTCCAGAGCTCTCCTATGGTGCTCACTTTAGGAAATGTGTTAACTTTAATACTACAGGGCACAGGTGTGGTATGTGTTCACTACAAAACGAGTGACTGTATTACCTGCTAAGCAGAGTTTAAATAGCAAGAACTGTGTGCTACTGTCAAAATGGCTAGAAATAGAAAACTAACCTTCTGAGGAGGAGTTAGGAAAAAGTGGGGCTAAACTCCTTTAAAATCCACTTTCCCGAGGGTAAGTAATGGCATTGTGTGTGCTGGTAGGATGAATGACCTTTGACAACAAGTTGTTAAATTTCAAAAGAATTTTCCTTAAAAACAGACAGTGACAAGGTTTCACTGGTCAGCAGCGTTTGGGAAGGAATCTGGTCTCTGTTGTAGACCACTAGCCAAACATAAATGTCTAGGCTATGCTGTTTTGGAAAAGCAAGTATAAAAGATAAACAGTATGTACCCTGAAAGGCATGAGGAATAAAGTGATCAGTACTAGCAGGAACTCACCAGAGTATGGTATGTTTCAGAGATGCATGGAGAGTATGCTGTCTGCTAAATACCTGTTACAACAGTTAAAAGCTCACATCCATATTTTTCTTTACACAGTTAATTTCAGTTGGGCTGAAGGAAACTGCATTGTCCGTTTTCAACATCTTGGTATGCATGGGGTGTATATTGGCATTCTGCATTTTTTTGTGCTTGATCAATAGGGAGATCAACATTAAAAATAGTGTATATGTGCACTGGTAGGCAAAAGAGTTGGAAAACAGTGAGAAGTTGAATATGTTGGCTTTGTTACAGATTTTGAAGATATTTCCTTAAGATCTTTCACAACACTTTTGTCACTGAGAAAAAAAAATAATTAAAACTGCTAGGAAAGTCATCCTTATTTTGATATGTATTTGTTGCTCAAATCCCAATGAAAACCAAATCACAATGATAGGGTTATTTCACAGAAATATTTATTAAATTTTCCAATGTCAATTCCTATAAAAAACATTTAATATTCAAAATTTTAATGTTAATTTTTCTTTAAAGGAAAAAAGTGCATAAAAAGTTGCTGCTTGCTGAAAATAGCAATTAAAAAGATCAATGACTTAAGTAATTTTACTAGGAATAAATTAGATGGGTGGAAACATCGGGGGGATTTTGACTCCATTACCCAAATGGTGCTCTCCTCTGTGCATTACTGCTGGGTAGTGGAGCATGGAGAAATGCTGACAGTCAGAGGCGAGCGAACTTATCTTTGACTGATGGCTGGCTGGGGCTTGCCACAGTTGGTCCAGGACTCCTAATGGCTCTGCGATGACAACCTCTGGAGAGAACCAGGGACTGAGTGAGCCATGAGTGAACCTCGGCTGACTGGAGGTGAGTCCCCTCTGCCACTGCCCCAGCTGCACAGCACTTGTCATGCTGATCTACAGTACTGTAAATCACCTGCTGCTTGGCCGAACTCAGTTTAAATCTATGCAGCAATGTTAAACTGTGTGGGGGAAGGCTGCAGTGTCCAGGAAGACGCTACAGACTCGCTGAGGTGATGGACTCCGGGGCTGGCGTGTGCTGCAGCGGGGAAGGGGGTGCCGACGCCCGAGGGGTTCCCTGCATGGATGCTGCAGGCAGCCCTCACGAGAGCCGCTGGCGAGGCTGGGGCGGAGCCGGGAGCCGCGGCTGTTCCCCCCTCACATACCGAGGCAGCCCCCAGGGAGCGCCAGCGATCAGGCTGAGGCGCGGTGTTTGGCGCGGGCAGGGCGCGTAGAAGGGCGGGAGGCGGCCCCTCCGTACATGTGGTGACGAAGAGCGGGCTGGTACTGAAGCAAAAATGGCGTCCGCCCGCTGCACCGAGACCAAAACCCAGACGGAGGGGACACGACCCCCCATGGCAGATGCTTACACACGGACAGAGCCCCTGAGGACCCGAAAGAGCTTCCCAGACCCCCCAGTTGCAGATAACTCCAGATAGATTGTGAAGAGTTGCTGCTGAGAAACAGCCACAAGCAGGTTGAGAGTCTTTGGGTGAAAATTAAGCATGAGACCAATAAAGGCCACTTTGTGGTTGGGGTCTACTACAGGCTGCCCGAACAAGGGGAGCCTTTTGATGAAGTCTTCTTGCTCCAGCTACAAGAAGCATCGCCCTCATGGGCTCTCATCCTGCGGGGGGAATTCAACCACCTGAATGCTGGGAAAGCTACATGGCAGGCAGTAAGCAATCCAGGAGACTCCTGGAGTACATTGAGGACAAACTCCTTGTCCAGGTATTAGACAAACCAGCCAGAGGAGAAGCGTTTTTGGACCTGGTGCTCACCAGTGTGGATGACCTCATTAAAGAAGGGAAGATTGAAGGCAGTCTGGGTTGCAGTGACTATGCCCTGGTTGAGTTTGTGATCTCGAGGGATGTGGGCCTGGCAAAGAGCAAAGTCAGGACCCTCAACTTCAGAAGAGCAAACTTCTAGTTGTTCAAAGAAATAGTGGATGAGACCCCATGGAACACTGTCCTTAGGGACAGAGGATCTGATCAGAGCTGGCAACTCTTTAAGGATATTTTTCTTAGAGTGCAAGAGCTCTTCATCCTCATGTGCAATAAATGCAGCAGGGAAGGCAGGAAACCGGTATGGCTGAGCAATGACCTCCTGATCAAACTTAAGCAAAAGAAGGAACTGCATAGGCAGTGGAAATAGGGCCGTGTGCCCTGGCAAGAGTACAGAAATGCTGTCTGGATGTGCAGGGATGGGATCAGGAAAGCCAAGGCACTGACAGAGCTGAACTTGGTGAGGGATGCAAAAAATAACAAGAAGGGATTCTACAGGTACGTTGGCCAGAAAAGAAAGACTAAGGAGTGTACCACCTCTGAAAAATGTAGATGGAGGACTGGTAACAACGGACATGGAGAAGGCCGAGGTACTTAACTTCTTTGCCTCAGTCTTAACTTGCAGTCAGGCTTCTCACATCTCTCGAGTCCCTGAACCTCTAAGCAGGGACTGGGGAAGCAGAGTCCCTCCCACTGTAAGTGAAGAGCAGGTTTGGGACCTCCTGGTGCAACTGAAAAGCTACAAGTCTATGGGGCCTGATGACATCCATCCCGGGGTCCTGAGGGAACTGGCTGATGTAGCTGCCAAGCCACTTGCCATTATATTTGAAAAGTCATGGCAGTCAGTTGAAGTCCCTGGTGACTGGAAAAAGGGAAACATCACTCCCATTTTTAAAAAGGGTAGAAAGGAAGACCCAGAGAACTACAGACCAGTGAGCATCACCTCTGTGCCTGGCAAGATCATGGAACAGATCATTCTGGAAGCAGTGTTAAGGCACATGCAATACCAGGAGGTGATCTGAGACAGCCAGCATGGCTTCGCCAAGGGCAAATCATGCCTGACCAATCTGGTGGCCTTCTGTGGTGGAGTGACTGCATCAGTTGACAAGGGAAGACCGACCCATGTCATCTACCTGGACTTCTGTAAGGCTTTTGACATGCTCCCACATGACATCCTGATTTCTAAATTGAAGAGAGATGGATTTGAAGGGTGGACAATTTGGTGGATGAGGAATTGGCTTGATGGATGCACACAGAGGAGGCCAATGATGAGCGGTGTCCCACAGGGGTCTGTCCTGGGGCTGGTGTTTTTCATTGTCTTCAATGACATAGGCGATGGGATTGAGTGCACCCTCAGCAAGTTTGCAGATGACACCAAGCTGAGTGGTGCAGTTGATACAACAGAAGGAAGGGATGCCATCCAAAGGGGCCTGGATAAGGTTGAGAAGTGGGCCCATGTGAGCCTAATGAGGTCCAACAAGTCCAAGGGCAGGGTGCTGCACGTGGGCCGGAGCAATCCCAGGCATGAGTACAGGCTGGGAGAAGAACTCATTGAGAGCAGCCCTGTGAAGAAGGATTTGGGAGTTCTGGTGGATGAGAAGCTTGACATGAGCTGGCAGTGCGCTTGCAGCCCAGAAGGCCAACTGCATCCTGGGCCACATCAAGAGAGGCGTGGCCAGCAGGTTGAGGGAGTTGATCGTCTCCCCTTACTTAGCCCTCATGAGGCCCCATTTGGAGTGCTGCATCCAGGTCTGGGGCCCCCAGCACAAGGAAGATGTGGACTTGTTAGAATGGGTCTAGAGGAGGGCCACAAAGATTATCAGAGGGCTGGAGCACCTCTTCTATGAAGAATGCTGAGAGAGCTGGAGATGTTCAGCCTAGAGAAGAGAAGGCTGCATGGAGACCTTATTGCAGCCTTTCAATACTTACTGTCCTTATAAAAATAAAAAGGATGGAGAGGGACTCTTTAATCATGTAGATAATGATAGGACAAGGGGGAATGGTTTCTGAAAGAGAGGAGATTTAGATCGGATGTTAGGAAGAAATTCTTCAGGCAGAGGGTGGTTCGGTACTGGAATAGGTTGCCTAGAGAGGTTGTGGGTGCCCTATCCCTGGAAGAGTTCAAGGCAAATGACTTCATTGACAAACCTGATCTAGTGGGTGGTATCCCTGCCTGTGGCGGGGGGGTGGACTTAGATGATCTTTAAGGGCCCTTCCAACCTAAGTCATTCTATGAAGACTGGAGCAGTCAGGGATGTGCCAGGACCATCAGTCATCCAGGATAACAATTTCCTGTAGAGATTGTATAGTGCTGAAGGAAGCAATGTGAAGTAATCCAACAAGATCAGTATCTACCTTAAGAGGAAAACAAATACAGGAAAACAAAACAAAGTGAGAAAAAGTCCAGGGGTAACATCTGAAAAACAATGGTGCATATTTTATTTTATTATATGCATTTGGTTGTGGAGTCTCCCTTTCTGGAGATATTCAAGGCATGTCTGGATGTCTACCTGGGCAGCCTGCTCTAAGGAGCCTGCTTTGGCAGGGGGGTTGGACCCGATGATCTTCCGAGGTCCCTTCCAACCCCTTCGATTCTGTGATATCTGACCCACTCTACCAAAAGTCTGGGTGTAAATGGGTATAAATGGATGGCTTGGTTAAAAGGTGCTCTGCCGAAGGAATAGCGTGTCTCTGAAAGGCTGTTTATTTTTATTAAACCAGAGCTCTAGCTAGAGAAAATCAAAACAAAAACTGACTACAAACCTTTTATACCATCAGAGCTGCAAAAACACTACCGTTAAGTGCCCATTCCTTTCTGTCAGCAGACAAACCCTGGAAAACACTGCTACATGAGCAGTGCAGTGACCGTTGGCGGGTACATCTGTTGTATATTTACACTTCTTTCAGCAATAACTGCTTGAATGATCCTAGTTCATGCTGTCTGACAAAGGCCACAGTAACTTCAGAAAATTCTCTTCAAGAGGAAACAAATGTACATCTTAGTAGTTCTAAAATCACTTCTGTTCCCAGTCACATTTGCATTGATCTAAGTTACATCACTCAAGGAAATGCAGAAAACATGGGTGCAAACTAATCTAAAAAGGTAGGATTTGGTCCCCAACCATCAGTGCATTATATATTTAAAGCAAGGTTCTGATTTTTCTGTGATGGTGCTGTGACTACCTCAGTAGAATTTTGGTCAGTAATCAAGCTGTTTACTGTTTCTGTTGTAAACGGGTATCCCAAGGAGCTACATTAAATTATTTTGGGATAAATTATACCCATATTCAGGGTCCATGACTACCTTTATTGCAGCAAACAAGTTCTCAGCCTCTAGAGATAAGTAGCTGTGACCTTCAGTGCGTGGCTTTGCTGGTTTACTTTAATGCCAGATTGATGAAAGTACCTGCCATAGATACACTTTTAAATTTCTTTTGTCTGAAATTGTAACTACTACATTTTCAAGGTGTGCTTATTCAGACTGGTGTTTTCTGTAGAAGAGCAAAGTAGGCTGTTTCAAAGTTCTTACCCAATGCCAAATAGGAGCACTGCATTCTTGCTCTCCACTTGCTAAAGCATTTGCTTGCCTTGATTGCTTTATTTCAAGCTATGTCATCAGAATGCTCTGATGCTTTCTCCAGCAATTCATCTTCCACTCAACATACTACTGGTGCTCCAGTAGGTGCATTACCTGATCAGACCAGTTTTCTAAGGGCTTTACATTGGATCTTTCTAATCATTTTAGGACCTAAAGCAGGAAATTTGAAAGGTCCCCCGAGTCTGTTCTGGTCATTCTTTATCTTTAGAAGCCTTAAGCATCTGAATGAATCTGGGATCTCTTGTGCTGATCAGAGACACTAGATATCTTTACTGCTAGTTGATATTGAGTCCTGAGCCAGCAAGGGAAATGGGACCTTCTTTTAGCTTGCTGAAGAACTACTGCGTTAGTTCCTTAGAGACTGGATGACTTGAGTGACACATGACTGACATCTGCACATTAAGTCAACAATGATATCTGAGCTGTGCTTTATAAAGTTACTGTTATCTCCCTTAGTTTTCAGGAACATTGCAGAAAGCTGAGTTAGATGCTGTGTAATGAGTCATGACAGTTGGCATTCTGTAATACTTCATGTAGCACCATGATAATAAATTGTAAAGGGTGCTTTTTTTGTAGTGTCTTGATATTTCCTATTCTGGAGAAGACTAGAGCACACAAAGGAACAAAGTGAAAGAGGAAAATTTAACATAGAAAAATGTTTTGTAAATTCCTCTGTTTAGGTGCATGGTTATTTCTGTCTGACATTTCTGTGCCTGCTAATTCCTTCACCATTCTCACTGGGAGCCTCTAAAGCAATCAGGGAAACATGACCCTGGATGCTTACTTTTGCTTCTCCAGTACTAATTAGTTGCCTTCATAAACATGTTTGAGGTTAGTAGCTACCCTTAACACAAAAAGACTAATGGAGGCATGGTTTGATAGTTCAAACCTTGGGGATCACCTGTTTTACCACTCTGCACAAGCTATTCCTTTCCTTCCTCTGACTGAGGCAAACTGGACTCAGGCCATATGATAGGTTCAGCTGTTCTTGAAGTGTACAGGCTATATTGCTTACGAGTCTTGAACTTGGGGCCAGTCAAGAGATCATGCTAACAAATTTCTTTCTAGTCTTCTGGCATCAGCTCCTCCAAATCAAGTTTTAAAACTAACACCCACCGTGGAGATGGTTAAAGTATCATTATACTTCAAGTTGCCCTTTGGTTACCTATATCTCTTCGACTGCTCATAAGTCTATACTTTGCCTTAACACAGCCATAAATTCATACAGGTGTTATGTCTGACAATGTGATGGGGAGTGAGCTAGTCATTTGCAGTTATGATCCACTTACTCCTAGTCTGCCTAGTCTGATTCTCTTTTCCTCTCTCTGATCTGTATTTTAATGAAATCCTGTGGATGTTATTTCAGTTAGTCCCTCAAAAGTTGTCTATCAGCCGGGCCTTCTGCCACTCCAAGCTCTGTATTGTATCTTAAAAGCAAAAGTTTTTGGTGTGGTTTTTTTTTTTTTTAGATGAGTAAGTAAAAATTTCTCCAGATAAAACTACAGTGGAAAATTGAGATCTGAGTATAAACCTGATGTGACTTTCAGTGTGACATTTCAGTACAAAGCATTATTGTGCTTACTAATAAGCATCAGCAGGGCAGGCTTGAAGTGTCTCTTCTAAATGGCACATATATTCAGGACATGTGGATCATCTTGAATACTTTTCATTATTAACTATTTTTTCCTGTTTCATCCTTACATTATTGTATGCTTTGCTATAGAAAATAGCTTGCCACTTACATCTGCACAAGTGCTACGGAACTGGGATTATGCTGAGAGACATCTGCATTGAGGCTGAAGAAAGTTGTTTTTGCTGTAGTGATGCTTCGTGGGGGTGGGGGTGGTATTTAAGGTCTATTCTAGACTTTGAAAACAGTCGCAACCCCAGAACAGTTGCTAAAGGCAGAAGTTAGCACTTCACAATGGATTTCTGCCTCATGTTTAGGAAATGTATCGCTGGTTTCTTAGTGGCATTACTAAGAGTAGGGTATCATGTGGACAGGTGTCATGAAGGCTTTTTAAATACCTGTGCATTAGGATTAAGGTTAACAATAATCCATCAGTATCTGCTGTTGTCAGAGCTCTTCAGATCTGAGCAGCAGTTTTTGGATTTACTGCAAGCTGTTGCCATGAAAACAACCCTTGCACCGTCAGTCCTTGTTCCCAACCACTCTGCCAATGCAACCTGTAAAATCTCTACTACTGCTGTTGCCCCTGTTACACAGCTCTGATAGATCAGCCCCACTGCGATGGCTCTCCTGTCATTGCAAAGCTCTCCTTTCCAAAAACAAAAATACTGTTTAGCTAGTTTTTATTGAACCCTGTTTGGCTTTTCAGTTTGAGCTGCTGAGTTCACAATTCCCAAAGGATCTCTGTAGTAGCTAGCTGTTGTTTTTGTCATACCTAGAACTGGGTTTCTTAAAGAATCCCATATTCAGTTTCTGGGGCGTGCAGCTTTTGTGGGCATTGGAGCATTTTTCTGGAAAAAGAAATCAAGGTGTTGCTTCTTTGACTGTCCTGAGTGGCCTACAAGGCTCTAGGGATCATATTTTTCTTTCCTTTTGACTGTATCCTTGTAGAAATGTCAGTAAAATAAGAAAACAGCCTTGCAGTGAAGATGTTATGTGCAGCAGGGTTGTTTATCCATCAGAAACTTGCAGATACACAACATTTAGCATAGACATATTTGACCAAACCCAGGTATTACCCAATCTCCTTGGAAAAAAAAAAAATAACTCTGGTTGCATTCTCTCTGATGGCAGATGCATTTCAATACAAGCCTGACAAATTATCCCAAGTCAGATATTGCAATAAGGAGTGAATAGAAAAAATTAAGATATTGCTGAAACAAGCTTTTGTATGCTAATGTGGAGCTCACAACACAATAGATGCTTGACCCAACACCAGCAGTTCATTATTTTGATTCTACCATTACAGTTTCACAAGATGTTTCTGTGTATGTGTTTGAGTAAAATAAGGGAAAGCAATGATTTTGAATGCTACAGAAATACAGGTCAGCCAAGTTTGAATTTTAGTAACCTTGGGAAGACCCTGGTTATTTTTGAATAACTTTTGATTTTATAGAATGGAAACTTTTAGAAATAATCCAACCCTCTCAGGAGTATCATCTCCTTTGAGGGAAAAAAAATCATGAAATTAATGCAAATGACAATAGAATCAGGATGCTAATTTTAAAGGTCTGTATTTAAGGAATTAGGGGTCAGACCAAAATTAATGACTGTGTCATGGGAGCATATGGTATTTCTGCTCGAGGTGTTAAAGTTGTCAGTGACAAAAAAATCAAAAGGCCTGGGAGGTTCTTCTGGAAAGAAATGCTTTGATTACACACAAATCTGTACTGTTAACCTAAAGTGTAGTTTTTGATGGGGGTTGAATGTCAAAAAGCTGATAAATAAAAGAATAAAATAAATGCTTTTGTTCTCCTTGTAATAAAATCTGGAAGAAATAAGTTTCCTCTCCTAGTTTCCCTGTAGATTTTTTGTCAAATGTAGCTTCGTGTATTTAAGTCTCAATGTCTTTTGCATGAGGCAGGTCTGAGCAGTGTGAGCGAATCATGTTAATGTTTGGACATGTGGCAGATTACTAAAGACATACTCCTAGACTGTTCCCGTGCTTTTTGCATACTCCATATGCATGCATCATAGCAGGCAAACAACTTTGAAAGGGTACTATAGAAGGGCATTGATATTAGGATAACAGCTATTGATTACTTTTGTGAGTTTCTCATCCTTTACTCTTATCTACCCTTCGCTGCACATCTGCCAGTACACCCCTCTTACTTAACTTGATGGATAAGTTGCAGATAAACATGCACAGATGCAGAACGTGCCAAACAGATCAACACTAAGTATAACTGTTACTGTCTGTGGAGGGTCAATAGCAGCTGAGCAGCAATGTTTGATGAAAAAGGAGAAAAATTATTTAAAAAATTAACTGACGAATATCCCAGTCATTCTCCTGCTCGTGTAAGTCCCCTCTGTCCTGTGGGTGAATTGCTAACGTATTACAATGCATGAGAATTTGATCAGGTTTGTTGGGGTCAGATTTCACTCTATCAAGATTGAAATTGTTTAGGAAATACTGTTGAAGGGATTTTGAATGCCCTTTAAAGTTTCATAATAAGAAAATGAGAGAACTTAAAACAACAGGATGAACAGAGTCATAACCAAGATGAATATTTTGCTGCTTTCTTCCTTTCTGTATTCCCTTAGAACAGTTATTTTGCGTCTTAGAACACAGGTTATTACACCAAAGGATTGCTTAGTGATCTTCTACCATGTGGCCCATACTTGTATTTGTTGGAGACCGTTCTAAAATACATCACAAAAGGCTGCTACAGTCAATTGCACCTATAATGTGTATTTTAAAAGTTAATTATAAGTGCACTTTATTCACCTGATAAATCATAGAAGGAAATGTTCTTGTCAAGCAGGTAATTAAAACCTCCTAATTGTAAATACTGTGAAGATGCAGAAGTGCTCAGCATCTAGTCTGTACTATATGTTACTAGAAAATCCCGCTGGCTAAAACCGTTTTGTGAGATGGCATAGAGAAACTTGTTTGCTTTTGCTTCTGTGCAGTTTGTGGTATAAATTGTTTGACTTTGGACAGGTAAAACTATAGAGAATTGAGAAAAATGTTAAGCAGTGCAAAAAGGGATGAACATACAATGGAATGAAAAGGAGCTATTGTTTAGCACATAAAGATAATACTAGACATTAAGTTATTACTGAAGTCATATAAGTAACTCACCTTGTATGGGAGACCATAAAACAGCACAGCTTTTCTTGTCTGTTTTTAATTTATTTTATTTTTATAGTTACTGAGAAGCTATATAGAGAAAAGTGTTTTATTTTGTTTTTAAAGGACACATTTCTGTATAAGCTAATGCTACAGTAAAGATCTAATCATCATTTCAGGCTCTACTACTTGCTTTGCAAACTAGAGCTTGGAAATGGTGCATGTTTTGTTCTGCAGGCTGTTTGTGTGGTTCAGTATAAAAAGGCAAATACTCCCTTGTGTCAAATGTTTTTTTACGACTTTTAAGAAATTAGTTCTGTCAAAGCAATGCCTGCAAATCTAGTACCTGTAGTTTGAGAACACTAAAATGATCAACAAATACAGATACAGTTGGATGGGGAAGCTGGACAGCTCATGGAAAAGCACTTGGGGACTCACCTTATGAGGGATTTTTGATTGCATATAGTGATGTGTTTCCTGACTCCAGTGCAACAAAGCTACTCTTTCTGTATTAAGAAAGTTGGCAAGAACTGTGGCTGAATCATGTAACAGAAACAAGTATAAAATAATGTGTTGGTAAATTATTGATTTTCATAAAACTGAAGAGATCTCTGAGTTTTGATCTACATCTTCTGCCTAGACACTTGCATTGGAACTCAGCCCTGTAAGACAGAAATCAAGTATATTGGGCTTATGTGGCAAGGCTTCGGAAGCAGGGGAGCTGCAGGAGTGGCCTCTGAGAAGAGCTAGGAAGCTGCCCCATCATAGGGAAGAAAGAGCCAGCTCCAAAAGGGACCCACTGCTGGCCATAGCTGAGCCAGTGAGCGATGTTGGTTGTGCCTCTGGGAGAGCAGATTTAAGAAAGGGAAAAGAAAACTGCTGCACAACAGCAGCTGGGAGAGCGAGGAGTGAGAACCAGTCCTGCAGCCCCCAAGGTCAGTGCAGCAGGAGGGCAGGAGGTGCTTTGAGGCACCAGAGCAGCAGTTCCCCTGCGGCCTGTGGAGAGGCCCCTGGTGGAGCAGGCTGTCCCCCTGCAGCCCATGGGTCCCACACGGAGCAGATCTCCACGCTGCAGCCCGTGGAGGAGCCCCCGGTGGAGCAGGTGGATGTGGCCTGGAGGAGGCTGCGGCCCATGGAGAGCCCCCGCAGGAGCAGGCCCCGGGCCAGAGCTACAGCCTGAGGAGAGGAGCCCATGCAGGAGCGGGGGGTCTGGGGGGAGCTGTCGCCCATGGGGGACCCGTGCTGGAACAGCTTGCTCCTGGGAGATGGACCCCATGGTACGGAGCCATGGGGGAGCAGTTCTTGAAGAGCTGCTGCCTGTGGGCAGCCCCTGCAGGCTCAGTTTGTGAAGGACGGCATCCCGTGGGAGGGACCCCGCGTGCAGCAGGGGCAGAGAGTGACTGTGAAGGAGCAGCAGAGATGAAGCATCAGGGACTGACCACAGCCCCTGTTCCCCTGCACCATGCGAGGGAAGATGTAGGACAGGAGGGATGGGGGGAAGGAGGTTTTAGTTTCCTTTTAGTTACTCGCTGCTCTGGTTTCTTAGTCGTAGGCAATAAATATTTATTTCCCTGTGCTGAGTCTGTTTTGTCCATGACAATAATTGATGAGTGATCTCCCTGTCTTTATCTCAACCCTTGAACCCTTTTTCAGCATAGTTTTTCCTTGAGGAGGAGGAATGAGAGCATGGCATGGTAGAGTTTAGCTGTCCATAAGGATGAAACCACCATATCAAGGTCTTAGTTAATTTATCTCTTTTTGTGGACAGAAATTTGATACAATATTTAAAAGTGCAAAGGGAAATAGGGTACCAAATCTCATTCACTTCTTATGGGAAACTGTTGCCAAATCACCATTTATGCTTTTAAAATGTCTTTGTGGAAAAATATAATTTGCTGGAGTTCAGTGTCTGGGATGTGACTTCTCTGAAGAAAAGTGCTGTGGAAAATTCTCTTACTGAGGTAGACGCACGGGTAAGTTCCTCTCAATTTTGGGGGCACTGTAAATTTGCATGTATTGAAAATATTGTAGAACCAAGGAAGAATTCCAATGGCAAAGAGCACATTCAAATTATTTTCTTTTTATGTGTAAATGTACTGGACCCTTCATGAGCTTCAAGACTTTTCTCTAGCAGCTCTTGTTGCTAATAGGCACAGCCTGTTCATGTAGCTGAATAAATCCTAGTCTTTCACCATGTGAAGCACTACTAGATACTAGTGCCTTCACTCTTACAGCTGTTCACCATCCTTCACAAAACAAGTATGGACAGGAATGGAGAATCCATGTAGCTATCTTACATTTTTTTTGCTCACTCACCTCCTGGTGCTTCATGTAATCAGACCACTATGCTGGCCCTTGCTGCAGTAGCCTCCAAACTCACGTGCACTATTTTCACTCTGCGGTTGCTGCACTGTGACTTTATTTTCCATAGAAAGAGGTTTGCAAAGGCACAAAAGGCTAGCTAGGGAAATACTAAGCCTGTCTCATATAACAAAGATGTAACTTACTACCCTAATCAATCTGCCATGGCTGATTAGACCCCCAATAAGGTTGAAGTCTGATAGAAACAAGCTGACAGGTGTCCCACCCCCCACCCCCCAATTTCGGGTTGAGGGCTTTTTTTAGATTCTCTGACTCTCCCTTCTTGCCAGTAGGAGCAAGCAAGTATTGCTGACTTTGAGCATCAAACACAAACCTCCTGCTTGTTACCTTGTTCTAAAAAGAAACTCCAGGTAATAAATAAATAGGGCCAAAGTCAGAGCTCAGAAAAACCACAAAGTGCCATTTCTGCTATTAAAGAGTTGAGAGCATAAATAAGCCTGGTATTGTACAGACATGAACCCTATTAAGCACAAGGTTGTGATTCTCTTATTCAGGATAAAGAGTGCTTTATTCCATGAGTAATTTAATGGAAGTAAATGGGGGGTAAGATCAATGTAAGATTATCACACAAAAAGTAAGAGCTATAGATATATCTGCTTAAGATTCTTTTCTGTTCAGGGTTTGCTTTTTAGTAATGCCCTATTCAGGAATGTGATAACTGAACTATTAGTTGCCATGTATAGTTTATCATTTAAAATTGTTCCATTATCTGAGAACTGGGCATGTAACGTTATCATTTTTTAAAAGGTTTTATGGGGCTGATCTAGATAGATGGTTATTTGCCTCCTTTACAGGTCATAACAGCTATTCTAGCAGTACATATGTGGATGAACATGATATATTGGAAAAAAATGCCATATATTTGTGTACAGAGGCCATGTCTTATGGCTGTATTTTTGAATACTCAAGAGGAGTCATCAAACATAGGGGTGATCTGGTCAGCCATGGGTTATGCACGCTAAATAATGATAAGGTTTTACAAATAAGAGAAGTTTCCAATGTCTTCCATTAGGATCTGTGCTCAACAAATCCATAAACTGTCTCTACAGAAGTTGATAGTAACATGATACCATCTGCTGATGTTACAGATATTTTTCAGATGTTTTAAAAATAAAATTAAAGATGTATGAGAGGAGCTGCAGAAGGATAGATTGATATTGGATAAGTAGGTGAGAAATCATCAAGCTAAGTTCAGGGATAGCTGGAAATGAAATGTGGATGAGCAGACTGAGGAGGTAGGTAAGTCCACCTATACAAAATTAGGACAAAATATAACAGTTTTTGTAGATTTAAGAAGATAAGAGTGACTGGGAAGGAAACAGAGAACCAAACAGAAAACACCATTATTCTGTCCTATATACCTGTGACACTCCTACATTTTGAATACTGTACAGCATTATTCAGTTTGGAAAAAGATGCTCTACATTGCAAAAGAAATGACTGGGATATACATTCACAGAATCATAAATAACAGGGAAAATATGAAAAAATAGAGTAAGTGTTCCATATTCACAATGGAAAAAG
Organism: Anser brachyrhynchus; assembly: GCF_964034855.1. Lineage (NCBI taxonomy): Eukaryota > Metazoa > Chordata > Aves > Anseriformes > Anatidae > Anser > Anser brachyrhynchus. The sequence continues at coordinate 35,265,404 of NC_137696.1, forward strand.
CAGGAGAAAACTGAGAAAATTGCAAGGTAGCAGGTTTAACACAAGTTTTCAATGTTATGTGAGCACAGACCTGGAATGTCATATTTCAAGAAGTGGAAACATCTTTTGATACAGTAGTTGTACTCAAGACTGTTCTGAACTTTTGTACAGAATTTGGATATTAATTAGGACAAAGACTGTTCCTTTGGATAATGCACTCCATAACAACTATGGATTTTCATTTGAAACATTTGGTGGATGCTATAGGACAAAGAAATAGTGGGAGATTATTACATGGCTGATGGTAATGCACACTGAATTGGTATGCAGGCACTCAGAATGTATCAGAAGTCTCATGGCATTTATTTCACTGCCCATCATTTATTAATTTGTTTTTCTTTTATTATAATGTGCTTAAAGAGCAATACCTTGAGGAGATATCTCACAGCAATCCTGTGTTCTTTGTCTCTTCTGTTACTTTTCTTTCCAATGTGGGAAGTACTTCTTACTGTCAGGGAGCTGACCCCATCTGGTGATTTCAGTTTTTAGACAGACACCAGACTCTTTCTGAGGTGCAGTAGACGTTCGTTCCCTGTCAGGCCTGAATTAATCCAAGTTTTTTTTTTCTAGCAGTCAGAGAAAAGCAGCAGCTCATTTCCTTATTTATGTAGTTGCCTGTTTCAACACCTCTTTAGGAGCTGTTAAATGGAAAGGCAATTTGGTCTCTTTCTTCCTTGTCTCTGTGTCTGAGGCCAACGGGAAAACCTATTCAGGCAGAACAGCCATCAGCAGAACAATGACTGAGTTTTTAAGAGCACATTCCAAACCCTGAAGAGTTCAGTATAATTCTGTATTTCATTAGTACTTTTCATCAAAATGAGTTTAAAACTTTCTTGGGTTTGAAAGGATCATTACAGATTTACACCTGCTGAGATTCTGCTCCTGTGTGTCTTATCTTCACAAATACTCCTCTGTATGCTTAACTTGTTGGAAGGAAAGAGTAAGCAGCATGGAAGAGATGCATGCTACAGCTGTTTTAAAAAAACAAAACAAAAACCCTACAGATAATTAAGGGGCTCCACTTCTTTTACATCTTTAATTTGTTAACTTTTAACTACATTGGATTTGCCTGAAGAAAGGTTTCAACCAGCAAGACAAAGCAGGTGAATGTCATAGCTCACATACAGTCTTGTTTGGCACCTCCATCATCATAAATACATTTATAGACCCCATAACTGTGAAGTACTGTGTTTTTATTTTTCCTTTGTTCCCTGTCCTATTTCTTGCCTCTTTGCTGCAAGCGCATACAAGGCCCAAAGCATAAAAACAACCTGACCAGTATGAGCACAAAATACACTATAGGGCCACAGTATAAACTTGTATAAATAGAAAAATCTTTCAGGTCATAAAGCATTGCTAGCATACTGCAGGTCAGAAGATGATTCAATTCAACTTCTGTCATGTGGTATCTCAATGTTAATAAACTGTTTCACATCTTTATGTAGTTGTTTTTGTACCTCTGTAACATCTAGTCTGCAGCAGCACTGGAATGAACAGTATCCATGCCTTCCCAGATGAACAGGAGCAGGTTTTCATTGGTTTGGGCAATCGAATCCCCATTGTGAACTGGTCCTGCAGCCCGGGAGCTGGGTTTTGCCCAAGAACTGTGAAAAGTGGAACCAGGGATGGACTTCAGAGCCTAAAAGTTGAACACTTCAATGAGTTAACAATATGTGCCCTGTAGGAGACCCAATCACTGTGAAAGGAGCAAATTTGAGCGAGGTCCAGAACGGCCACTGCATGGAAGAATATCCTAGTCAGCTCTGCTGAGGAGAGAGGTCCTCCTGTTCTCCTGTGCTGCTCTGGAAATGAGTTACTTCTGTCCATTTGAGATCTGCAGCCCTGCATCTCTTCCAAGTGAAAAGCCTGGAAAAGTTATTTTCAGTTATTTTCACTAAAACCGCAAACATCAGATGAGGGCCACTGTCTACCTTTCTAATATATTATTGCTTGCTGGTGAGGTTGCCTGGGAAGTAGGAGAGACTGGCTCACTTTTCTGTTTGGCTTCAGGTAGTTCTAATATACATTACCTTTCCTGCATCTGCTAACCATGGACCTTAACCATGGATCTGTAGAAAATCAATCTGTCTTGCACAGTGTGCTCCACTGACTATGGCAATGTATGGAGTCTAATAATTGTAGATTAGCAAGCAGTAGGGGAAGTTTGAGTCCCGGTCCAGTCCCTGCTCCCAAGACTGCTTAGTTATTTTATGTTGACTTTTTATTAGATGAAATCTAGAAACTATTCTCTATGCAAGGCTTAGAACAGAGACAGTAATTGCAGATGAATCTTTATTACAGATAAGGCTTTAAGAAAAGGAAAATGATCAGCTAGCAAAGTTGGCATCATTAACCTCTTCTGCTTTTGGGGGATCAAGAGGGTAAGGAGCTGAATCTCAGTGAAGAACAGTTTCTGAAGTGGTACTTTCACAGCCAAGTAAAATTACTTTTAGGTATTATGGGCTGGATTAAACCTCTCTGAAAGTTACTGTACATTCCAGTAAATAAGCAGCCTCCATGAAACTGAAAATCAGAAGCAGTTGTGATGTACATAGCAAATAATCAGATTTACTTTGTGGTAAGTAATCTTAGATAGCTACATTCAAAATACTGAACCACTACAATATTGAGTTTCAAGTTTGCAAGTGGTGACATGATGGAATGAACAGGCAATGAATTACAATTTATCATCTGTACGCTATTTGTCTGGAAACTGTGCTCCTGTCCCATGGTAGATGCAGTTTGATTTGGAGGTGGAAATGTACTGGTGGTCAAACTGAGGGATATTTCAATTACATTTGCAGTAGAAGTGCTTGTCATTGATGGGGGTGAGGAGTTTATCTGCTCAAATGTTGTTAAATTATGTTAACCTCTTCAGAACCTGATTTCCTCTCCGCAGATTCTTTCAGAATCCTTTCCAAAGTCTGAGCTGAAGGAGGACTTTATGTTATATACACGTAGTTTTGAATATACAAAATTACATATATCAGTATGAAAATAAGTTCACCTTCAGGCAAAAAAAAAAAAAAGTAAAGAATCCAACTTCGCAGTTCTTGCAACCAGTGATGAGCAATTTGTTACACTACTAGGGCCTGCAACATTTTATGCCTATATGATGATTATCAGTTTTTCTTTCTGGTTAAGAGCCTATAATTTTGTTCCTCTCCCTCCTTGCAGGTGAGAGTTCAAAACTAGAAGTGTTTTTCCTGGTTTATATTGCAGGCTTTGGACGCTGCTGAAGTCTTTCTCTGCCTCCATTCTCAGTCTTGTGTTTGTAGGTTTTACTTTTCCTTTTTGGTGTAGCTATTTAGATTGCACCCTCTTGAAACAGCAACACTGTCATCGTGTTATTTTCAGTGCTTGGAACAGTGCATCGGCATAACTAGATCCTTGAATTATAGAATTAAATGTTGCTACATTCATAGTTATAGGTATTATTTATTTATTTATTTATTTTACGTTAAAATCAAATGATACAAAGGACAGGAGCCATCTTTGGCAAGTTCTGGTTCCAACCAAAGTGCAACTAACAGCTTATTGCCTTGTTTTCCCTTCTGAACGCATGTATTTACCTTTAGAAATCACAAAGCATGAGTGAAGCTGCACATTCATTTGACCTTAACTGTAAGAGCTAAGCCTTCTTCATGTTGACATGTGTAAGAACCTGAACCTGTCATTCCTTTGAAAAAAACTTTCTAGTCTTTGAACTGTTCTTTTAACAAAAGCTTCAGACTATTGTTCCTCATGAATATTAATCACACGTGAAAAAATCAAGTCACAGCTCCAGTGACAGCATTTGCTTTCTAAGTCTTCTGGCATGCCTCGCCAAATGTTATTTTTGGTCGAACCTCTGAACTACTTTGCTGTTAATGGCCTGAATTAGAGGTGTGTTCATCCACTACTGTATAATGGTGTGCTTAACATGTGATTACATAAAAAGCAGTCAATAGATTATTTGGGTTTTACTTTAAATAGAAAAATGTCTCTGCTTTTTAGTTTTGTTTAGCTTGGAATTGACCTGTATGGCAATTTGTTACCTTAGGAAAGCATCTGTGGTGTTCCTTAAGTGCAGTACTGTCAGGTGAGGACTAAGTGGAAGAAGAGCACTTCTGTCATCACCTCTGCTGTGCGCACCATCCATCAGCCCCTGTGTCAGTACCTGGGAATTTAGGCACCCTCAGGAAGTTCAGGTTTTGTCCAAAGTGCAGCTCCCGTCTCTGTTCTAGAGCTCATCCTCCAGAGAGCCTGCTCTTCACAGCTCCGCTTGACCCTGGGCTGTGAAGCACTTTCAACAGCACAGAGAAGCCCCTATGGCAACCTGTATTTCAGATTCATTTGCTGCAGTCTGTATTTGATTAACATTTTGAGACTATAGGATAAAGTTATCTCTTTTGATGTTTCAATGTTTCTGAAGATTAGGAGCAGTGGTGATAGTTAAATGTTTTTCTATAGGTTTCACTGTTAACAGCCGGTTGTAACAAATAGCTCCTAAGGGAATGAGCTATTCTGTTATTCTCAGCCATGTGTTTGGACAGGCTGATGGTACCAGCCTAATTACAGTTAGTTCATGGTTTTAGGATTTTTGTCTTCAAACAAACAAATGTTAATTAAATATTAAGTGTTTTTCATAAAATCTTAAATTATCTAAGCATAGTAAGCAGGGTAAGGATTCCTCAGAGAATAGAGCCCTTCTAAGATATATGCTCACAGTTCAAAATATGTATTTTATACTTAAACCCAGCATAGTTATTATTACATAATCATTAGATATCATTATTTCCACTTACAGAAGAAATTTCAAATAAGAGGTTTAATAATTTGAGACAGACAATTTGGCTTATCTTTTCGGAATGTCGATGAACTGCAGGTATACTGGTAAAATCTAAATAAGTCTTTCAAAGAAAGATTTTACTGTAATGAACATAAGTACGCAATTCATAAAAGAAATTATGCTTACCCTATGGCTAAACGTTACAAATTATATCATCATAGTAATGTGAGTAGTTTGAGATCTATGGTTATAGAAAAAGTTGTTACTGTAGAGACAGAGAAGGTAATAAATATAGTAATATAACATTGTTGCAGAGATAGTCCTCTTGGTTTTTTAAATTAAATATTTTGGAGCCCAAGGACCTAAAGGTCTGTGATTCCTTCATTTTCTGTAATAATGTTGAAGTTTTAATCTGTTTTTTAATTGATGAGCGCTCTGAACACCAGGGACTTTGTGTCTTTTGTGCAGCAATAATGGGCACATGCAAAGATCTACTGCAGAGGAGACTTGTACTGGCAAATAAATGCTACATTTCGGTTTAATTAGTATTTGGCTGCATCTCTGAAACTACAGGTTCCCTTGGGCAAAGGTTTGTCATTGGTCCATAATGTGCTATGTAAACACATGATAAAATGTTACTTAAAGTCTGTATTAGGAGGAACAACCTCAATCCAAAGGTTTCTGGGTGTGTTGGAAAACCCTGGTAAATGAACCTGTGCCTCTGCTCCTATTCTTACTCACCAACAAAGCATGCAGCAGCATGTCCTAGGAAACTCTTCCTTCATGTCTTCTCTCTTTTTTTTTTTTATGTGAATATTGCCGTGAATGTCAACCTGTTTTTTTTGCAGTCCCTATGTGTCGCATTAATATTATATTGCTGTAACAAACTTGAAAAGAGAAGCTGTCCTTCAGGTGCATTTTGAAAACTGTGTTTCCCTAAGCATTTTGAAAGGCTGGAGAAAGGGGAGGAGTGTACAAGGTCATAAGTGTTTTCAAAATAATATTTTTTCAAAGCAATTTTCATTACTCCAGAATGTGATAATCAAATCCTAATGAGCCCACACAACGAATGCCTAAATACCTCTGAAAACAGAATCATTTCAGATTAGCAGAAAGACTTTGGCATCTAAATGGCATCTGAAGGCACCTTAAACATTCTATGATTCTATGAAAATCAGCTGTATGACCCAGAAAACTCCTGTTCAAAACTCAAGCTCTCCGTAGAACTAAGGCTTCTAAGATGCCAGGTGCTTTCCTCTGGGTGCTCAGATCTGCATCTGTTTTGACAGAACTGAATTTCTCAGCACATCTGCTGAAGCCATTTGAGATCTTGGAAGCAAGTTTTTCCTCTCACCGTGTCAGTGAAGGTCTGCCATACCTGAAGCACATTCAGTGCACTGGATGCTGCACAAATCATAGTAGTCACAATGGCTTTCACTGATTTAATTGAACAAGACTATGACATTTTGAGCTGCTGATTGATACAGCATTTATGGCAACAAATTAATATAAACCAGGACTGTGAAGATAAAAGAAGATCTTTTGGGAGAGGGTTGTCCTGAACTGTGGTCCACACCCCTATATCGTACTGAAAAATGGCTAAAAATGCACAAATAATTCCGGAAACAAGGCTGTTACCCAGACAACTGTCTCTCAAGCGAATACTGTCTTCACTGAGTGCATGCTCATGCTCTGCTGTTTTATCTCATTCTTTGATAAGCAATAGCACAGCTATCTGCTACAGAAGGGATGGAGAAAATATCGTCGTAGGATTTATTAGCAAGCAAACACATTTCATGAGCAGATTCTGACTCAGTCTGCTTGATCGATACTGGTCTTTACACTTTCCATTTTCTGGCTCTTTTAGCTCAGGAACTTCTGTGCTGCTCTCCAGTCTCTTGTCTCTGCTTGTTGCCCCAATTCACACGTCTATGAATGCTCAGACAGAGCAGAATTGTCATTACCTCTGACACCTTCAGAGTTTAGATGTCTCTACAACAGGCACTGTCACAAAAGCTGTCACTGTGAATTCACTGCGGGAGGTACCCCTTTCTGCATACTTGTTCATGGTACATATGAATACAGCACGTTAGGAAGATCCTTGCTCTGAGCAGGTCCTGGTTTGCAGAACAAGGGCCTGAATACACAAAATATAAGAGGTGGAAAGTGTGAAGGGGTAGAAATGGGACACGTCAGAGTTGTGGCAATGGAAATGGGAGACTGGTAGATGTGTGGCTGTTATAAACAGGTCTGTCTGCTTCGTTACTTCTGCTTGGCATTAAAGATTATTTTGGAGATGATGAGCTCACAGGAGCTTTGATGGCTAAATAATGATTTGAAAGATAAATTATTAAAGAAAATAAATAAGTAAGTGTAAAGACTGAGTGAATTTTTGGCAGAGGGCAAGGAAATGGTTTGTTTCTCATTTCCAGGTCACCAGTTCAGTCTGTCTGGAGAGTGATGGCTTTGTAGTTACTTCTGTAAGTGAAATGGGCAAATCTTTCTCACAGCTGCTTCCTAACTCTTCCTCATCCTCAAACACATTGAAGTCTCTACCTTCCCTCCCGCTGTAAACTGCTGAATCCTAATTTCCTGGTTAAAACAATTGCTCAGGGAGTGCTGGGACCTTGCCTCTTCCCAGACAGAGCTGTCATTCAGATGCCTTTCACAATGAGTTGAGCCAGGAAACTTCAAAAAGGCAGACAAGAGCTGAAAGTTAAATGTTTAATTTTATTTGTGTATTTATGTATTTATTACTTTAGGTCCAATGAACCACATCTGAAAGTCTTTTGGACATATCTCCTTGTTCTCTACACACGAGATAAGGTTAATTCCCTGCAGATAAAGTCAAACTCTATGTGCTCACTCTTCAGACAAAGACTGTAAAAAGTTCACTGTCACTTTAAAGGGGACTGAATCCATCCTCTCCTTTGACAGCAGAAGTAATGTAGCAGACTCATTCTCATATCTCATTCAGAAGGCAGATGAGATGTGAATGAAATTGTTTGACAGATGAACACCCTAGAGATATTTCTGTTTGTCACAGTATGTATGGCTTCTTTACAATTACCACTGAGCAGCAAGAGTGCAAAGGACTGGCCCATAAATCCCAGTCATTCTGCTTTCTTTAATTCCCACAATATAAAATACTGTTTCCTAATTTTAAACATGAAAAGCATCACTAGAAATGAAACCCTTCACTGGGAAAACAGACCCTCTTTCTGATGTTGCTTTACAGTCAGACAAAAAAAAAAAAGGAAAAATAGAAAAAAACACAAAATGGAAGGGAGATGGAGGACTCCTTTCCCCTTTCCTTTTCTCATTCTATGTTTCTGTCTTCCCTCAAACTCAGAATATGTTGAGTTTGAAGGAAAGATCACATGTGCCTTCTCCCTTCCTGTTTCAGAAGAGGATGGTTAAGTGCACTGAGCAAGTCAGCACCATCGTTCTCCTTAAACAGGGAGGTGACTTAAGATGTCAGAGTCACCAGATGTGAAATTCAGGAGAGGAATCACTCCCCAGCTTGCACATGTCCCTGTCTTCCTGCCATAGCTCTTGAAGGACCTGTTAGTTTAATGCTCGATGCAGGTTTGATAGTAAGAATGTTGGAGTGAAAATGTCTGATTTCCTGGGCAATTGAAACAATTTTGCTGCAGCAATCACAACATTTCAACCCTTTCAGAAACATTCTGGGTGCCTTCTTGAAGTGAGATAGGTTCTTACTTCCACTATTTTTATCGGAAGATTGTCCCAGATCATCAATCACATCTCCACTGGTTAAAAAACTTCTTTGTTTCTTTTAAAATAAACCAAAGGCCACCTTATATCCCTTTGTTCTTGAACCAGTATGGTCTTTTAACTTTTAGTGTCCCGTGTGTTTTCCATGGTTTTTATTTTTATTTTATTTATTTATTTATTTTTGCTAAGGTTCTTACAAGAATAAATTGCTTGTTTTCTCTCATTTAGTCCTCACAACTGCTTGTTGTTTTACCTTCATTATAGAACAGAGGAGCTCAAATAAATGCCGGGCAGTTTTTAATTGGGAATCAAAATGGGGAAAATGATGGGTCATGTCTTGGCCATCTACATCCTGAACATTTATCACCTCATTTTTTCTTCACCTCCTTGTTTCTTTCTATACAACTAAAGATCCTCCACACACGATAGATAATGTTCATACCTGCTCTTACCCTCCAGACAAAATGAAGCTGGACCAAATTTCTTTTGCCTTCAATTTCCTGTTTTCCTTCTGTCATGGAGGAATCGCACAGGTTTTACCTAGAAATTTGGCTATATCCATCCACTCAGACTCTCACAGTGTGGTTCTGGTTTTCTGCCGTATGTTCACCACAGAGCTGTCATCAATTGCTTCAGTGCTGCTACATGCACCATTTGTTAAAACTGCTTTACTACTTTGTAAAAGCAGTGCCCTTATTTTTTACTTTTTGGGGGCATCCCCATTGACCACTTTCCAAGTTTTAAATTGATCATTCTGGAGAGGTATACACCTTGTTTGATCTGATCCCTGTATATAATCCTCTTCAATTTCTGTGTCCTACTCCTGTCAGAGTTAGTACCAGGCTTACTAGGGTGTCATGGTTCTGCTCATTGCAAGGCTGGGGAGGGGGTAAAATACTAATGGGGGAGCAAACCTCGGCCTCAACTCTTAACGTGTTTTAGCCCTGATATACCTGAAGCATCTGTTAGACTAATCCAAACTGTGCCTTTGAGACAAACTCTTCAGGGAATTACCCACCAGTGGTGAACTGGAACCTGTCCTGCATCTTCCACCTTGCTAACTTCTGCTGGATCCTCTGTTCACCTTGTCCTAGGAGATAAAGCAGTGGTGGTTCTTTCTGCCACATTCACAGCTAAAACAGCAGAGTTCCTGCTTGCTATGTAGTATTCCTGAGAATTCAACCCTAAATGCCAATGATTTTAAGTTGGTTATTTGCCAGTAATATAATTTCACAGGTATCTAATGGTTATAAATGAATATATGTTTTCCATATTCCTCTAATGTTCCCCTGTAAGATCAGGAATCTTTATTCTTGCCTGCACTGAATAACTTCATAGAAGTCACACATAGCAAAACCTACTGTAGTTTTTCTTCTCCAACTGACCATGAATATGTCCAGTTTACCAAGATGGCCTCCTGCATGTCTGCAGGACTACACCTTATGTCAGGGAGAGTTGTCCTCCTTTCTGTACATATTTCATCCAGTAGGAAAGATGATTTCAATACTGACCCAAATCCTGAGGTCTTTTGTGTTTTGTGCAAGACATTTAATAAATAAGATACATATGCTGTCTTTTGAGTACGGATGGGATCCCAGGTCTCCTCTGGGAACTGGTTTAACTTGTATTTCCAATCTGTCACTCTTTATTTCAGTGCGTCCAATTTCCTCATGCAGAGTAAAATATTTTAATAGGAAGGGTTTAGTGCCCCTGCCAGATTAAGCCTGGAAGTGAGCTGTTAGTACATTGTTCTGACTTTGTGAAATAAATGTTTGCACCCTTGTTGTTCTGGAGAAATTTCTAATACATACAGCGTAGTCTAACAGGGTATTCAATAAAGAATACTGCTTCCTTCCCTTGAGAATATGATTTAAAAAAATATAGTGAGTTAAAACATTGTTAGAACCTCTGCTCTGTTTCTGAAAGAGATGACTTAGGAATCTAGTTACCCATATAAGGTTTCAAGGCTGCAGATTCTCACTTAATTTAGAAACCTCTCTTCTCTTAGCAATTAGGCAACTACCTTCCATGTTTCTCCAGGGCCTTGCTTAGACCAGGGTTTTCATAGATATAATGACTCCTATATATCCCTTTCTGTGGAGCCTAATTCAGGATTTCAGACTACTATTTGGCAGGCAAATAGAAGGAATGAAAGACGTGGAAGTTACTCATTATAATACCAAGCACTGTAACACCGAATTGTCCCTGTGGGTATATCCTCTGTTGTATAGTTGGAACCAGTTACAGACAGCGAACACTGTCTTACACCTGTATTAGCCCGTCCCAGTTTCAGAAGCTTTGTCGCCATAGAAAAATAGATTTGTATCTTCATTTGTATAATTTATTCCTGCTTTATCACTTCCTTTTAGAATATATGCAGTAAATTTGGGCTGTTACTGTGGATGTTGGGTGAAATCCAAAATGGTACCAAGGCCAAAGTAACAGGGAGGGAGGGAGGAGAGGGGAAAAAAAAAAAAAAAGACTGAGAGATATTTATTCTTCCCCCTGCTAATTATTGTGCACATGAAGTCTTACCAGTTGACCTTGTGACTCTTCTAAAATCGCATTGCTTATTAATCTCCTTACCCTTCATCTTTTGTGAATCTTTCATTGTCATTTACCATCCTTCTGATCATCTGCTTTGTGTGGCTTAATCCATCACGAAGGAGGTGAGTGCCACGCAGAGAGAAGCACTCCATGCTCTTTCCCTGAGTGCTCTCTCTAGTGACTCTACCAACTGTCCTTCCTGCTTTCCTGAATGTCACTTACAAGCACTCCTGGCACAGTGCAGCTAGGGACCTTTTCTGTTGCAGAAGATATTACCGTGGCCCTATATGATGGGAACAAATAGCACGTAGTGAGGTCTGTGGAGCAGAAATACTGGGAGGGCTGCACATCTCATCCCTGGAGAAATTCTAGTATTAACATTTGTTTTCTCCTTGACTGGGGGCAAAAAGGCAATTTTTTTTTTTAATTAATTCTGTGAACAGCAATCTGCAAAAGTGTAAACAGCTTTGTTGAGTCACCACGTGTAATGTAATCAACACATTAAATTTTTGTCCTGGACCTATATGGTGCACATAACACAATGGCCAAAGGAATATCAGGTCTGCATAGACGCAGGTGTAGCAAAGAATTGTAAGAAGTAAATATGTCTCAAACAAATCCATCTGTATCCTTGTTGTGCATTTTATTTATTGAAGCAAGCCTGTAAATGTTGAAATTTTTCATCCCTCAATGCAGAGGTGGCTGTCTGACAGTAGTATTGAAATACAAAAGATTATTCTAGCGAAAAAGGAGAAACATTACAGAGATCGTTCTGGATGTCATGCAACACTTTTTGGTTTAACCTTCCCAGTAATTCTATTATGAATCATACTCTAGGATGAACTTCAAAGAACTGAAACTCTCCAAAATCAAGGGAATTATAAACAAATATTCATTTTATTTTTACTTAGAAATGTTTTGCCCAGAAACAACAGCAACAAAGTGATTGTTATTTAAGAAACTTCATAGCTATTCTCTGCATAATTAATGTTTAAAAGTCATTTTCAAATGTGCTTGTTTGAAGTGAAAACACAGAAAACACTAATTTATTACTTGTGACAATCCCATAATTGCTTAATGTGTGCCGTAGCCAAACAATGAGATATGCCACAGAACGTAAGTCAGGGCTGCGCAGCTTTGTTTAAAAGCTGTATATATTAAAGTTACAGTCTTGAAAGTGTTTAAGTTTTGAGCAGTAGCTGCATACTTCACTGTGTGCCCTGCATTCAGAAATCTTTTCCACTCTAAATCCTGCAACAGTGAGTTCACTTCAAAATCCAAAATGCTATGCTAGTGGACTGATTTGCTTTACAATGTCATCTTTTGACATATCATTTTCCTTCTTAGTAGACATTTATATCCCATTTTCCCAACCCAAACTCCTTGAGTCCTTTTTCGTACACTTCACAGGTGGTGAAATTTTTGCTACATCATGTGAATTTTATCATGCTGTGTTTTTCTGGGTTCGCCTTACTTTCATCTGAGCTTCCCACAAAATAGAAATGATTCTTACTTCTAACTTCTCAGCAAAAAATCAACATGGATGAAATAAGCAAGATCAGAAGGGTAACATCCATATATGCTTATACAAGCTCATACTGCCTTATAGGACGTATCTCTCATACTCTGGCAGCTTTGAACTGTTTCCTTACTCTGAACCATTTCCTCAGTGAGCAAGATGATTTTGAAACTTTTTTAAAACTCACTTTTGTTATTAAAGACCCCTCAAAAGGTTTTGAATATCCATTATGAGATTTTTATATTTGTAAGTAACATATTTATAATGGCTGGAAATGAATGGTAACAGATTTTGTGTGTGTGTGTGATTTATCATTTTGTGCATGTAAATTATCTTGACCATCCTCTGCAAACAAAATCTTTCAAAGATTTCTTGCTATTTAGTGAACTTATTGGACTAACCATTCACCTGAAGAGCAGGGAGTTTCCTTCAGTACTTCTTCCACTGCATCATCACAGTGAGAAAAAGCTTTTCCCTCCCCCTAAATGTATTGCTCAGAAAACCTGCACATCCTCTTGAACAGATAATGCTCCCATGTGAAGATCCCCATAGGAAAATACTTGTGGGGATGGTAGAAATGCACTAAAACAAAGTGGTTCAACAAATACTAACAACCACATTTTCTGTTACCTTAAGACAGCGAACCTCCAGTGACTTCACAGGAAATGTATTTGCTCATGTTAACACATGATCTGCTACCTACCAGCTGGGTAGCTGCAAGACACTTGCAGAGACCTCCTGGGTTTTAGACACCTGGTCATTTCTACTCTTCTTTGAAGTTTATGAAAAAACTCTTTCTGACTTTTGTTTATATATATATATATGTCTTAAAGTCTTGTTGTTTTATGTTTTAATGTTTTGCTTGATATAGTGTTCCTTTAAATTAGGCTGTTACACAGGCAGCATAAAAGCTAACTTTGTTTTGAATGGAATAAGGCAAGGTCAGATACTAACATAGTAGGGGCAGAATGACATCAGATATTGACTGTAAATGCAAGAAATTAATGATTGTTTGTTAGCAGAAATACATAAATTGGGATTGAGGTCACTGCACAGATGCTAAAAGGAATATATTTTTTATTCAGAAATCTTCTTGATTGTAGGATAAACAATCAAATTTGCTTAACAAGAGTGCAGGTTAGTTGCTGAAAATAAGGGTGAGATTTAACTATCAGCCTCTGCAACACAAAATGAGAAGTATAAGATGTAAAGTTCCTTTGCATACGGGAGCAAGAAGGGACTGGAAATAGGGTCTCTGTAGATAATTCCCCTACCCACAGATGACCCTCCAATACACATGTGTGAAGAAAAGTCATCAAAAAAAGGTGGTGTTGCTCTTTTCCTGTCTGCATCAATCATAAATCTTAATTATCTCACTGTTCAAGACTCATGGTTTGTGTAATTTATTGATTGTGACAGTTCACCGCTGAAGTGAGAAATGCCATGCTGCCAGAATGCCCCGCGGATGTGGTAATACCAGAGCCTCCGTCGTTTTGTTCTCTGCCCGTGGGACCTGATTCCCTGTGAGACTGTTGTCCCGTGAAGCATCATCAGATCTTCTTGTGGCTGAAGTGCTTTAGTTAATCATGGGTTGAGGGGGAGAAGAGCATTGCTACTTTTCCCTCAGCCACCTCCAAGACCAGCAAATAGCTCACAATATTGTCCCAATTCACAAAGATTTATGTCAACATGCAGTATATCGTGTCATGGGCCATAAGTATAATTTTCTTCGATGAAAGGAATAGCTTTGCCTATTTGTTTGTCCTTTACAGAGTTTAAAGTGTAGGGTCTGTTGCTGATGGGTTGGTTTCTTCTGTGCTGTGTCAGCTGCAGGCTGCTTTAGAGGGCAATCGTACATTTTAGGACCACTCCTCCAAAGAAAATCCCACTCCTCCTGCAGGCTGGGCATAGCCACCTTGCTTAATCTGTCTCAGTACCAACATACTTTTGAGGTAAGAATGGCTGCTTGGATGACAAAAGTGAAGGCTAGTGTTTAGGCAAACATTGTGACTTTCTAGAAGAAACAGAAAAGCACTCATTTTCACCATATTACTCACACTTTTTCTCAGTGTCTTTTTCTAGCACTCATTCTAGTTAAAAGAAAGCATAGCTCCTTTAGTTGAAAATGCATTACAAATTCATGATTACTTAATTTCTGCAGCACTTCTTTGCTACTGTTATCAAATCATATTTCATATGCTATTCACTTTAATCTCTTAGCAGTCCCGTGGCTCATGGACAAGGAGTTTTAGCACACCTGATTTGCCATGACATAAATAGAAGCAGAGTTTTGGCGATTGAGGTCAAATATCTAATTCTGGTTAGGTTTCTGCATCTTGAACAGATGTTTTTCATCACTCATCCATTTTTCTTTGCAATACAGAGATTTATTTTTCCTACTGAGGAGCTTTTCATAATACACACACATATTCCATAAAGCAAAATAATAGCTTGCTCCTTGAGCACTGTGCACAAAAGATCCTTGTATTTGACACTGCTATCTATGGGGATTGGCTGAATCAAGAGCCCACAGAGGACCAGCTTCCAGTTAACGTCTTGTCTCCCTCGTTGATGGGGCATTTATAATGTTTCTCTCCACATGGACTTATTTGATTGTTTTAGCATTTCTAGCTTCTTTATATTTCTAAGGCCTCCATCTGCCTGTTGGATTTAATTGACCAATCACCCAAGTTGTTTAGGGGAGGACAGGAGGAGGGAAACAGTAGGATGGAAAGATGAAAGAGTATTATCTGCTAAGCTCTCTTTCCCTAAGATACATTTCCCCCCCACACATTTAAGATATCTTTCCTTATACTTAAGTTTTTTGTTGTTTCCTTTTGTAATTCAGATTGTATGTTTCTCTTCTGTTTTGATTTTTTTTTTTGCTACCCATACAGGGCTTCAGCAGAGGCATATGAGGTCACTGTTGTATTGCCAGTTTTCTCTGTAAGGGATTGGGTTATTAGTTTTTATTTTCCTCTACTTTTTGAAGCATCAAGCTGCATACTGCAAACTCCAGCCTTTTGAAGCCATAAGGAATACAATGCAGGGCAGAGCATCCCCAGCACCACTTGTCCCTTTATAGTGGAAAGTCAATTTCTTGGAGGCAGGGGTTTGGCTGCTTTTGGAAGCAAGCTTGAGCTTGATCTTAATTCAACTCAGGATTTTTTCACTGGCGATCTCAGTCCTAAAAGACTATTTAAAGCTACCCCGATGCCTTGAGCCAAACACTCACAACTGAATTTTACAAAGCTTGTGATCTCTCATCCTGGGCAGCCTTGTCACTGATAAAATGAATTAAAATGAAATTGTCAGGCATTTTTCCTTATATTTTAGATGGACTGTGGTGCACTACATTGCTTGCATACTACCGGCACATTTTGGGGGAGGTTGATGTCTCCCCATTTTCCCCTCCCATGGAAAGGCAAGTCCTGAATCAGTTCTCTTGCAGAGGGGGGTGGTTAATCCAGAAAAAATCTTCCCAGCTCTGGGTTGAATGGGGCTTGGACCCTGATGGGACAGGTGTGGATTCCACTTTTGTGCTCAAGATTGCTCTTTGCAGCTTAGGCTCACTGGTGGTGGGTGACGTAGGCTCTTGGGGGCATCCTGGTGCCCTGTGCCACAGGCATGGACATCTACCAACTGTGGGTTCCCAGCCTGGTCCTGGTGCTGTAAGGTCCCATGCTGCTAACACCGGTGTACATGGTGTGATGAGGGCCACAGAGCCCTGCCAGAACCTCCCCCTTCATGAACTCCCTTACTCCTGGCTGGGCTGCAGTACACCTGGCCCGGAGGTTTAGATCTATGCTTTCTTGTTAAATAGGTGGTGGGAGAGGCAAGGATATTAGCGTGTTTTCCACACGGAGTGGGCAGCGCCGACATCCCTGCAGCCCAGCCACTGCACGTCCGGTTGTGCAGAACTGTGCATCTCTGTGCTGGCCACCAGAGGGACCCCCCTCTGATCCATGGAGGCAACGCGAGCACCCCAGATCACACCTTGGTGTAAGGTGTAAAGTGGGCCTGTTCCCTTTCTGGTATTCAGGTAGCTAAGGATTAAGCTGTGAATTATTGCAGCACATGTGTTCTTTAAGGAAGGGAAAAGTTGGGCTGATTTTTTTCCTCCTTACTCTGACCTGGAGCTAGTCTGATGGTAACAAAAACCTTTCTTTTTGGCACTCTCAGTTACTTCAATGTATAGAACAGGCACTTTACCTGCTGCACAGTGTTTAGCAATAGAGAAAGAGTGGACATATTTTTCTATCAATGTAATAGAGATACACCAGCAGTGACCAAAAAAAAAAAAAAAAAGAATATAAGGTGTAACAAAATGTATTCCCTAGACCCTACTAAACTTTACAGGCTCAGAAAATGCCATGAAAAACAGGCTTTAACTATAGCATCCTTTACTTTCTAAACAATTTTGAGAAAAGGAGGAGTAATACATTGGTTTTGTTGTTGTTGCTGTCTTTCTCCTGAGGGAAAATATGTTTCAAATAAATTCTAGACCCTCCACAGACAGAGCACGTAAAATAATGTTAATTCACTTTATAAAATTGGTTAGATCAAGACACAATTGCATGTTGGCGAATTCCCTGTGAGATGTACCTTTCAAGCGTGATGTGCATCCTTTTGCAAGCAGCTAGCACGGGGTCACTGATTTACTAAGCCATCAAGGATAGGCATAAGTGAATCAGAGGTAGTGCACTGATTCTCTACAGGGAGGTGAATTAGATCCTTAGGGAATCGATGGTTATTCCTTATATAACCCTGACCTAAGACACAGCTACAGCTCTCTACAGATATAGGTGGGCGGGCTTGTGAACAAAATCCAGATTTATTAGCCTACTTATAATCATCTCCACAGGCAGAGGGAGTACATTTGATCTAGCCTGCCCATCCTTCCCTACCCCAGTATGTGTGCAGTTTTCTTGACAAAATGAACAGCATCTAGAAGTCAGCACATGGTGACCAGCTGCAAAGTTATTTCACAGAACCCTCACTAACACGGTGATTTTATTAAGGTCTGTATCTCAGTTCTTTATAAAGGCAAGAAACCACATAGTGGAGATCATGAAGCCTTTACTACCACTTCTTGCATCCTTTACAGGGCTGTTAATAGGGTTTTTGTAGATGTTGTCAGGTTGGTTCATACTCCCTAAACTGTTCTCTGCACGAGGCTTGCATTGCAGAATTGTGTTTGTTCTGCTGTGTTTGGTGCTTTACCACAGCTTAAGGGGCTGAACGTTAGCCATTTAGAACTTAGCATCTTGTATTTGACTGTGCTTAGAAACTGGAGGCAGAGAGAGCCTGCGTGCTCATCATATCTGGTGTGTGGGGATTCTCCCTGGGATATTTATCACAGTATCTTTCAGGAGATCTCCAAATGACTACTCCATGCCTATTTACCCTGTCAGATTTTAGACATCTGCTGCATCGTAGCACAGCCATCGGACAATTAAAGTGATAAGCAACAGCAGCTTCTAAAGGGGGAACATGAGCTCAACAATGTTGTCTTTCCTACATTTGATAAAGACCTTGTGTTAGATTCTTTAGGAAATTTGGGCTTGCAAGAGCCTCCTAAATCTGACAACTTGACTCTGCAATCTGGACATCCAGCCTTCAGCTGAATGTATCTGCCCTTTGGGACCATCTCCTCTAATATAGACAGTACATTCAGATTCAAACTTATTTGCTACTGGATTGCCTCCTTTTCTTTAAGATATCTTTGACAACAGCTTTATGAAATAGTGCCATTAGTGCAAAAGTCATGTGGCATGCATAGAACTGGTCAAGAATAGCACAGGGGAAGGCTCAACAAAGTTTTTTTGTGGTTGTTTTTGTTTTTAATTGCACGTGTATCATACTTCATTTATATAAAAATTCCAAATCTACCACTATCACAGATTTTCATTGGAACTTCAGTCAGAATCTAGAGAGCACGAAAGATGTGACAAGAATTGCATGCATTTGTACACTTGCATTGGCGATGTCACTTCTGATCAGAAACTCAGGTTACAGCTGGAGTTAATAGCCAAAGAGATGATACTGTATCTCGATCATTATGTGGTTACTGGCCTTTTTCATTTTTTTTTTTTTCACTCCATTTACTTGACAATGCCCCACAAAATGCTGTTTCTACAGGTTGTCTTTGACCTCAGTTTCAGTTTAATTACTACCTACCAAAGAAACTTCACTTGTTTATGCTCTGAACCTGGTTAATAAACACATACGGTTCTGGTTTTCTTAAATAATTTGCACAAGTAGGTCTCTCTGCTGCTATCAGTGATACCAGTTTGTGTTGACAATGGGAAGTACTCAATAAGAAACATGGCACAGCTGCTGGGACTTTGAGGTGAACTTTGGGGTGCTTGGTGTCTTGACTGTTTTCAGTGTTACTTTGAGGCTTGACATAGCACTGAATTAGAACTGGCAATTGTGCAATTCAATTAAATTTAATTTGGTCAAGTTAATTTCTATAGCTTTGCTTTTATACGTCTTGTGACTTAATTCATCTTGAGAAAACAATAGTATAGTTGGAAATGTATACTAAGCTGATATCTTTCATATGAAAATCAGTAAAAGCAGTATTTTTAAAGGAGGTCAGTTTTTTAATAAGAAACTCTCTCT